>NW_027507784.1:62749349-63949349 GCF_037356315.1 Lithobates pipiens
CTGCATCTGAACCACTAGTTACTCCTAGGCTCTACAAATGTAGGTACATTGCTGCTTACAAAGGGTATTGAAGGACATATAGAACACCCACTACTCTAACAAATTAACATATCCTGCCAAGACTGTAGATTATGTTCACACTAACAGTGGTGTAACCAACGCCTGCTGCTCCAGTAATTATGCACAACACATAAGTAGCACAATTCCCAAATCATTCCATTTTCTGAATCAGAAAAGCTGCATAATACTCCAGCTCGCTCAAAGAGGGTTGTTGGCACCTTGCAGCTTTCTAAATATATCCATCCAATGTGCAAACCAAAATACCGTCTGACACTGTTTTGATTATCACCCGTAATTTTAATATGTTGACTTTTCATCGGTTGTACGCGGCAATATAATTGAGCCACCTTAATGTTGAAGTCTCCAGACAGAAATACAGTTTAATTTATCTTTAATTAATGGTAATAAGTAGTTTCTCCAGATCAGATGAGAAGTCTGGACAGCTAATATCAACAGAGAAAAGCAATTAAAATTCAGAGTGCCATTGTTTTTACATCGTGTCCCCATTGGCAGCCTGGCAGTTGTCTCTGACATTTCATAATCTTACCGATTTAAAAAAAAAACAAATTCATTTTAAAATTGGCACCTTGTGAACAAAAGTACTGCTCGGTTTCACAGGCATCAGAGCTGCTTTCAAATATCATTATTGCGATCTCTCCCAGTGCTCTGCAAACATATTAAAACTGCATTTTGATTATTGAGTGACTAAACTGATCTTTTTTCTTTTTTTCAAACTTCTATTAAAGAGACATTAAAGAGGACCTAAACTGTAGAAGCTGTGCCAAAAAAAGGCTTGGTAGAGGACAACTAGTTACCAGTAGTGTTTGATTTACAGAATAGATGAATCAGACACAGGGAGATCCTTGCATTGCAGGTCCATGGGTACAGCTTTCTGTCCAGCAAGGAGAACAGGAAGCAGTACAGTAGTAACCAAATCTTATTCTAAATGCCCAAACACTAGCAGTCAGAGGCAGAGTGCCTCATGCTAAGATATCATACAGTACGTATTAGTGCCTTATGTTGCAATTGTATTTTGTTCTGATTGCACTGTCTACTTGAAAGGCCTCACACGTGGTATTTCCAACTTGGACAGTTTGGGTTTAAAGAGGAAGTAAAATCTCCCACTCTGATGCTTCTTTTCATTTAGTCCCTCATAATAAATAATTATCAAACTATAGCCACTGTAATCCAGCCCAAATTGCATATTACTTACTGTTTAAAGAAACTTTAAAAAACTTGTTTCCAGGGGTTAGGCGGTACCATCTTAAGTATTGTTTTCTGAGTCCACAGTGGAGTGTAATCCCACCCTTACATTGAGCACTTCCTTAACTGTTGACCAAGCCTCCTTCTCAATCCAATATTTCTATGGCAACCCTGCTTCCCTGTTCATAGCTGACTTGTTTTATTTTATAGTATTTATTTGTGCTGCTTATCTAGTGTTTGCCTGTGTGAGTCCTATCAGCTTCAGCTGATAAGAGTGCAGTAATGTTGTCCCATGCCCTGCTTTACACTGCATGTGATGTCACATGGTCACATGGTGTGTAGGAGGAAGCTCTGAGTGATTATGCAGCCTCCTGGGAGTTCAGTTTTGTGCCGTAGGCACAATAACAGAATAGATAAGCACATAGAGAGTGTGCCGTAAATCATAGGAGATCAGGGCATGCTCAGTGACGTCATTGTAAAGAACAAAAAGGATTACAATAATACTAAGCAAGTAAGGCAATATCTACAAGCAATGTTCATTAGGGTTTTTTATGCTGATTTACATGGGACAAAGTTGTGGGGGAGGGTTTACAACCACTTTAAGCTAGGAATACAAGTACGAATATTTGTATGAAAATTTTCAGTTCTCAGTTCATCCCACTGCTTGACGAACGTTGTTCCAAAGTAGTTTAAAGTTTCAAGTTCAACATTTTTTAAGTTTGCTTTTATCATTTGAATGGACTATTGACACTTTTAAAATTTGCTTGTTGAAGAAAAGCTTTCCATCCTGCTCCTTCAAAGTTGATTTTAACCCACTAATAACTAGAAAATTTAACAAATGTTCTTAAAACAAAAACATTTTAATTAATATCTACTAGCGTTTACCCGGATTTAGAGATACCTCCCAAATAAGCCAAGCTGTGATATTAAAGATAGCAAATCTTTGTTTTTTGCATTTAAGTGCACTTTAAGCAAAAACACAAACATAAGAGTTGTTTAACATAAAAAAAGTGGACTACCTTTATAAATCTACAATATTACATTCCTGACATGTCATAATGTACAGTAGTGACTATATCTAGTCTGAGATGATGACATGAGATGATGACGGCAGGTAGGAGGAAGTATTTTCTCTGTCTCTTCTCCCCCAGCAATAAGACTGCAACATGGTAACTTTACAGCAAGTCACAAAAGAGAGGGCAGTAGGAGACTGAACAGGTAGCTCCCAACTGTCTCTGATTTCGAGGGACTGTCACTGATGTTGGTCTGACCTATATAGTTGTATATAAAATGCATTTTTTATCTATCTAAAAGTGTTTACCAGTGTTAAACTTTCTAAGCCAGTATAAAGGTGTAGGTGTGGTGAAAAAAAACAATTAACTAATGGGTTTAACCAATCATTTTTTTTTCATAATTCTCCTATAAGGGGGTGTGGCATGGTGTGCCCTATGCCTGCATACTTTTGCTATTTGGTGTCCCTCGTTCCTATCTTAAAAGATTGGGAGATATGTAAACGGTGTCATATAATTGTGACACAGCCAAGAATTGTACAGGCACCATGCATGTGTAGATGCTGACCCTGGAAGATACCTGAACAATGATGGATACATCCTTTCTGAAAGAAATGCAGATGGTGGATCTGTAATCACTTTGAAGAGTCTATTCACAACAGCAGATATGCTACAATGCAAGCGTACATATTCGCCAGCACACCATGGATCGACAAATTTTCATCCAAAAAGGTTTAATTAAACCTTTTGGACGAAAATTTGTCGATCCATGGTGTGCTGATGAATATGTACGCTTGTTTGATGCTTCCAGGACCCAACTGGTAATAGCTGCAGCACCCGCTACTTTATGAGCCATTGATACCAGGAACGTGTGCGATAGGAATATGGATTTGAATGTTACAATGCAGACACTGGTGTCTGGTTGGGTGGCAGCATTGCCCATGTTCTTTTTTTTTATTTTATTGAAATGTCACAAAGTTCCTCCTTTTGACATTCACCCATAACAGGTTACAGAAGATACATGGAGATCAACTAGAGAAGCCAGTTAGCGTTGCAGGGGGCCCAGGAGGTCAACACTGGCAGAAGTGTTGGTTTCATTGCAGACTCCAGGAAAAAATATCTCAGTATCAGATTAGAGTTTGGTTTTTTGTTCAGTGTTGAAGACATGTCATCACTCAACCAAGTGGCTTCTTTAGTTCAAATGAGTGTCAGGAACAAACACTAGTATTTATAGCCACATGAGTAACTCAGTCACCATCATCCAATTGGCATCATTGGGTTATGGTTCTGACACCCATTAGAATTGAGGAAGCCACTTGGATAGAAGTACAATTAAATGGGAATATGACTTGCTAAATGACCTTGGTATAACTTGGATAAATAAAAACCTTCAAAGACAACTATAAGTCTATTGAGAAGCTTTATAACACCAGAGGGAACACCACTATTCAGAGATCACAGCACTGCAGCTTATTTTGCTATCTTGTCTCCTCTAGGACCATAAACCATAAATGAGTACCACTGTTCTGGTGGGATCCCTAATGGGACCATCTTCCTCTCTTGGACATCTAATACACTTCCCCTTCAAAGTTCCTTAAACATGTTTGGATGGCAACACTATATAATGCAGTAAATCCTCATTGGATCAAAATGCTGAAGCTTCAGTTTTGGTGTGCGCGGGGCTGTGGGAAGTTTGTGTATAGGTACATTTAATTTAATTAGAATAGCAGTATTTAAAAAATATAATGAATAATCTTTGCATTAATATGTAACTGGCATAAAGGGTTTCTTATATACCAGCCCGAAGTTCCAATTTAATTAGCCACATAGTACAACTGAGTGATCGGGAAAGCCCTGGGACTGGATCTGAGGGGATACATAAGCTGGAGGGCCAGCACAGGCTGTGTAGGCAACTATCATCATCCAACCCTTCCCCCTCCATGTTAGTAATACAGACGTGATATAATAGCTCGGAGTTCTGTAACCTGCATCCTCCATATAAAGCAGATCTGGGGAGGAGATAATAATGCCTTCAATACCATCTATTTCAATAACTAAGGCCGGAGCGCTGCCTGAACTCAGTGATAACCAAGTATGAGAGCACACACAGCGCAGTATATTAATAGCTACAATGCGGTTTGGGCTTTTTTACTGAGCACTGTAATGACCTAATTAAATTCCCGTTTATAATCAAATCGCAGTTACCAGTGTGCCATCTTGGCACTGACATAAAAACCAACATTTACGTTAAAAAATGGAGCTTGTCTGTACTTTGACTTATATCCAATTAAGCTTTTTTTTATTTCACAACTGAACTTTAAATGTTAGTTATCATCATTAGTGATAACAAAGGTTTTCTGCACTCAAAAAGATATGAGTATAAGATCAAAATTTGAACTGCAAACATTCGTAATGAAATTATCAGTGGAAAAAACATGGGGAGAAAAAAGGGCAAATATGTGCAATATAAGCATTTCCATTGGACTCCATGGAAAACGTATACGCAGATGACTTTTCAAACTAAACTATGATTTCAGGGTAAAGGCCTGACAGGTCAATGGTTCTAAAGTTTATATTGGCTCACCAATTAAAGAAACTGTTTTAGCTAAGAGCATACTTAAAGGGTATACCTTGCCATGCAGTCTTCATGCAGTGTATTGCCTAAAGTTGTACTGTTTGACTAGCTTGTTTTTATCAGTTGTGATATTTAAGGACCTTGTTTTTATCAATTATAATTGGTTAAACATTGATAGTACTTGGTTCCTACAAAGAACATAATAGGGATAAAGCGGAAATTTTCTTTTACTTCATGCCAGAACTACTATAGAGTGCAGTACATGCCCAAGGTCATGGAGCCTGAGTACTAAAAAAGGGGACCAGGGGCTGCTCTATAAGCAAGGCCCCTAGTGGATGCTAGCAATACTCAAGCTGGCCTAAGGGCAACCTCGTTTTTACCTCATGACATGGGGTTTAGGGGACCCATCCTACTCACAGGGGAAACTCCACCAACTTCATCCATACATGTAATTCAGGCCCTACATGGGAATCAACATCCTTTTTTCCAAATAAAGAATGTTGTAGTGGTTCAACATTTTGCTGAAATCCATGCAACATTATACATCGAAAGCTCAGGAAACATTTTCTGTTAATTTAAAAACACAATCAACACAGAGATTGCCAGTCAGCATTTCCTTCTCCATTCCTTGTTCTAACTCCTACATACCCAGAAGGTACCGCAATCTCCAAAAGGCCCGATACGGAGAGCACTGGTGACCCAGTATAAACACATCTTGAGGACTATATAGCTTCTTCTTCCCATCATTCTTTACCTAGGCTCTGGCAACCTTTTTATACCCACATATTAGGGGTTCCAGCCCATACCAAAATAAACAGGATGGGCTCTTCTTAAAGGGAGCCTAACCCCTTCTTACTTTGCTTTTCAGAAGGCTCAGCTGAAGGCTTACACTGGCTTTTCATTAATCAAATTTCAGCTGAATCAAATTCATGCCATATGTGGCACTGTCAACCCCACCCAAAAAAAACTTGATCTAAAACATTTTGGGAAATTTTATGGAAATGTTATTGTACGATCAGTGACTGCATGTTATAACATAGCAGCTTTGGGTGATGTGGCTACCTGAATGCAATAGCCAGAAATTAAGACTTCCATATCCACGCTGTAGGGAAATTGATAAGGACATTTTTCTAATTTTTGTGGGCTGGACAAGAAAAAATTAAACATGTATGGCTAGCTTTAAACTGAAGAAATTTTATTATCTTATATAACTTGTATTTTATGTATGTTGAAAGGCTCAAAGTAAAACCTATATGGCTCAGGTCCAATATTAAAAAAGCCATAACAAAAAAGAAAAGGGCCTTTAAAAGTAAAAGAAAGGGCCACTTTCATCATTTGAACTTAGAAAAGAACATAACAAAATATATGGAAAGGAAATCAAGATCAAAATCAAGATCAAAAATTTGAAATCCAACTACTGATTTCGAAAGAGTAAGACAAACTCCCAAGATCTTTAAATATAGTAAAATGATTAGGTCTGAGCATGTGTGTCCTTACAAGATAGAAAGAGAAGGCAAAAACTATTTTATACCATTTTCAGATCTATACATACAAAGGAAAATGGTGGAACTCAATTCTATAATTGGGATTGCTAAAGCCTAAAGTAAACCACATGGCCTCACAATTAATATGGTCCAGAAGAATAAAACTAAAGGGGAATAAAGCACCTCTTCTGGATGGCTGACATCCACGTGTTCTCAAAAAGCCATTGTTTCTCATTGTTAGAGACTCTAGTCTCTAGTGATTTGGTGCAAAGCAAATATGGTGCCCTTTGAGTAAACAAAAGCACGTAGAAGAATTTTTCTAGAAAACAAAATTATAATTGGCATACATTTGCAAAAGACCAAAAATTAAGCCTGGGTTCACACATCCTGCAGCCGCGGGTCACAGCATGGGGTCCAGTGCATCCCTGTTCACTGATTCAGGTGCGAATCAGGTTCAAATTTCTGCCTGAATTTGCACCTGATTCGGACGCAAAGAGGCACAGGACCCTTTCCAAATGTGGACGGTGGACCTCCATTGAGCCAGTCACACACTCCTGTCATGCAAATTAGATGCAGGGACAAAGAATGAAGGGGACAGGAGTGTTTAATGCATAGATGAGGTCAGGAGTACAAAATAAAAAATAGTGCGGAAGTCAGGGGTATGTAGCACACAGTGTAGATGTTAGGAGAGTGCAAATTTCCCCCTGCAAGCAACACTTTCTCTCATTTGACCCTTTCAGCAAAAATAAGGCCCCCCCCCCACAAAAAATACTAATTTAAACACTCACACCTCCCAGAACAAATCCTCTCCTGCCTTGTAGCATGGAATCTTCTGCCACCCCAATCTCCCCTACCAGAATAAATCCTCTTCCCATCCCAGCACAATCCCCCCTCTCAAATACAGCTTCTAGTACATATTTTCTCCTCCTCCAAAATCATCAGTTATCACAAATACTCCCTCTCCCATTTCTCCTTATCACCCTCCCCACCTACATACCCCCTCCCAGAATAAATCCTTTCCCTCAATCCCTCTCCCCATCTAAATAACCCCCCTCCTCAAATTCCTCCTTCTAGCACACATCCTCTTGCTCCCCCCAAATCCCCCCACTCACCACAAACCTTCCTCTCCATATCCCCTTTCCCAGCACATCCCCCTTCTGAGCAAAAATCTTCCCCCATAACCATGCTGCCAACATAAATCTTCAC
Source organism: Lithobates pipiens (assembly GCF_037356315.1). Taxonomy (NCBI): domain Eukaryota; kingdom Metazoa; phylum Chordata; class Amphibia; order Anura; family Ranidae; genus Lithobates; species Lithobates pipiens. The sequence continues at coordinate 62,756,888 of NW_027507784.1, forward strand.
CACCACATTTCCCCTTCCAGTTTAATCCCCCCCTCACAACACAAACGCTCCCCTCTATTTCTCCCTTCCAGCACAAATCCCCCCAAAGCTCTCCTTCTTACACAAGTTATTTTACCCCCCCCCATGTGTTTTATGAAAATGCAGTAAAAATTGGGTGTGGATCTTCTAGCTTTCAATGGCTTCACATAGTGCCTGCTGGTTACATACTAAATATAAACATTAAAACTGTAATGAGTTAATTAATAACAAATATTTGTACATTTTAAATTGCTCCTTTTTGTGAAACAGTCAAAGTCAATCGAAGGTATGCAAAATTGTAAATAATTTAGTCTAAAAATCTGGTTATTATTTTTCACTTACAGTTTTCAGAGTTTGTGAAAGACCCCTCAAACTATACATTTTCTGAAAGCACCTGTAGGACAAAAAAGTTACTTTTTTGGCTCTGCAGTAGTTGCCTAAATGTTTATTAAATCAATATTTTCTATAAAAAGTAGACTAAAATCATTATTACTAGACACAAACACTACCTAACCTACACAATTCCTGCTAAATTCCTACTAAGGCTTCATTCACATGCCACAATTGACAGTAATGGGACTGCCTGCATGGGGATGCAGGGAACACCTGTTCATCCCCATGCGGGCAAACAAGGCCTTGTTAGTTCCTACGGTTTAGTATGCCCCATGTGAGTGAAGCCTTAGTATGAATTTAGCATGAATTTTGTAAGTTATTTTGTGTTTGATCAGAGTTGATCCAGCAGGGGGAGGGACGCAGGGATTGGGCTACAGTGGAGGGCATTTCAGGACAGGTACTGTGCAAGGGTGGGGGAACTATGTGCAAAGTTAAATCCTCTTATGGCTCCCGTGCAGCACCTAACACTGGCGGGAAAAGAGAGGAGGAGAAGCTGGCAGCTGCAGGGGAGCCACAAGGGCTCATTGCTTCTGGGTAAGTCAGCCTTGCTGCTGTAAGGGATTGATTGGATTGCCAGGTGTGCAGTGTGTGACAGGGCACAGTGAACCCCCTTTCCTCTGGGCCTGCCCCCCCACATACCTACACACTGGATGATACCCTACTGCTTACCACCCAAACCCCCCCTCTCAGTACAAATCCCCCCATAGTCCCCCTTCCCAGCATAAACCCCCCAACCCCTCCTTCTTACACATAATCTTCTAACCCCCAAAGCTGACCACCCAGGAAAAATCTTCCTATTTTACTGACACTAAAAGCACAAATCACCCCCCCCCCCCCCCCCACCAAAAACAAATGTACTCATCTCTGAATGCTCCTCTTAATCCCTCCCAGCATAAATATCCCCCTCGCCTTTTTAGCATGAATCCTCTTATTCCTGCCCCATCACAGACCTCAGATACTAGGGCTTCTTCCCAGGCTCCTTCTCCTGTCTTGTCGGAAGACACATCAAAGCTGAGGAGGAGCCTTTAGGCAACTTCTCTTGGCACTCTGACTCTACTAAATCTATAAACATGCAGCTGGCTAGGAGAGATACAGGCTGCTAACTGTGCTGGAGACCTCATGGACACCTCATAGGAGATGTGGGCAAGTGCAAGCGATCGCCAACACTGTAGCATCCCACTGCCACCCCCCTCTACGCTAGCACACTACGCCCGGGGTATGTGCCCCTCCCCCCCCACTTGACCTAGCCCTGCATAGGAGTGGCTGTGGATATAGTGTACTTACTGTAGAAATATGTTCCCAATCATCCAAAATAATTTGTGAGACCAGGTGCAGCAGATCGCATCAGTTTGCACACAGGCCAGAACCGCAGTACTACAGCCAGTGTTTCATAGGTACTTTAGTTGGCACAATTCTTATGTTAGACTTTTTTTTAGGTTTTAATTCAGCTTTTTATACTATTGTCCCTGCCACAGATTTTGATAAACAAATTAATATTACTTGGCTTAAGTCCAACTTTTTGTACCTGGATACTGGACTTTTTAACAGGAAGACCTTAGTTTGTGAGAATTCGTAATGTTTCATCAATTCAAGGATGTATTTTGAGCCCATAATTGTACGCCCTGCTGACCAATGACCTATGCTCAGCTGGGTATTTGACCAATCATTTTGTGAAGTTGATGATTTGGTGTTAGTGGGGGCTCATCGCTCATAGTGATGATTCCAAGTACAGAAAGAAAGAAGAGGAATTAAAGATTAAAGTGGTTGTAAACCCTTACAAACCACTTTGACCTACAGGTAAGCCTAGATTAAGGCTTACCTGTAGGTCCAAGAAATATACCGTATAGGTTTAGGAGATATTTACCTGAAGACAGCCACCGCTGTAGACAGCGGCGTGCAGGCGCACTGGGTAAGCCGCAGATCGCGGCGATATACCGCGAGTGTCGGCTCCCGTGCACATGCGCGGGAGTGACGTCATCGCTGCTCCGGCGAATCACAGCGCTGGAGCAGCGAGACCCACCAAGAAGATGGACGCTCGGAACTACAGGGGACAGCGGTGACTTCGCTGGCTCCTGTGTCAGGTAAGTGACACATAATGGACTACTATGTGATGCATAGTGGTCCATTATGCTTTACCTTTGCAGGGAATCAAAGAGGAAGTAAACTCATCAGGGTTTACTTCCTCTTTAAAGATATGGAGCAAAATTAACTTTTCATTAATGTAAAGAAAGCAAAGGGGATGACTGTGGATTTTAGAAAGAAAGTAGTATCACTCCTCCTCTTTACATTAGAGATGCAGATATAAAGGTGGTTTAAATATTTGGGATGTACCATCCTTATAATTTAATTGGAGTAGCAATATAGATAGAAAGTTGAAGGCCCGTCAAAGCCTTTATTTTTTGAGAAGACTGAAGAGTGCTGGTCTTGTCACTTCAGTTCTTATTTCATTTTACGCAACTCAGTATTCTCACTTTATGCATCACCTTATAGTACGGTGGTAAAGCCAGCACAAAGGATTATTGGTAGTAGCATGCCCGCTATTATAAACATTTATAGCAGCAGGTGTAGGAAAAGGGCTTTAGACTTTATGACGGATTCCACTCATCCTGCTTATAGATTCTTTACCTCTTTCTCTTCAGGTCGGGGGCTTCATAGTATTAGAGCCAGGACCTCAGGATTAAGGGATCGTTTTTTCCCTGCTGCAGTGCGACGGATAAATTCAGAATGATATTAGATGATTTGCCATCGCACGCCTAATTTTTATGGTGTTATTCAATTTTATATGTAATTTCTTGATAATATTGTGGTCGTTTTTTTTTTTTTGCGTATTTGCTGATTAACAGTATTAAACAAATTGCTGCTAAGTACTATTATCATTATTTAACTTTACGTATTGCTTGGTAATGTGTGATAGAATTTTTTTGTTTTTATTATTTTCTTTGGGACCAGATTACTGCATTTTGATCTCATGTATACATGTTTTTGCAACGGCAATAACATATCCTTTTCCTTAGACAATGACTTTAAGTGAGAAGACCTGGTGCACAATCAGCACTCCAAGTTACCTATAGATGTTCAAAAGGGCTCTGTTCAGGCAACTAGAGTTCCTCCAAACCAATCTCATCGAACCCATGTCTTTATAAACCTGGCTTTGGGTACAGTCATGTTAGAACAGAAAAGTTACCTCCCAAAACTGTTGCCAAAATGTGGATTGTGCAATATTATTATTATTATACAGGATTTTTATAGCACCAACAATTTGCATAGTTTACAACATGAGGACAGACAGTACAATTACAAAACAATTCAATACAGGAGGAATCTGAGGCCCCTGCTCATTAGAGCTTACGATCTAGGAGGAAGGGTCAAGAGATACAAGAGGTAATAACTGGGGGATGATCTGATTGAGAAAATAAAAAACACAGTTGTTAGGTGTGGGCAGGATAGGCTTCTCTGAAGAGGAGGGTTAGGCTTCTCTGAAGAGGAGGGTTTTCAAGGATCGTCTAAAAGCAAACAGAGTAGGAGATAGACAGATTGGGGTAGGGAGTTTCATAGGATAGGAGAGGCTCAGAAAACATCCTTGAGGAGAGCATGGGAGGGGGTGATGAGGGAACTAAAGAGTACAAGATCTTGGGAGGAACTAAGGAAAGTAGGTTGGTATTTTGAGACTAGTTTAGTGATGTACAGTGCCTTGAAAAAGTATTTATAACCTTTGACATTTTCCACATTTTGTCATGTTACAACCAAAAAGGTAAATTTATTTTATTGGGATTTTATGTGATTGACCAACACAAAGTAGCACATAATTGTGACGTGGAAGAACAATGATAAATTGTTTTTAAAAATGTTTTAAATATAAATATGTGAAAAGTGTGGTGTGCACTAAAATCTAGTGGAACCAATTGCATTCAGAAGTCACCTAATTAGTAAATAGAGTCCACCTGTGTGTAATTTAATCTCAGTATAAATACAGCTGTCCTGTGAAGCCCTCAGCACTTTGTTAGAGAACCTTAGTGAACAAACAGCATCATGAAGGCCAAGGAACACACCAGACAGGTCAGGGATAAATGTGTAGAGAACTTTAAAGCAGGGTTAGGTTATAGAAAAATTACCCCAAGCTTTGAACATCTCAAGGAGCACTGTTCAATCCACCATCCGAAAATGGAAAAAGTATGGCACAACTGCAAACCTACCTAAACTGACAGGCCAGACAAGAAGAGCATTAGTCAGAGAAGCAGTCAAGAGGCCCATGGTAACTCGGGAGGAGCTGAAACATATAGAAAAATATGTTTCAGCTCTAAGGATATCCATTGTTCTGAGGAGAGCAGCAAGACCTTTGACTTTCCATAGTTTTCCCAACACTTACATATGGACTTAGCTCCTGAGCGCAGGAGATTGTTTTGTGAACTCTGGAGGAGCTGCAGAGATCCACAGCTCGGGTGGGAGAATCTGTCCACAGGTCAACTATTAGTCGTGCACTCCACAAATCTGACCTTTATGGAAGAGTGACAAGAAGAAAGGCATTGTTGAAAGAAAGTCCTATTTGCAGTTTGCAAGAAGCCATGTGGGACACACAGAAAACATGTGGAAGAAGGTTCTCTGGTCAGATGGGCCAAAAGCAAAATGCGAAGCCCTTGTACACACGGTCGGAGAATCCGTCGGAATGTGTCCTATCGGACCGTGTTGTCGGATAATCCGACTGTGTGTGGTATGCATCGGACTGTTTCCGTCGGAATATCCATCGGACCAAATTTTCAAACTTGCTGGAAATATTTTCCGACAAACTGGTCCGATAGGACATACTCCGATCATGTGTAGAGAACTCCGATCCGACAAAGTGACACGCATGCTCAGATCAAATTCCTACATCAAAGCTATTGGCTACTAGCCTGAACGTAGTCCCATCGTAACGAAATTACGTCCTCACGTTCTGAAAGATCGGATTTTTCGACAACTTTGTCCGACCGTGTGTATGCAACAGTTTCGGACAAGAACCGACAAACAAAATCCGACGGACAAAATGCGACGGATTTGGTTGTCGGAATCTCCGACCGTGTGTACAGGGGCTATGTGTGGCGGAAAACTAACATTGCACATCACCCTGAACACACCATCCCCACCGTGAAACATAGTGGCAGCATCATGTTGTGAGGATGCTTTTCTTCAGCAGGGACAGGGAAGCTGGTCAGAGTTGATGGGGAGATGAATGTAGCCATATACAGGGCAATCTTAGAAGAAAACCTGTTAGAGTCTGCAAAAGACTTGAGACTGGGGTGGAGTTTCACCTTTCAGCAGGACAACGACCCTAAACATAATGCCAGAGCTACAATGGAATGGTTTAAATCAAAGCATATTCATGTGTTAGAATGGCCAGTCAAAGTCTAGACCTTAATCCAATTGAGAATCTGTGTGCAAGAGTTGAAATCTGCTGCTCACAGATGCTCTCCATCCAATCTGACAGAGCTTAAGCTATTTTGCAAAGAAGAATGGGCAAAAATTTCACTCTCTAGATGTGCAAAGCTGGTGCAGACATACCCAAAAAGACCTGCAGCTGTAATTGCAGTGAAAAGTGGTTCTACAAAGTATTGACTCTGGGGGGCTTGGGGGTTGCATACAAATGCACGCCACACTTTTAACATATTTATTGGTAAAAAAAAATTTGAAAACTATTTATCATTTTCCTTCCACTTCACATTTATGTGCCGCTTTGTGTTAGTCTATCACATAAAATCCCCAAAAACGACATTTAAGTTTTTGGTTGTAACCTGACTAAATATCTACAGTGCAATAAACTAAGTTTGAATCCAGTCCATGGTTCATATACATATATATATCATTTTGGCTCCGACCCATAGAGCGCTGCTTTTTTCTCTTTTGATTCCTGCTCACCATTTCTCCAGTGGTTGGCAGCTGCACTGGGCATCAGTTTTATCCACATATGACTGACAGTTTCTAGTGCTTCAAGAACTTGTTGTTTGTCGGGCTAGGGGGGATAGCCTATGTCTAGTTAATCCTGTAAAGAGGGAGTTGCAGTATTCGAGGCTGGACATGACCATGGAGTGAAATAGGAGCTTTGTGGTGTCATTGCTTAGGAAGGGGCATATTTTGGAGATGTTGAGTGTGTTGAGGTGGCAAGATTTGGACAGTGTTTGTCCAATATTGGCAAAAATGTGTTTGTGTGTTGTAGCATTACTCTTCACTTGAAACATGTCAACTCAATTATGTCCTTGTTGTTAGCATGATGTCAATAATAATTGTTTCTTGGGATTCTATTACAGGTTTGTGGTTACAATAAACATTGTAATACTCATTGTTTCATGTGTTGGCAACTTTCAGTGGCTCTCACAGATGAAATGCCAATATTTGGACAAATTGAAATGATCAAATCAGGCTTTTCCCGCCATGCAACAGTCACTACAACCAAAGTAGGTTTCTAAGCAACATCTCTGTACAAAAGTTAAGATGATTAAAAAGTCAAGAAGTCAAAGTCAACAATGTCCAAGCAGGGTTTTCTCCTTCTCATAACTTCCAGCTAACCTAGAAATAGGAGAAATCCCATTTACCCAGCATGACTATCTTGTAAATGCAATGCCAATATTTTCTTGGTAACAGTTTTAATGTCAAGCACTGTAGTAAAAGTGACTTTTTTAAACAAAAATACATAAAGACATATGTTTAGGAAAGCACTTTCTTAGACTGAGTCATCATAAATTTCTTGCTGGTTTTAAGACATCTAGATCATGTATAATGTAGCTTTCCTGTGGTGCCAGCTACAATATACAAAGATGAAGTGAAAGCTTTACACAGCATAATAGATGAGATTTTGCTATCGAAAAAGGACTATGAGGTTTTCTTCATTGTGCCATCAATTTTGTGGAATATGTTTTCCATTATCAGCACGGCTGTTTTCTTACCAGCCCTCACAGGAGACTTATTATCCAGCCAAAGAAAGGAATCTATTGTATAAGTACTGAAATGTAAAAGTATATTTTAAGATAACAAGGTATAAAATGGTACAAAGTAATGGAGAGAAACAGTTTTGTAATAGAGGTAGCCATGGACATGCTACCTACCATCTGATACCTAGAACTTTTGAGAAAAAAAGGGGCAGCTAGGGGTATAACATACATAGCAGAGCATGCAAATGTTATGGGGCCTAGAGATGTTGGGCAACACACTGGTTTAGGCAATGACATTTGGCAAATACATTCAGATTAAAGGAATGCATTTGAAAACCTCTCTGCAGTTAATATCAAATTATATGGCCCTAAACACAGCTGACCAAATGAAAATAACCTGGCCCCATTACTATTCAGAAACATACATTCTGCAGACATGGCACATGTAATGTAAGGCCGCGTAGACACGGGCGGATTGTCTGTCCAACTTAGTCCGCTGAACTGTGTTTCAGCGGACAATCCGCTCGTGTGTGGGCTTCAGCGGACTTTTTCAGCAGACTGTCTGACGAACAAAGTCTTACGGAATTTCCGTAATTTTGTCCGTTCAAACTTGGTTTTGTCCGTCCAAACTTGGTTTCAGCGGACAGTCCGCTCGTGTGTAGGCAAGTTGGACGAACTAAGTATGGCGCATGCTCAGAAAGGATTTACATGGCCGAAGGTTGCATTGCAGTGTATAGGACGTCGTTTTTCTAGTCCCGTCGTACGTGCTGTACACGTCATCACGCACGCTTTCAGCGGACTGTCTGCTCATCGTGTGTGGTCAAGTCCGTTCATTCAAATTTTGAACGGACTGTCTGTCGGATTGTCTGACGAACTTAGTTGGGCAGACAATCCGCCCGTGTGTACGCGGCCTAAGTGAACATAGGCAATCCTGTGTCTATAGTCTCATAGTTGTATATCTGCAGCGTGATATCTTAGGCAGGATGTGTCTGACTGCTAGTCTCAGGAGATTTGAAGTAAGATTAAGGCCTCTTACTTTTTTGGGCATGTACACATAGGGGTTTACAGGCATTTAGAGGTAGAAGAGGCACACAAAAAAAAATTCACCACTTGTGTGCTCAGAAGAAGAGTGTGTCAAACACGCAGTAACACGCTAGCTGTGTTTAGGCATGTCTGCGCATTATTGCATTCTAATGTCCAGATGAATATGAATATTCTGACCAATAAAGTGCATTAAAGCTTTTGCCACCCTGTCCCTTTAAAGCATGTTATACAGCACATGCTGTATAATTTGGCCCCTTGTAACACCTGAAATACCTGGCTGATCCTGCCAGTTTCTACCCTCCCCTTTGAAAACTGACCACAGTTCAACCTGGCTGCTGAGCCCTGACACCGTGGTCAGTTTACATACCTCCATCATCCGCAACCTGCTCTCCTTTTTTCTCTCCCCTGCCTGCCAGCTCATGACAGTGCCTACCTTCGCTCCTCCTACTGCTCAAATACTATGTACATTTTTATACTACCCTCTCTGGTCTCTTAATCCTGTGTCGCCTGTGTCTGTGTTTTATAAAAAAATGCTGGCAATTATACCTCATTTCAGAGTGTTGCTCGGAGATCACGTGACCAGCCGGCTCTCTCCTCCTCCCCTCCCGATTTAACGTCAGCAGGGGAATCTCATCCCCACCCACTGCAGCTGTCAGAAAGGGAGAGGAGAGAGCCTGCTGGTCTGGTGACCGCTGAGCGGCTCTCTGAAATGAGGTATAATCAACATTTTTTTTTTTATAAAACACAGACACAGGGGGATACAGGATTAGGATACAGAGAGGATGGAATGACGTTGTTAGAGTGGCTTAACAACCACTTTAACACTAAATGAATGTGCATAAATTTGCATGAACACATATTCAAAACACAGCTTTAGGCACATTTTTTAAGCTGCATTTTTCTCCCCTGGAGCAAAGGCATCCAAGTAAAAAAAAAAACCCTGTGAGAATGAGGCCTAAGTGATGTCACTACTGTGCTGCTCACTGTTATCCTTGCTGGAGGCTCTGACATGAGGAAGCAAAACCTTGCCTCTGCAGAGATGGTAATCTCTACACAGAGACATGTTGCAGAGCACAGCATAGTTAAGGCTACAAGGACACTTGATGTTTAGCCCATGTGCATCAAATTCTAGCATCTTCAAGCACCCAGGAGGCACTGGCACAGCTTTCAGCCCTACTGTGGGCAGTCTGTCAAAATCTGTTTAGCTGTAATATGTGGTCAGCGGGATGCTGTACCAAGAGGTACTAGCGTTTAGGATGATATGTGTTCAGGGACATATGCCTGGAACATAGAAGTCCTGCATTATTAGCATGTAAGCAGGTGCTTACTGTGGTGCTACTGTGGGGATTATGTTCATCATTTAATGGTTTGAGTGTATTCTCTGCTGAGTAAGTTGCACTAATTAATGTGCTTACTGTAAATAATGTTGTCCAGCAGAAGTGGTGCTGTTTCTAGGCAAGGGCTAATTCTACTAGTCAAATTTTCCCAGGCTTTTTTAAAGAGCACCACCCTCTGCTAGACAAAATATATATAAAAAAAGGAAACTATCTAGGTTGGGGTGCTGCCTTTTCTCTCTGCATAGGAAGTGAAGGAGAGTGCTTCCGAAGATGCAATTGCCACTTTTACATTTTTTTACTACTTTTGCTCCTTTGTGGGAGCCAAATTGGGGTTCCAGAGGGCTGTACGGACTATTGGACTTTCTCGCCTATTTAAGATATGGCCACATTATGGGCCACAAGGGATACACCAAAATGGCACTTTGCACAGGAATGCGTATGGAAGATGTTTCTGAGAACTGGTCATTGTCAAATTTAACTACTTCAGTAAAAGGACTTTGTTGTTCAATCAATCTGCCTGGTCTGAAGTCACTAAAGTGGTGCATGCATGTTGTATCAAAGAGCAGGGCTTATAAGAGGGATGAACAGAAGCCATTGTGAACACAGTACAAAGAACTAACCTTCAGTGGAAGGAGAAGAGGTTGCTTCTTTGCTAGCGGCAACTGGACTGGAGTAATGTTGGGTACTTAAGCAACCAACCAGCAGGAGTCTTGGTAACAAGGCATGGGTGATGGGGGGCCTTGGTAGAGGGGAGGGTTTGTGGACTTGGCCCATTTCCTAGCAATCGGTGCTCCACATACAGGAAGCCACACTGCACGTATCCCATGTATCGAGCCTAGGATGTCACGGAAGGGAAGTAGAGAGTGTGTGAGGCCTTGGGAATGATGAAGCTCAGAAACATGTGAAGAGATGTTTTCTTGAGCCAGGGAGAAGTCTCACAGTGTCACTGGGAGTGAGGTGATATGTCGGGCTATGCTGGTGAAGTGGGGTACAGTCTCTGCGGAACCTACTTGCAATTGCTGCATTTACTGGGAGAAATAACGGGAAGTGTGCCTTAACGCTTATTTCATGTCACCGCACCCTCAGCCTGTAAGTGCAGTTTACTGTACAGAGGTACTCTACTGTGACTGTACCGGGGGTTAACCAAACATCCACCTTTAGATGCAGACATTAACAAGCGCTACTAGCAAGCCCCGCCCACAGACATACATCCTTCAATGCATACAATCCAAAATGGGAGGACCACTAGGTACATCGTTCGGCCACCTCCAGCCACCATGTATTTCATAGACTTTCACTGGTATTGCTGAAAGAGGGCCTGTGCTTGAAAACTTGACACCTATGGGATTAATGTCCAGTGTATATGAGGCCTAACAGGGAATGAATCAGCTACAGGGAGACTACAGGCAATACCAATGACTAGTCCTTTGCCTTTTGCATGCCTTTTTTTTGGGCACAACCTTCAGAATTCAGATTTTTTTTAAGTTTACAGGTGATACTCAAAAAATTTGAATATTGTGCAAAAGTTCATTTATTTCACTAATGCAACTTAAAAGGTGAGACTAATATATGAGATAGACTCATTACATGCAAAGAAAGATAGTTCAAGCCGTGATTTGTCATAATTGTGATGATTATGGCTTACAGCTCATGAAAACCCCAAATCCACAACCTCATAAAATTAGAATATTAGATGCAATCAATAAAACAAGCATTGTACATAGAACAATATCGGACCTCTGAAAAGTATAAGCATGCATATGTACTCAGTACTTGGTTTGAGCCCCTTTTGCAGCAATTACTGCCTCAATGCGACATGGCATGGAAGCTATCAGCCTGTGGCACTGCTGAGGTGTTATGGAAGACCAGGATGCTTCAATAGCGGCCTTTAGCTCTTCTACATTGTTTGGTCTCATGTCTCTCATCTTTCTCTTGGCAATGCCCCATAGATTCTCTATGGGGTTCAGGTCAGGCGATTTTGCTGGCCTATCAATCACAGTAATCCCACGGTCATTGAACCAGGTTTTGGTGCTTTTGGCAGTGTGGGCAGGTGCCAAGTCCTGCTGGAAAATGAAGTCAACATCCCCATAGAGCTCGTCTGCGGAGGGAAGCATGAAGTGCTCCAAAATCTGCTGGTAGACGGCTGCATTGACCCTGGACTTAATGGAGCACAGTGGACCAACACCAGCAGATGACATGGCTCCCCCAATCAACACAGACTGTGGAAACTTCACACTGGACTTCAAGCATCTTGCATCGTGTGCCTCTCCATTCTTCCTCCATACTCTGGGTCCTTGGTTTCCAAATGAGCTGCAAAATTTGTTCTAATCAGAAAAGAGGACTTTGGACCACTGAGAAACAGAACAGGTCTGTTTTTCTTTAGCCCAGGTAAGATACCTCTGATGTTGTTTGTTGTTCAGGAGTGGCTTGACAAGAGGAATACGACATTTGAAGCCCATGTCCAAGATCCGTCTGTGTGTGGTGGCTCTTGATACACTGACTCCAGCCTCAGTTCACTCCTTGTGAAAGTCCCCAACACTTTTGAATGGCCTTTTCCTGACAATCCTCTCCAGGCTGCGGTCATCCCTGCTACTTGTGCGCCTTTTTCTTGCACACTTTTCCCTTTCACACTTTATATTAATGTGCTTTGATACAGCACTTTGGGAACATCCAACTTCTTTTGCAGTTATCTTTTGAGACTTTCCCTCCTTATGAAGGGTGTCAATGATGGTTTTCTGCACAACTGTCAGGTCAGCAGTCTTTCCTATCACTGTGATTCCTACTGAACCAGACTGAGAGACCATTTAAAGGCTCAGGAACCATTTGCAGGTGTTATGGCTTAATTAGCTGTTTAGAGTGGGACACTTTGAGCCTAGAACATTGCACCTTTCACAATATTCTCATTTTCTGAGATTGTGAATTTGGGGTTTTCATGAGTTGTAAGCCATAATCATCACAATTATGACAACTCATGGCTTGAACGATCTTGCTTTCCATGTAATGAGCCTATCTCATATATTAGTTTTACCTTTTAAGTTGTATTAGTGAAATAAATTAACTTTTTGCACGATATTCAAATTTTTCCAGTATCACCTGTACATACCAGTATGTTTTAACAACGAAAAGGGAGAATTTCACCACCAGTGCCATCCGTACACGCTTTATGAGAACTGTATGCATAGAGAAAAAAATTCCATATATTCAAAGTGCTCCATTATTCCACCATGCACAGCTTCAGGAGGTAAATACAGGGTAATTAAAAAAAAAATATCGAATTAATGCACTAATTACATTAACAAGATAGATAGAAATTTCCATGGAAATTCCATTAGCTTTACTTTGATTAATGAAATGTTTCCTAAAATAAAAATTTTCATAATGAATTGAATTATGTGAAAATAGAAAATGATCTCTTGTCATTTTCTTTGTGCCCTCAGCTATTGGATACAATAAATGAAATGGTCCAGCATTGAGCTCACAAGGACTGAGAATCTTAGATCCTTTGTTTCCTGTAAAAATCCTTCTTCATGTTGATGGACACATTGCCATAACAACCTCTGGCTTCCCACAGCGACAATATGGTCTCCTTTTTTCACATTTTTATCAATATTTCTATAGTGATTTTATACACTGATGTATACTGTAATTACTGTGTGCAATATAAAGATCATATTTTAGAGTCCTGGGTGACATACCGAGTTTGGGAACCTACCATCAAATACAATTTAAGTCATAGTCATATCAACATGTGAATTGTGAGTGGCAGCAGAAAAAAAATAATTTTTTACATTTTCACTGTATTTTTATATCTTAAAGTTTCTGCATTTTTTTAAATACCTGTAATTTTTTGCACAATTGGCAACTGCTTTGTAACTTTTGTTAGAGCTCATTCACATAATCTATCATGTACTGAAACAACATATAACTGTATAAAGCCCTGGTGCCCAATCTTTGGCATGTAGGGCCAATGTGACCCGCTGACATTTACTGGTCAGCCCTCAGAGCACTTGCAAATAGTAGTATATGCTTTTGTTGTTGCTTAGGTCAATGAACATAACATTTTCCTTAGACTGTGTTCTATTAGTAAATGCTTATCTAAATCTGAAAACAAGAATTTAATGATATTGCATTATACCAATCTGTTGATGTCAAGGCTTCTTAGTTTTCTAAAGCTTTTGTTCTTTATTTTCACCTGGCGATCCAGCCAGTAACACACTTTTTGTCTATAGAAGAGGAATGGAGACCTCCTTGGACAGTAGTCTGAAGAAGGTAGTGTCAGATGGACTAATAGATTAGAAGGACTTTACATAAGTGATTAAAAAATTAAAAATTAATTCCAGCTAACATTTTTTTACCACCTCAGTACCACGCCATTGCCGAAAGATGGCTACGGGGTCTCTTATTCTGGGAGACATGGAGACTCACCTATTTGCCTATCCGGGTCTTGGTTTGGGGTTGGTTCACCTCACCTCCCCCTCATTCTCATCTGGGGTTCTTGTGTCTACCCCCAGGAGTTTTGTTCCTCTCCTTATGCATATCCTGACCAGGCAAGCATGCTACTTTATATTTGTATATGTACTAAGATGTTATATGGATGGGAACTGATTTGGATATATGTTTGGATAGACGTTGTATACTGTATGCTAAACACTTATACATTTCTTATTTGACATTTTGCAGCAACACCCACCTAACCAGTACTGAGGAAGCGAGAATGTCTCACGAAACACAATGGGGTTGATTTACTAAAGGCAAATCCACTTTGCACTACAACTGCCTTGAAAGTGCAGTCGCTGTAGATCTGAGGGGGGCATGTAAGGAAAATAAAAAACAGCATTTTTTGCTTGCACATGATTGGATGATAAAAGCAGCAGAGCTTCACCTCATTTTCAGATCTAAAGCGACTGCACTTCCAAGTGCAAAGTGGATTTGCCTTTAGTAAATCAGAATGGAGTTACTATAAACAGTAACACTGATTTTGAGTATTTCTGTCGATATCAGTACTAGAGGAGCACAATTTTACTTCTTACACCATTTGATATCTCCATCTCTGGGTTGGGTATTTGCTGGTATCAGATTCTATGTTAATAGAAGGTTTTGCTGATATTTTATTGTCTTTTTTTTAATTTTCGGAATACAATATGTATATTTTTCTTCTTGTTAAAAATGTTTTATATTTGTAACCAGTTGCCTCATGTTGTGCGGATAAAGTCTGCCTTTTTGATATTAGGTTTCCTATTACCTTTACCTATACGCATATGATATGTGGCACGTTGGGGGTCTACCAATCATCCGTTATTTTCATTGGCACTAGCCTCACCTGTCAAATACCTTTGTTTCAAGGCTGCAATATCTATGCTGAGAGATCTCAGTGCTATGAGGTCTGTTACCAGGCAAGTGTTATCGTAGTGAGAGACTGTCAGATAAAAAAAAGACCTAATGGGACTTCCTAGTTTTCACTTCAAATGTGACCCAGAGTCTAATCATAGCAAGCAATGCTCAAACTGGTTGCATTTATTACAAGTATATGGTATTATGTAGTCATCCTTAGAAAAATAGAGGTAACTCTAATCTTTCACCCTAAATCATTACCATGTCTACCTGTGTGTGAGAAACACATAGTCATCATTCCATCCAGTGCTATCAAGTCAGTGTTAGCTCATGGAGATATACAGTATTAATTAATTGTTCTATTGGGGGTATGGCTTTTTTGGGAAGTGAAGTAGATTGCCAAGCCTTTATTCCAAGCAGGAAATTCAGACTAGTTTCAAGTAAAGCCTAGTACTGTGAACACTATGGGGGTTATTTACGAAAGGCAAATCAACTTTGCACTGCAAGTGCACTTGGAAGCGCAGTCGCTCAAAATTTAAGGGGAAGATCTAAAATGAGTGGAAGCTCTGCTGATTTTATCATCCAATCATGTGAAAGCTAAAATGCTGTTTTTAATTTTCCTTGCATGTCCCCATTGAATCTACATCGACTTTACTTCCAAGTGAACTTTCAAGTGAAATTACAGTGCAAAGTGGATTTTCCTTTATTAAATAACCCCCTATGAGTAAATCGGATGATCGATCATCCCATTTTCCACAAAAGTGCATATAATTATGTAGTTAGAATGGTATTGACTAGTAAGTAAATTCTTGGCCAACAAAGGCAAACTTAGCTACGTATTAGCATAGTAGAATAGGAAGAGTAGGGTTGTTCTATGATTCTGCACATTTTTTTCTATTCAATTATTTTCATATGATTACTTTACACATTAAAAGAAAATTGGGTGTTGTGTTCACTTATGATAAAAAAAAATTCTAGCCTGTACCTTTAGTTTTTGTCATCCGAAAAAAGGCTGAATCGGATGTTGAAAGTAGGGG
Source organism: Lithobates pipiens (assembly GCF_037356315.1). Classification (NCBI taxonomy): domain Eukaryota; kingdom Metazoa; phylum Chordata; class Amphibia; order Anura; family Ranidae; genus Lithobates; species Lithobates pipiens. Next base: position 62,772,947 of record NW_027507784.1, read on the forward strand.
GTCTCCAAACTATGGCCCTACAGTTGTTCATGAACTACGATTCCCATCATGCCTAGTCATGTCTGTGAATGTCAGAGTTGTACAATGCTTCATGGGACGTGTAGTTCTGCAACAGCTGGAGGACCATAGTTTGGAGATCCCCGTTCTTTACTAACGATCAGATAATCAGCTGATCGTTTGTTGTACAAAATTTTTCTTCAGATCTGATCACGTGTACGGGCCTTTAGTCAGAACCAATTAATCTACAGTATGCTTTTGGATTGTGGAAGCACCCATGTGGAACCCAAGCACCTCTACACTATATGCAAACAATGCTCTTGATCTAAATTCTAACTGAATGACATCTAGTTTGGTAAAGCACTGTGCATCCTAAATAATTGCCACCAAAAAAATAGTTTTCACCATTTTGTTTATGATTCGTAGCTGCTCATTGCAGCTGATCCCCTAAGGCCTCTTCTAGCCACACTTTGTCCACCAATAATTTCTCCAGTGTCATCTGTACATCATTGCTTTGGACAAGCGGCCTGATAGTGACAACGATGACCCATGCCACCCCTGTTCAGGCACTTCCTGTTATAGGGTGACAACACTCTGTCCCTGTCTCCAATTATGCCCTTGATGAAAACTGTATGGCCCCTTGCAGTCTTCATTAGGGGCATGTATGACAGGGCTACAGTGCAGGTGCACAACTGGAGACAAAGACAGAGTTTTGTCACCCTATAACAGGAAGTGTCTGAAGAAGGATCTTTAAATGAGGGTCACCAAGTATTCTTTTCATTAAAGTTGCATATTTGAAAATCTTTAAAACATCTTATAAAATAGAAACAACATTAACAGGTGAAGCTTAAAGAGGAAGTAAACTCTCCCACTCTGATGCTTCTTTTCATTTAGTCCATTATAATACGTCATTATCAGACTATAGCCACTGTAATCCAGCTCAAATCACATATTACTTACTGATAAACCTCCCTGGCGGTATGATTCGTTCTGTTTTTAGGTGCTGAAAGTGGTACAATTATTTTGCATGGAAATTTGGCGTTTTATATTGTAGTCCTGTAATTCTTAGGAATAACTCTCTTAAATCTGTTCAAACCAGAGTCTAGCAGACATCCCGGGTATGATAAAGTTTATAATATAATAAAGAATAATAAAAATTATTCAATAATGTAATCAAATCCTAAAACACTGAAAAAGGGACACTTTCTGGTTGCTATGGACAATCTCCAAATTCCAGACAGAAAAAACTGTATTTATAATATAAAAGTGCATGCAGGGCACTGCACACACCACTAGGGACAAAGGGGATGTGTAATTTTTTTATATAGTACTGTAATCTGTAAGATTACAGTACTGTGTGTGTTTTGTGTCTTCTTACTTTTTTGAATTTGGCGCCGATCTCCGCTCTCGTGCGCCGTAACGTCGCAGGGAACGGAGTTCGGCGGCATTCGGGCACTGTGAATCGAGCGGGGGACAGCTCGATCACACAGTGCGGAGGACATCGCTTGATCCAGGGGACAAGGTAAGTAACTCTCCGTGTCCTCCCTGTATCCAGCGATGTGATCCCGAGTCTGGCTCGGGGTTACCGCTCATGGAACTAAAATCCCAACCCAAGCCAGACTCGGGATCACCGCTAGGAAGGTTAAAGAAACTTTAAAAAACTTTGTTTCCAGGGGTTAGGCAGCACCATCTTGAGTATTGTTTTCTGAGTCCACAGTGGAGTGTATTTCCACCCTTACATTGAGCACTTCCTGTACTGTTAACCAAGCCTCCTTCTCAATCCAACATTTCTATGGCAACCCTGCTTCCCTGTTCATAGCTTACTTGTTTATTTCATAGTATTTACTTGTGCCGATGTCTAATGTTTCCCTTTGTCAGACTTATCAGCTTCAGCTGATAAGACTGCAGTAATGGGCAAGTTTAGACTGTATGTCATGTCACATGGTCACATGGTGTGTAGGAGGAAGTTCTGAGTGATTAGCAGAGTTCAGTGTTGTGCCATCGGAAGTCCTGATAACAGATAGATAAGACATAGAGAGTGTGCCTTAAATCAGGGGAGATCTGGGCATGCTCAGTGACTTCATTCTACAGAACAACAAGGATTACAACAATACTAAGCAAGTAAGGAGATATCTACAAGCAGTGTTCATTTGGGTTTTTTATGCTGATTTACATGGGACAAAGTTGTGGGGGAGGGTTTACAACCACTTTAATGTAGTGGATTTAGAAACCCACCTACGTGCACCATAAAAAGTGTGTTAGGTCTCCAAAACTAATTTTAAAAGGTTATATATTGAATGGTGTAGCCATCATTTAAATTCAGTCAGCTTCAGTGACGTGACTCATTCTATTTTTATACAGCATTTCATAGTTTAATATTCTAAAATAACTTGGTTTAACTAGTTTATAATTTACATGCAAATATATGCAGAGTGGAAAGGATAGAAAACAGCTTAATTGTGGGAATGTGATCAACTGTGATTCAGGTGTTTCCCTGAAGACAAGGTGTCATGCAGTCATAATATTTTCCCACTACCCCTAGGGAAATTATACTAATATAAAGGGATGAAATAAACGTCAGACATCTTCAATTCAACAGATGTGCAAGCCCTGTACAAAGCAGCTCTTAAAATGCAGAGATCAAAATTAACTTCATGATGTAGGCAAGTTGCAATCTCTCCCGAAGACATTTAAATACGTTGTGTTATTTGACATTTATTGGATGCAGCTTACATGGAGTTTAAACCAGAGAGGAGTGCATTGTGTGAATGTAAATATATGAGAACATATGGAGTACAACAAGATGGAAAAACATTTTCAATTCATGCTTAGTATTAAGTTATTAAAAAACGATAAAACCTCTAACTGCATAGAAAGGAACGCTAAGCCTGTTTTTTCAGTGGATCTGCCGGAGTCATCACCTTGAGTATTCTCCATATACCCCAAGGATTGCTGAGAACAATTAGGCTGGACAATAGTTTATATAGCAAATCTTTGCTAAAAACCTTGATTATGTGCCTATAGCAGTGGGATGCAGACACCATTTTTCTAGGGGTCTTTGTTTGGACTGGGCATTGAGATGCATAGGAAGCGGAGCATGCTTAGAGAAATGGCAGTTGAGAAGCTGTTTGATAAGAGCAACCTTTCTCAACCAGGGTTCTGTGGACTTCTACGGTTCCTCCTGGGGCTGCTAGGGGTTCCTAAATTCCCAATTTCTGCCTCTTAAAAAAATGTAAGCACTGACACCAATTATCTTTTTATCTATCTCGGAAATTCGTCCCACTGGAGACCATTGTAAGAGGACCAATCCTCCCATTAACCACCAATGTAAGAGACATTCTTCCCATAGACCACCACTCTAAGGAACATTCTTCCAAGCGACTAACAAAATAAGGAACATTCTTCCCACCAAACATCAGTGTAAGGGGAACATTCTTCCCACTAAACAGCAACGTAAGAGACAATCTTTCCACTGACCACTATTGTAAGGATCATTCTTCCTACTGACCACCAATGTAAAGACAGTGAAGACTTGATACCTTAGCGCTAAGAATTCACAAGAAGCTGACCATAGGATATACAAATGTGATGATCATTGTGCAACTCAGACTGGATGGTTATGGTGTTGCAGCCCTCCTCAGACCGAGGAATCTTTGAAGCTATAATAAAGTCTTGTTTTTTTCTATTTATTAAATAATAAACATGTTATACTTAGCTGCTCTGTGCAATCATTTTGCACAGAGCAGTCTGGGCCCCTCTTTTTCTCGGATCCCACTTCAACGCTTCTGGCCCCTCCCTCCTGCCGGGTGCCCCCACAGCAAGAAGCTTGCTCTGGAGGCACCCAAGCAGGCACGCTCCCGAACCATGACTCTGTGTGTCCATTCACACACTGAGCATCGGGTCAGCCCCACCCCTTCTAACTTCTGATTGGCTCACTGGCTGTGATTGACTGCAGTGGAAGCCAATGGCAAGGAATGCGCGTCCGCTATCCTCCTTGCACAGATCGACGTACAGGTAAGTCGGTTCACACAAGTCGGTTCACACAGGAGGACCGACCTGCTGCAGTATTTCTGTGTGAGCTGGTTGGCATGTGGTTAAAGTGGTCTGCAGGCTTTGGAACTTTGAGAGACACTGAATTAGAGTATGGATATTCTAACACAAGGAAATAATGTATCCAGTTTAACCTGTGTGTGTGTGCTTGTGTAGATAATTATTTCCCATATCCTGTATATTGTGTTCAATAAGATGCATGTTCAAAAGTCTTTTGAAACTATCAATACTTCCTGTTGACACCACCGATTGTGGAAGAGAATTCCACATCCTTACCGCCCTGACAGTGAAAACCCCCCTACGCAGCTTAAGGTTAAACCTTTTCTCTTCCAATCTCATTATGTGGCCCCGTGTCCTCTTATGCCTCGTACACACAATCAGACTTTCTGACAACAAAACCGTGGAATTTTGGCCGAAGGGTGTTGGCTCAAACTTGTCTTGCATACACACGGTCGCACAAATTTTGGCCAACAATTACAAACATAGTGACGTACTAGACATACTACTTGGTTTTTCAGATCTTTAGCGCCACTCTTTGGACTCCTGCTAATTTCGTGTTAGTACTGTAGAAGTTTGGTGAGTGTTGATTTGCGCTTTTCTTTTTGTGTTTTTCAGTTTGTTTCTGAGCGGCCGTTCATCAACCAGACATGTTGCGGAATAGGAGGCGATAACGTGTTATTTATTATTGGCCTTGGAGTTATTGCTTTGACATTTATTTTGGTTGAATAATGATTTGATTTTGTATAATTTTGGATGCATAGAGTGCACTTTTTGGTTAAGTTCTATTGCCAGATAGCGTGTCTAATTTTATTTATTTATTTATTTTTAATGCACAGTAAAACAACTGTGTAGAATAATACTTGTCTATGTGTTTTACTTCAAATGATAGTTTGGGAGTAGGCAGTTACAGTTAACATTTTACATTTAAAAAAATACAATGTCAAATTGACAAGGGACACCAACATAGTTGTATCTTTGATCTTAAAAACTAGGGGATAATGGTGTTGTGGTAACTTGTATAATAATAATATTTATTATTCTTGATATCACTAGAAAAAAAAAAGCCTTTGAAAATTTGTTTGCAATAACTCCATCAGTATCACCAAATCAGTATCACCAGCAAAGCAGCTTCATTATTACCCCAATGTTAATTCTCCATTCTACGAACGCTGGTTTACAAGACCGACCACTTCTGCTTCTGAACACACATGTTTGCACATTGGACTTTTGTCCAACGGACGTGTGTACACATGATAGAAAAATCCAACAACACATATTTGTTGGCGGAAAATTTGAAGACATGCTAGCCAACATTTGTTGTCGGAAACTCCTACAACAAATGTCCGATGCAACACACACACGGTTGGATTTTCCGCCAACAGCCTGACAACATTTCCTCTTGGAAAATCCGATTGTGTGTACGGGGCTTTACACTCCCTGGGACTGAATAGTTTCCTACCTACACAGGGATCACCATTGAGATATTTGTATATCACGATCATATCTCTCAAATGTCTCTTCTCCAGGGAGAATACATTTAGTGCTTGTACTCGTTCCTCATAATTGAAGTCCTCCAGTCCTCTTATTAAAGGGATTGTAAAGGTAAACATTTTTTATAGAATGCCTTAAGGTGAAAAAACATCTGACAGTGCCGCCCCCCAGCCCCTCCCCTTTTACTTACCCGACCCCTCGAAAGTCCCGCACTCGCCTCCAACATCCTCTTCGCCGCTCAGCCTGGCCATTGATTGGCTAGAGTGGATGGATTGAAAGCTGCGCAGCCATTGGCTCACGCTGCTGTCAATCACATCCAATGATGCGGCGTGCCGGGGCGGGGCCGAGTGATACAGTGAGCGGCTATAGCTGTATCACGGGAGCGCCCCTGCAAGCACTTCTCACCATGTGAGGGAGTTCGCATGAACATGAGAAGTACTTGCGGGGGGGAAAGCCGAGACAGTCGCTGAGGGACCCCAGAAGACCAGGTCTGTGTAAAACGAGTTGCACAGTGGAGGTAAGTATAACATGTTTGTTATTTTATTTAAAAAAAAAAAAATCCCTTTACAATCCCTTTAATTTAGTTGCCCTTCTCTGAACTCTTTCCAGCTTCAGCACATCCCTTCTGAGGACAGGTGACCAGAACTGGATGGAATACTCCAGATGCGGCGGAACCAGAGTTTTATAAAGTGGTGGGATTATTGTAAATCTCTTTTTCAATGCATGCTGATATTCTGCTGGTTTTGCTTGCCACAGCTTGACATTGAAGGCTATTGCCAAGTCTGTCATCTACTAGGACCTCCAGATCCTTCTCTATCTTGGAATCCCCCAGAGCTTCTCCCCCTAGTAAGTAATGTGCATTTATGTTTTTAACCCATAAGTGCATTTTTTTTTAGATTTTTCAGTTTTAAACCTCATTTGCCATCTAGTTGCCCACTCTATTAAAGTACCAGGACACAATGATCCAAATTCCCTGTGTTAAAATCCAGTGCCCCCTTTTATAACTATGATACTGATCCATGACGTGAACATAATACAAAATGCATTGTAGCCCACGGTGGAGTCGGTGAAATCTAGTTGTAAATCATAAAGGAATTACTTCTGTACATAAAGGAACTAAAAGGTTAATGTTTATCCCGCTAATGTTCTGAATACCGTCAACATGTGCATCATTTTGTGATTATCTTTTGCATGCGCTCAGCATGACTTTGAGATTGCAATCAGCAAGTTTTTTTTTTTTTTTTTTAACAGTGTTATAATTGGTTATGAATTCATGGGATAATTATGTGCGTTTTAACGATAACATTGATACTATTTATGACACATAATGTGACAGAAGAAAAACTTAGCATGTAACTCAGGTAGGAAGGTTAACTTACAGCTTAGAGTATGGATCTGTAGTTGGGTGAGATTTAATAGGCATGGTTTGACATGCATGAATTAATCATAATGGTAATAGTTGCTAAGGCTTCAAAAATAATTTGGGGCACATTTTGCACTAAGGTAAAAATGCAGCGGGCATAGAGTATTGCTCGCTACTGAATCTTCTGGGAGTGGCCAACGTGCGGGCATGGCTTAAAGTGCATTTCCACTTTCACAGCCAAATTGGGATAACATCTACTTCATATTTGTTACATGTTCTCATTCACATGGCACAACTGCAGAGGGGTCTGGAGAGCTATTGTTTACCATAATTAATCCTGTATATACTGTGCTGACAGATCTCATTATCAGCTTTAACCACTTCAGCCCCGGAAGAATCGGCTGCTCAATGACCAGGCCATTTTTTGCGATACGGCACTGTGTCGCTTTAACTGACAATTGTGCGGTCATGCGATGCTGTACCCACAAATAGAGCTTTCTTTTGTTGGTATTTGATCACCTCTGCGGTTTTTATTTTTTGCGCTATAAACAAAAAAAGAACGACAATTTAAAAAAAAACACATTATTTTGTACTTTTTACTGTAATAAATAGCCCCAATTTTTTTTTTTAAAAAGACAAATTTTTTCCTCAGTTTAGGCCACTATGTATTCTTTGCACAAAAGTTATAGTGTCTACAAAATAGGGGATAGATTTATGGCATTTTTATTATTATTATTTTTTTGTTTTACTAGTAATGGCAGCGATCTATGATTTTTATCGAGACTGCGACATTATGGCGGACACATCGGACACTTTTGACACATTTTTGGGTTGATTGACAATTATACAGCAACCAGATAAATGCACTGATTGCTGTATAATTGTCACTTCCAGGGAAGAGGTTAACACTAGGGGGCGATCAAGGGGTTAACTGTGTTCCCTGACTGTGTGTTCTAACTGTGGGGGGAGGGGACTGACTAAAGGGGATGACAGATCGTGGTTCCTAGCTATTAGGAACTCACGATCTGCCTCTCCTCACAGAACAGAATAGGGATTTGTGTGTTTACACACACACACATCCCTGTTCTGCCTCTCATGTCCGTGATCGTGCGCGCCTGCTATCCCGCTTAAAGGAGCTGACGTACAGCTACGATGGTTTGCCGGATTGTGCCGACCTGCCGCAATATAATGACTGTGACTGGTTGGCAAGTGGCTAATCTAGATTTGAACATTGTTTGTCCAACAAATAGTTTAGGGTCTAGAAGCTGAGATTTCTGCTTTGTATGTTAATGAGGGAAATTCAGTAGGGTTGAGTGCGAATTTTGTACAGCTCCGCATAGAAACCAATCAGCTTCGTTTTTTTTTTTTTTCGGTCAAAGCTTAATTGAATAAGCTGTTAGAAGCTGATGCAGAGCTGAACTCTCCAGTTTTAGTAAATCAACCCCAGTGTGTTTCTCTTTGTCAGTGGGGACAGATTGAGTTTCCTTTCATTTCTAATTGTTGTGAAAAGCTTGCAGTCTGCCCATGACTTGCTGCAAACACCTAAAGAAGGTTAGAACGCATTTTTTTTTTTTTTTTTTTTTTTTTTTTAGGTATGATGTCTGAATAGGAGCACATAAACATATACCAAAAATGTTAAAAATGCATAGGTGTGAATCCAGCCTTAGGGCCAGTTCACACCTGATGCAGTTCCGTGCAGTTCCGTTTTTTCTGCACCAATACAGTCAGTCCCGGTCAGTTTTTGGTTAGTTTTTGCACCGGAAACTGACCAGAAACTGACTCCATGGTGTGAGTTAGAGCCATTGGAATACAAGGAAAACACTGTGCATGCATTTTTAGTGCAGAAAAAAAGCACACAGAACTGAACGGAACTGCGTCTGGTGTGAACTAGCACTAAAAATGCATTCACAGTGTTTTCCATGTATTTCAAATGCTCTAGTTCACACCATGCAGTCAGTTTCCGGTGCAGAAACTGACCGGAAACTGACTGCATGGTGTGAACTAGAGCCATTGAAATACATTGAAAACACTGTGCATGTATTTTGTGCACAAAAAAAAAAAACGCACAGAACTGCATCTGGTGTGAACTGGTCCTTAATAAGGACATGTGTGTTTTGATGCATTTTACAGTGCTCCAGTACAGTCCAGTGCAGGAAAAATACAACATATTCTACTTTTTGTTCTGTAAATGGAATGCACTAGAACTGCAAGCAGTGGTGTGAATTATGCCATTGAAAACCATATCATCTACTTTCCATGCGTTTTTTGTTGCAGAACAAAAAAACACACTGGACTGCATGTGGTGTAAACTGGCCCTAAAGAAGGGTAATTTGCAATGCCATACCTCCTTCTATACAGGAGCGAAAAAATATATTGTAATGCATGACAAAGTTACTTTTTGGACTAATTCCGCGTACACACAATCGGAAATTCTGCCAGCAAAAGGCCGATGAGAGCTTTTCGTCAGAAAATGCGACCGTGTGTATGCTCCATCGGAATTTTGCTGCCCGAATTTCTGCCAGTAAAAGATTGAGAGCAGGTTCTCAATTTTTCAGGAGGAAAAAGGTTCGATCGGAAATTCCAATCGTCTGTAGCAATTCCGATACACAAAATTCCTACGCATGCTCGGAAACAATTCGATGCATGCTCGGAAGCATTGAACTTCATTTTTCTCGGCTCGTCGTAGTGTTGTACGTCACCGCGTTCTTGACGGTCGAAAGTTCAGGGAGCTTTTGTGTGACCGTGTGTATGCAAGCCAAGCTTGAGCAGAATTCCATCGGAAAAACCATCATAGCTTTTTCCGACGAGAATTCTGATCGTGTGTACACGGCATAAGGGATGCTACTCTGTCATTGGATATACTGTATGCAGTGTCCATACTTATGAAATATGAACAGCAATTGAGAAATTGAGCCAGCATACAAACAAGAGAAGCGCTACTATGTATCTTCTATATGTACAGAAACAAAAAAAAAAGGACCACATTCAGCATGCAATATAAAAGAAGTGCTACTGTACAGTGTGTATACATAAAAAATAGAAAGAGATAATGATATGGACACCCAACATACTGGACAAGAGAAGTGCTACTATACAGTGTGTACACATGCATAATAAGAACAGACACTGAGAATTAATGTACACTCAGTCAGGGGTGGACTGACAACTCATGGGGCCCCCGGGCAATAGGAGATTATGGGGCCCCCGGGCAATAGGAGAAGATTATGGGGCCCCCGGGAAATATGAGATTATGGGGCCCTCAGGCAATAGCTTATGACCACACAGTATACACACACACACATACAGTATACACACAATATACACACACCGTATACACACAAAGAATACACATACACATACTGAAAAGAAACTGAGAGGTGGGGCAGCTATAATCTTGGGATTTTTAAATAAAACACAGATTTTTACATACTGTCCCTGGTTTTATTGAGGCTTGCAACCCTGATGGTGCCCATTGAAGGCATGGGGCCCTCGGACAGTGCCTGAGTGCCGGAATGGTCAGTCCGCCCCTGCACTCAGTGCATGGTAAAGTGCGACTGTGCCGTGCCAATACATATAAACTATGAACAGATACAGAAAATAAACTCAGCATACAGCAGAATTTAGGTGATACCGGGGGGGAGATTTAATAAAACTAGAGCACATAGATTTGACAGGTCCAAATCGCATGACAAGTTGCAACCAAGTGTGGTCCGTTTTTAATAGGAAATCAGAGGGTACACCGGGGATTTCACACAAAGGAAGCAAGACAAAGAAAACAGGATACTTTTTCATACAAGTACATGGTACAGCGGGCACATATCAGCTATGTGAAATGTTGGGTTTATGTATTTTTTTAAATTGGCAGAACACTAATAGTTCAAGCAAAGCTTGAAAGAAACCGCCAAAAAAAGTAGAAAAACATATATATGAAATCTTGATTGACCTATGTATATTAAATTGGTGGGAAACTTCTGGAAACAGAAAGGCATGGTTGTATTACAGCAGTTGTATGAACATGGAACTATGCAAACATTTGAATACCTGAATATATATAACATAATATATATAATATATATATATATATATATATATAATATAATATAATATATATAGAACATAATATAACACATAAACACTTTTAGAGATATTTAAAACTAAGGCGCAATTTTCAGGCGCAATTTGGCAAGCAGGATCTTAAGATATCAAAATACCCCTTAATAGGAACTCTGACATCACAGGGGCCGAAGGGACTCATATCAATATTGTACTCATTTCTTTTTCAAGCTAAATAGGTAGAGAACCATTGAAAGTAAGAGACAAATGGCAGGTTTTGATCCGAGAAATGACAGATAAGTAATGGGAGGAGATATGCTGCTCACATTTGTTAGTATCACCAATAGATACTAACAAGATGACACAATTGTATATAATGCACCAGATGTATCTTAGCCCTGTAAGCCCACATACACACGGTCGGAGATTTTGCCAACCAAATCCGTCGGATTTTGCCCGTCGGATTTAGTCCGACGGATTGTGTCCGAAACTGTTGCATACACACGGTCGGGACAAGTTGGCGAAAAATCCGATCTTTCAGAACGTGATGACGTAATTTCGTAACGATGGGACTACATTCAGGCTAGTAGCCAATAGCTTTGATGTAGGAATTTGATCTGAGCATGAGTGGCACTTGGTCCGATGAAAATGCTCTACACATGATCGGATTAGGTCCGTCCGGCCCAGTTGGTCGGGAAATATTTCCAACATGTTGGAAAATTGGGTCAGACGGATATTCGGACGGAATCAGTCCGATGCATACCACACACAGTCGGATTATCTGACGACACGGTCCGATAAGACTCATTCCGACAGATTCTCCGACCGTGTGTACAAGGGCTTAGACTATATAAAATGGGGTAGAAGGTCAACATATAAAATGCTCACGATATCATTGAGATGAAGCGTATTTCTGCCATTTGATTTGGTCATGTAGGGAGGTAATGGGATATTGGAGTCAAGTAATGGAAAAATTATCTAAAATGAATAAAAGACTGGTGCCTTGTACCCCGGAAGTATGTTTATTGGGGGGGTGTTGAATGAGGAAGAATGATCAAGACATGTAAAGATCTTTTTTTTGCAAAAAATACCTTTTCAGGCTCGAAAGAAAATTGCTAAGAGATGGAATGCAAGTTATAACTTTTTCTATCAGAGAATGGATGAATCCAGTTAATCATATCATAGCCTATGAAAAGGTTATTATGAAAGTAGGGGAAACCTACAGAAATATCAGAGTAAATGGTGCAGTATGGAAGGCACTAGTGAGAGATGAACAGAATGATTAATGTAGAAAATAGTAAGTGTAATTTTTATTATTATGTATGTTTTTGATATGCAATAAAGAGTATGAAAAAAAAAGTGGATTTTAAGTGCACTTATTCTTTGGTGAAATTCAACAGGGGTATTTTAACTATAATTTGTTTTCCTTCCTTTCCTTCTTGTCCATCAGAGCACTATATCTGAGTAAGACCTGCCAAGATTGTCAACACCCTATGATTTAGGGAAGGATGGAGAGGGATTCAGCTATGGGTGATTATGTCCCAAGAGAGATATTGGAGCTGCCAATGAGGTCTGCCAGAGAAGAAGTGCCCATAGACATATGAGACATTTGTTAGTTTGGACCATTATTTTTGTGGTCAGGGCTGCCCTAAACATACTAGATAATATCTGTCCATCACGTCAGTCAAAGGGGCTACATACGGCATTTGTGACTATGTATTGCTCAGTTTACAGAGAAAGAAGTGATGGACAGTAAACAATGTCTCCCTCTCTCCTTGATAGTTCTTAAACATTTCTCTATAAAGTTATACCTGTGCAAACATTTATTCCTGAAAGTGTGCATCTTTTACTAAAAGTATTCCATTATAGAGTTTTCATGTTCTCCTCTAAAATTACATGTTTAATGATATTAATTTGGCATTCACACGAATAGAGAACACTCCCAGATGGTCCAATTGAGTTTTTGGCTGAGATTCATTGATTATCACTATTTGAAAGAACCTTAATCGTGTGGTTGTTGAAAAATCTGACTTTTTTCTAATATCCTATCTATCTATCTATCTATCTATCTATCTATCTATCTATCTATCTATCTATCTATCTATCTATCTATCTATCACTGTGAAAATGGAGGAGAATGTGACACAGGATTGGCATTGAGGGTTAATGTGAGCTTCCAGACTATTGTTTCAGATTGGAGAAAGCTTTGTTTTTGGTTTTCTCTGGATTCTGTAGTTCTGGATTGGAACCGTCAATAGTGATGGACGAACGTTTCGCCCGGCGGTCGTTTCGCGGCGAATTTCCGACTTTCGCCGTCCGCGGGTTCGAACGCCTTTTTCCGTCGTTCGCCCCGGCGGACTTACGTGTTTAATGTATACAAGAACTTTAACCTTTCGTGACACGTTTATCATGTGTTACAGGACAACCAATTGAGACATGACAGCTCATGGACACTTGGACATTCCCCCTAACCTATAAATACACCCGATCCGGTGGCCATTTTACATTCTTTCTTCTGTCACTGTAGGGAAAGGATCCTGTGTGGAGTAGGGACAGAGAAAACGCTAGCTATTTGGTACACAAAAGTTCTTTTCAGGACTGGTATAGGTGTTAGGTCAGCAGCCTGAGTTTCTTTTGTCAGTTTAGATAAAGGGACAGAGCGCTGTATGCTGCTATTTTAGGGACAGCTCAGCCAGATTAGTCTTTCTTCATCATCATCATCATCATCATCATTAGCTGTTACTATCAGGTCCACAAAAGAGCTGTTCCAGCTAATCGTTCCAGCCTACTCTTTTTTGCCAATTTGTATAGGGACAGGCAGGAAGCAGTGTGTCAGGCAGTGAGGATAATTTTAAAGACTTGCTGTTACTATTAGTTCCACAAAGGTTCTTTTCAGGACTGGTATCAGTGGTACGGTAATAGGCTTGTACACGTATAATATTCTTTCTTCCAAATATAGAAAGAATATTATACTTGACTGCTGCCCTTCTGCTGCAGTCTGCTAATCATTCACAACTCACTTGTTCCACAAAGCTCTTTATCAGGACTGGTAACTTGGTCTGTCTAGGGTGCTACGGTACATAGGCTTGGGTGCGGTACAGTCTGCTGTTCTGTAAGGACCGCTATCGGTCCACAATACATAGGGTTGCCGTGCACTACTGCTGACCGCTGCCCTATACTGCAGCAGTCCTTCAGCGGTATAGGGACTGACGCACAGTCTGCTAAACACTAATACACAACCTGCTTGGTCCACAAAAGTTCTTATAAGGACTGGTAACTTGGTATAGGGTGCTACGGTACATAGGCCTGAGTGCGTTACAGTCTGCTGTTCTGTAAGGACCGCTATCGGTCCACAATACATAGGGTTGCCGTGCACTACTGCTGACCGCTGCCCTATACTGCAGCAGTCCTTCATTGGTATAGGGACTGACGTACAGTCTGCTAATCACTAACACACAACCTGCTTGGTCCACAAAAGTTCTTATAAGGACTGGTAACTTGGTATAGGGTGCTACGGTACATAGGCCTGAGTGCGTTACAGTCTGCTGTTCTGTAAGGACCGCTATCGGTCCACAATACATAGGGTTGCCGTGCACTACTGCTGACCGCTGCCCTATACTGCAGCAGTCCTTCAGCGGTATAGGGACTGACGCACAGTCTGCTAAACACTAACACACAACCTGCTTGGTCCACAAAAGTTTTTATAAGGACTGGTAACTTGGTATAGGGTGCTACGGTACATAGGCCTGAGTGCAGTACAGTCTGCTGTTCTGTAAGGACCGCTATCGGTCCACAATACATAGGGTTGCCGTGCACTACTGCTGACCGCTGCCCTATACTGCAGCAGTCCTTCATTGGTATAGGGACTGACGTACAGTCTGCTAATCACTAACACACAACCTGCTTGGTCCACAAAAGTTCTTATAAGGACTGGTAACTTGGTATAGGGTGCTACGGTACATAGGCCTGAGTGCGTTACAGTCTGCTGTTCTGTAAGGACCGCTATCGGTCCACAATACATAGGGTTGCCGTGCACTACTGCTGACCGCTGCCCTATACTGCAGCAGTCCTTCAGCGGTATAGGGACTGACGCACAGTCTGCTAAACACTAACACACAACCTGCTTGGTCCACAAAAGTTTTTATAAGGACTGGTAACTTGGTATAGGGTGCTACGGTACATAGGCCTGAGTGCAGTACAGTCTGCTGTTCTGTAAGGACCGCTATCGGTCCACAATACATAGGGTTGCCGTGCACTACTGCTGACCGCTGCCCTATACTGCAGCAGTCCTTCATTGGTATAGGGACTGACGTACAGTCTGCTAATCACTAACACACAACCTGCTTGGTCCACAAAAGTTCTTATAAGGACTGGTAACTTGGTATAGGGTGCTACGGTACATAGGCCTGAGTGCGTTACAGTCTGCTGTTCTGTAAGGACCGCTATCGGTCCACAATACATAGGGTTGCCGTGCACTACTGCTGACCGCTGCCCTATACTGCAGCAGTCCTTCAGCGGTATAGGGACTGACGCACAGTCTGCTAAACACTAACACACAACCTGCTTGGTCCACAAAAGTTTTTATAAGGACTGGTAACTTGGTATAGGGTGCTACGGTACATAGGCCTGAGTGCAGTACAGTCTGCTGTTCTGTAAGGACCGCTATCGGTCCACAATACATAGGGTTGACGTGCACTACTGCTGACCGCTGCCCTATACTGCAGCAGTCCTTCAGCGGTATAGGGACTAAGAGTTTTGTCACAGGGTGATTTAAAAAATGACAGGCAGAGGAAGAGGCAGGCCCTTCCGCAGGGGTGGTAGGGGTAGGGCAGGAGCAACAGCCTTGAGCCAAAGTGGGAAGTTGCAGAAGGTGCGTTCAATTACTTTAAAGGACGCACCAGACTTGGTTGAGTGGCTCACTCAGCCTTATTCTTCTGCACCCTCCTCATCCTCTCGATCTGCACCCTCTTCTTCACTCTCTGCTATGTGCACCCCCAAAGACACTACCACCAACAACACCACCACCACCACATACCTTCCGCTTGAGTGCAAATGGGGGCCTTCATGCTCCAGTGTTTTAATAGGGACCCCCGTATAAAAAGCATGAGGGTCAAGGACCAGTACTGGGTGGCAACGTACTTAGATCCCCGGTACAAACACAAAATGGCGGAAATGTTACCGCCGTCGCAGAGGGCTGTCAGAATGCAGCACTTCCAGGCCTTGCTTCGAGAAATGCTGCATTCTGCTTTTGCGTGCGCTGGCAGAGGAGCAATTCCCACTCCCAGAGAAGGATTTGCGGGTACCAATCCAACAGCGCCTGCAAGAAGAGGCCGGTTTGAAGATGTGTTGGTGACTTCGGATATGAGGTCATTCTTTCAGCCGACCCATCGACAGGTGTCATCCGGATCCAGCATCAGGGAACGCCTAGACCGTCAGGTGTCCGACTACATTGGGTTAACGGCCGATGTGGACGCTCTGAGGAGTGATGAACCCCTAGACTACTGGGTGGGCAGGCTTGACCTCTGGCCAGAGCTTGCCCAATTTGCAATCGAACTGTTGGCTTGCCCCTCATCCAGTGTCCTGTCCGAAAGGACGTTCAGCGCAGCAGGGGGGATTGTGACCGATAAGCGTACTCGCCTAGCTCACGACAGTGTTAACTACCTCACATTTCTAAAAATGAATGAGGCATGGATCTCGGAGGAATTCAACACATGTGATCAGTAGACCATGTATATGTCTATAAACAATTTTTGGAATCAAGCACACAGACCTTCTTAATTCATTTGGCTCACTTCCCTGACCCAAAAAAGCACACCGTACTATATGCCCCTACCCTCCTCTTTGAAGAGGTTGAGCGGTGTCATATTTCTACTGGGGCTGCTTATTATGAGGGGTTCCCACCATCCCTGTGCTGTGCTGACTTCCTCCTGGGTGTTCTTATTATGAGGGGCTCCCACCATCCCTGTGCTGTGCTGACTTCCTCCTGGGGGTTCTTATTATGAGGGGATCACACCATCCCTGTGCTGTGCTGACTTCCTCCTGGGGCTGCTTACGGTGCTGCTGTCAGCGCTGTATGTCACGGAGCTGCTGTCAGCGCTGGTCCCTGACCTTCCCTCTCCTCCATTGCCTTCATTAGCTCCATAGTCCTGAATTGTCAGAACAATTTCCCAAATAAAAAAAAAATGCTTGTAGTTATCGATCCCAAATTCACCTCATACATGTATTATGCTATTGTCCAGGTGGTGGGACTACGTGCTACCCCCTAATAATTACCCCGTGGCCGCAAATTCGACCTAAAGGTTTGCGAAATTCGCCTCCCATTGAAGTCAATGGAGCCCGCGGCGAACGGTCGTTTTCGCGAACGTTTGTGTCCGTTCGCGTTTCGCGTTCGCGAAACGTCCCGTCGGAAGTTCGTCCATCACTAACCGTCAATCCTGTGTCTGGATTTTACCGCGTGCCTGTATCCAGTGTGAGTACACAGGTGGGCAGGGTCAATATATACTCAGGCCTGAGGATCGCTCAAAGCTCCTAGTTTGGACAGAAGGTCTCACCCAGGGGTTAGAGGAGGCCCAGCAAGAAGCCAAGAGACAGGAGGTCTCTCTCCTGGGGGTCAAAGGAGCCCCAGCCAGACAGAAGGTCGCACCAAGAGGACAGAGGTACCCCAGCCAGCAGCCAGAAGAAAGGTCTTGTTCGGCCTTGTTCGGCTCCTATTGGCGTGTCAGGAGTCAGAGGGGCCAGCCCTCGCTCCTGGCGGTGACAGATCCAATGCGAGCCCCTGACACATGAGATACAGCAGGCAATTTAGCTTATTTGATGTGCCTGATTTTTCCTCCCTACTTGTGAGTGTAATTTTACTGTGTTTTCAATAAAGCATCTAAAGCCCCGTACACACGAGAGGATTTATGTCCGACAGACTTCCGAAGGAGTCCTGCCGGAGTTCTGCCGGAGTTCCGACAGAGTTCTGACGGACTTTTCGACTGAGCGGACTTGGCCACACACAATCACACCAAACTCCGACGGATTCGAACGTGATGACGTACGACTGGACTCGAATAAGGAAGTTCATAGCCAGTAGCCAATAGCTGCCCTAGCGTCGGTTTTAGTCCGTCGGAATAGCATACACACGAGCGAATTTTTCGAAGGGACCGGGTCCGGCGGAGTTCCGTCGGAAAAATTTGAAGCATGTTCCATTTCTAAAGTCCGTCAGACTTTTGCGAATCAAAAGTCCGTTGCAGCCCACACACGATCGAATAGTCTGACGGAATCAGTCCGTCGGACTTTGGATGTTGAAAAGTCCGCTCGTGTATACGCGGCATTACAGTCTACACTCTGAGGCGTCTGTACTGTTTTTCTCTTTGCATGTTTGGAGATGGCTTCTGCTCCCACATATAAGGCTGGCCCTGAAACATGGACTATTATCCTCTTTGTCATTTAGTATTTTTTAGATGATCTCACAGGACATGGAATCACTACACGGTGAACTTTTTTTTGCAGACTTTGGCATAAAAGTATTTTTTTTGTCTTGCTCTAACTCTGTATGTTTGCAATAAGAGCAGCGGTGCTGCCAACAAGGGAGCTAGGTGGCTCAGTATTTTTGTTTGACTGTTCATATTGATGTGGAAGAAACCCTGTGTGGGCAACTGATGTCTATGTGAATTTTCCTTTTTTTTTTTTTTATAAAAGTGGGCTGCCATGCCCTAAATTACAGTTTGGACTGGTGTAACTCATTGGAAAAGCACATACTACATGAGTATAATATCCCCAATACTACAATACATAGATAGATAATCCTTTTGGGTGGGGGAGGGGCATGTAAGCTTGTTTTTTTTTTTAAAGGCCAAAAATTGCTATTGAGGGATGATCAGAACTATTGTGGCATGGAGATAAAGGTGCCTATAAAAATTAGATGGCATGTAACCATTTAACATCTATTGGGCATGTGAGGACAGAATATTGGGCTTCTGAGGACAGATACTCTTTGAACCATTTGGAAAACTGCATCTGACTATCATTCTTTACCCTTGATAAACCATCAACAGAAATGTCTTAAGCATGCTCTCTCCATTGACTGTCTTCATAGGCTAAACAATGAACAATGAACAGAACTGAAGCATTGGAATTCTCAGATGTCAGTGGGCACTCGGATCAAGCCTGCGCATCTGACTGGCTCTGATATCTGTGATGGCATTACATTGACATCTTTTTCTGCAATTAAAGAGTTATTTCACTGTCTAGTGGAGCAGGTACACATTCATAGTTTTACCATGTCTGGTTAAGATTAGGTAGACACATATAATAGGCTTCAAATCCCAGATACATTGTAACAAATAATGGGTTATCATTAGAATTATATTACACTGATGGGAAGACTGCAACTATTTCTCAGCAGCAACAGAAAATAGGACAAGATGGTTGTCAAGCATTTGTGGTGACTGGGGTGCATACCACAGATAATATTTTTCAGCAACACTAGAGAAAGCCGAAACAGCTTTCAAGTATGCATTGTACAAGATGAAAAGAATCAATGGTGCAGAAGAAAAAGAATACTTCAAATAATGAACGTAGCCAGTGCAGTAATCTTGTTGTGATATGACATCTGGAACAAGAAATTCAGTATTGCTGAATTAATTTATCAGTGTTCCCTATGTGCATCTGCAAGGCCTTGAATTCTGAGGTCCACTCTGTCAAAAGGTGCCTATTGAAAACCACATTACCATGAAGATTAGGTCATTATTTCTAAACAGCCAATATACAGCCATTTACTAGGCTTGTCGGATCTCTAAAGTCGGCATATCTGCTCAGCATTATTAGTGAGATGGTACATCGTTCTCATCTGTGAGTACATAAATAATTTGATAGCTTCTATCGTCTTTCATAAAATCCAGAAGTTGCATTGACAATATTGGAGGTGATCACATAAGAACAAAACTGTACATGGCCAGAAACATCTGAAGATTTTGCACCCACCTCTAGCCAAGTGATCGGACCTTGGTAGATATGGATACTAAAAGAAAAAAAAAATTCCCACAAATTTGAAATCACTCTGATAAAGTCCCCATTAATGACCACCCTGTGATAAGAAAAAGGATCTTTAGTTCTGTGTGAGTACTCAAGATCCATTGAGAATCCCCCTACAGTTTTACAGAAAATTGAAAAAAAAAAACATTTAAATTCACCCAAAAATGTGCAGCACCCAAAGTTAGACAAATAAAGCATCTTATGTTGTTTTAAACCTGAGCTGCCAATAGTCACCATTTGTTTGTAGTTCTGGGAGGTGATCACATAGCTCATCTTATGGACTGAAGCAGTGCTTGTGTGGATAAATTATATATATAAACCCTACCAATGAAGACCCCTTGAGCCCATAGGGAAAGGGAGCCTTGACTGCTGTAATCATTGCTCAGTAACTGGACATGAACAAAAGCAACAAGTTAAAGTGGCTATGAGATGATTGATTATTTAGGCACATGGTGGGGGCAATCTTCACTAACCTTCAGAAGAGTTGCCCACCCACCTGCCCCTTTCTTTGAGTTAAATGTTCCCTCAATGGGCTATGCCCTTGAGTGGAAGTTCGATCAGTGTAATGTCTGTCTGGAACTTATTGTAATGACATGCCTTTTAGATTAGGTCGAGTTAATGTTCAGGCATGCTCCCAGTACAACTGTGAAGATATTCGCCAGCACACCATGGATATTCAAATTAGGTCCAAATGTTTTATTGAAGAATTATCACATCACAGATAGGAGGGTGCAATGTTTTGGAGCCACTCAGGACCCCTACATGAGGCATGTCATGACACTTAACGAGAAGGGGGGGGAGTATAGAGGCGATTGAAAAAAGACGGATGGGTGGGAAACAAAACTATAGGTAAAGGTGATTATGATAATAAAATCCAGTGGTTGGGGTAGCTTGGACCCTGGAAAGTTCAGTTCAGGCTAGAATGGGTTAGGGACAAGTTTGATGGGTTAAAGATGTACATAGCACTCTAGAGGTGCAGTCAGCTGTGGAAGAGGAAGCAGCTCTGTAGATATATGATGTGGAGAACATCAGCACTCTCAGCCTGAAGAAGAACCATGCAAGCTCCGAACGTGTGCTTGCTGGCCCTGTGCCCCACATTCAGTGACATCACAGCCAACGAGAAGATGACTGCCAGCTTGACTCTGAGCCTGTGAAACCCCTGCAGCTAGCGAGACAGCAGCAGCACCCCAGGCAGCCGGCTATCTGGATCAGAACTACATAGTGAGCCTCCCCTTGTGATTAGCCATTTTAACCCTTACCCTGTGAGTTAATACTTATTTGAATTTTTTATCTTAATAAATTCATCATTAATCATTTTAATATACTGCACTCAGAAGAGCGCTGCTGTTCTCTACATTTTATGTCATGACACCTGCCTGACGAAGGGGTCCTGAATGGGTCCTGCATTCTACAGAGTCTCTGCTGTAGTCAGGCATCCATATATTCCAATACAGCCAATACATGAAGTTCAAACTTTGGTGGCTTAGAAGGTATTGGCCACACACTGGATATGCAACAAAAAATGTTTGCCCTAGGAAAATACAATACTTATCAAATAGTGTACAGTCATAGCATGGTTTTGCTTATATATATACACAATGCCTACCTGTGTTATCGACCTCGGGCTGGACTCTTGACTGAAATTGTGCCTATCAATCTGTACCTCATTGCCCCAATTTTGCCAGCCTCTACTTATTCCTGACCTTGATCCTGCTCATTATTAGAAGTGGACCTGAACTCAAAAAGTGAAGATTTGCTATGTAATAGTGAGAATCTAAAAAATATATTTGTGCCTAAGCGGTATGCTGATTTTCCTTTTTTGAAGTGAGATTTGGTGATGTCACTGCTGTGGTGTTCACCGTGAAGAAAAAAAGCTTGCCTCCATTATTATTATTAGATTATTATTATTATTCAGGATTTATATAGCGCCAACAGTTTGCGCAGCGCTTTACAATATGAGGGCAGACAGTACACTTACAATACAAATCAATACAGGAGCCTCTACCAAGATTGCCATCACGACACAGAAACCCAGTGCTGAACACCAGTGCATGAAGGCATACTAAGCTAGTAATGTCAAAAAAGATCAATTGCAGGGAGACCACAGGAAATTCTAGTGAATGGCCCTTTGCCTCCAATCTGACATTTTTCAGCACAGCTTCCAGAATTCAGTCTCTATTTAACAGCATGGTAAAATTAAAGTTTTATGGTATGGTAGCCAAGGAGATAAAACATCCTTATTTCTTTTTTTTTACTTTTCGATAGCAGCTATGAGTAGGGATTTAAAATCTGAACTAAATTAGCACATTTTTTTATATTTTTATTAATCATTCTACATAGCAGACAGTTTTGAACAGAGTCAGTCTTTTATGCAATTGTACCGTACAGTTTTCCCCATGTACAACCATTCATATCTTCTAAAACCCGGGCCCCAAGAAACATTGAAAATCTTGAGTTTGCAGTCCAGTTCCATAACATGTGACCGCTTAAGATTTATGACTATGCAATGTGGACCAGAAAGAATAAAGGAGGATTTCATAATATTTTATCACAATAAAAAGATTCTAACACCTTATATCCTTATGTTTTCAGTACATTTTCAGGTCAATGATATTCTTTCTAGTCTTGCCAAGTGCAGCAGCTCAGAGGTCAAGTGAAAACAGTCATGGATCTTTTATCTGCCATAAATTCTGACACTAATAGGACTAACATTTTCGATATTTTGCTGTAGCATGATGGCAAATCAATTGCCCTCTCACCAACAAATGACCTCTGTGCCTTTTCCGAAGTATTAGGTCTTATCCACATAGAAATCCTGGATAACTGGATTTCAGGAGAGATCTTTAGAATTCCTTATAGCTCTATAAAATGGATTATGATATTGACAGGCTCCAGCACAGGAATGTACATTCTGCAACCTGTGTGCCTTCAATTTCAATTGACTTTCTTAGTGTTGAGTAAATGCTTTACCCTTCTTACCTCCTGCATGTTCTTATTGGCCCATCATTGTGATAGGTAGACTTACTGGCCAACAGGAATATGTGGGAGGTGCGAAAGGGCAGCCATCAATTAGATTACCAGGATGTTTCATGGACTGCTGGTTACAGAATCCTGGGATCATATACTGTATGTACCAATGACACAAAGTACAAATGTGATGATGCATGAAATGTAGTATCCCATAGCGCTCACTCACATTTGTGTTTGCTAAAGTGAGCGATGGGAAGGACAAATTCTGTACACTGCTGTTTATCCCATAATGTATAACAAATTGCACATGTGTTAATCTGTAAATACCCTCCATGACAGGCTAGCCAGTCTAATCAAGGGGATAGCAGGCCTGCTGCTGGATGCCCTTACTACTAGTACTTGCACTTTCTGCTATGACTCTTATTTGCCAATTCTCCCTGACTTAATTTTTGTGAAAGCTCCACCTGCTTTGAACTTGATCAATTCTCAGCTCTGCTGTATTATTTTCAATGTCTTTCCAATGCCTGGTTGACCAACTTTCTGGGCCCAATCTTTGCCTCCAAGTAAACTGCAATCTGCTCTTCTAACCCCCATCTTGTCCCTGATCTCTGCCTATTTTAATTGCTTTTCCCTTGCCCCTCTATGGCAATGACTTTACCATTCAGACTTGAAAAATAACCACATGGGAACCTGAGGGTGCTCATGTATAGACAGCACATATCAACCTTGGGGCATACATTTTTCAGAATAAATATTATACCTTGATTTAAATGTAAAATATTGCACCTATGGAAAATAATTTCTTGATATAGTACAATATTGGGGATACAGTGTTGGCAAGAACTAAAGAGGAAACATATTTTGGGGTTCCTTTTTTAGATGATTTCAATATGAGAAAACACTGCAGCCAAGTAGTGGGGAAATAAATAGAATTCTGGAGTATATTACTAGATCATGGGGTCTCCAAAATTTTAAGTATATGGACTACATCATATATATGTTACAAAAATAGTTTTAAATTGAATGAATAAGAAAAAAATATATATATTTTACTTGGAGGCCCCATTTACATACATCTTTCCATCAGAGTCCCCATCAAATTCCCCGCTTACATTGGGTTCCCCATCAGAGTCCCCCATTACATAAGGGTTCCCATCAGAACTGCTCTTACACCAGTGTTTCTAGATTCTATATCAGTGGTCCATCATTACCTTGCCTACAGTGCAGCTGTAGTCAGTGTAACAGCTGTGAAGGTGATGGGACAGGTATCCCATCACCTTCAGTGTAACAGCTGTGAAGGTGATGGGACAGGTGTCCCAACACCTTCACGCCTCTGACAGGTGTCAACAGAGGAAGTTCCATCCTCTTGCTGGAATAAGCATGTCATCAATTGCTGGTGGTCCTAGACTTGGAAAGAGAAAGTGCAATGGGTGGGACCTGACCATAATTGTGGGCAAGATGCAATGCTGTAGCAGGCCAGATTTGGCCTGCGGGCCACAGTTTGGCAACCCTTGCACTAGAGGAATTACTAGCAGAAGGAAGGAATTCCTAATTCTCCTATACAGATCTTTAGTTAGACCTCATTTAGAATACTGTGTCCAATTCCTGGAGACCTCACTTTCAAAAAAGATATTGATAAGATGCATTGGGGGGCGTGGCTACCGCGCGCTGGTGGATGGCAGCATAGGAGAGAAGCTCCGCTCCAGCGACGGGATTTGATCCTCAATACGGACTCCCTGGGCCGGCGAATATACCTTACCTCGCTCCGGAAAGCCTCCTCTTCCTCCGGAGATGCCGACGAAGCGGAGAGGGTCCGGGCAGCCCAAGAAATTGCCGGATTTCTTTCCGCCCGCGGCCCGCGATCCTGGCCAAGATGGCGCCGGCGGCAGCACGCGCTCCTCCCCGGGTCGCTCGTCGGCCTCCTCGGGCAGTCCGACGCACGTAGCTGCTCAGAGAAGGGGATCGCCAGGGACGTCCACACCGATTAGCAGCAGCCCAGCAAAGTCCAGGCCAAGGCTCTCAGAAGAGGCACTGCAGGTGAGCGCTGAACAAAACTCCTCTGCTGATACCAGAGAACTGCATGGATATATAGCTGAGTTCCCTGCTACTAATCAGCCTGTCTCTGAGTCTACCCTGAAGGACATGTTAGTCTCTCTGCGTGCATCACTTCATAAAGACTTCATGCAATGTGTCAGTAACTTTAAAGCTGAAGTAGGTGTACTGGGTGGCAGACTAGATCATGTGGAACAAAAAATGGGGGACTTTGCGATTGCCCATAACACTCTGGTTGACGCGCACAATGACCAATCTGAAGACATCGCTTGGCTTAAATCCAAGATGGCGGACCTGGAGGACAGGTCCAGGCGCAATAACGTAAAAATCAGAGGGGTCCCTGAAACTGTTCTCCCTGCCCAGCTGGCCCCATACGTCTAGGACCTCATGAGAACTCTGCTTCCTGATTTATCGGATCAGGATGTGACTATTGATCGTATCCATAGGTTGCCTAAGCCGTCCCACTTGCCTGACAACATTCCGCGGGATGTTCTCCTGCGGATTCATTTTTTCCAAGCCAAGGAACAACTGCTCTCGGCGTTTAGGAAGGAGACCCAGCTCCCAGAGAGATTCTCCCACCTGCAACTGTTCGCTGATCTCTCCCAGTTCACCCTTCAGAGACGCAAAGCTCTTCTTCCTGTCACTAAAGCACTGCGGAATCACGGAATCCCTTACCGATGGGGTTACCCTCTGAAACTTCTTATCACTCATGAAGGTAAATCCTCGGTGGTTTCAACACTGCAAGAAGGGCTGGATCTCCTGCGCTCCCTTGACATCATCCCTGAGGAGCCGGTGGGGCCGTCGGCATCGTCTCCTCCCAGCCGGCTGGAGAATCAGGGAGACTGGCAGGTGGTTCAGAGGAGACGCCGGAAGAAATCCAAAGCCAGAACCCCCTGAGAACTTTGCTGAAACCTGTTATTTGTTTTTGATCTCCCGACCGCTGGAGGTCGTCCAGTGCTCTTTTTCTTCTTTACCCCCCAAGTAAATGGGCATTTATAGTGCCTTCGGATCTCACCAGAGATTCCCTTTTTTACTTACCTCTGTTCTGTTTTTTTGGTTCTTGTTTTATTGTTCCTATTTGCTGCACCATTGCAGCCTTGACTCGGTCTGTCATTGCTCATGTGTTTTTGCATCGCCTAGCCCTGATACATGTTTGCCTTATTTAGCCTACCCTTGGAAGCCTGTCTTGTTGGAAGCCCAGAGGTCCCATTGTGCCTCTGGCCACTTCCCCTTTCATTTGCATCTAAATGCCACCTTCAATGTCACTTAACCTCGTCTCTTTTAATGTTCACGGCCTCAACCATCCAGTCAAGCGGAACTCTCTGTGGAAGGAGGCTCAAAGGTTGGATGCGGACGTTCTTTGTGTTCAGGAGACTCACTTTCTTAACAAAGCCAATCCATACTTCCAGCACAGGAACTATCCGCACATTTTCCTGGCTTCTGCCTCTGAGAAGAAAAGAGGGGTGGCTATTGCTATCAGAGACTCAGTAGCCTTCTCCCTCACTGATGCTATTATGGACCCTGATGGGAGGTATTTAATCTTATTAGCTGTACTGAACAATAGGCCCTATACTATAGTTAATTTGTATGCCCCCAATGTACACCAGCTAAGGTTCTTGAACAGATTGTTTCGTAAGATTAACAAATGTCGTAAGGGGTCTCTAGTGGTTTGTGGAGACTTCAATGTAACGGTCGACTCCGCCCTGGACACCACGTCCAGGGCGAGTCGGCCTTTGCCGAGGCTCCAGCCTCTACTTGCTGCTGAAGATGTCTTTGATGCATGGAGGTGCCAACATGCGAGTGAACGAGATTTCACATTTCACTCTGCGAGACACAACACTTACTCTAGGATAGATTTGATCCTGGTGGACAGGTTGCTGTTGCAGGCGGTGTCTTCCTCCACCATCCACGATATTTCTTGGTCAGACCATGCTCCTGTTTCTGTCGAGGTGGTGGAGGAACACACCCCGTGCTCCGCTTATGTCTGGAGGGCAAACTCTCAACTCTTTCAAAATCCCTCGCATGTTGCTGCTATTTCTGCTAAGGTTCTTGAACAGATTGTTTCGTAAGATTAACAAATGTCGTAAGGGGTCTCTAGTGGTTTGTGGAGACTTCAATGTAACGGTCGACTCCGCCCTGGACACCACGTCCAGGGCGAGTCGGCCTTTGCCGAGGCTCCAGCCTCTACTTGCTGCTGAAGATGTCTTTGATGCATGGAGGTGCCAACATGCGAGTGAACGAGATTTCACATTTCACTCTGCGAGACACAACACTTACTCTAGGATAGATTTGATCCTGGTGGACAGGTTGCTGTTGCAGGCGGTGTCTTCCTCCACCATCCACGATATTTCTTGGTCAGACCATGCTCCTGTTTCTGTCGAGGTGGTGGAGGAACACACCCCGTGCTCCGCTTATGTCTGGAGGGCAAACTCTCAACTCTTTCAAAATCCCTCGCATGTTGCTGCTATTTCCAAAAATCTGACGGAATTCTTTAAACTAAATGCTCACTCTGTGCAGAGTCCCACTACCCTCTGGTGTGCCCACAAGGCCTTTATGCGGGGCATAATGCTCCAAATCTCATCTAGGGATAAAAAGGCTAAAACCCAAAAACTGAATGACGTCCTGGCGGACATTCGGTCTTTGGAATCCTCCAACAAGTTGGCGCCGGATTCCAACACGGCTCACAGATTGACCCAGCTCCGTGTTGAACTTCGCCGCCTATTACTGGCTAGGTATGATAAATATGTACATGCATTGAAGCTGTCACACTACTCCTCCAGTAACCGGGCAGGCAAATATCTCGCCAATAGAGTGAGGGCTGCTAGAATTAAGGCCAAGATTCCCTATGTTTACCACCCTTTGGATAAACAGAAAAGGATTAACCCGCAAGAGATTGCGGATGCCTTCGCTGCTTATTATTCCTCTCTGTACAATTTGAAGCTAGATCCCGAGACGCCCCAGCCCACGACAGAAAGTATACGATCCTTTCTTTCCTCTATCAATCTACCCTCCCTTACGGAGGAACAATTGGCATCCCTAAACCTTCCTATTTCACCTAAGGAAATTATAAAGTGTATCCAATCCCTTCCTCTGGGTAAATCTCCGGGACCGGATGGCCTGACTAATGATTACTTCCGTTCATTTGCAGACCTTCTTTCCCCGGTGCTTTCAGAAACTTATGCGGAAGCGTTTTCATCTGCCTCCTTCCCACCGGAGATGCTTAGGGCCTATGTGGTTACGATTCCCAAGCCTGGTAAAGAACCTGACACCCCCTCCAACTTCAGGCCCATATCCCTTCTTAATACCGACGTCAAGATATACGCTAAAATTCTTGCCCAAAGACTCCTCCCCTTGGTCCCCCGGTTGATTCACCCAGATCAGTCGGGATTTACTCCCGGCAGGCAAACCTCAGACGCCACTAGACGCGTCTTGGGGGTTCTTCAGCTTGCAGAAGCCCGTCGAACGCCTTCTCTGCTCCTCTCTTTGGACGCGGAGAAGGCGTTCGGCCGGATCCATTGGGGATACATGGAGGAGGTCCTTCGGAAGTTTGGCTTCGGTGGACCGTTTCTATCAGCTATCCTCGCCCTTTATTCGGCCCCTTCTGCCCAGGTCTTCACCTCCAATATGTTATCATTGCCCTTTGCCATTTCCAATGGCACTAGGCAAGGATGCCCATTGTCTCCTACAATTTTTAATCTGCTTATTGAACCGCTTGCAGAAAAAATTCGATCCCAATCCTTAATCACAGGCATATCTACACAAGAGAGCCCCCACAAAATTAACCTCTTCGCTGATGATATCATCCTTTTTTTGACCTCCCCATCCTCCTCCCTACCACAGGCTCATCAGATACTCCACGAGTTTAGCCTAATCTCCTACTACAAGGTGAATTTCTCTAAGTCAGTAATATTAGAGACGGGCCTTAGTCCCTCCCTCAGAGCAAGATTGATGGCCATGTTCCCATACAAATGGAGTGACTCCACCATCCCGTACTTGGGCATAAATCTAAGCAAATTCGCGAGCCGATTAGCGGGGGCTAACTTTCCTCCTCTTATTGATAAACTCACGAAGGAGGCCAACAGACTAGCTAAGTATGAACTCTCTTGGTCGGGACGACTGGCCTCCTTCAAGATGTTATTACTCCCGCAAATTTTGTACATATTTAGAGCATTGCCCGTTCCCCCTTCTAGGAAACACCTCCATGATCTCACTCTCTTGATGAATAGATTCATCTGGAGCTCTAAAAAACCTAGATGTTCTAGGTCACTCTTATTGAAGCACCGGTTGGCTGGGGGTATGGGACTGGTGGATCTCAAGGACTATTACCTTGCATCCAGGCTGGCACAGCTCTCTCATTGGTTCAACTCGACCAGCGAGCCGAAATGGTGCTGCCTTGAACGAGCTCTTACCCCCACTCAAGACCTAAAACTTCTTCTTCTCACTGATTCGATTAAACCCTGGCCCTTACAGTCCCTCCCTCTCACGGTTTGCGCTTCTCTGCAGGCCTGGCGAGATCTTCTTAAATCCACACCCTCGACCTACAAATCGGTATCTTTACCTATCCCTCTAATATCCTTAGAATTCCTAATTCCCAATTTCTCCATCAGAGACTGGGTCCGGAAGGGGTTGCTATCATTGCAAGATCTTTTCCAGGGCCCTTCCATGGTTTCATACCAATCCTTGAGGACTCAATTCCATCTAAAACCTATTGACATATATAAATATTACCAAATAGCCCACTTGTTTCGGGGTGGTGGAGTCACCAATGTTCCAGTAGCCGAATCTCTCTGGCGCTTTCTTGCTGCTGATCCCCCCTTATCTAAAGGTATATCCCTATTCTACAACTTTCTACAGCAGAAATGTGTTTTTAACAAATCTCGTCCCTTTTTGCGCTGGGAGGAGGACTTGGGCCGCGCCTTCTCTGAGGCACAATGGTGTCAGGCACTCAAGGCTAATTATAAGGCCTCTCGGTGTGTTGGACACTGGGAACTTGCCCAGAAAATTGCCTTACGGTGGTACCTCACTCCCTTTCGGATCTCGAAATTTGGCCTGGCGGAGTCCTCCCCCTTGTGCTGGAGGAACTGCGGGGAGGTGGGTAACTTACTGCATATTTTTTGGTCTTGTAAGCATCTCCGAAGCTTTTGGAACGCTATTTTCCGAGCTATCTCCGAGATTACAGGATTCCTATCTACCCCCGAACCAGGCTTGGCAATTCTTAACTTAGGTATTGATAGATATCCACCTGACTTCAGAATTGTTGTTTCCCACATCCTCCTGGTGGCTAGGTCTCTGATAGCTAGATTCTGGAAAAATGACCAGGCCCCCAGTGTCTCTGAGGTTTGGTCGACTACATCCCTACATTACTCCTATGAGCTAGTCCTGGCCCTCAGGATGGGGAAAAAAATTCAGTTTGATAACAATTGGAAAGTTTGGAATACATGGTATAAGAGTTCCCACCTGCCATGAACCCTTACCCTGGTGTTCAGCTCTCTTGTTACAAGGTACTAATTTTTCTGTGACTTACTGAAATGGATACCCTGCATGACTGCAGGGTATTCTTATCATTTATTATAATATTGCTAGGAAAAAGTTGTCTTTTTGAAACATTAAACTGGAGTTCTTACACAAACAGCATGATAGAAAACAAGCCATTGTTATATTTATGCAAGCTGGACCCAGTAATGAAGGGTTCACTCTGATATATCAGAGCTGTAGCTTTATGCAAAGTTGCTATTAGACAAAGTTACAGATATTATTTTGGTTGAATATTTAATTTTTAATAGTCCGACATTCTGCACAGCAAATATATAGCTAAGTGTTTGTCTAATGAAAGGTTCAAAATATGAATTTGTTTTGTGTGTTTATGTACAAATCTAACAATGAGAAATGTGTACATTTGAATCCAGCCACCTTATTGCCTCTATTGGAGGAGGTTGGAGACAAAGAAAAAACACATGTGTTCAATTGATGATGTGGGAATCAGCTGCTGTGAGCCCAGTGTAGGACACACTCCCTGAAGACCCGAGTATTTACTTTTTTGTAGTGTTATCCCTGGTTTTATACCGAGGATGAAGTTTATCACCCAGAAGGATTCCCTGTATTCAGAGTCATTGGATCCTTTTCCCCCATCTCAAGAAGCAGAGCTCCATGTTTTAGAAAAGCCTGTGAGCTATAAAACGAGCATATATTTATATAGATAGTCAAGATATAGAGAGCTTTTGGTTCCATTTGAAGGGCCAGAAGTTTGTTTTTACTTCGGCAGGTAAACCAACCAAGCATGCCAAGTTAATTTAATCGGCTGTTTTCAGCCTTCCAGGTTCTTGCTGAGGTAGCCATACTAACAGTAAAACTCACATATGGAAGCAGACCAGGTGACTCTAAGGATGCTACATTTACAGCCCCGGACACTTGCTGGGTCTGTGCAACTCACAGATTCCACCCGAGTTCTGGCCCAGTATAGCTGGGATTAATAATTCAACTTTAAGGACCCCAGAACGAGAAGCACAAGTGGTCCACAGAGGGCAACTTCTTACGAAACAGGACTTTGGAAAAGGTGATCATTTATGTTTGCCAGACACTCTTTTCCCTTCAGCTTGACACGTGGACCATGTCATCAGTCACAAGTAGTTATGGCTGCCTTAGTAAATGAGCGTGGGATAGAGCCAGGGTTCTCCACAGTTGTTTTTATAACATACCACTTCTTGTTTTACCTGTTACCAAAGGTGTTACCAAAAGCTGAACATCCCTTCCAGAGATAACAAAAAGATATATCCAGATGCCCAAGTCAGGAATCTTCCGAGTATGTATTTTGTTTGTATGGACATGTTTTCTAGATGTCCAGTGGCTACTGCAAAGGCCAGAGTAAAAAAGTGTTATCAGAAGTAGTTTTTAAGTACAGAGTGCAGAATCTACAGAGAGTAACAGAGGAAATCATTTTTATAGGAGAGTCCTTATTAGAAGTTTTGAGGTTTTATTTTTACACCCCCTACTGTCTACAATGTAGCGGACAAAGTAGAGTAAGACACTAGAAAACTTTTGCCTGAATGTTTTATTATATTTTATCAAGCCTGTAGGGGGATGTTGGACTCTCTCCCTATGGGATTTGGTTTGGGAGTGTGTTGCTCACTTGCTTATATTTTTTCTCAGCAGCTGAAGTCCTCCATTCGGATCTCACAGAGAATGTTGCTGATTTTTTAGGGTTTTTGACAAACTCATTTATGTGTTTTCTCCCCAATTTCAGATCCTAAAAGTTTGGAAGGATCTAAAACTAAAGCCAGGTGACTTGTGGATTGTTAAGAGACATTTATATATAAGGAAATGTTTGGAGACTCAATACAGCATCTATTTCATGTACAGTTTTGCAAAACTTGAAGGAAAAGTGACCTGGATCCACACCAGACACTGCAAAAATGACTAAATGAAAGAAATCTCCGTGTTTGATTTGTTTCCCTCTTGCGATAACAGTCTAGGGTACTTTTTGATTCAATTACTTTAATTGTAAGGGATACATATATTTGAAAAGTAGTTTAGCCATGTTGAAGTCATATTTGTCTTTTGTACCTTTTCCATTTTATGTAGAATTGTCTGTGTTTACATGTGCTGATAAGTCAGCATACCAGCAATTAAGCTAGAAGGCCATTCTGGCCACAGGAGTGTACAGCCAGTACTTTGTAAATATGTATTTGTTTTTCACAGTGAAAAGTTATTTTGTAATGAAAAAAGCTGCTCAGCTATTATTTTCTCCACAATGGAGTTTTTGCCTCTTTGGCCAGGACTACCTCCACCTAAGCGTGTGGAGGTTCCAGGTTAAAGGTGATAGCAGGTATGGTTAGTGATCAAAATATTGATCAAAAGAGAGGAGACTGTAATGGAAATTTGTAGGTTCTGTATATAATTGTATTCTATTTTATATGTATTGCACACTGCCCTCACTGTGCACACGGCACTAATAATGTTTTCAGTACATGTTTTGCATTCTTTCGAGTTCTGATTAGAATAAGCCTGCCTATGTAACGCCCCTTGTTACCATAAACGTACAATTGTAATATTAATGTGATACCTACGTAATCATGTGTATAAAAGCCTTCAAATGCGTCATAATAAAGGAGAACGGTTATTTGGAAAGATGCTGAGCGTATCTTTTGTGTCTGTTCCCTACTGCAGTAGTTATTAATTTGGAACCACTAATCAATATGAGGATAGGAGTTGCCTATCATCAAAATATCCATTTCAGGTCTTTTTTTTTTTTTTCTTTCTCTCTCACTTTCGGAAATGGATATTTTGATGATAGGCAACTCCTATCCTCATATTGATTAGTGGTTCCAAATTAATAACTACTGCAGTAGGGAACAGACACAAAAGATACTCAAATATCGCTCTAAAATCGCTTACATTATTCCCATTTGTACACAACACATGCATTTCATTCTCTCTTTTCTTTTAACGCTTTTTAATACTTTCTTGCTTAAATTTCTGCTTTCTTTATTTTGTTCTGATATCCTTTGCATCCAATGTATTGTAATTCCATACTTCACATACTGTACCTTCTATGATCAGACGGGCAGCCATAGTGCTCATCCCATCTTCCCTCTCTGACAACATATAAAGCATTCTGTTTTAACTCTCATTACTGTTTCTTGACTTTACTAGTTGTAGTGCCTGACCCCAAATTCATCCCACAACTTAACATCAAAAAGTCCCTTTCTGTCTAGTGTTAATGTCACTCTTGATCCATCCTGCTCACATAAATAGCTGTTTCTCTAGCTGTATACTCTGCATGATTCTTTGTCCCTGTGGACTTTGGTGGTAACCCAGTTACCCTTTGTGGATCCCTGTCCACTTTAACCATTAATCTAGGGGCTCAGTATAGGCGGAACCGCACCTTCGGTTCATATATAGCGCTCCTCTTGCGCTGGGCATTTTTGAGGGTCTCTTACCCATCATTCCCTTACTTAATTTAATGCCCATAATGACTGGCCAGTCTTCTCTACGTGTGCCTATACCCTCTTGCCTCTAAACTACTTTATCTAGCAGATGTACTACATTATACTCCGTGAACAGCACTATTCTTCTCTTTCTCTATAACACTCGGACAGTGGACAGTAGACAGTGACAACATAACATATAACCACTAATCAATACAGTTCGATTAAGGGGAGTAAAATAGGTACCCTTTGTCCCGAAAATGCCTTACCGATCAAGGAAGTCTGATAACTCAAATGTAAGCAAAAGGCTTACCTCAGCCGGCTGATTATCAGAAATTCCCGGATCGTCTCAAGCTCCTCGTTTCGGATACTCAGGGTCACCTGATAACCGTCTCCTGGCTGGCTCGCCACCTGAAATGGATATTTTGATGATAGGCAACTCCTATCCTCATATTGATTAGTGGTTCCAAATTAATAACTACTGCAGTAGGGAACAGACACAAAAGATACGCTCAGCATCTTTCCAAATAACCGTTCTCCTTTATTATGACGCATTTGAAGGCTTTTATACACATGATTACGTAGGTATCACATTAATATTACAATTGTACGTTTATGGTAACAAGGGGCGTTACATAGGCAGGCTTATTCTAATCAGAACTCGAAAGAATGCAAAACATGTACTGAAAACATTATTAGTGCCGTGTGCACAGTGAGGGCAGTGTGCAATACATATAAAATAGAATACAATTATATACAGAACCTACAAATTTCCATTACACTTACATTACTACTTTTATGCACATAAGCTTCCTCTTTTGGGCATAGGACAGACCAACTGTTTTCGAGTTTTTTCTTTATGTTGTTTGTTACTGTTTTGTTTTCTTTGTCCTACAGTATGCCCACCAGATTGCCTTTTCTCTTTTCTCCCCTACCACATGCTTGTACTATGCTATGTAATATTGTGACGTCATGGGGGAATTATTTGTGACTTTTCCTTCATTGTACTGTAAAATTTTGTGAAAAACTTTCAATAAAAACCATTTACAAAAAAAAAAAAAAGATATTGATAAGATAGAACCAGATCAGAGATGGGCAACAAAAATGGTAAAAGGGTAAAATATATTAGGAGAAACTTCAGGAACTAAATATGTACAGTTGTCAGGAAAGAACAGATGGAGGATCCTGATTGAAATGTTTAAATACATGTCATATTTAGCTACTCTGTGTGATGGTTTTGCACAGAGCAGCCCTGATCCTCTTCTTCTATAGTTCCCTGCCGACACACCCAGTGCCTCCACTTTAAGGAGTGCCCCCATAGAAAGCCAATTTCTATGAGGGGGGACTCGTGTAGGCTTGTCTGCATCTATAGACACAGACAACGTGGCTTGGCCCCGCCCTCCACTCCCTCATCACAGAATTTGATTGACAGCAGCAAGAGCCAATAGTAACAATCTGCACTGTACGGAGGGAGAGAATGGGGAGAGAGACGCTGCTCTCTTGCACAGCCCAGCATCGAAATTGGGCCTAGGTAAGTAGCACAGAAGGTTTTTATCTTAAAAGAGAAGTATTTTTTTTGGTTTTTTTTTATTTCCTCATCACACTTACCTAGGTGGATGCAGCATCAGACCAATGCTACATCTCCCCTGGCACCTCTTCACTGAGAACTGAGCCATTGTACATAGCCGATGGGTCGGTTCTCTCAGCTCCCCGAGCAGAGAGGTGCTGCCTGTCAGTCAGCGGCTCTCTGCTCTGCCCCCCCCACGTTCTCTGGAGTGCTGAGCTGTGGAGGGGTGGGGAGCGGCCATCTCAGGCTCTCAGCGGCTCACTGAGAGGCTGAGACAGGCATCAGCACCTGGCTGATCCAGACCTTATTGTCGGGATGACATGGTGCCTGGGCTGATTCCAGCGATGACAGTGGGCTTCAGACTAGGGCTGAAACGATTAATCGATATTATCGATAATAATCGATAATGAAAATCATTGTCAACGATTTTCATTATCGATTAGTTGGTCCGCACCATGTGATCCGCGGAGCGGGCCGCGGCCTTAGGAAAGACCGCGGCTTCGGCCTAGCTCCGGAGCTGGCGGCCATCTTGGTACACCCGGCGGCGGCGCGCTGACGTCATCCCCAGCGCGGCGTTCACTGTATAATTGCTCTGGTGTTCTATTATTGTTGTTTACACTTTGCCAACACATTTGTTTTATGAAAGATGAAAGCAAGGCAGTTACATGGCGTACTGAAATGTATCATCTAATCTGGACATTGACTACATTAGTCACTTTCTTTATACAGTAATCCTTTCCACAAAAATAAGTGACTAAGTCTGTTAAAATTAAACTGGCAGGCTGCTTATGTCCTGTTCTGTGTAAAATTTGAGGTCACTAAACGCCTAACCACCAGAATGTTAAAATCATTATGGCATGTTAAACCCGAATTCAAACTATTACATACACAAATGATATACATATGTGAGGGCAGTTTTACCTGGCAAAGAATTTGTATTTCTCTACATCCTGTTCTGACAACTACATATTCTGCCTCACAGCACAACCAGGTTGATGACACCGCTTAAAATTGATCCGATCCGTGACTCTGATGCGAGGAACGATCCGATCCGTGAGTTTTTTGATCCGTTGCACCCCTAGTCCGCACCTTCCCCCCTGCCGGTCCGTTAGAATCCTGTGTATCCTCCCGTGTCCTACGCATGCACCACGTCCATGACCACGCAGCTATGCCTGCTTGCATTTTCCACTTTCCGCTTTCAGCTCCTCCTCCCCCCTCTACCCAGCAGCCTTCCGATAGACCCGCCACAGAGCGCAGGAGCGTTAAGCCCTCGCTGGGCCGCTTTCCAGTGCTGCGGTGATTGGAGGTTGTGCTCTTCACATGCGTGCATCCATCTCCCGGCTTTGGGGTGCCCTTCGCTCCGTTTGGAGGAGTCGGCCGAGTCACGTGTGGCGGGTCCGGACTGGGGCTACACCCCACACCACCCCGGCCCACCGAGGAGGAGCCGCTGTCACCATGAAGGGGTGAGAAAACCCGAGACACCGGAGGGGGGGGGGGGCACTGAGAGGAGGTGGGGCAGTGACACCATGTGAGAGGGGAGGAATGTGTCATCTATACTGGGGGGGACACGTGTGTGTGTGTGTGTGTGCGTGCGTGCGTGCGTGCGTGCGTGCGTGCGTGCGTGCGCATATATATATTTCTCCCCTTTTTCAGTTTTTTTTATCCGATTAATCGAAAAAATAATCGGCCGATTAATCGATTATGAAAATAATCGTTAGTTGCAGCCCTACTTCAGACCACTCTCTGCTGAAAAAGAATCACACAAGTGCAAAACAAATTGCACTCCTGTGACCCATAGGAGAAGCCCAGCCAAACAAGCTCAGGCTGGACTTCTCCTTTAATGCATAGAATACTTTAAGGTAAAAAACATTAAGGCTTTAGAACAACTTTCAGGGTGTGCATAAGGTTCAAGAGGGCAGTATTTTCAATATAAAGCTAAGATCAAGGACACAGGGATATGACCTCAAACTAGCATGGTAAAGTTCAAAAATACTTAGAAAGCATTATTTTACTAAAAGTGTACTCTATGCTTAAAGAGGAAGTAAACCCTGATGGGTTTACTTCCTATTTGATTCCCTGCAAAGGTAAAGCATAATGGACTACTATGCATCGCTTACCTGACACAGGAGCCAGCAAAGTCACCGCTGTCCCCTGTAGTTTGGAGCATCCATCTTCTCGGTGGGTCTCGCTGCTCCGTCGCTGTCATTCGACGAAGCCGCGATGATGTCACTCCCACGCATGCGCATGAGAGCCGCCACTCGCGGCATATTGCCGTTGACAGCGGCGCGCCGCTGTCTACGGCGCATGCACCGTAGACAGCGGTGCC
Source organism: Lithobates pipiens (assembly GCF_037356315.1). Classification (NCBI taxonomy): domain Eukaryota; kingdom Metazoa; phylum Chordata; class Amphibia; order Anura; family Ranidae; genus Lithobates; species Lithobates pipiens. Next base: position 62,810,758 of record NW_027507784.1, read on the forward strand.
TGTGTTTTGGCAAATATCTCTTAAACCGTGTAGGTTTAGGAGATATTTCTTGGACCTACAGGTAAGCCTTAATCTAGGCTTACCTGTAGATCTAAGTGGTTTGTAAGGGTTTACAACCACTTTAACCACTTCAGCCCTGGAAGATTTTACCCCCTTCATGACCAGAGCACTTTTTACAATTTGGCCCTGTGTCGCTTTAACTGACAATTGTGCGGTCATGCAATGCTACACCCAAACAAAATTTGTGTCCTTTTTTCCCACAAATAGAGCTTTATTTTGGTGATATTTAGCCCCCCAAGCGGTAATCCCGAGTCTGGGATCGCATCGCTGGATGCAGGGAGGACACAGGGAGAGTTACTTACCTTGTCCCCTGGATCCAGCGATGTCCTCCGCGCTGTGTGAGCAAGCTGTCCTTACGGCGCACGGGAGCGGAGAACGGCGGCAAATTCAAAAAAGTTAAAACACACAAAACACACACAGTACTGCAATCTTACAGATTACAGTGCTGTATTACAAAATTACACACCCCTGTGTCCCTAGTGGTCTGTGCAATGCCCTGCATGCACTTTTATATTATAAATACTGTTTTTTCTGCCTGAAATTTGGAGATTGTCCATGGCAACCAGAAAGTGTCCCTTTTTCAGTGTTTTGCGATTTGATTACATTATTGAATAATTTTTATTATTATTTATTATATTATATACTTTATCATACCCGGGATGTCTGCTAGACTCTGGTTTGAACAGATTTAAGAGAGTTATTCCTAAGAATTACAGGACTACAATATAAAACGCCAAATTTCCATGCAAAATAATTGTACCGCTTTCAGCACCTAAATCCAGACTGAATCATACCGCCAGGGAGGTTAATCACCTCTACGGTTTTGAGTCTTTGCGCTATAAACAAGAAAATAGCGCCAATTTAGAAAAAAAACACAATATTTTTTAATTTTTGCTATAACAAATATCCCCAAAATGTATTTTAAAAAACAAATTTCTTCATCAGTTTAGGCCAATATATATTCTTCTACATATTTTTGGTAAAAAAATTGCAGTAAGCGTATATTGATTGGTTTGCGCAAAAGTTGTAGTGTCTACAAAGTAGGGGATAGTTTTATGGCATTTTTATTATTATTTTTTTTTTACTAGTAATGGCGGCGATCAGCGATTTTTATAGGGACTGCGACATCATGGCGGACAGATCGGACACTTTTTGTCGAGATTTTGAGACCATTCACATTTATACAGTGATCAGTGCAATTAAAAATGCATTGATTACAGTCTAAATTTTACTGGCAGTAAGGGGTTAACCATTAGGTGGCACTGTAGGGGTTAAGTGTGTCCTAGGGAGTGATTCTAACTGTGGGAGGGGCTGTGTGTGACACGACACTGATCACCACTCCCGATTACAGGGAGCTGTGGTCAGTGTCAGGCAGAACGGGGACATGCTTGCTTACATTAGCATTTCTCCGTTCTTCCTCCCTGTGAGGCGATCGCAGGTATCCCCTCGGACATTGAGTCCGCGGGACCCGCGATCATGCTCACGGAGCTCCCGGTGGGCGCGCGCACGCTCGCAAGCCGCCTCTTAAAGGTCAATGTACAGGTACATTAATCTGCCTGTAAGTGCCCTTCTGCCGCAGTATATCTGCGCAAAGAGGTCGGAAAGTGGTTAAATAACAAACATATCATGCTTACCTCCACTGTGCAGTTCGTTTTGCACAGTGTGGCCCCGAACCCTGTCTTCTGGGGTCCCCCCGGCGGCACTCGAGCCTCCCGCCCGCATCGGTAAACCCCCTAGGAGAAGCACTCTCCCTGGGGCTTACCTTGCGGAACACGCTCCCGAGTCCAGCATTTGCATCTATAGACAGAGAATGCCAGACTCAACCACCCCCAGGTTGTCTGCGTCATTGGATTTGATTGACAACAGTGGGATCCAAAGGCTGCGCTGCTACCAATATATCCAATCAAGAGCCAAGAACCTCAGGCAGAGAGGAAGTGCGTGTCTCCGCCGAGGGAACACAGGGCTCAGGTGAGTAAAACGGGAGGACTGGGGGGCCGGCCAGTGTCAGTGTTTTTTCAACTTAATGCATAGGATACAACTCCTTTAACCTTCCTGGCGGTATACCGTATATACTCGAGTATAAGCCGAGATTTTCAGCCTCTTTTTTGAGGCTGAAAGTGCCCCCCTCGGCTTATACTCGAGTCATCGCCGTCTGTCTGCCCGAACAGCGTGTCGAGCAGACAGACAGCGGCCATTCTAACTTTCAAAAGCCGCGCCTCCCTGTCTGTGATAGGCGGAACACAATTTCCCAGCAGTCTGTGTTCCGCCTATCACGGACATCCGCTCATCATCATACTACGGACGAGGATAAGAGGATGTCCGTGATAGGCGGAACACAGACTGCTGGGAAATTGTGTTCCGCCTATCACAGACAGGGAGGCGCGGCATTTGAACAGGGGAATGGGCGCCGACGAAGAGCGGTGCTCCTGGGACGGGACCGGACGGAGGCTCGGCTCGGCTCGGGACGGGACGGGACCGGACGGAGTCTCGGGACGGGACGGGACCGGACGGAGTCTCGGGACGGGACGGGACCGGACGGAGGCTCGGGACGGGACGGGACCGGACGGAGGCTCGGGACCGGACGGAGGCTCGGGACACAGGTAGGCTGGACACACAAGGCCACACACACACATTATGTGCCATCTGCATACTTTGATCACTACCACACCTGTTTGGCAAGTGCTGCTGACATTCCTACTTCCTCCAGTTCCACAGTCCACTGCCTTAATGTCCCAGGAACTCTCAACTTCATGCATCCTCCCCCTATGCAATGCTTTATTTGCATGTTCTCTCTTTTAGGGAATGTAGAAAATGTACACACACACACACACACACACACACACACACACACACACACACACACACATGGATGGACACACACACACACAGGGATGGATGGATGGACACACACACAGGGATGGATGGATGGATGGACACACACACACAGGGATGGATGGATGGACACACACACACACAGGGATGGATGGATGGATGGACACACACACACACAGGGATGGATGGATGGATGGACACACACACACACAGGGATGGATGGACACACACACACACAGGGATGGATGGATGGATGGACACACACACACAGGGATGGACAGGCATATCTCACCCTCGGCTTATACACGAGTCAATAGGTTTCCCAGTTTTTTGGGGGTAAATTGGGGGCCTCGGCTTATACTCGGGTCGGCCTATACTCGAGTATATACGGTAATTATTTCAGATTTTTGGTGCTGAAAGCGGTACCATTATTTTGCATTGAAATTTGGTGTTTTATATTGTAGGTCTGTAATTCTTAGAAATAACTCACTTAAATCTATCCAAACCAGAGCCTAGTAGACATCCCGGGTATGATAAAGTTTGAAAAAACGAAATCATAAATTATAATATAATAAATAACTATAAATAATTATACCAAATAATAATATAATAATAAAAAAAATATTCAATAATGTAATCAAATCGAAAACACTGAAATTTGCTCAGTTGCAGAATTGTCGCTGTCATTACTTTTCAGTGTTTGATGACAGATTCTATTTTATTATTGCTGTTTTCTAGCTGGTCAAAAAACACTTGATGTAAAGGGATGGTTTTGGTTGCTATGGACAATCTCCAGTTTCCAGGCAGAAAGAATAGTTTTTATAATATAAAACTGCATGCAGGACACTGGACAAAGCACTAGGGACAAAAGGGATGTGAAATAATTTCATACAGTAATGTAAGATTACAGAATACTGTATGTATAGTATGTGTTTCGCTTTTTGAATTTGGCGCCGTTCTCCATCCGCGTGCGTCGCAACGGAGCCTGGCTCCATGATAAATTAAGCGGAGGACGAGCAGCTCACACAGCGATGTGATCACGAATCTGGCTTGGCTCACCGCTTTTGATTCTGAAACTCCACCCCGAACCACACTCGGGAATACCGCCGGGGAGGTTAAGCTTTGACAAAAAAAATCTGGAATCTAATTGGTTTCTATGCAGTACCGCGCCAGATTTTGCGCTCTCCAGTTTTAGTAAATAATCCCCATAGAGTATATAAACATATACTCAGTCAAAAAGTTAAGTCCAATAATAATATATATAAAGGGGGCAGACTCAATGGACCACTTGGTCCATAAACGTAAGGTGGCTTCCGTGGGTATGCGGATATACTTTTAAACACAAATATATTTTACACGACTTCCAATTCCATACATAAGGTCTTTCATAAAAAAAGATTTCGACAGATAATTGACAGCTGCCTACTCTTTATGCCGCGTACACACGGTCGAACTGTTTGACGTACTTAGTCCGTTGAAACACATTCCAGCGGACAATCCGCTCGTGTGTGGGCTTCAGCGGACTTTTTCAGCGTGCAGTCCGGAGTACTAAGAATTTCGGTTTTTCCAAAAATCTGTCCGTCGTACTTTGGTTTCAGCAGACAATACGGTCGTCAGTATGCTAGTTCGACGGACTAAGAATGGCGCATGCCCAGAAAGGATTTACACGGCGGAAGGGTGCTTTGCTGTGTCTTGGACTTCCTATTTCTAGTCCCGTCGTACATGCTGTACACGTCATCGCGCAAGCTTTCGACGGACTGTTTGTGTATCCGTGTGTGGTCAAGTCCATTCAGTGGAAACTACGACGGATTGTCCGTCGGATTGTATGACGGACTAAGTACGCCATACAATCCGCTCGTGTGTACGCGACATTATAGTAGCCAGGATTTTTCCTCCCATAAGCTATTTTATGGATATACTATAAAAGTACTATGCTGCAAAAAAATGGAACTGTCACTAGGAGCTTTCATTACAGACAAGACCACTGTCACTTACCCTTAATCCTTACACAATGTGGTTACTACTGTTCATTTAATCTAACATACTATATGGCTAGATTTAGACTTCAGTTTTAAGCTAATTAGTCTTTTTCCTTTCCATTTTTTTTTTTTAAATTGTAGGCCGCATAATGTGCATGAACAATTTGCACAAGATTTTATTTTAAAACTAATGGCTTTAAAAAAAAAAAAAAAAAAAAGGAGCAAGGAGCAGCTTTTCCATAGAAAATGTTCTATCACATGCATTTAGTATATTCTACAGATAACGAATTGTGGCAGCAGATAGCAAATCTTTCCTCCAGGGTGTGTGACCTAGTAATTTCTGTGCCAGTGTCTCTTCTTAAGATGCACCGTGATGGCTTAAACTGTTAACAAGCTACTGCAAACTATATATATATATATATATATATTTTACATAATTACTATTCCACTAGGATAAGTGTTTCGAATTTTCCTGTGCAAAACCAACAGAATAATGAAAAAATGGGCATATATGCAGAGATATTCTTTCTGGAGGCTGAAGTTGGTGTCATTAGCAGTTAGAATTTTTTTGCCAGATGTTTTGTATATTTGTAACATAGACTGTGGCCAGCAGCTAGCAGTTTCTTTCTTTTTTTTTTTTTTCTTTTTTTTTTTTTATTATTAAATTATTTGACAGCTTAGGACCAGATTCACCAGATAGGTGGGAAGCCAACTATGAAGAAGGTGATGCAGTACCGCAGCATCATTATCATCATTGCCATTATCATTAATTACAGTCAGAGTAGCTTCCAATTATTATGAGTGATGATAATAAAGATGACAAATTTCTTTTATATAATTTTTTTTACCACCAAGCAGCGGTTGTACAATTAGCATACTGGACCAGGCAAGGAAGCAGGCGATGAAGATAATTTATATCCTAATATCCTACCCTATATCCTAATATATTATTTTTTTATCCAATATATTTTTTTATCCTAATATATTATTTTTTTTCTATAATAATAGAAAAAAATAGACAGGGGAGGCAATAGTGGGGTGATATGGTAGAAGTCAGCTGATGGTGGCTTCACAATGCAATATCAGAATTCAGGAATGCGTTGGTGTTTTGAAGCAAATCATTTCTATGACTATGCTATGACCTATGGATCTTCTGAAAAAGAATTATGCCGATGCAATATATGCGATGGAAGCTTTTTGACGGAAATTTCGAACTTGTGTAGGCTCCATCTGACTTTTCCATTGGAATTTCCGACACACAAAATTTGAGATCTGGATCTCAAATTTTCCGACAACAAACTTAGTAGTCGGAAATTCCGATTGTGTGTATATAATTCCGACGCACAAAGTTCCACGCATGCTTGGAATCAAGCAGAAGAGCTGCACTGGCCATTAAGCTTAATTTTTCTTGGCTCGTCGTATGTGTTGTATGTCACCGAGTTCTTGACGTTTGCAATTTCGGACCAACATTGTGTGACCGTGTTATGCAAGACAAGTTTGAGCCAACATCCGTCGGAAATAAAAAATCCATAGATTTTGTTGTTGGAATGTCCGATCAATGTCTGATCCTGTGTACGGGGAAAACTGTACAGTCAAGAAACATTTAAAGCTGAACTTCTAAAAACACAGGTGAAATACATATCAAGGAGCTGTTTTACCATTCAGTACTGAGTTACACACAGCCCTGGCATATTGCACAACAAGGAAGATGATACCACTTTCTCCAAAATTCTTTGTAAAGCAATTTCCCCCAAGCAGTATGCTTATTAGATGGTGAAGAAGCAGCATGAGATTGACATGGTTATCCTTCTGCTCACTTTCCGTTGTCTCTACATTTGCATGCAGAACACCTGATTGGTCACCAGAGCTGCATCTCCCTCTCTCAGTATGAGTGCTGCTATTCTGGGAATTGAAAAAGGCCTATGCCAAGTTACATTCTTACACTATTCCCACTTAAAAAAATATTTAGTGAATCATTAAAGTGGTTGTAAAGGCACAAGGTTTTTTACAATCATGCATTCTATACATGAAGGTAAAAATCCTTCTCTTTGTAGCAGCCCCCCCAATACTTACCCCAGCCCTTTCTCTATCCAGAAATGTCCACGAGAGCCTTGCCTCTCCCCGAGGACTCACACTCCTGATTGGCTTTTGGCAGCAGCTGCTGTCAATCTACGCCAGTGGGCCAATCATAAGACAGAGGGGGCGGGAACGAGCCCCGATGTGGAACCTCAGAAGGGGAGGATCTGGGCTGCTCTGTGAAAAAACACTGCACAGAGCAGGTAAGTATAACATGTTTGTTATTTTTTATTTTTTTTAAATAAGGCTTTAACCTCCCCGGCGGTATTTCCAAGTCTGGCTCTGGGTGGAATTTCAGTACCATTAGCGGTAACCCTGAGCCAGACTCGGGATCGCATCGCAGGATACAGGGAAAGTTACTTACTTTGTCCCCTGGATCCTGCGATGTCTCCCCGCTGTGTGTGCACGCTGTCTCCTTGCTCGATTCACACAGTGCCGAGTTCTGCTGGGCTCCGTTCCCTGCGAGCATTGAGATGCACGAGGATGGAGAACGGCGCCAAATTCAAAAAAGTAAAAACACAGTACATATACAGTACACTGTAATCTTAAAGATTACAGTACCGTATAAAGAAATGACATATCCCCTTTGTCCCCAGTGGTCTGTCCAGCTTTGCAAAGTGCACAGTCTATTTGCCTTTAGAATCAAATAAAAATAAATATGTGGCACTAACTGCAGTAAGGAAAAGTGAGTGGTCAAGCTGAATAAAATAAATAAACAAAAAAATCAGCAGTGAAACATCACCAGACTGACTAAATCCATATGATAAAAGAAACCAATAATAATCAAACGTAACCAATATATCTCTAAAAATGCATAGGAGTGTATAGCAATCACAAAAAAAAATAATTAACCAAAAATCGCATAAAGTGAAAAAAAATCGCATAAAATCACATATAATGCCAAAGTCTTCAACATAAAGTGCAAGGAGTGGATAGCAATCACATAGAATGCATGGGAGTGGATATCAATCACAAAACAGAACAATTAACCAAAAAATCGCATAAAGTGAAAAAGTTGCATAAAATCGCATAAAGTGCCAAACTCTTCACATAAAGTGCAAAGGTCTAAAGTGCATAAAGGTGCAAACAAAACCATAAATAACATAAATAACATTAAAAAAAACATAGAATGCAAAAAAGTGCAAGAAATCGCATGAAATGCAAAATAATAAAAGTCAATGTGAAAACAGGAAAAGGGGCAAAGTCCAATCAGTGCAGTAAAGTGCAAACGTGAATGTACTGAATCTTCATCAAACAGTTCATATAGAAGACATAAAGTGCATGTTTAGAAAGTGATCGATTTCAGATCCCTCCAATCCAATCAGCAGCAATCCATGGCGTGTCGCACGTTTCCCCCAGCCTCTTACCTCCAAAGGAGACCCCTAAGGTCAGAATGAGCCTGTAGTCTGAAGGCAATGGTAAGCTAGCAGTCAATCAATCTCCACCGATTGTCAAAGCCACACGACGGATCTCTAGTGGGGAACTTCTCAAACTCAGCAGATGAGGTAAAGGATTGGAGGAATCTGAAATCGATCACTTTCTACACTTTCCTTACTGCAGTTAGCGCCACATATTCATTTTTATTTGATTGCTTTTTGTGTGGGAACACTTTTTTATGTTTGGCAGCTTCTGTTGGTCTGCGTGGATTTGCTTTAGCTGTTCACTTTGGTTTTGTGCATTAGTCTGCCTTTAGTTTAGTTCTATTTGCCTTTAGAAAATCAATCCCTATGGCACAAATGAATTGATTTACTAAAGCCAAGAAGGCTGTTAACTTTGCAAGGAATTTGCCTGAAAACTTAGTAAATGTAAATAGTAAATCGTAATCATGTGCAAGAAAACACGCAAGCATGCACTTTTTAATTTTAATTGCATGTGATTGGGTATTCTTTGCAAAGTGAAGCTTCCCCTCATTTACTAAGCTCTGGCGCAACTGCACTTGAAGAGTGCAACTGCTCTTTGCAAATTGAAACATTGGGGTTTATTTACTAAAAGCAAATCCACTTTGCACTACAAAGTGCACTTGTAAGTGCAGTCACTGTAGATCGCTGTAGATCTGAGGGGAAGCTCTGAAATGAGGGGAAGCTCTGCTGATTTTATCATCCAATCATGTGCAAGCAAAAATGCTGTTTTTTATTTTCCTTGCATGCCCCCCTCAGATCTACAGTGACTTTACTTCCAAGTGCACTTGTAGTGCAAAGTGGATTTGCCTTTAGTAAATAAACCCCAATGTTTCAATTTGCAAAGAGCAGTTGCACTCTTCAAGTGCAGTTGCGCCAGAACTTAGTAAATGAGGGGAAGCTTCACTTTGCAAAGAATACCCAATCACATGCAATTAAAATTAAAAAGTGCATGCTTGCTTGTTTTCTTGCACATGATTATGATGGAAGTCAGCAGAGCTTCACCTCTCAAAGCTCTGGGGACAATTCCCTTGCAAAGTAGAACTTCTCCTGCAAGGCAAAAAGCATGATTGCCCTAAGTATATCAACCCTGGAGTGACAGAAGATACCAGAGCATTGTGGCTGTACATGATGATGGCCCAGGGAGAACATGACCAGCACCAGTGCATTCAAATAATAGAGATTGCTGTGCTCTTGCATACAGGGGTCATGCCTGCTGACATAATTGCTCCTGAATAGTTGCCTAAACATGGCAGCCATTGTCAGGAAAAATTAAAGAGAATACAAAGAAGCACAATGGAGTCTTCCAAGGTTCATCAAGAGCTTAATAAAGCTCTAAGCCTCCCTGGCGGTATGATTATGTCAGATTTTTACGTCCCAAAGCGGTACACTGTTTTGCATAGAAATTTGGCGTTTTATATTTTAGGTCTGTAAATCTTAATAATAAAACACTTAAATCTGTCCAAACAAGAGTCTAGTAGACATCCAGGGTATAAGAAATATTGTAAAATGCTGTACATTTCTATGGTCTTTCCAGCCAAAATGTACCTGTACTGTGTATTTGATTTGGTCCATGTTGGACGAATGTTGTATCATGTCTCGATTGTTTGGAAATAAAGGAACATTTTTTGACGTTAGAAATCCAGGGTATGATAAAGTTTGAAACACTAAATCATAAATTATAACATAGTAAATAACTATAAACAATTATAAAAAATACTAAAAGTCTATATCAAACACTAAAAGTAATGACAGCGACAATTCTGCAACTGAGCAAATTTTTTGATTTGATTACATTATTGAATAATTTTTATTATTATTGTTATTTGTTATAATTATTTATCGTTATTTATTATATTATAATTTATGATTTTGTGTTTCAAACTTTATCATACCTGGCATGTCTACTAGACTCTTGTTTGGACAGATTTAAGCGAGTTATTTCTAAGAATTACAGGCCTACAATATAAAAGGCCAAACTTCCATGCAAAATAATGGTACCGCTTTCTGAAAAATAATCATACCGCCAGGGAGGTTAAGGGATCAAGTCCTATACTGGTCCACTGAACTTATTTTTCTTCCTAGACATAAAGTGTCACATGGGGTAGTCCAGGGTCAGGCCTTCTATCTTCTGGCTGAGCTTTTTTTTTATTCTTTTACAATAGAATACATAGATTCCATTCTCATAGTATATACAATTGTTTCCAAGAGTCTTTTCAAGCCAACAAAAAGAAAAAAATAGACAGTTGAGATGCATTCTATTGCTATACTTAACCTATACAATAACTAACTAAAAGCATTGGCTCAACTCCTTGTCCTTTTGTGTGATGGGTAATCTATGGCCAGCATAATTCATGTCTTGAGACTATCTGACAGTGCTGTGTAAAGAGAGAAGCTGCTATTTTTTGACATACATGACAACCTTTGCTGGAATTCATCTCTGCTTTAAAGAAGAGTGGGGGAATTCCACCGGCATCTTCAGTGAGGTGTCAGTCAAGACACATTGCACAAAGCGGCAGTGTACCAACACATAATGGTAAATTAAACAATATGTAAAGTAAACCCATGAATAATTCATTTAGCCGAGAATAAAGTGAAGGATAGAACCGTGTGCTTATAAGGACCAGTGACAGATATATTCTGGAATATTCCTTGCAGAATTCTAGTTTAAAGCCAAGTGCCAAGAAAACAGCCCAATACACGGATGAAATACTTATATGGTAATTGTCTTTCCCGTCCAAGGATTTCTACATTCAATTGTAATATTTATACCACCCCGATAGCACATTCAGCCCGGTGACCTGACTTTTCTCTGCTGCACTTAACCACTTAAGGACCAAGCCTCTTTTGGAGATTTGTTGAGATTTACTTAGAACCCCCAAACATTATACATATTTTTTTCTAACAACCATAAATGCTACATTTGGAGAGGAGTCAACAAGGCTTATGATAAAAGGTATGGAGGTGGATCACTGATGTCCTGGGAATGTGTGAGCTACATAGGCACAGGAAATTTGGTCAAAATTGTTGGCAAGATGAATGCAGTAGGTTATCAAAAAATACTGGAGGAACATTTGCATTCATCAACCAGGAAGCTGCACATGGGACGTACTTGGACATTCCAACATTACAATGGTCCAAAACACAAGGCCAAGTCGACCTGTCATTGACTACAGCTGAATAAAGTGAAGGTTCTGGAGTGGCCATCTCAGTCTCCTGACCTCAATATCATTGAGTCACACTGGGGAGATCTCAAACGTCCAGTTCATGCAAAACAGCCCAAGAGTTTACAGGAACTGGAGGCTTTTTGACAAAATGAATGGTCAGCTTTACCATCTGAGAAGAGAAAGAGCCTCATCCACAAATACCACAAAAGACTTCAAGTGGAAGTAAACTCCCCTATCATTTTCAGCCAAGGAAGCTGCCATCTTTGCCTCTGTTTAATCTTCAACTGCTATGGTGCTGTACATGTGATCAGTTATGACACCAGCCATTGGATGGTTTGAAAGTTTGGCTGAGAGCACAGCCAATGTGCAGTTAGCATTCCCGTCATGCCTTTTTTTTTTTTAACTGTTTAAATCCATGGGTTTACTTCCACTTTCAAGCTGTCATTGATGTTAAAGGGGACAATACACAGTATTAAGAACTGGGGTATGTAAACTTTTGATCAGGGTCATTTGGGTAGTTTCTGTTGTCATTATGATTTAAAAAGAATAAACACAGTTGATTGCTAATAAATGGCTTCAGCCAAACACTAACCATGAGCGAAAGAAAAGTTTTTGTGTTATCATTCATATTCTCTAAAAAAAGGCCAAAAAATCATAAATTCTCACAGGGTTTGTAAACTTATGAGCACAACTGTATATGTTTAAAATATCATCTGACTATATTGTCATTGATCTTACGGCTATTAAATCGCAGATGTTTTTCCTGATGAAGCGGCTTAGTCCGTGAAACTAGTTGAAACACTATCCATGACCAAGTCACCTATGTTTTTAATTTACTACTGACTTTCTTTGTCATGTATTATGCATTAATAAACTTTTCCTGAGGAAGCACAGTTGAGAAACGCGTAGCCCCTCCGCAGTTTACAACTGTATTCTCTGCTCTTTATGCCATATGACAAAACAGACTGGTATACATCCAGTGGGTGATATTTGTGTTGCTCTTTCCGGATTAAGTGTATAGTAACTGATATGTCTACTATGGATGGGGCGAAATATATAAGGGTTTTTGTTCATATCTATTATGTGCGTTTTTTGTTTTTTTTTCTATTCTATTTTTAATTTTTTATGTGCGTTGTTTTTATAGTTATTTGTGTGTATTAAAATAATTAACCAGTCTATGCTGGGTTGATGTGATACAAATAAAGTTTCGGATTTTATTTATATACTGTATGTGGGTATTTTTATGAGTGGTAATTTACCATTAAAGTCTCTTTACCTTTTTGGTTGTCAATCCAGACAGACATTTTTTTTTCTTTTGCTGCATTTTGGGATGTGATAGTAGATTATCTTTGGTTTCTTACTATTGTTGGTCTTTATAATTACATGGCTTCATTTGTTGGTATTTTTAATATCTGACGTGCTTAACTTTAAATTCTGCATGGATATTTAAGCATAAAACACTCAACGCTCAAAAATTCAGCTACAGCCTACCTGCAATTTTTTGCCGGTACTGCAGTTGAGTAAAAAATGTAATAATACATAATAAATAATAAAGTAAATAAATAATAAAGTAATTTGAAAAAACACACTGCAAATGTTCCATAAATGCACTACTAATGCCTGCAAACATGCATACAGAACCACACATAGACTATTTGGTGAATTTAGGCCCTTGAATAAACAGTGTTTCCCAAAGCATGGCAGTGTATAATATTTTTCAAGGACATTGCATTCCTAAACAACAGATATTTTCTGTACGTGCTGAAAATGTACTTGGCCTGAAAAAACGAATGCTGTCACCACAAGAACTGGTGAGCTGCAATATATTACATTTTTGTTCTTGGGTTTAGACAGGCTTTAAAGTGGTTGTAAACTTCGGAAATTAATTATGAACAAAGCATATCCCTCTATAGTGGGTACTTGTCTCTCGATCCAGAGCACTAAAGCTGACCATAGACGGTTTGAATTTTGGCCAGTTCAGCAGGGACCAGCTGAGAGCCAAACCATGTATGGGCAGACTGAATGTATCCAAGTTGATTGATCAAACTTGGGTACAACCAGCCTGTCAGATTTTATATGCGATTATTGCTAGTGCCTATTATAGCGGCTAGCAGTAATTGCTGTATTCTCCTGGTGGTGACAGCTCACCCCGTCCCTCCGACAATTGCTCTGAAAAAGGGATCCCAGCAACACTGACTGTGTTGATGGGGGAATCGAGCATCTATCAACCCATGGTTGCAGGAAAGAAAATCACTCCATCTATGGCCAGCTTATAGTGATAATACAGGCAAAAAAACAACAACATATTATACTTGTGATAGAGTATATATTATATGAGGCATATGAGGACTTTCATGGTACGATATGAACTCACAGTACACACTTATTATACTTGTGGTTATACAGAGGTTTTTCACAGAGCAGACCCGTTCCTCCTCTTCTCGGGTCCCCCAATGGTGCTTGCAATAAACCCAAGCACCAAGTGTATCCGTTCACACACAGAGCCACGGCTCTCCTCATTGGCCCACTGGCTGTGATCGACAGATGTGTGTACGCGGCATTAGAGGGGGCTGCCGCACAGAGAAGGTTTTTTTACCTTCATGCATTCTAAATAAAAAGCCTTGAGCCTTTACAACCACTTTAAGTGTCATTTCTGTATGTTGTGTCTTTCTTCTGCTATAAGCATGACCCAGATAGCAAAGATTACTCACCGCAAATTTGTGGCAGTGTTGAATTGTAAGCCTTGTTAACTTGCTGCACAATTTCAATGGCAAGTTGTACACTTGCAGAGCTCTTGAAACACAAGTTCTAGTTGACACTTTTCCAATTTGTAGCAAGTCTCTAGCAAGAGCAAAGTTGTAGTGGTGAATCTACAGCAAGAGCTCTGCAAGTCACAGTGCCCCCTGTGGTGGGATGACTATTACACAACATAACTGAACCAGAACTTGCAGCAACTTGCAGAATGTTTGCAAAGAAAGTTGATCTGGAGTCATGCAATGCGGACTTGCTGCAATTGTGAAGCCTAGCAAGTCTAGCAATAGCTTAGCAAGTCATTTTCAAACTTGCAGCTCAATTTCTTGCTACCTGGGGAATCACTTCTGATGAGTTTTCCTGACACTAAGAGAAAAATGGTGATAGGGGAGAGCACAGCTTGTGATTGACAGCCTCAGCTCTGCTCCTGTGTGAAGGGGGTGTTTCCCTTCCCTCCAATCAGCTCTCAAAGATCTCACTGATGTAACTTGAGCTTTCCGCCACCTACTTTTCAGAGCTGAGAGATCCAGTGTAAATTCTAGACATGTGCAGTTCCTTTCATTCCGAATTAAGATTTGGGATAATTTTCATTATTCGGAGATTCGGATATATCCAAATGACAATTTAATCAAATTTGACTGAATGCTCCGAATAACGAAATGAGTCAAATCAAACAAGTCAAATAAGTTTTACATCAAACTTTAGTCGAATTTTAACTGTACGCATATTGCTAAAATAAAAGACTGTGGGGTTGAACTACTAAAGGCAAATAGACTGTGCACTTTGCAGTTGCTCCAGATTTTAGTAAATGAGGTAAAGCTTCACTTTGCAAAGAACAGCCAATCATATGCAAGGAAAATAAAAAGAAACATAATTTTTTCTTGCACATGATTGGATGATAGAAGTCAGAGTTCTTTCTCACTTACTAAGCTCTGGAGCAATTGCACTTGTAGAGTGCAACTGCACTTTGCGAAGTTCACAGTCCATTGGCCTTTAGTAAATCAACCCCACGGCCTTTTATTTCAGCAATATGCGTACATTTAAAATTTGACTGAAGCTCGATGTTAAATTAATTTAGACTCGTTTAAAATGCACCGTCTATTTGCTTTTAGTAAATCAACCCCTGTGTGTGTTATTAGAGTACCATTTAGAAATAATGATGTTTTAGTTAAACCAAAGGTGATTTAAAGAGCCATTGTAATCATTTGATGTATCTTTTATTTGTTCATTTTGCCACATTGGAATAGAAAAAAACAAAAAACAAAAGTTTTTCGATTTGATCGATTGGAGATGTATTGATTTGAATGTTTTGAATCGAAAAAGAACGGTAAATTAGAAGAGAATTCAAAAAATTCTGAATGCGAATTATGAATATGAATCAATCAACTGAATCTAACGAAACAAAATAACTAGATTAACGAATCGAAACAAAACCAAACATTTTTTTTTGTCATGCACACATTTAGTAAATGCTGTACTTTGACTTTTGTCAACTGCCAATGATCAGAAACCAGTAGGATTTATTCCAAATCAAATTATCACTGTGCAGCCAATCACAAATGCTAATCCTACTGGTCTACGACATCTTGGCCTGTTTAAAGCTCTGCCTCTCCCCAGCAGCAAGGGCTTACTACTACTACTACTACTACTACTACTACTACTACTACTACTAATAATAATAATAATAATAATAATAATAATAATAATAGTAATAATAATAACTAGGGCTGTGGAAATTAAAATTAATTCCTCGATTAATCACTTTTTTTTGACCAATCAAAATTATTTTGATCAGTACTCACCTCACTGCCATCTTCCGGGTCTTCAGGGAGTTCCATCGCAGATCCGGTGACGTCACGGACATCGACGTGACCGGACTCCTCCCCCCTTCCCAAATGCCTTCATCTGCTAATTAAGGGAAGGGGGAGGAGTCTGTTGACCTCAAAGTTCTGATTGAACGTAACGCGTACGGGGGAGAGGCTACGCATGATATCACCCGCTGCTGCCTTACGGAACTAACACGATTGTCGGCTTTTGTGTTTGAACACAAAAATTAAATCTTATACTTAACCCCCCTGACGGTTTTCCCGAGTCTGACTCGGGGTGGATTTTTTATACCAAGAGCGGTATCCCCGAGTCAGACTCGGGACTGCATCGCTGGATCCAGGAGGAGGAATACTCACCTTCTCCCTCGGATCCAGCGTTGTCTCCCCGCTGTACGAGCGAGCCGTGTCTCGCTCGATCTATCACATCGCCGATCTCCGTGCCCTGCGAGCGTTGCGACGCACGGGCACGGAGATCGGCGCCAAATTCAAAAAGTGAAACAAACAGTAAACATACAGTATAATGTAATCTTACAGATTACATTGCTGTATGTAAATATTTCACATCCCCTTTGTCCCTAGTGGTCTGCCCAATGTCCTGCATGCAGTTTTATATAATAAAAGCTGTTCTTTATACCTGGAAACTGGAGATTGTCCATAGCAACCAAAACTGTCACTGTACATCAAAAATGATTTTAGAGCAGCTAGAAAACAGCGATAATAAATTAGAATCACTCGCAGAATTGAGCGATAGCGATTTGTGGGGAGATTCGTCATCAAATACTGAAAAGTAATGACAGCGACAATTCTGCAACTGAGCAAATTTCAGTGTTTTTGATGTGATTACATTATTGAATAATTTTTATTATTGTTATATTATTATTTGGTACAATTATTTATAATTATTTCTTATATTATAATTTATGATTTTATTTTTCAAACTTTATTATACCCGGGATGTCTGCTAGACTCTGGTTTGGACAGATTTAAGAGAGTTATTCCTAAGAATTGCAGGACTACAATATAAAACGCCAAATTTTCATGCAAAATAATGGTACCGCTTTTAGCACCTAAAATCCGAAATAATCGTACCGCCAGGGAGGTTAAGCGGTGAGCACTTCTACTCATGACCTGGCGTCCTTGCTGAGATCTAAGGAGACGTGAGAGAAGTTAATGGTCCGTGTTAACCCTTTTGATACCCGCTTGCATGACCACTTGTTTGCACAGGGGTCCATGCCATAAGGTGAAAGTGATTAGTTAGACTAGAGGTGGAGGAATTGTCAAGCTACTGTGTAAAAAATAAAAAATACTTATGTCAGTGCTACAGTTTGAATTTAAAATGGAGTTGTGTGAACTGTGAAGTTAAGTCATGGATTGTGGAAACTAACTAGTGTCGGGTGATTGTATATAGTGCATACCACATTTACCACTGACTAATGCAGAGTTGCAATGCAAGGAGAACAGCTAAAAGTAGTTGAATCTGTATGTGCATTATAATTAATCAAAATTAGTCGATCAATCGATAAAAAAAATATTAATCAAACCAGAAAATTTTAATCAGTAACAGCCCTAATAATAATAATAATAATAATAATAATAATAATCTAATAAGCAGTAGGAATGGCTCCAATGGCACCAAAGCTTTCTGACTCCTTCTCACCCCAATGATGGATCCCTTTATTATTAGTCTCTGAGTAGCACAGGAAACATCCATTGCCATTCGCTGTGCCGTACATTAATTTGATTACATACCTTAAATCCGTATCAGGAGTTGAGTGGCACATTGGGTAAGAGAGACACTCATGTGCCCCAGAGCTGTAACACATTGTAACATGGCTGTCAGAAACAATATCACCTGCCACCACTCGGCTGCCTAATTCACACCCTGCCATGATCCCTCCGCACACATTAATAACCCTGGTGACAGAAGTCAGAAGTGTCTAGACCCAGGCTCAATAAAAATCTACTTAGTTGGGAAAAAAATCATTTGCGTGTGCCAGACTCATACATTTAAGATGCTGACATGGTGTTATATATTCTGTAGTGTTAATCACTTCAGCACTAATAACAAGCCTGTTAAACAGGAGTTTCTATAATTATAAAAGAAGCTTGGGGAAATGAACTGCTAAGTAAAATACAATAGCTATCTATACTTAAAGTGTTTGTTACCCCAGCTTTTCATATCCCTGATATATGCCTGCTGCACCATGTACTTGTAGGAAACAGTATCCTGTTCTCTTTGTATTGTTTCCTTTGTGTGAAGTCCCTGGTGTCTCTGCCAGTCCCTCTGCTTTCCTGCTAAAAACTGACCACCCTAAGCAGAAGAACACTCTGTGATCAGTTCTCTAGCTATGCTGGTAACTCAGCCTACTCTCCTCCAATGATCAGACTTGTCCTGAGCCTCCCCTGCACAGCCATTCATTGCAGTGATCAGTGTACTGCTGCTTCTCCTCCCCCAGCTCTTATGCAACTGAGAACAGAGGGAATTTTAAAAAAAAAAGAGAAAAAAAAAAGGTATTTATAGTGTGTTTTTTTATATCTATAAACAAATGTTTTGCCTTTCATTTCTATTTTAAAGTGATACTAAAATCTTGTTTTTTGTTTTCATTTAAAGACAACAATTGAGATCGAGGTCGAGATGGGGCTCAGGT
Source organism: Lithobates pipiens (assembly GCF_037356315.1). Taxonomy (NCBI): domain Eukaryota; kingdom Metazoa; phylum Chordata; class Amphibia; order Anura; family Ranidae; genus Lithobates; species Lithobates pipiens. Next base: position 62,829,494 of record NW_027507784.1, read on the forward strand.
AAGTATTAAGGGGCGCTGGGGAGGCTGCTGCACACAGAAGGTTTTTATCCTAATGTATAGAATGCATTAAGATAAAAAAAAACCTTCTGGCTTCAGAACCACTTTAAACTGAATGGATTATTTTACAAGGTGATCATTTACAAACACTTTAAAGCGGACCTTCAGTCATTTTTTCAACTTTCCATCTATTAAATCTCCTGCCCTTGTTGTTTTAACTTTGGATAGTAAAACATTTTTTTCTGCCAGTAAATACCTTATACAGCCCACTTCTTGTTTCTTGTCTGATAGAAAGCCTAGACTTATGACATCAAGCACAGCTCTCTCTGAGTTTGTCAGGAAGGGAGGACCAATGAGAGCTGCAGAGCTGGAGGTGTGTCTGTGTAAATCCAGGAAGTGAACTGGCAGTGGCTTCAGCTGCCCACAGTTAAAATGGATGCAGCCAGACTTCTGCAGCATATTTGGCAAGTACAGAATCACAGTATATATAAAATAATATGCAAAGTGATTGGAGGGAAGCTTCAGAATAGCAAAGATGTTTTTATTACAAATTATGGGAGCAGACTGCAGTTCCTCTTTAAGTATAATTTCAATGAATACTCTTTTTAAGTTACTGTAGGTGTAGCGGGTGTCTCAAGCTGTTACCCGCGACCCCACAAAGCTGGCCACTGCGATGTACACAGGCTTTCCAGCCTGAAAAAGGGAGAGAGTGTCTGTCGTGTCTGCTGGGATTTAATCCCCCCTTCTCCTCATTGACACTGACTGCATGTTAACATAGGCATCTGCTTACTCTGTTCCCTTCCCTGTGTTCCTATTGGCAGGAGGCAGAGAGCCAATTAAAAGCACAATTACAGCAGCCAATGAGAGGGACTTTAACAAGCTGCAGAAAGCAGCTGCAAAGGACTCTGGAATATGAAGTCTCAGCACAGAGCGGCCTCACTGACTTTTAAAGAGGCAGGACTACAAATCCCAGCATGGCAGAAAAGTAAAAGACTCCATTTTAATTCCTGAGGAGATTCTCAGGCACCATGAGACAGTGAAAGAGATCAGACCTGAGGGAGAGATGCTGTCTGTCAGATTACTTCACTGGGCAATTCAGGCCTCCATCGCCAGTCAGGGAATCCAGTCTGAGAGAGGGGGATCCAAGGTGTATATCCAGGCACACCTGCACCGATGGTGAAGCGCTCCAGTGTGAGGTGACCAGTCGGGTCACCAGGAAAGCCTGCTGTTTCAGGATGTTTTGTTTGGGCCTTGACCACAGGATTTGGTGAGAGGGCATTTTGCCCATTTGCGGCAACAGAGACACTGCACCTCAGAAGGAGTTATATGAACAATGTATACAGACATCATTACTGGTAGTCATCTTGCTGACACTTGTAGTACCACAGGGATAAAGGATAAGGCTATCCATTTCTGGGACACTGCATACAGACACCATTGTCTTCTCACCTTGCTGAGGAGGATCCTGCCTATTTCACTTGATAATCTGGGCCAGTTGTGTTGTTTGGGCCTGCTATACAGGAGTTTAAGTGCACCAGCGAGAGAGGCTAGCTGAAGACATCAAATCCTTATCTTTTCTTCAAAAGTACTGAAGCTATTAGTGCCATACAGATCTGCACACACATATTCAGGGCTCTGTATATGCAGTGCGTGTGTGGGACAGTTTATCTAAGAAGTTAAGCCGTTAGTTGTTGACTTGTATAGAGTGTTTAAAGTTGGGCCTGTGGTGTCAGGGAGAGTAAAGAGAGACCTGACACAAAGGGAGTCATTCCTCTGCTCTCCTCCTGCCTGGACTCATAGAGCCAGGCTTAGTAAAGGTAACCAATCCAACTTGGTATATTGTGCTTTATTTAGCATTTAAGTGTGCCTCTGCTCTTGGAGACATTCTCAGATTTGGAATGCAGCTTGAATATAGGATTGAGAGCTATATTGCTCTTAAATCTCAGTTATTGCTCTCTAGTTGATTTCTTGAATGTATACTGTTACTCTCTGTTATTCTTCCACAGAAATATTGCAGTAAAGACAAATTCTGTGTTTTATCATAACGTGTGTGCTCATTGGTCATTGCACTTACACTATTGCCAGGTGTGCCAGAGGGGGCTGAGGCTGTTATTAGGGTTGAGAGGCAAAGTAATGGACTGAACAAACAAAAGCAGCTCCTTCAGGGGTATCGCTACATGGCATTTACCAAAAAGTAGGTTGGGGCATAATTTTGTTCTTGCTTGCCGTGCCATATGTTGTCGGTCATTGCTCATATTGGTGGTTATTTACGAGAGTTATCCCAAACATCTAATGAACAATTACTGTGACAAAAGTGGGCTCCTTCTAGGTAGGTACCAATGTGAGTGTGCAATGTACAGGGATAGGGACAATTGTAGACACTCACTCAGGTTGAACAGGATGGACTGGTGTCTTTATTCAACCTTACTAACTATGTAACTATGTAAAAGTATTTTATTCAGTTGTACTAGAGTAAGCCCAATACGTTTCATGGCTGCAAAGGCCACTTTGTCAGATGGGTTCACTTGTGGGTAAGTTATCTGAATATAACAGATACTTAAACTAACATTAAAGTATACGGTAACTAAAGGCAACATTTTTTTTTGTTTTGGACAGAACGGAGAGGAATTAGAACACCGGTCAGGTTTTTATTGCTATCTGTGTCCCTATTAGGGAGTTTCACCCTCTCCATGTGTCCTGTTTATCCTTATCATTGAAAGTAAATTAAAATCCCAAATTTTAGGTTGTCCTCCGAAAAGTAATAAAGGGGAAATCTTCCAATGGGAACACTAGTTCTGTTGACCTTGAGGCCCCAAGGGATTATTTTAATTTGTAGGGATTTCCTCTCACTTTCTGTTTTGGCTATGGGACCGGAAGTGAAGGTAACTCTCCCCAAAGGACACACATATCAACAAAAATTGACAGGAGGTATAACCTCTCCTTACTCTATCCCAAATAAAATTAAAAAAAATTGCCTAACATTCTACTTTAAGGGACATTTTTTATAAATTAGTGGATGTGACTTTCACCAACCATTCACTATTGGTAATTCAATCAATGTCATTGAATACTGAAGCACCAAGAAAATTAATCTGCAGTAAATGTGTGGGGAATTTCAGATGAACTGCTTTATAAATACGCTCATTAGTGTGGTGACAATATGAATGTTAAATACTTGTGCCATAAATTATATTTTAAAAACTGATAAAATTTCTCTTTTTATCTATGTCTTTTTCCCATTTTTCTTTTTCTTTTTATTGTCTTTTGTTTTGCCTTTTGGGTAGATTCTTGCCCAAGTGAAATAATGGTTACTTAAGTATAGTTCTTTCTGTTGAACATGTGATAAGATGTATTTATATTAATCTTCAAAATAGTATAAAAGATTGTCCTTCTCAAGCTTCATCAATGTTGTGATATATGGGATCAAGGCGATCCAGACATTTTTTGAATGTAACCTTGCAAACTATTTAATAAAAATTAATATATAAAAAAAAAAAAAAAGATCAAATCAATTGGTTAAATAAAACATACTATAAATACAATGTAATAGCTCAGTTTTTTATATAGATATTTTTTATAGAAATATTTTCTGTCTTTGGAGTGCCCACAGAAGTGCTCATATACATGACAAATATAAATGGCATGACAAAGACCACTGAAAAGAATAATAAGTGAGGGCAGTAATAAGCACGGCATGAATTCATAATTAGCAAGCGATATCTGTGTGCATTCAAGTGTATGTAACCACAATACATATAAATGTATATAATGCCAGGCCCACGCCTTATAACCCTAGTAATTTTGCATTTATTTCTTATTATCCCATTTAAAATACTATATCATTTAAACTTTTATTATTGCTACTTCCCTTTTTTAAGGGTGACAACTCACACCCATCATCTTTAGCAGTGGTATTGTCACCCTGATGTGCCTGCCTTCAAGAAACTGTGTGGACGCAAATCACATTGCTACTTAGTCAACTTGAAGTTCAACCAAGGGAAATCTCTGCTGTAATTGTCAGGGGTAGGAGAATTTATTTTGGGTTGTTCTTTGGTGGTAGGTTATGGTGATATTATGCCAGTTTTCTTTTGATAATAATAAAAAAAAAAACTCCATTGTTCTTTACTACCAAATGAAAGCCCGATTTGTTCTGAACATAACAAGGTATAATTCACCTGGATATACAAAGTAGTTGTAATGATATGTATAGTTTTACTAAAGCCTCATACACACGATCGGACTTTGTACAAACTTTCCCATGGACTTTTGTACAAAGGGCGTGGTCCACAAGTTTGTATTGCATACACACGATCTGACTTTTTGACAACAAACACGAACGTAGTGACGTCACAACGTACTGACGCCACTTCAAAAGAGGACGTTTAATGACTCCAGCGCCACCTTTGGTCAACTTCTGTATTGTAGTCTGATCTTTTGCATTGGTTCTGAGCATGCGTGTTTGTACCTTGTACAAAAGTCCGATGCTTTTGCGTACACACGGTCGGACTTTGCTCCATCGGACTTTTGTTGCCAGAAAGTTTGTCTGTTCGCACAGCCAACAAAAGTCCGATGAAAACAGAAAAAGTTTGTCCGATGGAGCATACACACAGTCGGATGTTGCTCCAAAGCAGCTAATTTGCATGTTTGTTGTCAAAAAGTCCGACCGTGTGTATGGGCCTTAACACTTGTCAAAGTTGCAAAACTGTGTTCAGGTATTAAAGTGGTTGTAAACCCGCTGATGTGTTTGTTTGTTTTTTCCTACCTGCAAAGGAAAAGGCATAATGAGCTAGTATGCACCACATACTAGCTCATTATGAAATACTTTCCTTAGAACGAGGCCCCGACATCTGGTCCGATCCACGCCGAGGGAGCTGACATGTTCCCTGTGCGTTTCTTCCGAGTATCGCGGCTCCGGCGCTGTGAGTGGCTGGAGCCGCGATATCGTCACTCGCGGGCATGCGCACGGGAGATTTCTTCCTGGCAGGGTCTGGCGCCTGCCGGGCTTTCAGCCGAGAATCCCCTGTGCGCATGTGCCGCTGCAGTCAGCGGCGCATTGCGAGGGGAATATCTCCTAAACCGTACAGGTTTAGGAGATATTCTTTTACCTACAGGTAAGCCTTATTATGGGCCCAAAAAGGACTATACAATCACTTTAAGATTTGCTATACCTTATAGTTATTAATATTAATCATTTTTATTTTAATTATGTACCATGCAGACCAGCAATGTTTAACCTTTTCCAATTGTTTTACTTCAAATGACAGTTTGGGAGGAGGCAGTTACATTTAAAAAAATACAATGTAAAATTGACAAGGGACACCAACATAGTTAGATCTTTGATCTTAAAAACTACAGGATAATGGTGTTGTGGTAACTTGCACCAACAAAAAAAATAACAATCAAAATAATATTATTCTTGATATCACTAGAAAAAAAATCCTTTGAAAATTTGCAATAACTCCATCAGTATCACCAGCAAAGCAGCTTCATTATTATCCCATTAAAGAAGAAGAGAATGTGCGCTGTGTTTTGAGATTTCATAATTTGCCACATCTCAAATGTTAATTCTCCATTACGAACGTTAGTTTACAAGACCGACCGATTCTGGCTCATCCTTGCTTCCAAGCATGCCTGTTTCTACTTTGGACTTTGTCCGATGGACTTGTGTACACGCGATCGGAAAATCCGACCACACATTTGTCCATGGAAAATTTTAAAGCCGGCCATCCAACATTTGTCTGCAGAAAATCTGACACCAATTGTCTGACAGAGCCTACAAATGGTCGGATTTTCCACCGACAGCCTGTCATCACACAATTCCGGTCGGAAAATTTGATCATATGTACGAGGCTTTAGGTTCTAGTTGGCTTCAAAAAGTTTGGGCTCAGGGCGCAGTGAGCCCACCCACTGGTGACATTAGCGAATCAACATTCACTATTGTCTTCCTGTTTCTCCTTCCAGCCAATCAGGACAGTAAGAGAGTCATAAGACCAGATTGGCCGGCAGGAGAAGCGTAATTTTCTAGCAGAAAATAATGATTTTACTTGTAATCAACAAATGTCAGAAAACATTTGGTCTTTAAATGCTTAAACTTCCTTCATTTACATGCTGGAGTTCTTTCCTTTGCTAAAAGAACAAAAAGATACTTTGAGATTGATTTACTAAAACTGGAGCATGCAAAATCTGCTGCAGCTATCCACAGAAACCGATCAACTTCCAGGTTAACACGTTAAAGTTATAAGTTGATTGGCTACCATGCACAGCTGCACAATAAATTCTGCGTGCTCCAGTTTTAGTAAATCTTCCCCTTTGCTTTTACCTTTTCGCACGTTGTGATTAAACTTGGCAGGCTGGTCAGATTTTTTTCCCCCAGCTGTGAGAACTCTCTGCCCTTGTTAAAGAATAGTGGCATGCTGTCCTGAAGATCAGGAAGAGAAAAAGATTGCAATTTTGATTCTTAACGATTAATTGTTCAGCTCTACTGTGCATCAATAGAAACACACAGCCCCATAAATGGCAAGGAACTCTCCTGCTCCTCCCTCTTCCCCTCTCCAAGCTCACAGATTAGCTCCAGACTGCACTGTCCACTGTTATCTCTTTCCTGTGAAGGAGCAAAGAGAGAACAGAAGCCAGCAGCATTTAAAGTTATAAACTGAAAAAGCTGGAGTAAGACCTTTTACGTATAGTTTAAAGGGGTTGTAAAGGTAAAAAATGTTTCACCTTAATGCATTCTATGCATTAAGGTGAAAAAACATCCGACAATGCCGCCCCCCAACCCCCCCGTTTTACTTACCTGACCCCTCGAAAGTCCAGCGCTCGCCCCCGACATCCTCTCCGCCGCTCAGCCTGGCCGTTGATTGGTTACAGGGAACTGATTGAAAGCAGCACAGCCATTGGCTCGTGCTGCTGTCAATCACATCCAAGGACGTGGCGCGCCGAGGGGTGGGGCCGAGTGATACAGTGAGCGGCTATGGCCTCTGGCTGTATCACGGGAGCGTGCCCGCAAGCACTCCTCACCATGCGAGGGAGCTCGCATGAACGTGAGAAGTCCTTGTGGGGGGGAGCTGAGACACCCACCAAGGGACCCCAGAAGACCAGGTTCGGGCCACTCTGTGCAAAACGAGCTGCACAGTTGAGGTAAGTATAAGATTTTTTTCGAGTTTGTTATTTTAAAAAAAGAATAATTACCTTTACAACCAATTTAATGGGAAAGTTTATTTTATTATGCTCAACGTGGTAATTTTTAAACTTTAAAGCCGATATGACAGTGTTGCACTCACTTAATAAAACTAAACCCCCCTGGTGGTATTCCCGAGTCTGGCTCCAGTCTGTACCATTAGCACGTGTCGAAGTCACGTGCCGTGACGTAACGCGTAGGATCCGAGGCTAACCAAGACACCGGAACAGACACTCAGACATCGAGATACGAGCTCGGCGCTCGTTTTTACAACGCCAGTATAACCCTACAGAAATGTGAGTGTTTTTAAACATATGTAAATAAAAGTTTCTCTTTCATTTAAAATACTACACCATGGTGGGCCTGTTTTATCTTTTTTAAACGCACATTGAGAATGCTATGATCTAACGGCACCCAGTGAAAGAGAGGAAGAAAAGGATCACCTCTACCTCTCCCCCCTCCCATCTCCCTGGCTCCACTTAAAAGTGAACGAACGTCCAGGAAAAGATCGGGTTGAAGGGACCCCCCCCTCCTCCTAAAGATTACTCTGCTACACGCTGTATACCTTACAGCAGTGAGGTAATCATTCATTTTTACCACATGTGTCAACGACACTGAAGATCTATCCGATTTTTTGCACTTAAAGGCACAGTGTCACCTTAATGCCAAGATAGCTATACACAGTGTTCCAGTGAAACACTTTGCACGTTTGCACCAATATTTGCACATTGGATTAAGGACTAAAATCCAATACCGCACTATATATCTGTTTAGTTAGATGATTGTAATTATTTGTGTATTTTGAGTCATTTTTTTTGCCTTATTCGTTTGCATACCAGTCACTTTATGAACCATTCATCTATGTTTTATATATATTGCACAGTGATATAGCCACCTTTTAGCTACAATTTTATTTTTGTTGCTATCACTTAGATATTGTTTATTTTGCCTTTTGTTGTTTTAAAACTATTATGTTTCTTTAACACACCTGTTAAGTAATTTAAGATCATTTATTGATTTTGCACCTATGCACTTTATCGTTAATTGTCGGGCATATAACTAATACTTTGGCAATACCGTGGTAATACACCACAAGAGAAAAATATATTAGAAGGAGCGCAACACCACCCCCCTCCCTTCACAAATTACACAAATTTGGACACGAGTTTGGTCCATACGGTGGATGCAGCACCCACTATTTTGTATATATCACAAATTCCTTTTAGCGCAGGAGTACTCACCCTACACAGTCATTTTTAGCTACTATTGGCTATTGTGGCTGAAAAAGAGGTCATTATGGCAACTACAGAACTCTACAGTGAATTGAGTCTACCTTGTGGCCTTTTTAGAATTTGGTGATAAGAAAATAAATTATATTTTTTAGGGATGTCCCAATACCACTTTTTTAAGACCAAGTACAAGTGCCGATACTTTTTTTCAAGTACTCACCGATATCAATTACCGATACTTTTTTTAATGTCATGATGTGACAGTGGCACTAATATGCAGCACTGATGGGCACTGATAGGTGGCACTGATGAGCTTTTAATTTAATAGAATTTTTTAACAAATGAATTTTTTACTTTAGAATATTTATTTATTACAATGTTTACTTTTTCATTTTATTTTTATTCAAACCTGTTGGGGGGGGGGGGGGGGGGGCTTTGGTGAGATGTCTAAACAGACCCCTGACATCTTCCCTTTGAGACATGGATAAGGACTGAGGGTAAAGATTCCCTAGTCCCCAGACTCAGCAGCACTGAAGATAAATGGAGATGAGACAGTTGTTCCTCTCCATTCATAAACTGAAGCATTATAAACACAGTTTACTCTGCTCAGTTATGAATGGACAGAGTCAGTAATCACTGTGCATTCAGAAAAGGAAGGAGCCAGTGAATTATATATTTACCGACTCCTTCCTGGATGGGGGGACCAGAGGAGCACACAGAAGGGGACCGGAGGAAGACAGGGGGGGGGGGATCGAAGGAGCACACAGAGAGGGACTGGAGGAGGGGGGGGTCGGAGGAGCACACAGAGGGGGACTGGAGGAGGACTAGGAGGGACAGGAGGACCCTTGGAGGAACACAGAGGAGCACACACAAGTGGACTGGAGGACCAGGGGGAGATCGGAGGAGCACACAGAAGGGGACTGGAGGAGGACAGGGGGGGATCGGAGGAGCACACAGAAGGGGACTGGAGGAGGAGGGGGGGATCGGAGGAGCACACAGAAAGGGACTGTAGGAGGACAGGGGGGGATCGGAGAAGCACACAGAAGGGGACTGGAGGACAGGCAGGGATCAGAGTAGCCACACAGGGGGCTGGTGGAAGACAGAGGGGATATCATGGGAGCACACAGAGGGGGACTGGAGGAGGACAGGGGGGAGATCGGAGGAGTACACAGCGGTGGACTGGAGGAGGATGGGGGGATCATAGGAGCACACAAAGGGGGACAACTGGAGGAGGACAGGGGTAGATCGGAGGAGCACACACAGGGGGACTGGAGGAGGACGGGGGGATCAGAGGAGCACACACAGGGGGACTGGAGGAGGATGGGGGGGATCAGAGGAGCACACACAGGGGGACTGGAGGAGGATGGGGGGGATCAGAGGAGCCCCGGAGGAACACAGAGGAGGACACAGAGGGGAGCCGGAGGAGGATACAGGGGACACTCAGCGATGATCGGTGTGGCGGCGGGGGAAGTTATAATCACGATTACCCTCCTCTTCCCTTCACAGCTTCTCCTCCTCCTCCCCTTCATGGCTTTTAGTTGCTTTATTAAAAGCCACACAGGGAGATTGGTGATTATAACTTCCCTGCCGCCTCAGCGATTGTTCCTGAGTGTCCAGGTATCAGACCAGGCATCGGGAGCATTTACACGAGTACAAGTACTCCTGCAAATACTTGGTATCAGGACTGATAGCAATACTAGTATAGGTATCGGGACAGCCCTAATATTTCTATGTGCTGAGGATGTGCGGCCAGCTATCGTTTCTCTTGGAGAGGTTGGTTCAGGCAGACGTCTATTCCTTCAGTTTATACAAATTCATTTACAAGGTTGTGTTTTGAATCCTTTTTGTAGATAACGATGTTACATGTCAGCTAATACTTTCAGCTACAGCAGACAGTGGAAATGAGAAAGTATTTTCTTTATTTATATAGGAAAGCGATCTGTAATTATGTGCAGTGCGCTGGTTGCGTACATTGCACTTGGATTTCTTAGGGAGAAAGACACGACGTGCAGCGTAATTAGGTCTTTTCTTCGACTTAAGTTTTATGAATGCCTTCATCTGTACATCATGTCATAACTATTCTCTGCATGTAGGTGGCTGTTAATTTTTTAAACTCCCACACGGGCTATTTGTGTACCTATTTAATAAAAATGGACACACATGAAAGGGAGCCTTGTCAACATAATGTAGTCTGTCATGTTTGTATAAAGTCATCCACAAGAGCCACATTGTATGACAGTAATTTATTCTGTATTATGTCAAATAGAAGCCTCAAAGAGAGATAATAAAAAGCGTACAAGAACACATCCAAATGATGTAGAATGTATTTTTGGAGCCACCGGAGTTGATTCTGGTAAAGGAAAGAAGAATTTTCATTTTGCAAAGTAAATGTTAGCGCAATTCATCCCACTTAGTAAATATATTTTTTTAATAATAATACAATAATAATTTATTTTTCAGGCTTATTTTTTTTTCACCAGGTGATCCTGCCAGTAACGTGCTTCTCACCCTAGGGTCATAACATCCATAACTGTACTGTATCCCAGTGCTGCAAACCGATGACAGGACTACACAACCTCACCCCTCTCATTTTTCTTCTGCAAACACAGAGAGGAACAAAGTAACTGATAAAAGTGAAGCACGGGCCAAAGAGCACAGGAATTTAATAGCACCCAAGATTTCTGGCAGGATCAACAGGTATTTTGTGCACTCATTGAACAGATATAATGAAACGCATTGAGTGATTTATTTATCAGACCATAAGGGTACAATTAACCACTTGCGGACCATACATTTACATTCAGACCCCTTTCACACTGAGGAGCTTTTCAGGCATTTTAGCATTAAAAATAGCGCCTGAAAAGCGCCTCTCAAGCCACCCCAGTATGAGAGCCCGAGTGCTTTCACTCTAGGGCAGTGCGCTTTCAGCATAGGAAAAAAAAAGTCCTACAAGCAGCATCTTTGAGGCGGTGCGGGAGCGGTGGCTTCTAAACCGCCACTGCCCTTTGAAATGAATGGGCAGTGCTGCCGGAGTGCCTGGAAAACTCTTCGGCAGCACCACTACCGCTAGCAGGGGTTAAAAGCACAGTAAAACTAGCAGCGCTTTACTGCTAACGCTCGCACCGCCCCTGTGAAAGGGCTCTTTGGCGATAAATGGGGAATACTCGGAATGGTCAGGGGTGGGTACTGGGGTCCCCCAGGGTTCTATCCTGGGACCAATCCTATTTAATTTGTTCATAAACAACCTGAAGGATGGGGTAAACAGTTCAATCTCTGAATTTGCAGACAATACTAAGCTAAGCAGGGCAAAAACTTCTCAGCGGGATGTGGAAACCTTGAAAGTAGATATAAATTAGTGTGCTGGGCAACTACATGGCAAATAAGGTTTATTGTGGAAAAATTTAAAATGATGCATTTGGGTGGAAAAAATATGAATGCAATCTATACACTGGGGGGAGAACCTCTGGGGGAATCCAGGATGGAAAATGATTTGGGGGTCCTAGTAGACGATAGGCTCAGCAATGCCATGCAATGCCAAGCTGCTGCTAACAAAGCAAACAGAATATTGGCATGCATTAAAGAGGGGATTAATTCCGGAGATAAAACGATAATTCTCCTGCTCTAGAAGACTCTGGTCCAGCCTCACCTGGAGTATGCCATCCAGTTCTGAGCACCAGTCCTCAGGAAGGATGTGCTGGAAATGGAGCGAGTACAAAAAAGGGCAACAAAGCTAATAAAGGGTCTGGAGGATATTAGTTGTGAAGAAAGGTGGTGAGCACTGAACTTATTCTCTCTGAAGAAGAGACACTTGAGAGTTGAGAGGGGATGTGATTTCAATTTACAAATACCATTCTGGTGACCCCACAATAGGGATAAAACTTTTCCACGGAAGGGAGTTTAATAAGACACGTGGTGACCCATTAAAATTAGAGGAAAAGAGGTTTAACCTTAAACTGCGTAGAGGGTTCTTTACTTTAAGAGCGACAAGGATGTGGAATTCCCTTCCACATGCGGTGGTCTCAGCGGGGAGCATTGATAGTTTCAAAAAACTATTAGATAAGCACCTGAACGACCGCAACATACAGGGATATACAATGTAACATACAGGGATATACAATGTAATACTGACATAAAATCGCACACATAGGTTGGACTTTATGGACTTGTGTCTTTTTACAAACTCGCCTACTATGTAACTATGTATTTTAAGTTGCTTAGCCTTCCTGAATAACATCTACTTAGATACAATGTCAGCCACACAGAGTTTCAATCAGACAAACAGAGCCTCAAAGTAAGTTTTATCTGCTGTTCTGGCCCCTTAGATAACATAATGCATTGGGTATCCATGTCATGCATTAAATGTTATTTGTGAAAAAAAAAAAAAAAGATTTGTGTGGGAGCAATTTTATATAAAAATAACCAAAATGAAAATAATTTAACAGTATCATAATTTTAATTTACAGAGCATATCTAGATAACTAAAGCAATCAGTGAGCTGCTAATTCTATCTTAACAGTCCCAGACTAGAAGCCAGCTGCCACCGAGTGTGTCAGCTGCTGGCACTCAGCAAGAGGATGTTAATTAAGGTATCTCCAGCACTAGGCATTAAGCCGTGGAATATTAATAAACAGACTGCAGATGGGAAAGGGTTAAAGTAAGTTTAATGAAAGGGAGAGCGTGGAGTTGGGGAGGGGGGGAGACTTTGCAGAGGGTAGGATTTGCTAAAAGTAGAAATAAGCTGGCTTTAAAACCTAAAGGTAGATTAAAAAAAATAAAAATAATAATATATATATATATATATATATACACACACACACACACACACACACACACTCTCACACTCACTGGCCACATTATTAGGTACACCTGTTCAATTGCTTGGTAACACAAATTGGTAACCAGTCAATCACATGGCTCAATGCATTTAGGCATTTAGACGAGGTGAAGATGACTTTATGAAGTTTAAACCGAGCATCAGAATGGGAAAGAAGGGGGATTTAAGTGACTTTGAACGTGCCATGGTTGTTGTTACCAGACAGGTTGGTCTGAGTATTTAAAAAACTGTTACTCTACTTGGATTTTCACGTACAACCATCTCTAGGATTTACAGAGAATGGTACAAAAAAGTGAAAATATCCAGGGAGCATCAGATGTGTGGACAAAAATGCCTTGCTGATGTCAGATGAGAAGAGATTGGGCACATTGGTTTGAGATGATAGAAAGTTAACAGTAACTTAAATAACCACTTATTACAACCAAGGTATGCAGAATACCATCTCTGAATGCACAACACATCAAACCTTGGCACAGATGGGCTACAGCAGCAGAAGACCACACTGGGTGCCACTCCTGTCAGCTAAGAACAGGAAACTGAGGCTACAATTTGCACAGGGTCACCAAAATTGAAAAATAGAAGATTGGAAAAACGTTGCCTGGTCTGATGAGTCTCGTGTTTAGCTGCAACATTCAAATTTATGGCATGAGTCTTCAAACTATGGCCCTCCAGTTGTTCAGGAACTACAATTCCCATTATGCCTAGTCATATATATATATATATATATATATATATATATATATATATATATATATATATACATACATACACACTGTATATATAGATATGTATATATCAAATAACACAAACAATAATCAGCACAAGGGACTTGACTTACTTTTAGGCTGGGTTCACACCGCTGCGGGGGGAGAACCGGATGTGATTCGCACAGCAAATCACATCCGATCTCCGTAGCGCTGTGAGTTCAGCCATACAGATAGTATGGCTGAACTCGCAGCGGTCCCGCAGCAAACTCGCACGGGACCCTTTTTTGGGTCCGCAACGGAATCGGATCGCATGGGGGTTCACACCATGCGATCCGATTCCTGTGCGAGTCGGCAGATCGCACTGCGATATGCCGACGGATCTGGGGGTGTCATTAACATAACATTGACACCCCCAGCCGTCCGCATAGGGCAGTGTGAACTGCCGGCGGGAGGTATGCGATGCGGGAAAACGCCGCGGATTCGCGGCGTTCCCGCATCGCAGCAATGTGAACCCGGCCTTAATCTGAAATGTTCCTCCATTGTGCTCGCCCATTCCGCGCCAGCTCCTTCATTCATAGAAATCGGTACTACTGTATCTATGGATGAAACAGCATCTAAGAATGAAGGACAGGTAGATGATTGGAAGGTCCACATCCTTCAAGCATAGATTGTGTTTCATTCATAGAAGCTGCAGTACCAGCCTTTATGAATGGCAGAGCTGGGTGGAACGGGCGGGTATAGTCAAGCACTCTTGATGGCAAATAACAGCTCCCTCAGTTCTAACCCCCCACTGCACCGGAAGATTATGGAGATAGACTGAGGAAAATTTCAAGGAAAACAGGAGCCAGCAGAACAAGGAAGTTAGTATATCATGCCCCCTTGTGTGGATTTTTTTTTTTATTATTAATTATTATTTTGACTACACTTAGACTATTTAGATTCATACGTATCTGGATTAAAAGGGGGCCTTTTATATTTGCTGGCGATTACAATTTAAAAACCACTAAACATCGTTGGAGAAGCCCACTCATAGTGGTTATTGCATGCCAAGCTTCATGCCTCATGCTGCCAGCTATTAAGCTGACTTATTGACAAACCTGCATTAGGTGCTACAAATAGCCTTTGGTGCAGTACAGTTTATGGCATGAGTCTTCAAACTACGGCCCTCCAGTTGTTCAGGAACTACAATTCCCATTATGCCTAGTCATGTCTGTGAATGTCAGAGTTTTACAATGCCTCATGGGATGTGTAGTTTTGCAACAGTTTGAGAGCCGTAGTTTGAGGATCCCTGGTTTATGGTGTGGGAAGTACATACAGACAAGTAGCAGTTGATGTTACTCATAAGCATGCATAGGGGGTGCGCTGGATGTGCCTGGGCACACCCTATTCACCCGGCGCGGTGCAGATTTTCCCTGCTGATACTTCGCCAAATCCCCCCAACGGGGCTCCTAAAAAAAGTTGTAAAAAATAATAAAAAAACTAAATTGTAAAAAATAATAAAAAAATAAAAAACTACTGACACTGTCCACTGTCCTACTAGCACCAATCTCTGCCCTACTGACATGTCCACTGCTCTACTGACATTGTCTACTTTTTAATGCATTTAAAAAAAAAAAATTACCCTTTTTCCGACAAACCGAGCGGGATCTGGGAAAGGTAGGGGTTTTAGGGTGGGGGAGTCATAAAGTGGAGATAAACTTAGAGTTAGGGTTAAAGTTCATATGTCAAAGGTTATTTGGGATTAGGGTTAGGTTTAGGGGTTGAGTTAGGGTTAGGGGTTGGGTTAGGGGGTTAGGGGTTAGGGGTAGGGATTCCCCTAGAATAACAAGGTTAGGACTCAGGGATTTGAATAGGGACCTCCCCAAAGGTCAAAGGTCAGGAGGCGTGTCCCCAAAGGTCAAAGGTCAAGTGTCGGGCTGACCCACCCCCACCAAAGTGTTCCGCCAACCCCAACTAAGTCGGGCATGACCAAGTCTATCTATCTATCTATCTATCTATCTATCTATCTATCTATCTATCTATTCACACACACACACACACACACACACGGGTGTGTTTGAGCTTTGGTGTACACACCCTAATGCAAGGGTCTCAAACTGGCGGCCCTCCAGCTGTTGTGAAACTACAAGTCCCATCATGCCTCTGCCTGCCCTGCTTTTAACTGTCAGCCTTGCAATGCCTCATGGGACTTGTAGTTTCACAACAGCTGGAGGGCCGCCAGTTTGAGACCCCTGCCCTAACGCAATAGGCTGCGCACACCTATGATGTTGCGTTAAGTCAACCAACACCCACATGTGACTCAACGCCCATCTGCTCATTTTAGAGAATGTCTTTCTATGCTTATAGGGCAACATTGATCGCTATAAACCTACAGATGCATAAGGAACCCCTTTAGAAATGCAAAAATCTAATGATGATGAATGATTTGCTTTAACAGCCGATTCAAGCCAGCAACAAAGAATATCTGATAAGAAACATAGCGCTCAGCCATATATTGCTATGTAACAAGTAATATTTCCTGAAATCTTGTTAGTCACTTTACCATATCGCAAGATATGAAAGTGTTGATGGCCTAATGCAGTCTATCTAGCTCATGCGGCGCACTGACAGATCAACCGGTTGCTATGGAAATGATGTAAATGAATGCCTGGCCCTAACCCCACTCACTGGTATGAACGCAGCCAACTGCTTTTCTGACTCTCAAGTCAATTGCTCCTAAAATAGAAAAATGACCGTGCGAGATTCCACTACAAAGAAAAAAAAATACTCATTAGGAACTGTTAATTTCATTGTGATTTTTATTTATTTTTTTATATTGCAGATCTGTTTATGATAAAGTGCACTGACAATAAACACTATGAGCCAAAGCAAATTGTCATATTTATCCCAGCTATTGATGATCAACACATCCAGAAACATAAAATATGTCAATTGTTATTATTATTGAGGTCAGTGCAGGAAATGTGAGAATGTCCGTATTCTCCTGTAAGGCCCATGCTCACACCCCCTGTGGCTTTCGCATTTGTTGTGGTGACCTGATACAAACACTTCTGTTCATAGCTAATGTGACAAAAACTGTGCTAATGTGACAGACCACCTGTAGTCAGAAGAAGCGGACATCTTACTACACCCAGCTACCTCTTGAATCTAAGAGTCATTTTAGCAATAAAGTGAGCGTATATAAATAAATATAGTATGTTGACATGTGTGATGCTGTTTGGATGTTACATTTTGAAAGAAGCTGGACACCAGCAGTAGGAAAATAGTGGAGGCCATGTTGGTACACCCTGGACTGCTCAGCACTAAACCATTAGGCTTTCAAAATTAAATATGAAAACAGCATCACAGATGTCAACATACTATATTTATTTATCACTTTATTGCTAAAACTACTGATAAATCCAAGAGGTAGCTGGGTGTGGTACAATGACTGCTGCCTTCTTCTGACTGCGGGTGTTCTGTCAGGTTAGCAAACTTGGCAGCAGTGGACGCATGCAAAGCTTACGGGTAGCCGATTATGACAGAACACCAGAACTAGTGTCCACATTGGAAGATAAATACTGTTACAATGTGGACTTTCTTTCACTTTTACTTTTGATGATAAAGGTAATCAGGACAAATAGAGAGGAATCTCCTTAACTGCTTGCCGACCGCCCGCCGTCTTTTGACGGCGGCAGAATGGCTCCCCTGCACAAGTCGCCATAGCTGTCCAGCTGCCACTTTAAGGGGTATAGGGGGTGCGCCAGCCGCGGTACTGAGGAGCCAATACGCATGCCCGGCAGCCGCGATGTCCGCCAGGCACACGCACGCGATTGCCCCTGACTAGGGTTGCCACATCATCCCTTTAATCCAGGACACACATTAATTACACAGGTTCTGTGGCTGATTAAGGTGGTAATTAAACTCACTTGGTGCCCTTATCTGCATTAAATCAGCCTCAGTACCTGTGTAATTAATATGTGTTCTGGATTAAAGGAATAATGTGGCAACCCTACTCCTGACAGAGCCAGAACGAGGATCTGTGTGTGTAAACACACAAATTCACATTCTGTCAGGGGAGTGGAGGCAGATTGTGTGTTCCTACTATAAAAGAAAACCGATCAATCTCCTCCCCTTGGCAGTCCCATCCACCCACAGTTAGAACACACTGAGGGAACACATTTAACCCCTTGATCGCTCCCTAGTGTTAAGCCCTTCCCTGCCAGTGACATTTACACAGTAATCAGTGGCTATTCATAGCACTGATCACTGTATAAATGTCACTGGTCCCAAAATAGTGTCAAAAGTGTCCGATCTGTCCGCTGCAATGTCGCAGTCCAAATGAAAATCGCAGATTGCCACCATTACTAGTATCCGCTATTTTGTAGACGCTATAACTTTTGCGCAAACCAATCAATATCCGCCTAGGACGATTTCTTTTTTTACCTAAAATATGTTGAAGATTACATATCCGCCTAAACTGAGCAAAATGTATTTATTTTTTTAAAATTTGGGGATATTTATTAGGAAAAAGTAAAAATAATATTGTGTTTTTTTCAAAATTGACGCTTTTTTTTATTTATAGCGCAAAAAAAAATGCACAGGTGATCAAAAACTGCCAAAAAAAGCTCTATTTGTCGGGAGAAAAGGACATCAATTGTGTTTGGGTAGAGCGTCGCACAACCGCGCAATTGTCGCAAAAAATGGCCCTGTCAGGAAGGGGGTAAATCCTTCCGGGGCTGAAGTGGCGAATGGAGGCACAGACTGAAATATAAACCTGACAGGTGTTCTAATCCCTCTCCACTCTATCCAAAACGAAAAAAGTCTTTAGTTACACTTTAAGGATAACTGCAGGGGGCAAAAAATGATGTATCCTTGCAGTGAAGAGGGTGACCCACTGGAAAAGGGTTACCTGCTTGTTTTGCCTTAAAGCGGAAACTTTACCCATAACAACTTGACAAAAAATAATGTTTTTTAGCAGGGAACATGCATTCCACATTAATATTTATGCTACTAAAATGAGTGTGTGCTATAAATTGCCTCCAGCATTGCTCCTTTTTCTTCTTGCTGGAGGCTACCATTTTGCTGAAGCCCAGAGCCCCTGAACAGCAGTACATCATACAAATTCGGCAGTGCCTAAAAATATAGAGCAACTGGGTATGTGCAGAGCAGGGTGGGACAGTGGGGTTGACAATCGTGTGCAGTAATTAATTCTGTAGCATTTAACTTAAACAAATAATGCCCCCCATTAAATTTTTTATGCAACATTTTTGCATAAGAGCAAGCACCTCAAGAGAGTATACTAATTCCTTGTTGGGTCACACACAACACGGGTGGTAGGGATTCTTGCCTCAATATTTCCTGCAGCAATATGATGGATACTCAACGAAACCTAGTAGGGCCCAGAAGTCACCCAGTGGGTTGGGAGCCCACACTTCCTTGACATGTGCACTCCCTGTTGGGTGACTGTTTTGCACTATGCCAGTGCAGGAGGTGAACTGGTAAACGGTCTCCCGGAGCATTTAACCATTTTGAATCAGATTCTCCATTTCCCAGCAAACCTCGGCTTGAAGTAAACTGCTCAGATTTCTGACTCGCAAATCGATTTGCTCGTAATAATATTGTAATTTCATATTAACCAGTGTTAATTTTGACGTAAAATTTTAATTTAGTTTAACATGCACTACAGACACAGATTTAGTCCTTGTCAGGGGTGGACTGACAACTCATGGGGCTCCCGGGCAATCAGAGATTATGGGGCCAAACAGTATACACAAACACACACACACAGTATACAAACACACAATATGCACAGACATGTTTCTATTGGCTGAGAAGGTACTGGAGAGGTGGGGCAGCTATAATCTCTGGATTTTTTGACCAAAAGGATGTCGGTAAGGGACATTTCAGAGACAGATGTAAAAAAACAAAACAAATTTTTACATACTGTCCCTGATTTTACTGAGGCTAGCAACTCTGATGGGGCCCCCTAGTGGTATGGGGCCCTCGGGCAGTGCCCGAGTGGCCCGATGGTCAGTCCGCCCCTGGTCCTTGTGATATACATCTTTATATTATATAAATTTCATAAGCAAGGATTGCTTTTTAATAAACAGAAATGAACTGTAAAATATAAAAAAAAAACATAAAAAGGTAAATTCTATTGGTTGTAATGCCATTGCACATGTTACCTGAATATGTTATCAACATTTAATATTAAGAAAGGAAAAAACAAGAAAATACTTTTTCTTATTTTCTTATTTTCAGCAGCTTAGTAAATGCCACTACTTATTCTTATGTGGTAGTACAGTGTTAACTTTGATGTCAAATTTCGATTTAGTTAAATCATACTCTTTTGACTAAAACGCCATTTTAGTTTTAGCCATATTTTAGTCATATGAATTGTTTTAATTTCAGTTGTATTTTAGTCGAGTGTTAATTTCGTCAAGAAAATATTTTCGATGATGGAATTAACACTTATATTAACAGTGAATGACAATTGTCTGTGATTGCAATAATGAATATTGGGATGGAGGATGGGAAAAACAGGCAAAAGGTACAGAATGAACTAATTACTTGATTGGCTTGAAGTAACTGTCTCTGGAATAGTACAGAAGTTCAGTGAGCACTAGGAGAATTCAAGGTGTGCCAACCCAATCTATGATAATAACATTTCTATTAAGCTCCTATCCATATTTCTTTTTTAGAAATGGAGAAAAGTAAGAAAAGAGAACTGCAACCCAACTTTTTTTTTTCAAACCTTTTTTGTAAAATAGATATTAGGAATCTGGTTGCTATAGGCGATATCTCCACTTTTCCCTTCATCCATTTTTATAGTGTATACATCTAAATAGGAAAACATGTAGCACTGTGTGTTCCTATCTTATAAAACTGTCAATGCATCTGTGTAGCTTCAATTTACACACTTTAGAGCTGCTGTTAGTTACTGCCAACTGTTGTAAACTGTTAGCGCCCTTAGCTAAAATTACACATGAGCTTGTAGACAAGTCTACCTGCTTTGTCACTTAAAGCAGAAGTAAACTGTAACTGAAGACCGCAAATTGAAAACACTATTTAAAGTGGAGGGCCACCCTTAAACAAAAATTACATTAACATTCGTAAAAAAAAATATTTTTTTACTCACCAGGAACCCCTGTTGCTAGGCAGTCTTCCTAATCTGCCTCTTCCTATTCTGCGGCGCTGTTTCTTCAATTCCTCCTCCTCGGTGAGCGGCCCTGTTGTCTTCTGGGACATGTGTGTGTCCCAGGAAACAATGGGGCCATTTACAAAGTGTCGCGCAGCTCGTGCATGCGCAGTAAGAAACGGGAAGTGAAGCCGCAAGGCTCTACTGCCTGTTTCCCTTAGTTAGGATGGCGGGAGCCAGCAGCCGATCCAATGGATGGATCTGCCTCGAGGGGCCGACATCGCGGGCTCGCTGGGCAGGTAAGTGTCCTTATTAAAAGTCAGCAGCTACAGTGTTTGTAGCTGCTGACTTTAAAAAAAAAAAAACGTCTGGAACACCCTTTAATTTATGTTTAATATTCAAAGCAAACTCTTCCATCCATCCATCCATGCTTCAATGCTTTATTTTGTTTAGAAACCACTTTGAAATACAACCCCCTAGTATTTTTTAGCCTCAGCCATCTTGAGTAAGGGCAAGCGATTCATGTATTATTTACTTTTTGGAATCCATATACCTTTAGCTAAGGCTGAGAAAGCACCCCCTCCCATTCTTCCAGGAAAAAAAATGCCCATGAAGACTCTGGTAATGTATGACATCATTTTGGCCTAAGCCAGAAACAAGTAACAACTTAAGAAATATAAAAAAAATGAAGGCAATTATATATAATATACCTTCCTATATATTTGCGAATTCTAGCAGCATATGGATTAAAAAGAGTCATGTTGCTAGTGGCTAATTGCCAGAAACAAGTTCACCTTAGAGAATATTTATGTGCTTGAGTGGCATTGCTCCTTTGCTGGCCTTGTTGACAAGGTGGCCAGTACAGTGACCAATGGCGGCTGCTCATCAGGGGCACCACCCCCATTATCCATGTGCCTGGCCCCTAATCTACATGCATTTAAGCAGGTGATTAGAGCCGGAGGTTCTAATTGGCTTCAAAAAAAGGGTGGGCTCAGTGCCCTGAGCCCACAATGTTGTGCGACAATAGTGAATTAATATTCACTGTTGGCTACTCGATTCTCCTCCCGGCCAATCAGGGAGTGGATCCTGAGACCCCATTGGCTGGAAGTCCGAAAACCCTATTGGTTGGGAGGAAAAGCGACACAGAGGAAACGAAGGGGGGGAGCTGTCATCTCAGCCATGACCTGAATGGTGTAAGTGCAGGGATGACGGGGATTCTGGCGGGCCAGAGGGGAAGCGAGCAGGCGACCGGAGGGGGTGGGTGTTTGGCTAAGGTGTGTGGTGGTGGGCTTGAGCGACGGGGAGGGAGAGGGTTAGTGTGGAGTGGCAGGCTGGCAGGCTCGAGCGAGGGGGGGGGGAGCTGTGGTCAGGTCTGTCTGCCGCCCCTCGAACTGATGGAGCAACAGCCACCACTGACAGTGAAAATCAAATAATTGTTATAGATTTATTTTCAGAAACAAATATACCCCATGCCCTGAGGAAGGACTATACATCTAAAACATGTTGGATTGACCACTAGTACTGACCTGGGCCGACTTAAAGCTTTAGGCCGCGTACACACGCGGGGACTGTTCGCTCAACTTTGTCCGCTGAACAGTGTTTCGGCGGACAGTCCGCTCGTGTGTGGGCTTCAGCGGACAGTTTCAGCGGACAGTCTGACGAACAAAGTTTTTCGGAAATTCCGAAAAACTGTCTGCTGAAACTTGGTTTGAGCGGACAGTCCGCCCGTGTGTAGGCTTGTTCGTCAAACTAAGTCTCGCGCATGCTCAGAAAGAATTTACACGCCGAAGGTTGCATTGCAGTGTATAGGACGTCGTTTTCTAGTCCCGTCGTACGTGCCGTTCACGTCATCGCGCACGGTTTCAGCGGACTGTTCGTTCGTCGTGTGTGGGCAAGTCCGTCCATGCTAATTTTGAGCGGACTGTCCGCTGAAACTGTTTGACGAACAAAGTTGAGCGAACAGTCCCTGCGTGTGTACGCGGCCTTACAGGTGGCATATGGATGGTTTTGATGCTATTAGGATCTTTGTATACTTATAATTGTATCTGCGTTATTTTTCTTTTTCTACACTATGCTATTCTATAGGGATCACTTTTCCTTTTTCTAATATCCTTCCTCTGCATCCAAAGTCCATAAGGGGTTCTTGGATGCACTTTGTGCAAACCTAATTTTATATATATATATATATATATATATATATATATATATATATATATATATATATATATATACATATATATATATATATATATATATATATATATACATACATACATACATACATGTAAAGTTAAAGGACTGGAAGAACATAAATATTTTAATGATTAAAAATATTTGAACAATTAGTTTTTCCTTAATTTTAAGCTCACCATTATTTTTATTCCCTAGTTCTAATTCTTATACTGCCCAAATCTTCCACAGATCCTGGCACTCAAAAACAGATCCTCTCAAAGCTAAGAATCAGTGCTAGGGGTCGGCAGAGTAATTTTGGCAAAGCTGATTTCCTTTTTTTAACCAAAACCAGAAACTCTCAATTTCACACTTCAAGCAGCTTAGGTGAAATTGGCTTCAAAAAGAAAAGTTCTATGGTTTCTTTTTTAACTTTTCCTAATTGAATTTAGATTTCACTTTATTTCCTTTGTCTGTGTTTTCTTTCTGCTAAAAAGTAAAATAATAAGGTTTCAGAACAGGTCTAGGATTTTTGAAAAGAGTGTCTATAACCCACAGGAGCCCCTTAAAGTCCATTGCGCTCTTAATTGATTTAATGAACAAAAATCTCATTTTTGCTACTATATCCACATTTCATTACAATTTTTGGGCAAATGGAAACTAATTTCTACCTGACCCTAATCAGCACTATAGGCAGTGTGTCTAAGCTCTACAGGGAACCCATGTGTTGCATGAATCATGAATGTACTTTATAAAAGTGGAATGATTTACAAGCCCCAAATCAGCAAATGTTCAATGAATGTCACAATTGGCACTTTAGAAATATGTCCCGCTATGTGCTTGTGGGGTAATATATGTAATTCACTCAAAGAAAAAATGATTTTATGCAAATCGATTATTAATAGTACAAGGGCAAGAACACATTCCCAATTATTGAAAGCGAATTTTAAAACTATAATGACAACAAAATGTCAACGTTGTCTGTGTATAGAGTGACCGAGGTTGTACTGCGTAGATTTTCTAATAACTGAGTTGTCCGTTACCACATACACTTCCCTTCCCCCAACATTTCCCTATAACAACCCATACAAGCTAAGCTTAACACTAATCTAGTCTAACCCCTAAACTAATGCATGCTCATTTATCCAGAACCGAGAGTGTCTGTGTAGTAAAAGTGTGCAGAACCTATGCTGAAGGCAGTCTACGATCACTCCAATGTCTCATAACTGGTTAGCTTGTACAGAGTCTAGATTTTTCCATTTTTTTCCCCTGGCATTCCTTGTTCCCCCATCACCAACACCCCCACCGCCTGGTACTGTCACCCTTTGATTAATATTGTCTCAGCACTGTTAAAATGAATTGTAATATTTCAGGTGGGTTGCTACCAAGGGAAGTGCCCAGGAGGAGCCCAGGTATAGGAAAATGTTTGGGTGAGTTCTTAAGGAGTCCTCGTATAGAACATGTATAGAACTTTTCTAACATAAAATGTATAAATACATAAGTGGTCTATATAGTGAGCTTGGTGTAAAGTTATTCACTTTAAGGTCATTACAGAGGACAAGGGGGCACTCTTTACGTCTAGAGGAAAATCGATTTAATCTCTAAATATGGAAAGGTTTCTTCACAGTTATGCCTTGTACACACGGTCGTACACTCCGACCACGAAATTCGACGGATTTTGACCTAAACTGGTGTTGCATACACACGGTCGGACAAAGTTGTCGGAAAATTTGATCGTTTGGAATGTGATGACGTTCGTTTGTTAGGACAAGACTATGTTGAGGCTAGTAGCCAATAGCTTTGGTCTCGTAATTTGATCTGAGCATGCGTAGCACTTTGTCTGATTGGAATTCTCTACAAGCGATCGGAAAAAGTCTGATCTGCTTTTATGGTCGGAAAATTTGAGATCCTGCTCTCAAATTTTTTCTATTGGAATTTCCAACCAAAAAAAGTCCAATAGAGCCCACACACGATCAGATTTTCCGATAATATAATCCGATCTGACCTTTTCCGTCTGAGTTTCCAACCGTGTGTACAGGGCATAAGAGCTGTGAAAATGTGGAATAGACTCCCTCCAGAGGTGGTTCTGATCAGCTCAGTAGATGGTTTTCAAAAAGGCCTGGATTCTTTCATAAATATACATAATATAACTGGATACTAATATTTAGGCTCCTTTCACACCGAAGCAATTTTCAGGCGCTACTTCGCTAAAAATAGCACCTGTATAGTGCGTGAAAAAAGCGTCTCCTTTCACTCCAGTGTGCAAGCCAGACAGTGGTTAACTGTTGGCACTATATAAATCCTGTATAATAATAATAATAATAGGTAAAGTTGATCCAGGGTACATCGGATTGCCTGTTGGGGGATCAGGAAGCAAATGTCATCATTATTATTATTATACAGGTTTTATATAGCGCCAACAGTTTGCTCAGCGTTTTACAACAGTAGGGCAGACAGTACAGTTACATTACAATTTGGTACAAGAGGAATCAGAGGGCCCTGCTCGTTAGAGCTTACAATCTAAAAAGGAAGGGTCAATTGATACAAAAGGTAATAGCTGTGGGGAGATGAGCTGATGGAAGAAGTAAAACAGTGTTAGTTAGAAGCAGCATAGGCTTCTTTGAAGAGAAGGGTTTTCAGGGATCGTCTAAAGATGGGTGGAGCATCTTAGAGCCTCATGCTTTATTATTATTTTTTTTGCCTTCCTCTAGGTCAACTGCTGGTATAGGACATTGTATATGGACGTTTTCTATTTGTGTGTGTGTTTTTTTTTCTGTGTTGATTGAACTTGATTAATTATGTAACTAAGTTCAAATATTGAATGTACATAAGTGTACTCTCAGCACGAGTCACTTGGCAGGAGGACATTTACTGTATGTACAGGTGACACATTTTGGCTACCAGTCTTCAAGCTCGTTTGGCTGTACTTCTCCTCTGGATCATAGGAGTGCAGTTTGCTCTACACTCCTGTGACCCATTTAAAGTCAACGGCGAGCTGAAGCCTGCTGTTGGCTGATGTCACAGAGCCAGTCCAGGCTCGGTCAAGATTGCGACAATGAAGTCAGGATCCACCCACTCGGCTCAGTCTCTCAGTGAGCCGCTGAGAGCTTGAGCCTGCCGCTCCCACCCCATCCACAGCTCAGTGCTCCAGTGAGCGGGGGGGGGGGGGGGGTGGCAGAGCAGGGAGCCGTCAGTCACCGAGAACCAAGCGATCAGCCGAGTTTAATTGCTCGTTCTCAGTCTCAGAGCCGGTGGGGACAGATGCAGCATCAGAATGATTCTGCACCCACCTAGGTAAGTATGATTCTCATACTTCTCTTTTACGTTATCCTCTCTTTTTTCTTTCATGAGCTACTTTCCCCCATGTATTTCTCTGTCCTTCTTTTGTCTTGTAATTTTTTTCTTGAGAACTTGATAAGAACATTGGAAGATATACTATGCAGTATTATCAAGCATTTGTAGATGTCACCATATTTTATGTGATCACTTACTCTTTATCCGCTATTGCTTTTTTTTTTTTTTTATCATGTACCACTTATTTTATGTATTGTAAAAATGCTTTCAATAAAAATAGATTTACACCACTTTGTGCATTGAGGTAACTACAGATGATTATATAAAATATCTGGAATTTATGTTGTCATTGGTCCCAAAAGAACAATATATGTATCAGTCCCATAATAACAGAATGATTGCTATATGAGGAGACCTATAACTAAAATGTATAACTAAAATGTAAAATGCTTAGAGGTTGACAGCTGGATGACAACTGGTAGCGTTGAGGTGGTTAATAAAGCTCTTTATTATGGGGAAGAAAAAAGTGAGCAATGCAGCACAGTGTACTCATAAATAGTTGATGAAATATGAAATATTCACTGTTTTCTTTTAAGATATATTCCATTTAACACATTGGCTAGTTTTTGCTAAACCCAACCTTAGTTTATATTGTGTCCTGCATTAAAGCGGAACTAAGGTCCCACTGTCACAAACTGCGAGCTGGCAGGCTGTTTATTTCAGAAGACACATGCAATATCTCTTCTGCAATAAAATACACCTACTTGCGCATGCACAGCTCAGCTTACAGAGCTGACCCCATCCCTGTGTTCTGGAATGACTGGCTCCTGCGCATGTGCAGGAGTCCCGTTATCCCAGGCCAGCCAATGAAGACGGCTGAAGACTGGCACACAGAAGATGCCGACACTAATCAGGGTCAGGGGTCTGCGGTGAGGTCAGTGGTTAGAGCGAGAGCAATAATTCTAGCACTGGACTTCCTCTGTAACTCCAAACATGTAACCTGTAAAAATTACGCCTATGGAGATTTTTAAGTACTGAGGTTTGGCGCCATTCCACAAGAGTGCGCAATTTTAAAGCATGACATGTTAGGTATCTATTTACTTGGTGTAATATCACCCTTCACATTATACAAAAAAAAATTGGGCTAACTTTTTTTTTTATTATTCATGAAACTTTTTTCCAAACAAAACGTGTTTGAAAAAATTGCTGCCCAAATACCGCATGACATATAAAGTTGCAACGACCGCCATTTTATTCCCTAGGGTGTCTGCTCAAAAATATATATAATGTTTGGGGGTTCTGAGTAATTTGTAAGCAAAAAAATATGATATTTACACATAGGAGAGAAGTGTCAGAATTGGCCTGGGTGGCAGGTGCTTAATTACCATAAGTAAGTAATATACAAATAATTATTATATATTGTTTTTAAGGTAATTTACTATCATTTCTAAATCTGTACTCAAGCAGGTGGCTTAACGGACAAATTACTGAAGTTTGAAGTAATTGAAGGAACTTCAAACCAGTAATTTCACAGTAAATAGATAAATAATAAATGATTATGTTATAACATACATAGTATTATATTATATATTTTTTAGCTTGACACTGCAGTGAGAGGAGAGCCTTTATTTTAGCGCGTTTTCAGTTTTGCAGAAACACACTACAGTCCATTTACGAAGGCTTCCTATGGGTCATGTTCACATCTGTGCATTTTATGGAAAGGGCCAGGGATAGTGATGGACGAACTTCCGACGGGACGTTTCGCGAACGCGAAACGCGAACGGGCACAAACGTTCGCGAAAACGACCGTTCGCCGCGGGCTCCATTGACTTCAATGGGAGGCGAATTTCGCAAACCTTTAGGTCGAATTTGCGGCCACGGGGTAATTATTAGGGGGTAGCACGTAGTCCCACCACCTGGACAATAGCATAATACATGTATGAGGTGAATTTGGGATCGATAACTACAAGCATTTTTTTTTTATTTGGGAAATTGTTCTGACAATTCAGGACTATGGAGCTAATGAAGGCAATGGAGGAGAGGGAAGGTCAGGGACCAGGGTAGGCAAACAAGAGGGTGCAGGAGATACAGAGCACTGACAGCAGCACCGTAATACAGAGCACTGACATCAGCACCGTGACATACAGCGCTGACAGCAGCTCCGTGACATACAGCGCTGACAGCAGCTCCGTGACATACAGCGCTGACAGCAGCTCCGTGACATACAGCGCTGACAGCAGCTCCGTGACATACAGCGCTGACAGCAGCTCCGTGACATACAGCGCTGACAGCAGCACCGTGACATACAGCGCTGACAGCAGCTCCGTGACATACAGCGCTGACAGCAGCTCCGTGACATACAGCGCTGACAGCAGCTCCGTGACATACAGCACTGACAGCAGCTCCGTGACATACAGCGCTGACAGCAGCTCCGTGACATACAGCGCTGACAGCAGCACCGTGACATACAGCGCTGACAGCAGCTCCGTGACATACAGCGCTGACAGCAGCTCCGTGACATACAGCGCTGACAGCAGCTCCGTGACATACAGCGCTGACAGCAGCTCCGTGACATACAGCGCTGACAGCAGCTCCGTGACATACAGCGCTGACAGCAGCACCGTGACATACAGCGCTGACAGCAGCTCCGTGACATACAGCGCTGACAGCAGCTCCGTGACATACAGCGCTGACAGCAGCTCCGTGACATACAGCGCTGACAGCAGCTCCGTGACATACAGCGCTGACAGCAGCTCCGTGACATACAGCGCTGACAGCAGCTCCGTGACATACAGCGCTGACAGCAGCTCCGTGACATACAGCGCTGACAGCAGCACCGTAAGCAGCCCCAGGAGGAAGTCAGCACAGCACAGGGATGGTGTGATCCCCTCATAATAAGAACCCCCAGGAGGAAGTCAGCACAGCACAGGGATGGTGGGAGCCCCTCATAATAAGAACACCCAGGAGGAAGTCAGCACAGCACAGGGATGGTGGGAACCCCTCATAATAAGCAGCCCCAGTAGAAATATGACACCGCTCAACCTCTTCAAAGAGGAGGGTAGGGGCATATAGTACGGTGTGCTTTTTTGGGTCAGGGAAGTGAGCCAAATGAATTAAGAAGGTCTGTGTGCTTGATTCCAAAAATTGTTTATAGACATATACATGGTCTACTGATCACATGTGTTGAATTCCTCCGAGATCCATGCCTCATTCATTTTTAGAAATGTGAGGTAGTTAACACTGTGGTGAGCTAGGCGAGTACGCTTATCGGTCACAATCCCCCCTGCTGCGCTGAACGTCCTTTCGGACAGGACACTGGATGAGGGGCAAGCCAACAGTTCGATTGCAAATTGGGCAAGCTCTGGCCAGAGGTCAAGCCTGCCCACCCAGTAGTCTAGGGGTTCATCACTCCTCAGAGCGTCCACATCGGCCGTTAACCCAATGTAGTCGGACACCTGACGGTCTAGGCGTTCCCTGATGCTGGATCCGGATGACACCTGTCGATGGGTCGGCTGAAAGAATGACCTCATATCCGAAGTCACCAACACATCTTCAAACCGGCCTCTTCTTGCAGGCGCTGTTGGATTGGTACCCGCAAATCCTTCTCTGGGAGTGGGAATTGCTCCTCTGCCAGCGCACGCAAAAGCAGAATGCAGCATTTCTCGAAGCAAGGCCTGGAAGTGCTGCATTCTGACAGCCCTCTGCGACGGCGGTAACATTTCCGCCATTTTGTGTTTGTACCGGGGGTCTAAGTACGTTGCCACCCAGTACTGGTCCTTGACCCTCATGCTTTTTATACGGGGGTCCCTATTAAAACACTGGAGCATGAAGGCCCCCATTTGCACTAAAGTGGAAGCGGTGTGGTGGCCTGGCTCCTGCTCATCATCCAGGATAATGTCGTCCTCTTCATTCTCCTCTCCCCATCCTCGCACAACAGGGATCCCAGAAAGGTTTAAAGCATGCTCTTCTTGCTCCTGCTCATCCGCCCCGGCACCATCCTCCTCTGACTCCTCATCAGACTCCTGTTGTTGACTTGTCTCAGATAGAGTAGCCCCCCCTGGGAATTCATCCAGCATTGCGACTTCCTCATCTTCCCGCTCCTGCTCCTCCACAGCCTGATCAATGACACGACGCAATGCACGCTCCAGAAAGAAGGCATAAGGTACCATGTCACTGATGGCGCCATGGCTGCGACTGACCAGTTTGGTGATCTCCTCAAATGGCCGCAGAAGTCTGCATGTGTCGCGCATGAGCAGCCACTGGCGCGGTGAAAAAAAACCCAGCTCCCCAGAACCGTTTCTTTCGCAGAGTTCATACAGGTAGACGTTAACTGCACGTTTCTGCTGGAGCAGCCTATCAAGCATATAGAAGGTTGAGTTCCATCGCGTCGGGCAATCGCAAATAAGACGTCTGACCGGCAGATGGTGTCGCCGCTGAATGTCAGCAAGGCGAGCCATGGCCGTGTAAGATCTTCTGAAATGGGCCGAGATTTTCCTTGCCTGCCGCAAGATGTCCTGGACCCCAGGGTATTTGACAAGGAATCGCTGCACGACCAAGTTTAAGACGTGTGCCATGCACGGCACGTGCGTGATTTTGCCCTGTTTCAATGCGCTAAGCAGATTGGCACCGTTGTCACACACCACTTTACCAACTGTCAAATTGAGCGGTGTTAGCCACTCATCTGCCTGTGAACGCAAAGCTGAAAGGAGTGCCGGGCCAGTGTGGCTCTTTGCTTCCAGGCACAACAGACGCAGCACGGCATGGCAACGTCTCACCTGGCATGTGGAATAGGTTCTGGGGAGCTTGGGCGGTGCAGTGGAAGAGACGCTAGCAGCGGAAAAGGAGGAGGCAGCTGAGGAGGAGAGGGAGGAGGATGGAGTAGGAGGAGGAGAAGAAGAGTCAGGCCTGCATGCAATCCGTGGCGGTAAAACCAAATCTACACGGGTGCCACGGGTTACATGCTTGACGGCCGTCAGAAGGTTCACCCAGTGGGCAGTAAAACTGATATACCTTCCCTGCCCGTGTTTGCTAGACCACGTGTCTGTGGTCAGATGTATCTTGGCACCGACACTGTGTGCCAGAGATACATTCACTTGCCGCTGAACATGGCCATATAGCTCTGGGATGCCCTTCTCTGAGAAATACTTCCTTCCTGGGACCTTCCATTGTGGTGTTCCAATGGCCACAAATTTGCGAAAGGCCTCCGAGTCCACCAGTTTATATGGCAGTAGTTGGCGGGCTATGAGTTCTGACAAGCCAGCCGCCAACCGTTGGGCAAGAGGGTTATCCGGCGTCATCATTTTTTTACGCTCAAACATTAGGCCCACGGAAGCCTGCCTTTTTGCAGAAAAATGTGAGCTTGGCGTGATGGAAGGTGGAGTGGAGGACAATTGTGAGGAGAGAGGAGAAGGAGAAGTAGAAGACGAGGCTGGACGGTGAGAGCCTGCAGTGTGGCTTTGTGTGTTCCGTTGCTCCCACTGGGCTCGGTGATGGCTGCTCATGTGCCTTCTTAAGGCGGTCGTCCCTAGGTGAGTATTGGGCTTACCGCGACTAACGCGTTGACTGCAAAGATTGCAGATGGCAACGCTATTGTCAGCAGCGGACACGTTAAAAAAAGCCCACACTGCGGAGCCATGTGCCGGTGTCCTGGGAGCGCCAGATGTGACCGTACATGGTCGATGACTCGCTCCTGATACATTTGCAGTCTGCTTTGTCCCTGCTGTGCAATGTAAGTCATTGCTGCTTCTCCTCCCTATCTGCTGGTCCATATCTCCCTCTGAACTCCCCTCCTCTTCCTCTCTTGTGGGCACCCACGTGACATCACTAGACACGTCATCATCAACGTCACCTTCCCCACCGCTATAAGTAGAGTAGGCAGCAACACCGGGGACCAACCTCCTCCTTGGGCTGATCTGGGTACTGGCGTCAGACTGCTGAGTAGCGCTTGTTGCTACCTCCTCTTCCTGATCCAATACCAAGAGTGGCTGCGCATCAGAAATGTCCTCTTGATATGGATCGGAAAATAATTCCAGTGACTCAAGCGGAAGGTATGTGGTGGTGGTGGTGGTGGTCGTGTTGTTGGTGGTAGTGTCTTTGGGGGTGCACATAGCAGAGAGTGAAGAAGAGGGTGCAGATCGAGAGGATGAGGAGGGTGCAGAAGAGTAAGGCTGAGCGAGCCACTCAACCAAGTCTGGTGCATCCTTTAAAGTAATTGAACGCACCTTCTGCAACTTCCCACTTTGGCTCAAGCCTGTTGCTCCTGCCCTACCCCTACCACCCCTGCGGAAGGGCCTGCCTCTTCCTCTGCATGTCATTTTTTAAATGACCCTGTGACAAAACTCTTAGTCCCTATACCGCTGAAGGACTGCTGCAGTATAGGTGAGCGGTCAGCAGTGGTGCACGTCAACCCTATCTATTGTGGACCTATAGCGGTCCTTACAGAACAGCAGACTGTACCGCACTCAAGCCTATGTACCGTAGCACCCTATACCAAGTTACCAGTCCTTATAAGAACTTTTGTGGACCAAGCAGGTTGTGTATTAGTGTTTAGCAGACTGTACGTCAGTCCCTATACCGCTGAAGGACTGCTGCAGTATAGGGCAGCGGTCAGCAGTGGTGCACGTCAACCCTATC
The DNA here is from genome assembly GCF_037356315.1 of Lithobates pipiens. NCBI lineage: Eukaryota > Metazoa > Chordata > Amphibia > Anura > Ranidae > Lithobates > Lithobates pipiens. The sequence goes on from NW_027507784.1 coordinate 62,862,654, forward strand.
TATTGTGGACCGATAGCGGTCCTTACAGAACAGCAGACTGTACCGCACTCAAGCCTATGTACCGTAGCACCCTATACCAAGTTACCAGTCCTTATAAGAACTTTTGTGGAACAAGCAGGTTGTGTGTTAGTGATTAGCAGACTGTACGTCAGTCCCTATACCAATGAAGGACTGCTGCAGTATAGGGCAGCGGTCAGCAGTAGTGCACGGCAACCCTATGTATTGTGGACCGATAGCGGTCCTTACAGAACAGCAGACTGTAACGCACTCAGGCCTATGTACCGTAGCACCCTATACCAAGTTACCAGTCCTTATAAGAACTTTTGTGGACCAAGCAGGTTGTGTGTTAGTGATTAGCAGACTGTACGTCAGTCCCTATACCAATGAAGGACTGCTGCAGTATAGGGCAGCGGTCAGCAGTAGTGCACGGCAACCCTATGTATTGTGGACCGATAGCGGTCCTTACAGAACAGCAGACTGTAACGCACTCAGGCCTATGTACCGTAGCACCCTATACCAAGTTACCAGTCCTTATAAGAACTTTTGTGGACCAAGCAGGTTGTGTGTTAGTGATTAGCAGACTGTACGTCAGTCCCTATACCAATGAAGGACTGCTGCAGTATAGGGCAGCGGTCAGCAGTAGTGCACGGCAACCCTATGTATTGTGGACCGATAGCGGTCCTTACAGAACAGCAGACTGTAACGCACTCAGGCCTATGTACCGTAGCACCCTATACCAAGTTACCAGTCCTTATAAGAACTTTTGTGGACCAAGCAGGTTGTGTGTTAGTGATTAGCAGACTGTACGTCAGTCCCTATACCAATGAAGGACTGCTGCAGTATAGGGCAGCGGTCAGCAGTAGTGCACGGCAACCCTATGTATTGTGGACCGATAGCGGTCCTTACAGAACAGCAGACTGTAACGCACTCAGGCCTATGTACCGTAGCACCCTATACCAAGTTACCAGTCCTTATAAGAACTTTTGTGGACCAAGCAGGTTGTGTGTTAGTGATTAGCAGACTGTACGTCAGTCCCTATACCAATGAAGGACTGCTGCAGTATAGGGCAGCGGTCAGCAGTAGTGCACGGCAACCCTATGTATTGTGGACCGATAGCGGTCCTTACAGAACAGCAGACTGTAACGCACTCAGGCCTATGTACCGTAGCACCCTATACCAAGTTACCAGTCCTTATAAGAACTTTTGTGGACCAAGCAGGTTGTGTGTTAGTGATTAGCAGACTGTACGTCAGTCCCTATACCAATGAAGGACTGCTGCAGTATAGGGCAGCGGTCAGCAGTAGTGCACGGCAACCCTATGTATTGTGGACCGATAGCGGTCCTTACAGAACAGCAGACTGTACTGCACTCAGGCCTATGTACCGTAGCACCCTATACCAAGTTACCAGTCCTTATAAAAACTTTTGTGGACCAAGCAGGTTGTGTGTTAGTGTTTAGCAGACTGTGCGTCAGTCCCTATACCGCTGAAGGACTGCTGCAGTATAGGGCAGCGGTCAGCAGTAGTGCACGGCAACCCTATGTATTGTGGACCGATAGCGGTCCTTACAGAACAGCAGACTGTAACGCACTCAGGCCTATGTACCGTAGCACCCTATACCAAGTTACCAGTCCTTATAAGAACTTTTGTGGACCAAGCAGGTTGTGTGTTAGTGATTAGCAGACTGTGCGTCAGTCCCTATACCGCTGAAGGACTGCTGCAGTATAGGGCAGCGGTCAGCAGTAGTGCACGTCAACCCTATGTATTGTGGACCGATAGCGGTCCTTACAGAACAGCAGACTGTACTGCACTCAGGCCTATGTACCGTAGCACCCTATACCAAGTTACCAGTCCTTATAAAAACTTTTGTGGACCAAGCAGGTTGTGTGTTAGTGATTAGCAGACTGTACGTCAGTCCCTATACCAATGAAGGACTGCTGCAGTATAGGGCAGCGGTCAGCAGTAGTGCACGGCAACCCTATGTATTGTGGACCGATAGCGGTCCTTACAGAACAGCAGACTGTACTGCACTCAGGCCTATGTACCGTAGCACCCTATACCAAGTTACCAGTCCTTATAAGAACTTTTGTGGACCAAGCAGGTTGTGTGTTAGTGATTAGCAGACTGTACGTCAGTCCCTATACCAATGAAGGACTGCTGCAGTATAGGGCAGCGGTCAGCAGTAGTGCACGTCAACCCTATGTATTGTGGACCGATAGCGGTCCTTACAGAACAGCAGACTGTACTGCACTCAGGCCTATGTACCGTAGCACCCTATACCAAGTTACCAGTCCTTATAAAAACTTTTGTGGACCAAGCAGGTTGTGTGTTAGTGATTAGCAGACTGTACGTCAGTCCCTATACCAATGAAGGACTGCTGCAGTATAGGGCAGCGGTCAGCAGTAGTGCACGGCAACCCTATGTATTGTGGACCGATAGCGGTCCTTACAGAACAGCAGACTGTAACGCACTCAGGCCTATGTACCGTAGCACCCTATACCAAGTTACCAGTCCTTATAAGAACTTTTGTGGACCAAGCAGGTTGTGTGTTAGTGATTAGCAGACTGTACGTCAGTCCCTATACCAATGAAGGACTGCTGCAGTATAGGGCAGCGGTCAGCAGTAGTGCACGGCAACCCTATGTATTGTGGACCGATAGCGGTCCTTACAGAACAGCAGACTGTACTGCACTCAGGCCTATGTACCGTAGCACCCTATACCAAGTTACCAGTCCTTATAAGAACTTTTGTGGACCAAGCAGGTTGTGTGTTAGTGTTTAGCAGACTGTGCGTCAGTCCCTATACCGCTGAAGGACTGCTGCAGTATAGGGCAGCGGTCAGCAGTAGTGCACGGCAACCCTATGTATTGTGGACCGATAGCGGTCCTTACAGAACAGCAGACTGTAACGCACTCAGGCCTATGTACCGTAGCACCCTATACCAAGTTACCAGTCCTTATAAGAACTTTTGTGGACCAAGCAGGTTGTGTGTTAGTGATTAGCAGACTGTACGTCAGTCCCTATACCAATGAAGGACTGCTGCAGTATAGGGCAGCGGTCAGCAGTAGTGCACGGCAACCCTATGTATTGTGGACCGATAGCGGTCCTTACAGAACAGCAGACTGTAACGCACTCAGGCCTATGTACCGTAGCACCCTATACCAAGTTACCAGTCCTTATAAGAACTTTTGTGGACCAAGCAGGTTGTGTGTTAGTGATTAGCAGACTGTACGTCAGTCCCTATACCAATGAAGGACTGCTGCAGTATAGGGCAGCGGTCAGCAGTAGTGCACGGCAACCCTATGTATTGTGGACCGATAGCGGTCCTTACAGAACAGCAGACTGTAACGCACTCAGGCCTATGTACCGTAGCACCCTATACCAAGTTACCAGTCCTTATAAGAACTTTTGTGGACCAAGCAGGTTGTGTATTAGTGTTTAGCAGACTGTGCGTCAGTCCCTATACCGCTGAAGGACTGCTGCAGTATAGGGCAGCGGTCAGCAGTAGTGCACGGCAACCCTATCTATTGTGGACCGATAGCGGTCCTTACAGAACAGCAGACTGTACCGCACCCAAGCCTATGTACCGTAGCACCCTAGACAGACCAAGTTACCAGTCCTTATAAGAACTTTTGTGGAACAAGTGAGTTGTGAATGATTAGCAGACTGCAGCAGAAGGGCAGCAGTCAAGTATAATATTCTTTCTATATTTGGAAGAAAGAATATTATACGTGTACAAGCCTATTACCGTACCACTGATACCAGTCCTGAAAAGAACCTTTGTGGAACTAATAGTAACAGCAAGTCTTTAAAATTATCCTCACTGCCTGACACACTGCTTCCTGCCTGTCCCTATACAAATTGGCAAAAAAGAGTAGGCTGGAACGATTAGCTGGAACAGCTCTTTTGTGGACCTGATAGTAACAGCTAATGATGATGATGATGATGATGATGAAGAAAGACTAATCTGGCTGAGCTGTCCCTAAAATAGCAGCATACAGCGCTCTGTCCCTTTATCTAAACTGACAAAAGAAACTCAGGCTGCTGACCTAACACCTATACCAGTCCTGAAAAGAACTTTTGTGTACCAAATAGCTAGCGTTTTCTCTGTCCCTACTCCACACAGGATCCTTTCCCTACAGTGACAGAAGAAAGAATGTAAAATGGCCACCGGATCGGGTGTATTTATAGGTTAGGGGGAATGTCCAAGTGTCCATGAGCTGTCATGTCTCAATTGGTTGTCCTGTAACACATGATAAACGTGTCACGAAAGGTTAAAGTTCTTGTATACATTAAACACGTAAGTCCGCCGGGGCGAACGACGGAAAAAGGCGTTCGAACCCGCGGACGGCGAAAGTCGGAAATTCGCCGCGAAACGACCGCCGGGCGAACCGTTCGGCCATCACTAGCCAGGGACCAACAGGTTGTGTTTTTGGTTCCATAGACTTCAGTGGATCAATAACGTGCATTGAAAAATGCAAAATGCACCTAAAATATGCATCAACTACAACCTGCATAGGTGTGAACCAGGCCTAAATGAGTTCACATTTTAGAACATGTTACATGTAATGCCCCGTACACACGAACGGAATGATTCCGGCGGACTATTCGATCGTGTGTGGGCTGCAGCGGACTTTTGATTTGCAAAAATCTGACAGACTTTAGAAATGGAACATGTTTCAAACTCTGCCGGATCCAGTTCCTATCGAAAAATCCGCTCATCTGTATGCTAGTCCGACGGACAAACAGCGACGCTAGGGCAGCTATTGGCTACTGGCTATGAATTTCCTTATTCTAGTCCGGTCGTACGTCATCACGTTCGAATCCGTTAGACTTTGGTGTGATTGTGTGTGTCCAAGTCCGTTCATTCGGAAAGTCCGTCAGAACTCTGTCAGAACTCCGTCGAAAGTCTGTCGGACCTAGTCCCTCCAAAAGTCCGGTCGTGTGTACACGGCATTACACCCGTATACAGAGTTTAACATGCTTTAGTTGCCCCCTCCCTTCCTCTGCGCACCATCCTCACAGCCTCATCATTAATTCATAGGAATCTATGAATGTATAAACTACAAGTTCAATCCACCACTGCAGCCAAAACACTGATCAGCACACCTGTACATTCACACTGCCTACAGCTCTGCAATGACAGCCTTAGGCCCCTTTCACACTGAGGTGGTGCGGGCCTCGGCGGTAAAACATTGCTATTTTTAGCGACGCTTTACCGTCATTTTAGCGGCGGTATGCGGCCCCTAGCGGGGGGCAGTTTTAACCCTTTTTCGGGCGCTAGCAGGTGTTAAAACTGCCCCTGCTAGCGGCCGCATACCGCCGCTAAAATGACGGTAAAGCGTTGCTAAAAATATCGGTGCTTTACCGCCGAGGCCCGCATCGCCTCAGTGTGAAAGGGGCCTAAGGCTGTCATTGCAGAGCTGTAGGCAGTGTGAATGTACAGGTGTGTACAGTATAGCCGCGCTGCCCCATTGATTTCAATGGGTAGGAGCGGTTTAGGAGCGCTCCTTCACCGCTCCAAAGATGCGGCTAGCAGGACTTTTTTCACTGTACTGCCAGCGCACCACTCCAGTGTGAAAGCCCTCCGGCTTTCACACTCGAGTGAAAGGGGCTGGTTTTTTCAAGGGCTACACAGGCGCTATTCTTAGCGCTGTAGTGCCTGAAAACCGCCTCGGTGTGAAAGGGGCCATCCAGAGGTACGGGCAACAGAACTGAAGGCAGTGTCTGCAGGTACCTGACACTTCACCCACATCTTGCTGATTGTTTGCATTTAACTCATGCAGTATAGGGGGCCCTACTGCAAGGGTGGATTTTTTTATGAACAAGAATGTCAGAGAAGGCAGGCACATAAATAGGTGGTTTTATGTACATGTATGTGAGTGTTTGTGTATACAATAATTATATATATATATATATATATATATATATATATATATATATATATATGTATGTATATTAGGACTGTTAATGATTACAATTTTCGTGTTCGATTAATCTATTTTTACTAATTTCGATTAATTATGACACACATACAGATCCAACTACTTTTAGCTGATCTCCTTGCATTGCAACTCTGCATTAGTCAGTGGGTAATGTGGTATACACTATATACAATCACCCAATACTAGTTAGTTTCCACAATCCAGGACTTAACGTCACCGTTCACAAAAATAGGTTTTAAATTCAAACTGTAGCACTGACGTAAGTAATTTTTTTTATTAAACTTTAACTATAACTTTAATTATAAAAGGTATCTAGTATATTGACTGTCAGTCACTTTATAGTAGGCAAGTAGGCATCACTTTAGCCAGTCACGCAGACATACCAGTGTTTACATTTTGTTGTTGTTTTTTTTTTACAATGTTAAAAATGTAGGTTATCAAATTTGCCTACACTTAGCTCACTGAATGATCCCAGTTAACCACATCCATATTTACCATCACTGTCCAGGCTGTCCAGTGACATCACGGACATCAACGTCACCGGAATCCTCCCCCCTTCCTTTCGTTAGCAGATGGAGGCACTTGGGAAAGGGGGTGGAGTACGTTGGCATCGATGTCTGCGACGTCACCGGATCTTTGAACTCCCTGAAGACCCGGAAGCCGGCGGAGAGGTGAATACCAATCAAAAGAATTTTGATCGATCCAAAAAATTAACGATTAATCAAGGAATTAATCTTTCATTTTCCCAGCCCTTATATATATATATATATATATATATATATATATAGTAAGCTCTAACGAGCAGGGCCCTCTGATTCCCTTTGTCTTAAATTGTATTGTATTGTAATGTCTACCCAAACGTTGTAAAGCGCTGCGTAAACTGACGGCGCTATATAAATCCTGTATAATAATAATAATATAATAATAATAATTATTAATTATTAATTAAATATAATAATATATATATACATGCATGTGTGTTTGAGTTTTGGGGTGCACACCCTAATGCAATAGGCTGCACACGGCTATGAATATGGCAATCTATGCGCCATTGGACTACAATTCCCAATATGAGACGGGAGAGAGTTGTATTTTCTCGGCCTGAATGCTGTCATCTGAACAGTGAGACCACTGTTGCTGTATCGCTGGGACTGGTGAGAGGACATTGCTGCCATTAACTGGTTGCTTCTAGCATAGACTGAGCACATCAAACTAGCAGCATTATTTACTGCATGCAGATTTTATTGGGACTTTACTCATGTGCACCACCGTAAAGACTAGGCCCCAATGCTAGCTGCCTGAAGACCTAGGGCTAAAGACTGCTCACTCAGATAGCAGAACTTTGCCTATTGTCCATAGTAAGAGGTACCTGTTTAGGGAGTCATACATTTCATCCCTTCCATTCATATAGAGTGCACTCTAAAGTAGCTACTGTAACTGTTTACAGTGGAGTTATCACAGTATTGATCTTCATTGCCGTTACTGTCTTCTAATGCCATTACTTATATCTGATTTTGTGGATTACCGGGTTTACTCTAATTTACCTGCATTACTCATATTTGTGCATACTGCTCTTTACTGCAACCATTAACAATATATTAGGTTAATTTACCACTAATCTGTCTGATGTTTGATTTTTGATACTAAACCTTACTTGCATTCAGGGTATCTACGTATCTATATTTGTGCCCCCACTAGCAGCGCAGTATCAATTTGCTGGGTGCCTCAGTGGGGATGAGTTTGTTCTCAGAGTCAAGGCAGAAGAACAGAGAACCTAATCTACCAAACGGCTCCTGCGGGGGTAGCACTACATGTTTTTTTGTTGTTGAGTTGAAATACATTTTAACAGTGTCTTTGTTTTTCCTTTCTTATTCCTTCTAATTCTTATTCCTACGAATTTACTAACACAATTAAAGTAAATGGTAATCTGATTTGTGATTAAAATGCTCTCGTGAAATTCTGTTCACATGAGCCTATTAGGCCCTTGGACAGGGGCGGATATAATCTTGTAAATGGAAAAATCTCAGTGTAAAAATCACTGTTAGGCCAGGGATACGCAAGCAATTTTTAGCAACAAAATCATTTTTTGGAAATCTTTTGAGATTGACCTCTTAGTAAGCTGCTCCACAAGAGACTTCCAGTAGCACAATTGATTTACTCTTCTCCTCTATAGAACTGAATGGGAGTAGGGAATCAAACACTCAAAAATATCTAATTTAGGAGATTCATGAGCGAACTCCCATTCAAGCCTACCAAATAAAATGAATCACATGAGACTAATCTCCCAACAATCCCCAAACAATCTCCTGCAGAAGTCTGTTTTGCAAGAGGTTTTTTTTTTTTCTTTCATTAAAAATTGCCAATGTAATCCTAGCCTTAGAAAGTTGGGCAACTAAATTCATGGGCAAATTTAGGCAACCTATTAATTACTATATGTGATCTGTACAAGAAAGGAACACATTAGCATACTAAATTATATGGTGGCTGGTGGAGTCCTAATGCCCTATACCCGCGGTCGGACTTTCCAACGGAAAATGTGCGATTGGATCGTGTTGTTGGAAAATCCGATCGTGTGTGGGCTCCAACTGACTTTTTCCGTCAGAATTTCCGACACACAAAAGTTTGAGAGCAGGATCTAAAATTTTCCGACAACAAAATCCGAGTAGTGATCAAACACCACCAAAAGAAAGATCTATTTGTGGGGAAAAAATTACATACATTTTATTTCAGTACAGTGCCGCACGGCCACACAATTTTTCTGTGCCGTATAGCAAAAAATGGTCTGGTCATGAAGGGAGTTAAATGTTTTGGAGGTCAAGTGGATAATAACAATATGACTTGTATAGCAATTGTATATGCTATATTATTTTATTCGTTATTGTTTTCCCACAAAGTGGGGTTACCGTTTCAGTACAAACATATGCTTGCCCGAAAAACCCCTTACACTATTGAGAGCTCTTGAAAACGTCACGATGAGAGTATGGGGTGACATCACTATGTACACACATCGGCAGATGAGAGTTGTCTAAGTGGTAAGAATAGCACCGACCAGTAAAAGTGGTTTAAATGGTTGTATTTAATACTGATAATACTATGCAATGAAGGTCTTTTTCTGTTCTGATATAATGAGTCTGAGCTTGTTTTATGTTGGAGGAAGAAAGTGTGGTGAAGGACTGCTCTGGAGGACTCTGCTCTAAATGTTTTCTGGAGGACAAAGGAAAGTGTTGTACCTTCAAATAATGGATTAAAGGCACGATCATATGCTTGTTTTGACCTACTGGGAATGGTTTCTTGGAGGTCAATTCCTTGCAGAGAGTTATTTTGTACATTAGAGAATAGAGGTGATGGCGGCATGTTGTGATAAAAATAGAAAAGTTTCGTTTTTAATTGAAGCACAAATGTCGGACTTCATTACAGGTGAGAAATAATGGAGTGATTGAAGGGCATCTGACACATTTGTTTCACGTAATGATAGTATTGTATGCAATGCGGTGTACACACTGTTACACCATTAAAAGAGAAGTATGTTAAGTTTTGTTTTTGCTAGTGGTGCGCTGAAATTTCGGCTGCCGAAACATATCGGGCAAAAATTGTGTTTTCAGCAGGCGGCCGAAAGAAAAAAAAGTGCAGAAAAAGAGGCGGAGCCGCCCGTCGGGTGCTGCACATGTATTATCCCGGAGCGTCCCTGTCAGAGTCTCCCCTCCCTCCTGCTCTTCTCATTCCTGTCATGAGATGCAGCCTCCCCAGTGTCCCGCCTCCTAGACTGCCTCTTGTGAGAGACAGCACACTGATCTGATGCCAGGAATCCTTGTGCTGTGTGTCATAGGAGGTGGGACATCGTTACAGCGGCTGCACGGTGATTCTGATTTGGCTCTGACACACAGCATGAGATTGCACTACCAGGCACTAGCAGGCTGTATCTCATGGGCACTGGTAAGCTATACATGATGGGCACTGGTAGGCTGTACATGCTGGGACTGGTAGGCTGTACATGATGGGCACTGGTAGGCTGCATGGCTTGGGCACATGCAGGCTGCTGCATCTGATAGGCACAGGCAGGCTTCTGCATCTGATGGGCACAGGCAGGCTGCTGCATCTGATGGGCACAGGCACTGGTGAGGCTGCATGTGGGGCGCAGACAGGCTGCAGCATCTGATGGGCACAGGCAGGCTACTGAATCTGACTGGTAGGCTGCATCTAACAGGCACTGGTGAAGCTGCATTTGATGGACACTGTTGAGGCTGCATTGATCTCCTGTATCATGTCTGCAGTCTCTGACCGTCTGCTGTATCATGTTTGCTAGAGGTGCACCGAATGGAAATTCTGCTAATACTATTAGCAGTATGTTTAAGTTTAAGTAAGAGATTGCAGACATGATACAAGAGTTTGTTAGAGACTGAGGACATGACACAAGAGATGGTTAGAGGCTGGGGACATGACACAAGAGATGGTTAGAGACTGAGGACATGATACAAGAGATGGTTAGAGGTTGGGCACACGATACAAAAGATGGTTAGAGACTGAGGACATGATACAAGAGATGGTCAGAGACTGCAGACTGCATTTTTCTTGACATTTCTTGCACTAAAGGTGCCAATAATGGCCAAACAATAAATTAATATTAATTTAAATTGATGATATTAATTAAAACGTTGAATATAATACAATTGTATATAAAAATATAAATATTTTTTAAAAACGGTCATTCTCAGTATCGGTTTCAGTTCTCAGCCTAGTGCATCCTTCATTTTCTTTCTCTTTCTTTCGGGGGGGGGGGGGGGATTTTCTCTTACTTAAGGCTTTGGCTAAGGAACAGGGAGTGAAGGGAAATCTCCACAATGGGACACAGATGGTAAAACAAAATGACAATGGTTATACTGTTGCTTACTGTATCCCCCCAAAAAATTGCTGCCTTTAGTTCTATTTTAACCACTTGCCAAGCGCAATACGTATATATGCGTTGCGGTTTGCAACTGGTTTACGGGGTGAAGCAATCAACCATAACCCCGGTATTGCTTTCTCCTAAAAGCATTCAAAGTAGCTCATGAGTCACTGGAATGCTTTCAGAAGCGTCGGGAGGGGGAGGGGTGACGTCCGGTGTGTCTCATGCCGCATACACAAGATCGGACTTTGCATCAGAGGACCGCCGGACTTTCCCGAGCGGACCTGCCCACACACGACTGGACTTTTCCGACGGACAATCCGCCGGACTATGGCGAGAGTCCGCCGGACTTTTGAAATGAACGGACTTGCCCACACACGGAGTAAAGTCTGTTCATTTTGAACGTGGCTCCAGGTAGATGACACCGGCGAGATTGACACCTTGCTAGCCCCGTCACCTGGTATGGATTTAAAGGGGAACCCCTATGCCGAAAAAACGCCGTGGGGTCCCCCCAAAGTCCATAGCAGACCCTTATCCAAACACACAGCCCGGCCGGTCAGGAAAGGGAGTGGGGACGAGCGAGCGCCCCCTCCTGAGCCATACCAGGTCGCTTGCCCTCAACATGGGGGGGTGCTTTGGAGAAGAAGAGATGGTTTGGCCCTCCACAGAAAACTGATCTAAACACCCCAAAGCACCTTGTCCCCATGTTGATGAGGACAAGGGCCTCTTCCCGACAACCCTGGCCGTTGGTTGTCAGGGTCTGCGGGCAGGGGGCTTATCAGAATCCAGGAGCCCCCTTTAATAAGGGGGCCCCCAGATTCCAGCCGCCCACCCTATGTGAATGACTATGGGGTACCATGTACCCTTACCCATTCACCTGGGGGAAAAAGTGTACATAAAAAAACACGACACAGGTTTTTAAAATACTTAGACAGCTCCGAGAGTCTTCTCTTCTTCCGTTTTCGGGGTTCTTCTCGCCGGACTCCTCCACTATCTTCTGCTAGCTCTTTTACTAGTGGAGGAGCCCGACTTTCTCCTTTGTCACCGCCGCCATCCGGGGGTCTTCTTCTGACTTCGGGAGTCTTGTCCCGCTCTTCAGGGGTCTTGTCCCGCTCTTCGGTTCTTCTTGCCGGGCCTCCGCTTTCTTCCAGCTCTTCTGCTTCTTCTTCTTCCCTTCCTCTTCTTCCTTCTTCCGATGTTGACAAGATCTCTCCTGCCGTAATGCTGGGGACGCATTGTGCGGCGACTTATATAGGGACAAGGGACGGGATCACCGGGTGATGTCACATGGTGACCCCGCCCCTTATGATGTCACAGTCCCAGCATCCCAGTTTGGGGTTATAAGTAATTTTCTAGCAAAAAAATACTGATTTAAAGTTGCAGTAAAGCCCCAAGGTTTTTCAAGGTGAAAAACCTTCTGTGCTGTTCTCCCCCCAAACTTTCGGGGGACCAGAATCTCACTGCATCTAGGTCTCCAGGAAGTGAGGGTAGCAGATAAGTGGAGAATCCCTTTTTGGGTGGAGTTCCTGTGACAACTGTGCATCTATGGCAGAGATGTGCATTATTTGTATTTTTCTTTATATTGCCCCTACATATACTTTAAGTAACCGCATATGAAATCACACTTCTTTCTCAAACGTGAAATATCACAGCAAGTGACAGAGGCAAGGACCCTCAGCTGCACGCAATGCAAACATCTTTCTAGTTCTGCTAACATCGATAGATTGAAAAACTAGTTCTGCTCTTCAGCCACCGTTTCAATTGCCAATTATGAATCTGGGGATTTTAGAGATTAAAAATGGAGGGAAAAAAATTAAAGTAAGGTTGTTAAAGCCTCTTGGCCATCTGCTCTGCATGAGGGCTCTCAATAAGTACATTAAGTGGCTTTCCTGCGTACTTGCAGCCTGGCCACTCATCTTGCTAATGATAACTTAGAAACACAGTACAGGACATATGTGCAATGCAGGCTCTGTAAGAGGCATGGAATGCTAATACTACCACAATACCTCCACCGCTACACAGGGAAGTTGTGTGACTACGAAAATGGGAGACCGCCAACTCTAACTAAAAGGAATTTTTTTAGTTCTGGGTGGTCATTAATGGGCTGAATCACATGGCAGAAGTAGCTGCCCCTTATTGCTATTTATTGCAAAAAGCCATTAACAGCAACAGCCACTCCGATGTATTTTGAATTTAAAGCTGAACTTAAGGCAGATATAATAAACACAAATTAATGTTGCTCTGTATTCACATATTCACCCTTAACCCCTTGTATGTTAATAAAAGTCTTGGTATTCAAGGCAATATCACGCTGCTACTGCAAATGTGTGTAATCGGATTTTCCGAGCGCGTGTACACAAGTCCGTCAGACAAAAGTCCAAAGAAAAAACATGCATGCTCAGAAGCAAGGATGAGCTGGAAGCGGTTGGTCTTGTAAACTATCGTTCGTAATGGAGAATTAACATTTGTGACGCGGCAAATTATGAAATCTCGAAATGCAAAGCACAATTCTCTTCTTCTTTAATCACTTCCTGCATGCCGGCCATCAAATGATGGCATGGATCTCCTTCTGGGTGGACATCATATGATGGCCTCCCAGAACGACCGTGGCGATTAGTGGTCCGTCAGACTGAGTAAGGATCTGACAGAGGCTCTTTACCATGTGATCAGCCATGTCCAATCATGGCTGATCACAATGCAAACAGGAAGAGCTGTTTATCGTTTTTTCCTCACTTGTGTCTGACAGACGCAGGTAGAGGAGAGCCGATCAGCTGCTCTCCTGACGGGGGGGGGGTGTTGACTGTTTATCAGCGCTGCCCCACCTCGGATGCCCACCCAGGACCACCAGGATGTCGCCAGGACAACCAGGGATTGGCACCACCCTGGACCACCAGGTATGACATCCTAGACCACCAGGGAAATACCAATTAGTGCCCAGGCAGCTGCCAATCCATGCCCACCCCCAATGCCTGCTAGTGTCATCAGTGATGCCTATCAATGCCATCTATTAGTGCCGCATATCAGTGCCCATCAGTGTCACATATTAGTGCCCAGCAGCACCCAGCAGTGCTGCCTATCAGTGCCCAGCAGTGCTGCCTATCAGTGCTACCCATAAGTACCTATCAGTACAGCCTTTCAGTGCCCAGCAGTGTCGCCTATCAGTGGCCATCAGTGCTGCATATCAGTGCCACCCATCAGTGCCGCCTACCAGTGCACATCAGTGCCGCCTACAAGTGCCCATCGTTAGTGCCACCTTATTAGTGCCTGTCAGTGCTGCCTTATCAGTGCCCATCAGTGAAGGAGAAAATGTACTTAACAGAAACAAAAGAAAAATGTTAGAGCGTGTGCAACAATTCTAGCACTAGACTTCCTCTGTAGCTCTAAACTGGTAACCTGTAAAAATTTCAAAGCAACGCCTATGGAGATTTTTAAGTACCAAGGTTTGGTGCCTTTCCATGAGTGTACTCAATTTTAAAGCATGACATGTTAGGTATCTATTTACTCGACGTAATGTCATCTTTCACATTATATAAAAAATTGGCTAATTTTTCTGTTTTCTTATTTTTAAATTCATGAAACCGTTTTTTCCCCCCCAAAAAAAGGCATTTGATAAATGATTGCAACTTTTTATCTTGCACGCTATTTGCACAATGGACATAATTTTATTCACCAGGGTGTCTGCTAAAAAAAATATATATGTTTGGGGGTTCTGAGTAATTTTCTAGCAAAAAAAATATGGTTTTTACATGTAGGAGAGAAGTGCCAGAATAGGCCCGGTATTGAAGTGGTTAAAAAAAAAATACATATATAAAAAAGTGATAAAAAAAATTTAATAAAATAAATAAAAATTACCATAAAAGCCACCCCATGCACATGTAAATGCAAATGTGCATGCAGCCTAAGGCACAAGCATATATGTTAAAGTGTTACTAGACCCACAACAGTAAAATCAGTCTGGATATGCAGTAAAGGATGCTCGTTATATTCACTGTGGAACCTAAGCGGTTAACCCTCCACATTGTATAAAAAGGCTGTTTGATCCTGTCTTCTCTGATCCTCCTCTACTTCCATAGTTCCCAAACCATCCCCTGATAGTACAGAGCCTCGGGGGCACTCTGCACATGCTCAGTTTGGTGTGTATTGCTAGAGCAGGTGTTCTCGATCAGGGTTCCATGGAATGATAAGGTTCCTCCAGAGGGTACTAGGGGCCCCTTGAACAATGAGCAATTTCTGCTTCTCAGATAAGTTCTTATTGACACCATTGATCTTTTTAGCTATCTGTAAGGGGGGGGGGGGGGGGGGATTATTCCCACTGACCACAATTGTAAGCACATTCTTCCCACTAACCGTCACATTAATGTATCATGAATTGTAGATATAGTAATTTTTAGCAGGGGTTTCCTGAGACCAGAAAGTTATTTCAAGGGTTCCTCTGTGCTGAGAAGGTTGCGAGAGGCTGTGCTAGAGTTTTTTTTGCTTGTGATC
Source organism: Lithobates pipiens (assembly GCF_037356315.1). Classification (NCBI taxonomy): domain Eukaryota; kingdom Metazoa; phylum Chordata; class Amphibia; order Anura; family Ranidae; genus Lithobates; species Lithobates pipiens. The sequence continues at coordinate 62,877,961 of NW_027507784.1, forward strand.
AGCACAGGCCAATCAGCATTGTCCAGACAGAGGGTCAGCGGTTATACAACCTCATAGGACAGTCAGAGGAGAATGACAACTCCTCCTACAAGTTTTAACCAGTGGTTGGACGGACACTGATAGAAGTCACAAGACTGCTATATACTGCTGATGAGAAAGGGTATTTAGCAGTTTATATTTTCTAAAATAATTAAATTGCCCTGTTCTGTGTACTGTGGGAGACCAGATATACTGAATGCAGGGTCCTGGGTTTAGTAATTCTAGAACCATTATTTAATTTATGGTTAACTCTAAGGCCGCGTACACACGCGCAGACTGTTCGCCCAACCTTGTTCGTCAAACAGTTTGACAAACAGTCCGCTCAAAATTAGCATGAACGGACTTGACCACACACGATGAACGAACAGTCCGCTGAAACCGTGCGCGATGACGTGAACGGCACGTACGACGGGACTAGAAAACGACGTCCTATACACTGCAATGCAACCTTCGGCGTGTAAATCCTTTCTGAGTATGCGCGGAACTTAGTTTGACGAACAAGCCTACACACGAGCGGACTGTCCGCTCAAACCAAGTTTCAGCGGACAGTTTTACGGAAATTCCGAAAAACTTTGTTCGTCAGACTGTCCAAAGTTGGGCGAACAGTCCGCGCGTGTGTACGCGGCCTAAATGGTTAACCTGTAAAGGCTTTCAAAGCATCGCATTTGGAGAATTTTGAGTATCACAGTTTTTTTAAATTTCGTGGGCGCCTGCAATTTTCAGACTTGACATGTTTGATGTCTATCTTAATCAAAACAACATCATCTTTTATATTTTTTATATATACACAATTGTATATCATATTGTGTATGTTTGCATGGAAATTACAGTACCTTTACTGTATTTTTTCCTGAGAATATACATTTGCAAAACATTGAGCAACATAAAAAAAATGCAACTGCCATTTTATTCTTCACTGTCTCTTCTTTCAGAAAATAAATTATTTCGGGGGGATTTAAAGTAATTTGTAGCAAAAAAAAAAAAATGCTGATTATGTGTGTCAAAAATAAAAAAAAATCCCCAGCAGATAAACGGTATAGCTAAAGGCAAAACAATTTTTTTTAAACTTTGGATAGAGCCTGTATCCCTATTTACCATGATCACAGTCAATGGCAGGGATTATCCCCGCCAGAACAAGAATAGAGGAGAAATAATCCAATGGGAACACTAGTTCTGATGACTACCAGAGATCCCCTCGCTTTGGAGGGATTTCCTCCCACCTTCTTGTTTTGGTTATGGGACAGGAATTGAAGGAATTACTGCAATGGGACACAGATGGCAAAAAAGTCAGCGGTTATACCCTTCCATACTCTATTCATAATGAAAAAAAAATGTTGCCTGTCGACCACCTAAGTGGGAATGTACATCATGGTTTTTGACGTTAAATACCGAGGTTATGGAGGTAGCTATAGCTGCCATAACCCTGGTATCTTTTTTTTTTGTCAGGTAGCCGTCTTTCAGATAAAAGTGATCCAGTCGGCAGATTTGCCACGGGATGACTTTCATAGGCAGCGGGAGAGGTGCCAATCCCACCACTTCCCAGTTGTTTCTGGGTTTACCGGAGCCATCGATAAGCACAGAAGCGACCTGGCCTGGCAGATGGCTGGGCAGGAAGTCAAGTCAGGGCAAGATGGCCCTCACTTGGCTCTATGCCCTTGGAGGACCAAAGCGACCCCTGACATCATTTTCGGTTCTTGGCCATCAACATTTTTTTTCTTTTCTTGAAATCAAAATATAAAAAAAAAAAAAATGTTGCTTTTAAATTAGGAGGACCTGTCCTGCTTATTTGTATTACAAGGGATGTTTACATTCCTTGTAATAGGAATAAAAGTGATGAAAATTTTTTTAAATAAAGGGACAGTGTAAAAAAAAAAATATAATAATAATAATTAAAGCTCCTCGTCCCTCCGTGCTCGATTATTTCTACTTATTTCTATTTCAAGGGATGCTTACATTCCTTTTAATAGGAATAAAAGTGATAAAATAAATCCCTCCAAGCTTGCGCGTAGAACGGTGTTCAAACCACACATATGAGGTATCACCACAATCGTTAGAGCTAAAGCAATAATTCTAGTGCTAGACCTCTTCTGTAAGTCTAAACAGGTAACCTGTAAAAAAATGTAAAGTCTCACCTATAGAGATCTTTATGTACCGTAGTTGGTCGCCATTCTACGGGTGTGCGCAATTTTAAAACATGACATGTTAGGTATCTATTTACTCGTGTAACATCATCTTTCACATTACACAAAAAAATTGGGCTAACTTTATTATTTTATTTTTGTTTTAATTCAGTAAAGTGTATTTTTTCAAAAACAGTTGCGTTTGAACGACCGCTGCGCAAATACAGCGTGACATAAAATATTGCAACAACCGCCATTTTATTCTCTGGGGTCTCTAATAACAAATATATAAATATATAATGTTTGGGGGTTCTAAGTAATTTTTTAGAAAAAAATACAGATTTTTACTTGTAAACAACAAATGTTATAAAAAGGCATGGTCTTAAAGCGGAGCTCCGTTGAAAAAAAAAATTTAAAGTCGTCAGCTACAAAAAGTGTAGCTACTGACTTTTAATAATCAGACACTCACCTGTCCCATGGTCCCGCTCCTCTCCCCTTCTTCTCCACGATGCTGGCATTCTTATTGTGGGCGCTCGGCTGTGGCTTCACAGCCGGGAATGCACTGCGCATGCGCGAGCCGTGCTGCGAATGGCCGGGCGATCTTCTGTAATGTGTCACAGAAGATTGCAGGGAGAGAAGGGGGAGAGGTGAACTTCCTTCCAGCGCCGGGAGGAAATAGAAGCTGGATAAAAAGAGGGTAACCACTCCCCCACCCCCCCAAAAAAAAATTACATGCTACATGTGGCATGTCAGGTGGTCACTATCGCCTAAAGCAGAAGTTCCATTTTTGGGTGGAGCTCCACTTTAAAGCGGATAAATATATTATATATATATATATATATATTTTTTTTTTATTTATTATTATTTTTTATGTAGGCTGTATCTTAACCCAAATTTGATATTGTATCCGCCTCTGTTCCTGCACAGCAGAGCTGAGGGTGAAGGAGGGAGAAGCAGGATAAGGAGCTGGTCAATGACTGCAGTGCAAGGAGCATGCTGATTGGAGGAGAGAGCATAGTGACAGATGACCTCATCAGTCTGCTGCTTCACCTTTTACTGTGCAGTCAAGGGCTGGGGGAGGGGCAAGCCCTCTAATGCCTTGTACACACGATTGCACATTCCGGCAACAAAATCCATGGGATTTTTTTCAGACGAATGTTGGCTCAAACTTGTCTTGCATACACACGGTCACACAATGTTGTCAGAAATTCCGAACGACAAGAATGCAGTGACGTACGACGAGCCGAGAAAATTGAAGTTCAATACCCAGTGCGGCTCTTCTGCTTGATTCTGGGCATGCGTGGAACTTTGTGCGTCGGAATTGTGTACACACAATCGGAAATTCCGACAATGGATTTTGTTGTTGGAAAATTTGAATACCAGATCTCAAATTTTATGCGACGGAAATTCAGATGGAAAATGTCTGATGGAGCCTACACACGGTCAGAATTTCTGATAAAAGGCTCCCATCGAACATTTTCCATCGGAAAATCCGACCATGTGTACGCCGCATTAGTGTTACTTTATTATAGCAGAATAAAACAATTAGGTCTCTGGCCCTGCCTGGCAGAGCTGTGTAAATATCAATCCTGGATGGACTGAAATACAACTATTTTGGCAGGTAAAACAGCTCCCTTATATGTATTTCATCCGTGTATTAAGTGGTTTTCCCTGGAGTTCGCCGTTCAATTTATTCACCTTGCAGTTTCATGTATTTCCCGCATATTTCAGTGACAAGATCTCCCTGCAGTAATATGTGTCTCCCCTCCCAGCTGGATTCCCCAATTATTTATTTTTGCTACGCTTTGCAGAATCCCTCAGACAAGAGTGACACCATTGTGCAGATCTGTAGTGCCGCAGCCATTCGGTGAAACAGAATTCTAGGAGCGTTGCTAATACTGATGCAGGTATTTTTCACAGTTTCTGGGACTTATTGACCCTGGATCAGGGGGATTGGCTCAGGGGGAATGGACCAAGGGGATTGGATCAGGGGGAATGGATCAAGGGGATTGGATCAGGGGGATTGGATCAGAGGGATTAGATCAGGGGGATTGGATCAGGGGGATTGGATCAGGGGGATTGGATCAGGGGGATTGGATCAGGGGGATTGGATCAGGGGGAATGGATCAGGGGGATTGGATCAGGGGGATTGGATCAGGGGGAATGGATCAAGGGGATTGGCTCAGGGGGATAGGATCAGGGGGATTGGATCAGAGGGATTAGATCAGGGGGATTGGATCAGGGGGATTGGATCAGGGGGATTGGATCAGGGGGATTGGATCAGGGGGAATGGATCAGGGGGATTGGATCAGGGGGAATGGATCAGGGGGATTGGATCAGGGGGATTGGATCAGGGGGAATGGATCAAGGGGATTGGCTCAGGGGGATTGGATCAGGGGGATTGGATCAGGGGGAATGGATCAGGGGGATTGGATCAGGGGGATTGGATCAGGGGGAATGGATCAGGGGGATTGGCTCAGGGGGATTGGATCAGGGGGATTGGATCAGGGGGATTGGATCAGGGGGAATGGATCAAGGGGATTGGCTCAGGGGGATTGGATCAGGGGGATTTTGTGTTTTTATGACCAGAGGTATCAAGTGGTGTCTGAACCAGGGTTCCAGAAGCTACAAATGAGGCCGGACCCCATTGCAGGTATTGGGGGTTCATCCTCAATCATCCATATTAGCACTTTCCTTTGCAGGTAAAATAAGAGCCATGTAAGGAGGCCCTCTTGATCCACTGCAAAATGTAGAGACATTCCTTCATACATCCCCGGATTTCAGTCACGTGACTCCAGAGATCACATGACCAAGCTTAGGAAACACACAGAAGAGCATACTGGTGTTGCAGTTGAAATGGCTCCCTGCACAGCTCTTAACGCCACCTCTTTACTCAGCAGGCTTTGCTAGATAATTAAGTGCAAGGAGACATTTCCCCAGAGGGGTCTCCAAAGCGGGGAAAAAAATTTACTGTCTCGGTACCCTGAACAGATTAAACATCAAATAAAACATAAAAATTTTATTGATACATAGTAAAGTATCCAGATACAAAAATTGCAACTATAAAAAAATTGTACACTGTGTGACAGTATGGATCCCTGTGCTAGTGATTGTCACCCAGGATTCATAAAAAAAAAAAAAAGGTTGAGAGGCTCCAGGAGGATTATTTAATTTGGAGGAAACTGTTTTATCAATTTCCTCTGTGGTTGGTAAAATCCAGTTGGGGACCTGGAGATTTCATAGCAATCTGGGTGGGATGGAATCGCCAACAGGGCCAAGGCTACCACTAGGCAAACTAGGCAGCCGCCTAGGGTGCACTGCTGCCTAGGGCGCACAGCCACTGCTGTTGCTACTCTCTTCTCTCTATAGCAAGCAACTAAATCTCAGCATCAGAAGGCAGCCATCGCTTCGTTCGCACATAATGTCAGAGGCACAGCAGTGGTGGAGGACTGTGTCTGTGTCCTGACTCCCAAATGAATGGAAGCAAGCAATCGTGCATTGATGGGTGCTGGTAGGCTGCATTTGATGGGCACTGGTGAGGCTGCATTGATGGGTGCTGGTAGGCTGCATTTGATAGGTGCCGGTGAGGCTGCATTGATGGGCACTGGTGAGGCTGCATTGATGGGAGCTGGTGAGGCTGCCTTGATAGGCGCTGGTGAGGCTGAATGGATGGACGCTGGTGAGGCTGCATTGATGGACGCTGGTGAGGCTGCATTGATGGGCGCTAGTAAGCTGAATTGATGGGCTCTGGTGAGGCTGCATTTGATGGGCACTTCATTTAAATGGTGGGGTATACATGGGCAGGGAAAAAGGGGGTCAGGGGTGGGGCCAAGGGGGGGCTGTAAAATGGTTTTGCCTAGGGTGTCAAAAATCCTTGCACCACCTCTGATCTCTAATCCTGGGACCAGGTTTTGGGAACAGCCAGGAGTCTGGCTTGTTGATTGTACAGGTTTACTATAAGCCCAGGACCGGGGGGTTCTGGGCTCCACCATCCCGAGGAGTCCAGGTGTGCAAGGGAGAAGTGTGCCTGTTGGCACAGGACAGTCTGACAGAGCAGACAGAGGGCCCAAGCTGGGAAGGTGTGAGAATGTCACCAGAGGTACAGAGTGGTTACCAAACAGGAACACAGTTACAGGGTCAAGAGGACCGAGGTCAATGCCTGAACAGCACTGCTGACCAGAGAGCCAGGTGGCTCAGTATTTTCTATTTGTTATTTCATTATTGCTTTGAAGTTGAAACCCCTGCGTGGGAATCCTGGATGGACTGTTTTTCTTTTACTTCGATAAACAAAAAACGCCCTTAAACTGCAAATCTGGCGTAGACTCAGCTCACTGGTAAGCTCTACACTGAAGCTAAATAACCCCCAATATTACAACTGGTACTCAAATAAACTCCATGGTGGGAAGGAAAGTAGTAGTTTTTACATTTCCTCAGTGCACCGTCATCCTCTACATGTTTCGCGGCTATAGACCGCTTCTTCAAGGGGAGCAAAATATAATCTATAGATAATGAGGCGGTTCACTTCGTGTTGTGCGCTATACAAATATCTCATTCATTCATTCATTCAAAGTGATAAAATTTACATGTTAAGCACCAATCATTAATGCTTGTATAAAAAAAAAAAAAAAAAGAAAAACTGTTAATTGGGAAGTGAAAAACATACAATCATCTACCAATGAAGGCCCATAGGAGATAAAGGCTAAACAGCAGTGAATAGGTGATAGATATGTTAGGGCAAATTATCAACTAAAAAAAAGGGAGTCTTGTTGTATAAAAGTTTGTATTAGTACACGTGTCCATGTAGTGCTTAACATGTAACAAAAGTATACATATAATCCATATAAATAACCTGTTCAGGCAGGGATTAATGTGTATAACAGGGGGGGAGAAAAGGGCAAGATTTACCCACTTGGAGGCTGTGGTGGGGTATGGGTACTCCCATGCAAACAACTTAGAAGCGTAGGCAGCAAAAAAGGCCACAGAGTTTCCAATCCGGTTTATAGAGAAGAGATAACTGGTATAAAAGGTATAAGGATCAATCATGGGTGTTTTGCATTTTACTTGCCTTTCTACCATCTCTCCATTTCATTTGTGCACTGCAGTCTGCCTCAGAAGTTTCTTTTGCATGTCGCTGCCTGGCTGGACTCGAGAACATACAGGGGGGAGGTGGGTGGAACTAAACAGTAGGCGCGGAGGAGGAAGTTAAATCTCCTGTAATGGGTCTCTGCCTCTCTCCTGCTCATGACATCCCTGGTTGCTACACGCCAAGCGGGCGGCAGGTAGCAACCAAGGGCGGATCCAGAGTCAAGTCTCGGGAGGGGCAATGCCAGAAACGAAGGTGTTGCTTACAGAACTCTAACGTATCGTACAGTCCTAAACTTGTCATTAGTACCGTGACAGTGCATATTTTTTAGCAATGATCACTATTAGTATCACTGGTCCCCAAAAAGTGTCAAAAGTGTTAGTTATTGGTCCAATCTCTCCGCTGCAATGTTGCAGTACCACTAAAAATCACTGATCGCCGTCATTACTAGTAAAAAGAAAAAATTAAATATAAATGCCATAAATATAGTTTGTAGACGCTATGAATTTTGCGCAAACCAATCAATATACACTTATTGGTATTTTTTTTTCTCAAAAAATATGGAGCAGAATACAGATTGGCCTAAACTGAGGAAGCAATATTTTTTTATAGCAAAAGCAAAAAAATATTGTTTTTTTATTTTTTTAAATTCTTGCTCTTTTTCTGTTTATATCGCAAAAAAAAAAAAAAAAAACGCAGAGATGATCAAATGCCACCAAAGAAAGCTCTATTTGTGGGAAAAAAAAGGACATCAATTTAATTTCGGTGCAGCATTGATTGCACAACTGCGCAATTATCAGCCAGTCAAAGTAACGCAGCGCAGGATCACAAGAAATAATCATACATAATGGCACACATGTATTTTGCGATTTGTCACATAACATTCATTCATACTTTTACTCACGTTTAGGCAATTCTTTTGGTAGTCTGGTGAGGGGATGGGTACCGTTCCCATGCAGGAGCAATGGAGTGGAGATGGATGGGTCTGGGATGGATGGATCCAGCAGTAATCTTCTCAATATTCTATGTAGAATTCACTCTGTAGACTGCACTGCACAAACCGGTGGAGAAGATGGAGGAGGTGGGTGGAGCTAAAACTAACTCAGGGGTGGCAGAGCGGAGGCCTGTAGCGTGGACAAGATGGAGGGGGAGCTGGGTGGGTGGGACCAACAACGTCAGGGGCGGACTCCAGAACTAAGATTGTGCCACTCTGCAGGAAGACTTCGTTTTTTAGCTGAACAGCTCAAATACAGTGACTGTGATTGATTATCACAGTCACTCACTCACTGGCATAACATTGACAGACTCAGTCAGTCTGCTCTGAGCTCTCCCGGCCTGGCTGCTGCTGCCTGATCTGTTCTCCAGGCTCCAGCAGCTCTGCTCCGCTGAGTCTGTGTCTGACTCTGTCTCCCTCCCACGTGACCGGCGTGACCGTGACGTCACTCGTTGCTAGACGCCAGGCGGCCCAGGCGTTAGCAACGAGTGCAGGAGAGAGGCTCCACCCACCGCTGTTCCTCCTCCTCCTATCTGTCTGCTGGGCATAATTACAAGTCTCTCTCTCTCTCTGCGCCGCTGCCCGCTGATCGGGTTATGTGAGAGAGAGAGACTCGGGCAGAGGAGGCAGCGGCACCGCACAGTCACACGCGAACGAACAGAGCATTGAGAGCAAGTGAGAATGTGACAATGACATGTCACTGTCTCACTCTCACTGCTACTATCTCGGGGGGGCAATTGACCCGTTGCCCCCCCCCCCTGGATCCGCCCCTGGTAGCAACCAGTTTGGGCACTGAGCCAGCAGTGTTGGTGAATAAAGTAAAAAGGGTCTCTGCCAGCTAGGGGTCCACCACAGGCTGAGACACTGAGAGACAGACGATGCAAAGGCTATTTTACGGGGCATTAGATCGACCCAGAGCCGGGGGTAATTCCGGGACAGACCTGCTAATGTCGGGATTACCCTGGTCAATCCGGGACACGTGGGCACCCTAATTTCATGATCTAGGAGAAAAAAGAACCCCCATTGAGCAATGCAATAAACAATAGCAGTAACCGCTGGAACCACTCCAGCAAGTAATGCATAACAGTCGGGCATGGAGGAATAACCTCAATAGCCAAACAGGTCTGTCTGTAAACAAAGCTCCCCTGCTCACCTGAGTTGCAGCCTCCACAGCAATCCCCCCTGGGCGACCATCCACCACACCAGCCACCAGGCAAATACCTGCTAGATATAGCCCCCAACCCAGTGTTTGACACTGAGCCGACTGGCGCCAACAGACTTTGCAATAGATAGTGATGGTGTGTTGTGATGGCTGAACAACCCCTGATTCATCAATTTGTGATGTCTACCTAAAGGGAAAAAACCTTCCCTCCTAAAACAAACTTTATCCCACTGCAACCCTCCTCCTTTTTTTGTGATTGTTTAAATTTTTTTTCACATTTTTTTTGTTTGGGCCTGCCCCCTGCCTCCGTTCTTGCCTTGGTAAGAACAAGCCTCTGGGGTTAGGCCCGTCACATATTCCAGGAGACTGTAGAAGCAGAAACACACAGTGAATGGGGGGTGGACCTGATGGTATGTCATCAGGGGCTGGCTGCAAGAACATGGAAGAAACAGCTGGCTCTCGATGATGTAGGAAGGGTATATGAGGGTACAAGCCCCAGCATGTGGCAATGCTGGATATGCTGGGTGGTTGAGTATTTTTTGAAGATAACTTTGCATAAAAGGTAAAGGTAAAAGGAAATAAATGAGGAGGTGAGGTTCTTTTAAAGGAGAACTTCACCCCCCTCCTTTTCTATCCCCTCTTCTATCCCCATTTCTGTCTCCTCTTCTACCCCTCCTCATTTATATGCTCTCTTCTCCCCCCCCCCCACATTTCCATTACCTCTTCTACCCCCCCCCCCCTTCATTTCTACCCTCTCTTCTATCCCCATAATTCAATCCCCTCCCCATTTCTATCCCCTCTTCTATTGACCTCACTTCTATTTATATGCCCTCATCTATTCCCCCCTCTTCTATCCACTTTTCTATCCCCTCTTTTATTCCCCCCCCCCCCCCCACCCATTTCTATCCTCCCCTTGCAGACTGCCTTGTATACAGTGCGGAAAAACACCTGTCACCATGCGTGAACTAGCCCCAAGACTCAATTGTGATTCATAAATAGTATGACTTTTGAAATCATTATACTTTGCTAATTTATAGTTTGCTAATTTACCAGCCACCAATTATCACTGATAATGTGTGCCACAGTGACGAAACGGGGGGCAGTAGAGGTGAGTATGCATGGGTATGCAGGGATTTTCATTCCCCAATCCAACATGGTCACACTGCCCCCCAATTACCTGCATTGAGGGGAATATTTCTCTGCAGCGTCTTTTTTTATTTATTTATTTAGGGGTGGGTGCTTTTTGAAGCACCTGATTAGAGCCAAAGGCTTAATAGGCTTCAAAATAGGGTGGACTTAGGGTTCTCAGAGTGCGCCCTGATCCTACCCAATTGTGTGACGATAGCAAATAAATTTTCGCTATTTTCACACTAACCTTCCTCCTCGCCAATCAGGAGGCAGGGCGTCACACCTGTTTCCTGATTGACCAAAGTGGCAGGCCACCGTATTGGATGCCTAGCGCTTAGGAAGCGGAGCAGACTCAGCGGAGGAGACACCAGCCGCCGCTATGGTGCCCTCACTGCACTGAGAGGAGCTGCTGCCTGGTGGTAAGTACCAAGGGGGGGATTGGGGGTGCTGCCAGAGCCACGAGCGAGTGGGGGGGGTTGGTGGGCACAGTGGCTGCATATGATGGGCACAAGTGGCTGCATATACTGGGTACAAGTGGCTGTATTTGACGGGCACAAGTGGCTGCATTTGACGGGCACAAGTGGCTGCATTTGACTGGCACAGTGGTTGCGTTTGGGCACAATGGCTGCATATAATGGGCACGCATGACTGCATATGATGGGCACAAGTGGCTGCATTTGACGGACACAAATGGCTGCATTTGATGGGCACAATTGGCTGTATTTGATGGGCACAAGTGGCTGTATTTTATGGGCACAGGTGGCTACATTTGATGAGCACAGTGGCTGTGTTTGATAGGCAGAATGGCTGCATATGATGGGCACAATTGGCTGCATATGATGGGCACAAGTGGCTGCATTTGACGGGCACAAGTGGCTGCATTTGACGGGCACAAGTGGCTGCATATGACGGGCACAATGAGGCTGCATATGATGGGCACAATGAGGCTGCAATTGATTGGGGGGGGGGGGTCCAGTATTTTTCAGTTTGTTTGCGCCCCCCAAAAATTTTGAGCACCAGCCGCCACTGACTATCTCCATCTTCAGAAGCACACGGAGCTGGTAGTAAACAATGCACCCCTTTATTTTGAGGAGCTTGTATACTTTGACACACGTATCTGCATGGTTTCCTAAGAGGCATCTGTGTAGCCCCTTTGCTTTATTCGTTTGACTTCTGCCTGAAATCATCTCTTTTACATTCCTATGTTTCTGCCTTCTGTCTTTGCCTTTGTTTGTCCTCAGTTCTTTTCCTTCTATTTCATAAACTGTTTCTTTTTATAAGGTGTCTTTTCCTTTTTCTTTACCACATACATGGTAGATGTGAGTACGATCGCTTGGTCTTATCATATATCATATGGCTTTTTGCTTATATTTCATTTATATTTTTTCACTTATGTCCGATGCAGTAATACGCCTCGGATAGAACATTGATTATTACTTAATGTTTTATAACCGTGCCTTACATTAGTCAACTTCGGTTCTCTGGCAGTGATCATCTCTCTCTAATATTATTCTTGGTATGTTTGATTGCGCTCAGCCGTGCAGATATATTTAATGCATTGTTCAGTGCCTTGTCATGTTTTTATACTGTATATTGTATCTATATTAGAACTCTGTTAGCATTATTATCTGCTAGGGGACAGCCCGCCAACACGGTGAACCAGTTCTATTCTGACTTTAATAAGTATATATTAATGCTGTGTCATTCTTTCAGAGGTCTTAATCCTTTTGGTTCTCTGTATTTTCATGCTGCCCGTTTTCCTGCGCACATTTGGTTTCCATTTTAGTCTGATGAGAAATGGCAGGAGTTTCTGGAGGTTGTCTATCCACTAATTGGTTTTATTTCACTATAAATATTTTAATAATGATTATGGTCACCAGCTATGATTAAGCATCTAGAGTGATGTGAAACGCGTTAGCCTGTCTGTACCTTCCATCACCATGATGTAAAGCCGCGTACGCACGACCGTACTTTTCGGCGGACTGGGTCAGACGGTCTTCCCGACGAACTTTCGGCGGAGGTCTGACGGACTTCCCGAATGAACGGACTTGGCCACACACGAGCGGACTAAGTCCATTCGACAGTCGGTTTGTTTTGAACGAGATGACATAAACAGGACTAAAGAAGGAAGTTCAATAGCCAGCAGCCAATAGCTGCCCTAGCGTTGTATTTGGTCCGTCGGACCAGCACACAGACGAAAGGTTTTCCTGATTTTTAGTCCGTCGGACTTGAGTCCGTCGGATAGATTTGAAACATGTTCTATTTCTAGGTCTGTCTGATTTTTTTTATAAAAAATTAGCCCAAACACGATCAGACTGTCCGACGGACTGATCCAGTCGGACCTAGTCTGCCGGAAAGTCCGGTCGTATGTACGCGGCATAAGAGATTTTGTATCTTCTACACTGTTTTGCCACAAATAAAAGTTGCGGCCGTTTATCTGTTTTCTTTCATTTTCTTTCTTTCTTTAATTTTCTACAATGCACCCCTGTGCTTTGCATCACAGTTGCATTGTTCTGTAGGCTTGAATGCAAAACTGTAATATATTTTTTATATTATTACTGTGGGTGCATTTATTGCATTTTTTCAAAAGAAAGACATTGCCTTTAAAATCTATTGCTAGTAAAACCTTAAAGCGGATGTAAACCCTCCATATACCCAGCGAAGTGAACAGCCTCAGATGATACATAGAGATGAAACAAATCTCCCTACATAAGTTTTACATGTATATCTGCTATCTTCAGCTTTCTACATTCCTTAGAAAATGCACATCGTGTTAGAAATGTTTCTTCCTGTTTCAGCACTGGGGGTGGAGTCTGGGCATACACTGTGTGAGAGCTGATTGGAGGAAAGGCACACACCCCAACTCCACATAGGCAGAGGACGAATAAGCATAAAGAGCTGTGCTGTAATAGACAAGCTCTCTGCTTATTTGTTTCTAAGTTCCCTCCCAGACAAAAATTTTCAGCTGCTTTTATCTTCTGTGTCGGAGAGCTTGTCAGAAGTTATCATGCTGATAACAGAGGAGCTGAGTAGCAGAAAGACTCGGGACTTAGAGCTTTGGAGGGAGATAAGTAAACACTATAGATATACTGTATGTGCCCAGGTCATTTTATGAATGGGGTTTACATCCACTTTAAAGTGTTACTAAACCCACAAGCCTGCATTCACTATATCTGGTCTCCCACAGTACACAGAACATGGAAATGCAATAGTTTTAGTAAATATAAACTGCTAAATACCTTTTCTTATCAGCAGTATATAGCAGTCTTGTGACTTCTATCAGTGACTGGTTAAAGCTTGTAGTAGTTGTCATTCTACTCTGACTGTCCTATGAGGCTGCAGGACCCCTGACCCTCTGTCTGAACAGTGCAAATTGGCCCTGTGCTGATCACATGCACCCTCCTAAGAAAAGAAAAAAAAAACACACCAAACTTAGCATGGGCAGAGTAACTCCAAAGGCTCTGTCTTATCAACAGATGGATTGGAGACAGTGGAAGAAGGAGGATCAGAGTAGACAGGATCAAACAGCCTTTTTACACAATGTGAAGGATTAACCCCTTAGGTCCCACAGTGAGTATAACAAGCATGCTTTACTATATACAGACTGATTTTACTATTGTGGGTTTAGAACCCAATCACTAACCTAAAACACTGCAGGTAAAAGCACAGAAAAATCAAGTACTTTACATATCTGTTGCAGGGATTTTCCTTCCATAAATTATATTGCATACTTACAATATGCATTTGGTCTTACTAGACCATTTGAATACTCCAGGAGAGCAATAGCACAGCCTCCTCTCTCTTTGAACATCATACGCCTCTTCTCTTCTGAGAATGTCCAGTTATTGTCTATGCTGACCCAGCTCCTCTGCCCCTCTTTGCAGGGTTGGGTGCCATGATTAATGAACTCCCAGGAGTTATATAATCCCAGTTGACAAATGAAAATGACCAAAGACATCTACCCCAGAAGAAGACTGGACGAGAATGTCAGTGGTGACAACCGAGTGATGAGAAAGATGGAATGCGGGGAAGAGGAAGATGGAGGTCTGATACGCTTCACTGTACATCCTATATTATCTTTATTGCTTCCTTTTAGTATTGTATCAATACACTAAAGGCATAAAACAAAGTTCTATCCATACTAAGAAGAATCTTAATGACAACTGCAGCCTTTATAGGGTACTTATTACCCTCTGTAGCTTTGACACTTGTGTGTCCCCCTGTAACGTGTTACAACCATGCTAATGTCAGGAAAAGGGATTAGCAGAAGTACCATGTTTATTGATAATTAAATTGAATTCCTTAATGGCACTCAGACTCATCTGCTTTTACATTTCCAGACTAATTATAAATTGAATATTAGTGTTTATCTGGTCGACTGTTAGCAGAAAATCAATAATGATTAGGAGATAGGAACGGAGGACCGGCTGTGCAAATATTTTCCGGGACACACACAAGCAAAAATTTACAAACAGCAATATTGTAGACACACAGAGCTAAACAGCTCATTAATAAAACGAATAAGTTATTACAGAGGACTGTAGAGCTGACTATACAACTGTAGGTGATGCAATGGCTGTATTAACGTGTTGGGTAGAAGTGTAGTTAAAGCTTTTCTGGGATTCGGATGTGACCTTATTAATAAAGAAGGGTTTGAGTGTAGTGGCGGCCCATCCATACGGGGCGCAGGGGCACTGCCCCCTAATCCATGCATCTGGCCCCTAATCTATATGCAGGGCACTCGACGTATGGATTACAATAGGTTTGTTGGAATGATTAGAGCAAGAGGCTCAAAAAAAGGTGGGATTGGGGCACAGAGCACTGCAACCTGGGCCCACCCAGTTGTGTGACAATAGCAAATTGATATTCACTATTGTCTAACTGATCCTCCTCCTGGCCAATCAGGAAGCGGGTCCTGAGACCCCCATTGGCCGGGAAAAGAAGCGATTGTATTGGCCACCGCACCAAGGAAAGGAGGTGGGAAGCCGCCGAGGAGGCCGCCATGAAGCCAGAGACGCAGGGTGAAGCCACTGAAGAGGACGAAGCTGCCCACGACCTAGATAGGGTAAGTGTGACTGAAACGACCAGGGGCGGTGTAAGTGCAGGGCCAACCCGGTGGAGGGTTTGGCGGCGGGATGTCTTGCTTGTCCCCCCTTCCCCCCCAAATATACAGCACCAGCCGACACTGTTCCAGTGTATGAAAATATGGGACAGTAGGGTTAAGAGCCCAAAAAAGCAAAGGGTGCTAACCCATTAATGGGGGAGTAACATCCTCCCTTTATATTAATAATACACAAAAAATAGAATTAGGGCCCTTTCACTATGATCTAATGTGTGGTTGCCTGACTCCACCACACACCTATATAACACGGACATGTGACTCAAAAGGTGCACCAAAAACCCAATTGTGGTGCGTTTTTGATGCATTTCCATTCATTCCAATGGGAGGATGCATTTTTGGTGCGCTTTTGAAAAGGGCACCAAAGATCCAGCATGTAGGACTTTTCAAAAAGCACCACACCTGTAGCGCTCGGGTGTGAAGACCTCCATAAAGTTTAAAAGGAAATATTTTTATTGCATTTTTCATGTACTTTTAGCAAGGTAAAAGCACAGCAAAACTGTGCACAAAGCAAGGTCCATAAAGACATGAATGAGTGAATTTGGGGTGGAGGAACTTGACTGGCCTGCACAAAGTCCTGACCTTAACCCGACAGAACACCATTGGGATGAATTAGAGAGGAAACTGCGAGCCAGGCCTTCTCGTCCAACATCAGTTGCCTGACATGACAAATGCGCTTCAGGAAGAATGGTCAAACATTCCCATAGACACACTCCTAAACCTTGTGGAAAGCCTTCCCAGAAGAGTTGAAGCTGTTATAGCTGCAAAGGGTGGGCCAGCTGACTATTGAACCCTACATACTGAGACTGGGATGCCATTAAAGTTCATGTACGTGTAAAGGCAGGTGCCCCAATACTTTTGATAATATAGTGCACATTGTGCTTGAGATTTTAAAGGTACTATACAAAGGTAAAACACCTTTCAACTGAAATCTATTTTTTTTTTTATTAGAACCATATTAAAACTTGTACATACAAAAAAATAAAAGTGGAGAGTGCAAAATCTGGTGCAGCTGTGCATAGAAACCAATCAGGCCGGGTTCACACTGGTACGAAGATGACAGTCGTACCACTTTGGATCCGACTTTGCCCTGCGACTTGAAGTCCGACATGCATCCAACTTCAATGAACAGGGATCCGACTTCGATCCCTGACAATACCAGACATCTGGTATGAATCTTTAGGGGGTACTCCACGCACAATGTAAGAAAAAAATGGCATAGGTTCCCCTTCCAGGAGCATACCAGGCCCTTCGGTCTGGTATGGATTTTCAGGGGAACCCCCACACCGAAAAAAGGACAAAATCCCTACCAGACCCTTATCTGAGCTCACAGCCCAGCAGGTCAGGAAAGAGGGCGGGGACGAGTAAGCCCCCCCCCCCTGAACCATACCAGGCAACATGCCCTCAACATGGGGGGTGGTTGCTTTGGGGCAGGGGGAGCCCCACGCCTCTCACCCCAAAGCACCTTGTCCCCATGTTAATGAGGACAAGGGCCTCTTCCCGACAACCCTGGCTGTTGTAGATTGAATGAATGAATGAATGAAATACTTGTATAGCGCACAATGCGAACTGAATCGCCTCTAGGCGCTGTCAGATTAGGGGGCCGGACGCATGGATTAGCCCGGCAGGTCAGGAAAGGGGGTGGGGGCGAGTGAGCCTCCCCTCCTGAACCGTACCAGGCCACATACCCTCAACATGGGGGGTGGGGTGGGTGCTTTGGGGCAGGGGGGCCCTACTCCCCCCACCCCAAAGCACCTTGTCCCCATGTTAATGAGGACAAGGGCCTCTTCCTGACAACCCTGGCCGTAGTAGATTAGGGAGCCGGACGCATGGATTAGGGGGGGCGGTGCCACTGGGCCCGTATGGACAGGCCATCACTGTTCCCATCTCGAAAAGTTGGAAGGTATGTACGTGGTACAGAAGAGCTGCCAACTCACAGTATGTCTGCCTGGGCTAGTCAGCAACTGGATAAGGCATGCCATGAGTATCACAGTTGCTTATGCACTAAGATGGCAGCTTCAATAGCTGTAAAGGACAGGAGGGCTTAGTTCCACTTTAAGATTATGCAAGTATTTGAACGTCCATAGCCTGGCCATAGAATTTAAAGCTTTAAATTTGTGCACCAAAATTGATCCACATTGAGTTAATATTCTATGTACAATTGCGGCATTTCCTGCCTAGCATCTGCACTTCACAAATTGATTTTGTTTGCTGCCTGCGGCTGCTTTTTAACTATGTGAACATTACAAATAAGAGATCACAGAAGCAAGCGTAGGTCCTTATCTATAAAGGAGTCTGCAGTCTTTTTGTTTCCAGCGACCATATCTATGAACTATGAAGTATCGGCTGCTATACTAACACTTCACTGGAGAGCGGACGAGCCAGGGAGCCCGAGCGGGGTCCAGAGCTGGAACAAGCCTGTTAAATGAGAGGCCATCACACTGACAGTATCAAAGACAGCAGTACTGTATCGAGAAACCATCTTTACATTCTGACCCGCGAATAGCCCAGAGGGCCAAACACAGAAACGTTAACGTACTGAAAATAGTCTCTCGCTCAGCTGACAACGCTTTATGCTGTACAAGAAAAAAAAAAATCAGGTCTTATGTTAAAGAACATCACAAAGCTATTTGGTGATTCAAGAGGAACTGTCAACTTGTGATAACGTAGTCAATAAGTCCTTAACAAGTAGCGATGGTTGTCTTTGAACACTTGTATTAAAAATAATGCGTTTTGACATTCCCTTATAAAACATTTGTGGAATCAAAGATTCACACAGGCATCTTGTAGCTTTTCACAATATATTCTTAGGCTCTTAAAGTGATTACTTTATTAGGAGATCAGTAACAACAGAGTTTGGTCATACTGGGGTATGTCCTTACATATTGGGATTGGGTTTTTATTTACTCATATAATTCAGGATGTTGCAAAACATTTGGCGTTTAAAGCCGTTATAAACTGCTGGTGATTAAAAAAAAAATCCCTCCAAGGCAATGTCATAATGGGCTAGTACTTACCTTAGAACAAAGCCCTCCAGTGACACAATGGCACCGCTGAGACGTCTGACGTCTTCCCCCGGTCCTTCTTCCAGGTTCACGGCCTCTGACTACATGAGTGGCCGGGGGCGCGTTGACGTCACTCCCGCGCATGTATGTGGGAGCTGCCGTTTCCGGCAAGAGCTCTGAAGGTCCCGCACTGTAAGCAGGACCTTCAGATCGTGAGCGCCCCGGTGATATCACTGGCTGCATACACTTTGAATATCTGCTAACCTGTGCAAGTTTGGGAGATTTTCACAGTACTTACAGGTAAGCCTTATTATAGGCTTGCCCAGCGGTGACCCATCTATTATGGGCTCGCAGGCACCGCCAACCTCATCCATGCATCCGGCTCCCGATCTACATACAGGGATTCCAATGGGGAGGGGGTGTGTTGAAGCATGTGATTAGAGCCAGAGGCTCTAATAGGCTTCAAAAAAGGGTGGGCTCAGGGCGCAGAGTACAGCGTCCCGAGCCCACCCACTTGTGTGACAATAGCGAATGCATATTCGCTATTGCCACACTGATCCTCCTCCCGAGCCAATCAGTATGTGCATCTTGAGACCCATCACCCGACCGTCTGAAAGGACAGGCGATCCTTTTGGATGCCTAAGAGGAGGGAGGAGATGCACCTGATGCAGAAGAGGACACAGTAGCCGCTGCCTGCTGGATCACTGCCCACCCACAACCTATGGGGTAAGTGCCGACTGACTGACCTAGAGCGGGCAGGGTGTTTGCCATCCACCCAAAAAAAAAAAAAGAAGAAAACACCATCCGCCACTGGGCTTTATTGTAGGTACAAATGGTAGTACAGAGTTTAAAGGGTTAGTTCACCTTTTCAGAAAAAAAAAATAGTGTACCACCACCCTATACCCTCAGTCACACACACCCACCCCCAGTCCTGCTGTACATACTTCTGTGGGTGATGAGCTATAAGTGCCCATGAGCCGGTACAACTGTTCAGGGATTGGAGATCCCCGTTCTTTCTACAGCACTTCTGAAATGGATCAGAGCGATACTCTGTGCTGTCACTGACCATTCAAAATCACTCTGATTTGTTCTGGAAGTGCTGCAGAAAAAAGAGGGAGAAGTTCAGGGATTTCAAATCCCTGGACCACTGCAGTTGGTTTGCATCAAGAACCCCCCTCCCCCCCCCCCCCCAAAAAAAATTTTTTTAAGCACCAGCCTGTTGTGAAAGCTAGCTGTGCTGCTGCTGGGCAGGATTTAATGGATCACAGTTAGAATAAAATTTTGCCCAGTTAAATATGTTAACCAGCAGTGGCGGCCTGTCCATAAGGGACACCCCCCCCCCCCCCCCAATCCATGCGCCCGGCCCCTAATCTACATGCAGGGCGCTGGATTTCAATGTTTGTTTGTTTTTTGAAGCACGTGATTAGAACCAGATGCTCTAATTGACTTAAAAAAAGGTTGGGCTTGGGGCACAAAGCACTGCATCCTGAGCCCACCCAGTTGTGTGACAATAGCGAATTAATATATGCTGTTGTCTTCCTGATTCTCCTCCCGGCTAATCAGGAAACAGGTCCTGAGACCCGATTGGCCAGGGAGTCTTAGTACTACCAGTCAATTGGGTCTCAGGACTCACTTCCTGTTCGGCTATGAGAAGAAGCCCTGACTCTTCCCGGATCCTCCTGGAGTGAGGAGCAGCAGCCTTGCATGTCATCCTCCTCCTCACCCCAAAAAAATATTGAAAGAAATTACACCATCAACAGGACCAGATGTCCTGTCACCACATCCTAATATTGACAAACAAAAAAATGACCTCCTTAATGGGAAAGGACTTTGAAGGTGACAAGAACACTGTTGTTCTTGTCACCTTCAAAGTCCCATCCCATTAAGGGGAGTTGTTTTGTTTGCCCCCCCCCCCCAAATATTGAGCATCAGCCGCCACTGTTGACCAATGGGAGCAAGGAGACTCCCGCACCCTCCCAGGGCGCTGCTCTCTGTGAAGTGATTAATACATATGGAGGAAACACCTTCATAATAACCTTCCATAGCCCTTCCCCTGTGGTCTTGCAGTAAGTCATTATTCTTTGGGACAGGAATGACACTGGACACAGGAGGCGGTATCACACATTTAAACCTTTCACACCCACATGAAAGCCCGGAAACACCCACAGTAACACTGGGATCCACCAGCATCAACTCCCAAAACTCCTAATGCCGCGTACACAAAGGTCAGATGGAATCATTCCGTCGGATATTCCTATCATGTGTGGGATAATCCAATCCTTTTTCTTTAATAAATTCAGACGGACCTAGAAATAGAACATGCTTTAAATCTTTCGCACGGAATCTATTTCTATTGGGAAAACCGTTCGTCTGTATGCTGGTCCGACGGACCAAATGCAACACAAGGGCAGCTATTGGCTACTGGCTATTGAACTTCCTTTTCTAGTCCCGTCGTACATCATCATGTTCAAAATTAACAGACTTTGGTCCGATCGTGTGTGGGCAAGTTCGTTCAGTCGGAACTCCATCGGGAAGACCGTCAGAGTTTATTCTGACGGAAAGTCTGGTCGTTTGTACGTGGCATTAAGCTACAGGGGCTCAAAGGATAATGGAACATGTAGTATCAGGCCTGGAAATGGAAGGAAAAGGGAAGTCAGAGAATTTACAAATTTAGCCAGGAAGAGGAGTGATATCACAGTCACAGAAACCTGCTATATACTGCTAAAAGAGGTACGTTAGACACAAACTGACAGCGAGGTTGTGTCATTTACATGCACAATGCATCTGTTATTTTGGGGAGGAAAAGCTGGAGTTCTTCTTTAAATTCGTTTCAGATTAGAGTCCTCATTATCAAGTTTTAGTTTCCTGGAGTATCCTTAGGCTCATCCCCCAGGTGAGCCGAAGAGATCCCAAAGCAGGTAACCCCACAGGTGCTGGCCCGACTGGCCACCGCAACAAACAAGGAAACTTGGAAAAGGCAGCCTCACACCACAACGGGGTACCAATAAAACATCTTTATTATAATGCAGACAGATGTAGTCACAGGAATGAATGGAAGGTTAACATGTTTCACACATCTTGTGCTTAGTCATGTGATAACCTTCCGTTCATTCCAGTGACTGCATCTGTCTGCATTACAATACATACATTTTATTGGCATCCCCTTGTGGCGTGCAGCTGCCTTTTCCAAGTTTGCTCATCCCTACCCTATCCAAGTTCATCCCCAAAATAAAAAAAAACTGAAAAAAAAGAGCTTCATGGCCTATTTACTGACTCAAAATCAAATAATTATAAAACGATGGAAAGAGAGAAAATATAGATATTTTAGATATTATATATGGGGAGAAGAAGAAAAAACAAAGGGAGGGGTGGTGACGGAGAGGGGCTGGGGGAGTGATGGTGGAAGGAGAGGGTTGGAGCATGTCCGGAACATATCCCGCCTAGGTTGGTTAGCTTAAAGAGGAAGTAAACCCTCATGAGTTTACTTCCTCTTTCATTCCCTGCAAAGGCAAAGCATAATGGACTACTATGCATCGCATAGTATCCCATTATGTGTCACTTACCTGACACAGGAGCCAGCAAAGTCTCCGCTGTCCCCTGTAGTCCGCCGCATCCATCTTGTTGGTGGGGTCTCGCAGCTCCGCCACTGTCATTCGGCGAAGCCGCGATGACGTCACTCCCGCGCATGCGCACGGGAGCCGACACGCGCGGCAGCTCCGTCGCTGAGAATGCTGCGCTCAGTGCGCCGCTGTCTACGGCGCATGCGCCGTAGACAGCGGTGCCTGTTTTCGGGCAAATATCTCCTAAACCATATAGGTTTAGGAGATATTTCTTGGACCTACAGGTAAGCCTTAATCTAGGCTTACCTATAGGTCAAAGTGGTTTGTAAGGGTTTACAACCACTTTAGTACAACATAGCATAAAAAGTTAATTATTAGGAACACTCCCTTGCCACATCCGTGAACATACTTTGAAGCTAAGGAAAAAAAAAACAGTAGGTTGGACTTTAAAACCAAGTTGGACTATAAAATCTTTATAACATCCATTTTCTATTTATCATAAAAAAGTTTAAAACCAAGAAATATGCATAGACACAATCAGCTAAAAACATATGTTTATATATATATCACAGAAACGAGTCGTTCAGAACCCAGTACTTTACAGAAGTCGCAGTTGTTACATAATTTGCGGTAAGTGAACCCCTCTGCACCGACGCATTTCTCTAGTCTGCTTCTTCAGGACGCACAGTGGAGAGTCAGCAATGAATAGGTTTCATGAGAATATGAACAGTCATGCATGGAAATCTCCCTGGGCGGGCACTGGAGCACCTACGAAAGCCGAGCCATCCATGACCCACAGATATGCTGTTGAGTAGTTAGTGTTGGAAATAGAATGGAAAGTTCCCGTCCAATGGGAGAAAGCCAAGAACTCCTAGTCATATATGGGATGATGTAAAGACTCTAATATTGGTCAGAAAGGGGTCACCAGACATACATAGCCAACATAACTCACAGTAGAAAAAAGAAAAAGAAAACACAAGGGGGTTATTGTCCTAACAAGTATTCCAAAGCTGATGCTTGGAGTATTGTGTGTGATCCAGGGAAGCAATGCACAAACATAACATAAAAAGTTATAGAGACCACATTGCATTGGTAGGGTTTCCCCCTAAATACTTTATAATCCAGGTGTCCTAAATTTTTCGAAAAATATTGGTTCAACCAAGCAAAGTGGGAGCTAATTAATAGGCTTGTGCAATTCGTTTCCTAACGAATCGAAATTCGGCCGAATTTTGCATCTGAATGTCCGAATAAAAAAAATAACGAATAACAACCAATACGAAAGAAAAATAACGAATGAATTTTAATTAATTCGACATGATTCGGTAATTCTTTAAAGATCTAATGAAACAAAAGGTCAGCTCAAAGTAAATCTTATAGTCCAATCACCTAATTAATTTTGTGCCGGAGGTTGGATTACTGGCAAAGTGCATTCCTGAGAACTGAGTTAGAAGGGTGTTGTATTGTATTTGATCCGAGGAGAAGAGACATTGTCATTGTGTGTGTTAAAAGATTCAATAAACAAACGACTTTCCAAACTACGAATCATTATCACGAATGTCTATACATACATAAATAGCGAATTTCAACGAATACGAACGAATGAATTCCACACTCTACGAATAATAACAAATTATCTGAAAACGTATTAACATAACATAACGAATATAACAGAACGAAATTATGTATTTTATGAATGACAACGAATCGAAACCAAACAAAATTTTCCGTTGTGCACGAGTCTACTAATTAATCATTAGTGAAGGACCATGATGTTTTATTTTTGAGTTATGCTATTTTTGGAATTTTCGACTTCCAAGCTTTAGCCAACATTTGTTTGGCCACCGTACAAATGAGGGAGTGTGAAAATGTTGCGTGCCAGGTTGCTCTGTGTCTACTGGGATATGGACCTGGGGGACAAACCACCAGACTAAGTCCATCTGTGCACTACATCAGGGTAATACCTACTTTATATTTGTTACATGGTCCCATTAACACCCAGCAGAGGATGCTGGTGCCAACGAGGGAGGGGACTGTTGAAGAAAGGGCAAGTTTAGCTCATTTTTATAGCCTCCTGCACCCAATAAACAATAATAAGCCTCCTTTCTGTCTAGCCCCCCTTGTTGGCCTAATACAGGAAGGCTGGTTCTACTCCCCCCCCCCAGCAGCAGCAGCTCTGGGTACCAAGTGCAAGCAACGACACTTTCAATGTGGCATCGGGTGACATTCTAAAGCGTGTTTATGGCATGGTTTATGAATTCCATCCAGTGTAACGTTCTGCCTGCATTCTGGAAGTGACAGCAGTCAGGAGAGTCCAAGTCTCTCCCCCACACTGTCAGCAATCATCTCAATCTATTTCCATACAGGAGGCCGCAATGCAAATGAGCTTCAGTGGAATTACAGGAATCCCTTTCAGAAGTTGTTTACAGCAGTCACACAGCTTGAACATATTGTTTGTCATTATCTTTTCTAGCTTTCCCCTTCGAAATTATTCTTCAAAGTGTATCTGTGATTTTCTTACTTTAATCCTATATGTGTGTGTGTGTGTGACTATTCGAATGTAAATAATGTTATCATCAGGTGTTATGATTTTAAAGATGCGTTTCTAATTAGAGTGTATAATTATATCTATAACTAAGGACATTCACATCGCCTCATTTCACGTGCATGCTGCGTTTCCTGTTTAGAAGTGTAGTATAATGATCTATAGCAGGACCCAGAGCCTATTCACACTACGGATTCCGTTTATAAAATATTTGCTACCGTGAATAATCCCTGTAATGTGTCTAGCATGTTTATTTCCTTTGATTTCCAGCTCCACCTAGTGGCCATAGAAGAATATTTTTCTGATTGAGGTATTTCAGAAAAATACCACAGCATGGCCACTAGATGGAGCTTTCAATCATAGAAAATAAACATATGATAGACATTTAGCAAATAGTTTGCAATTACTGTATTAATTAGGAATTTCCGTATGAATTGTGTCAGATTTACACAACACAGTACAATTATGTCTGGCAAGGGATAGTGACTTCAACACCATAATTAGGCCTGAAGACAGGAGAGGCTCCATAGAAAGGCTGGGTTACGATATTGTTTTTCTTAGATAAATGTTGAGATAAACAGGCCTGGTGGATGTGCATATTAAGCACTGCCCTGGCAGCACAGGATTCATATTTCAGAGAGGGAATAGTCAGAGTAGGATAGATAGTTTTTTTTTTTTTTTAAAGGAGAACTCTGCTTTCTCGGCTCCTGATTTGAGGGCGGTGGAGTTCCCTGACCACTCAATGCTGTCTGTGACTCTGAATGCCTCCGACACTCCACCCAGGGGAAGGGTTACCTGGAAACTGAATTGGGCTCTCCTGGAAGAGGTAGAGGTAAGACAATCCTTTGAGGATTTTTTTCAGGCACGGGTTTCTATTCTGGACCTTTGCAGCAATAAGTCAGAGTGATGGGAACTTGTGAAACAAAGGGCAATTGGACTTTTCAAGGCCATAAGTAAGAAGAAGCAGCTTGGTATGTATATTGCCTACCAGCATTTGCAGAGGAAGCATGATTGTCTTATCTTATCATAGAGAAGATCCAGGGGAGATCTCTGAGGTAAAGCTTCTTCTTAGGAAGTGTCAATACGACCAGCCTGCCTCCTTGGTTCTGGAGAGGCATAATGGAAGATATCACTTGACTGATCCTTACCAGAACTGTAAGCATGGCATAGCAGTTAAGACGGCCATAGGCCTGAGACATAGTACAGGTTCCCTGGTGAAGTCCAGATCAGGGATCCTGGAGATCTTCAGGTCATATTACGCAGACCTTCTGGGAAGAAAGGACCTTTGTCAGGACAAGATGGACAGCTTTTTGGATTCTACTCCAGGATTGGGAAATGGTACATTGATGGATTTGACAGAACAAATTTCAGTGGATGAGGTAGTTCATGCTATAGAGAAGCTGGCTACCAAAAAAATTGCCTGGGCCAGAAGGGTTGACAGGTGAAATCTATAAGTGTTTTAAGTCCATTGTGGCTCCCTTTTTAGCAGAGGTTTATAACAGCTGTCTAAAAAGGGTTCACTCCCTCCCTCCATGAGGCAATCAGCTGTGATTCTTCTGTCAAAAGGTAAAGAACCCTCAGTGACTGAGAACTGGCGCCCCATCAGTCTTCTTAATGTTGATAGAAAGATATTGGCGAAGATTCTTTTTTAGCGCTTGTCGTCAGTAGCAGGCGATTTGTTGTCCAGTCATCAGGACTGTTCAGTCCAAGGTAGAAGTAGCTTTTCAGTGGTTTTAGCTGTCTGGGAGGCTTTGGAAAGGTGCAGGGCTGCTGCCAATGGATCAGGCAAAGGTTTTTGATAGAGTTAATCATGAATACCTGTATTTACTACTTGGTAGATATGGCCTGCAGGGGAGGTTTATAGATTGGCTGAAAACATTATATAGAGGGGCTGAGAGCTTCCCACTGGTTAATGGTTGGGTTGGCCTTTTGAGGTTGGCTCTGGTGCATGCCAGGGATGTCCTCTGCTATATGTATTTGCAATCAACCCCTTCATAAGAAGACTAGAGAGTGGATCTTTGTGTGTGGTTTCTTTAGGCATTGCTGGTGTGCCGCCTTTGAAGGTCGTGGCCTATGCCGATGATGTGTCTGTTATTGTCTCAGGAACAGAGGAGGCTCAGAAGGTGGTCTCTATGATAGAGCAGTACATGAAGGCTCCTGGTTCTAAAGTCAACCATGAAAAGAGTGAAGTTTTCTGGATGAGTGTTGGGCATAAAATTTGGTCCTGGTGACTATGGTCATCGAAATTGGGAAAGCAGGTTGGTGGGTGCCAATGCCAAAGTAGCAAGCTGGAAGAAATGGAAGCTTTCCTTGAGGGAGAGGTTGACTTGACCAAAACGTACCGGGTTTTTATATGTCAGCTTTGTCTGTATCTTGCCAGCATCTCTCTATGCAAGTGTGTACCTCTGTTTTTTTCCAACTGTTATGGTGAAATAAGCTGAACCTGATCAAACGCAATGTAACTTAGCTGTTCAGGCGGGAGGGTGGCCTAGGAATGGTCAAACCAATAGTTTTCTTTTCTCTGTTCTTTTTAAAGTACAATCTTGGTAACATGCTACAGAGAACCCGCCGGGATAGGTGGGTATTTTTCAAACTTGTTTTAGGCCATTTCTGCGATGCTGGGAAGATGGCCAGTGAAATTTCTGAGAGTCTGGCATGGCAAGCTCCCGGCTTATGTTGCCCCATGTCTGAAAATACTTCAGCAGTGGCAGGTGACAGTGGAGGATATCAAGTCCCTCCCCAGAAAACTTCTGGAGAAGAGGATTTTGAGCTCTACTTTCAGTGTGTCACTGGCCTTAAGGAATTGCCCAGGCTCTGTAATGAGGGAGGGTTTGCGTTTAATCAATTTAGAAAGAATCCCCTTGAAGTTTAGGGATAAAGCCTGGCTCACTTTCCATGGAAGGCTCTATGTGAGAGGGAACTTGAAGCATCACCCTGTGGATGATCAGGATTGTCCTAGAGCGGAGTGTGTTGGTAAAATGGAGTCTATGTACCACTTTTTGCTGCGGTGTCCCTTTAACATAGAGGTGTATAAAAGGGTGGGGAGGGCTCTAGGCATTCCTTTTTTCTATTGCATGAGTTATGCGGAGTGGGTGTATGGGGCATTCCCGAATCGCTGGGATTTTGATACAATGTTTCTAGTTAGTATAGTTGTCCATTACTTCACATGGAATGCACGGTGCCAGATTACCCTGTGGAAGAAAGCCCTCTGTTGAGGTGGTGGTGCACGATATTCTGGGGTGTGGTTCAGAAAAATTTGGGGGCTTGAGAAGGGCAGGGAGCCTAGGGCGGTCTGGAAAGGGGTGTGGAGGAATATCAGACCTGCCTTTGGTGAACTGCCCATCTCTGGGTGAGGAGCTCTTTTCTTTTTCTGTTTCTTTCACTCCCTGAGCTTATGTTGGTTAGTATCTTCTTTTTGAAGAAGGGCTGCATGCATAATGGGTGCGGGTTTGTTTCTTGACCACACAGGTTTGTCTGGTATAGTGGTGTGAGTCGTAGTAAGATTATCCCCAATAATGACATGTTAATGATGAGTTTTGTTTTTGCTGTAAAGTCAGTTTTTGTTTGGGAGCAGATTTGCTATATTTATTTTTATTCATGTAAATATGTATATTATATATAGTGATTTTATGCTTATTGATTGCAAGACTTTTAATAAAGAAAAATTGGGAAGATTGCTCCTTACATTGGTGGTCAGTGGCAAGAATTTCTCCCTAAAAAGATCAAAGGTGTCAGTGGGAACTTATCTGAGAGGCAGAAATTGCTCATTGCATAAGGAACCCCTGGCAACCTCTGGAGGAACCCTGGTTAAGAAACCCTGCTCTAACTGCAGCATCTACAGGACAGCTTGTGCTTTTAAAAAAATAAATTAAAAAAAAAAAACACAACATCAGGTGAAAATATAGAAAAGAAAGAATGAAAAATAAAACAAATGCAGCCATTTGTAATGATCTGTTCACACCTGGTGTTTCCGAAATACGCAACAAATCGCATAGAAAACGCATTTTGCTGCACATTTCGGAAACATACTGCGAATTAGCGCCGTGCCATGAATTGTCATTGGAACCCCATTATGCTTCAAAATGTGGAGGAAAAAAAATAAAACAGGAGGAAATGCGAGTTCCTGCAATGCTCAGGTGTGAACCAAGGCTAAGAGTCGGGAAGCTGCAGTATAATAAATGTTTGCTCTTGGGTTTAATACGACTTTAATTTTAAAATTAAATTTCAAATAGAATATCTTAAAATGAAATTGAATCAACTCGTTCGGTCATCCTGACATTGCAGGCGGTGGAATCTCAGCTGTTTGCGTCAATGCTACAAGCAGCCGGTTACAAATCTGTCCAGCTACTGGGAAGTGATTGTAAACCCCTAAGGGCTCATTTAGATGTGCTTTGAGATTTTAGATACCATGGATGCCCATTAACGAGCCTATCGCATGTGTTTTTGTTGCATTTGCATCTCATTAAATCCGTAATAAACCCAAAACTAAAAATGTATTGTATTGAGGTTAAACGTTCACCAGATGTGGTGTCTGCATTCGTTTTCTTTTTTAAGGTGTTTTCACCTGGTGATCTGACCAGTAACACACTTCCTGTATTGGAGTGCACCCCACTCTAAATGAAGGAGCACAGGAGGCACATTTGAACAACACTATTGTCAGTCTTTTAGGGGGAGGGAGGAAATTGCACCAGAGACTCCCCCCATCACAGACCCCCCCACCCCCCCCCCATCACAATCCTGCCATCACAGACTGCCTCTATCACAGACCACCCCATCATAGGCCCACCATCACAGACCGCCTCTATCACAGACCACCCCATCATAGGCCCACCATCACAGACCGCCTCTATCACAGACCACCCCATCATAGGCCCACCATCACAGACCGCCTCTATCACAGACCACCCCATCACAGGCCCACTATCACAGACCGCTTCTATCACAGACCTACCATCACAGACCGGCTCTATCACAGACCCACCATCACAGACCGCCTCTATCACAGACCCTCCATCACAGACCACCCCATCACAGGCCCACCATCACAGACCGCTTCTATCACAGACCCACCATCACAGACCACCTCTTTTACAGACCCACCATCACAGACCCACCATCACAGACCCACCATCACAGACCGCCTCTATCACAGACCCACCATCACAGACCACCCCATCACAGGCCCACCATCACAGACCACCCCATCACAGGCCCACCATCACAGACCGCTTCTATCACAGACCTACCATCACAGACCGCCTCTTTTACAGACCCACCATCACAGACCCCCTCTATCACAGACCACCCCATCACAGGTCTGCCATCACAGACCGCTTCTATCACAGACCACCCCATCACAGACCCACCATCACAGGCCTCCCCATCACAGACCACCCCATCACAGGCCTGCCATCACAGACCCCCTCTATCACAGACCACCCCATCACAGACCACCCCATCACAGGCCTGCCATCACAGACCCCCTCTATCACAGACCACCCCATCATAGACCACCCCATCACAGGCCTGCCATCACAGACCACCTCTATCACAGACCCACCATCACAGACCGCCTCTATCACAGACCCTCCCATCACAGACTCTCCCATCACAGACCCCCCTCCCATCATAGGCCTGCCATCACAGACCGCCTCTATCACAGACCACCTGTCACAGACCCACCATCACAGAGCTCCCCATCACAGGTCTGCCATCACAGACCACCTCTATCACAGACCACCTCTATCACAGACCACCTCTATCACAGACCCACCATCACAGACCGCCTCTATCACAGACCGCCTCTATCACAGACCCTCCCATCACAGACCCTCCCATCACAGACCCCCCCCATCATAGGCCTGCCATCACAGACCGCCTCTATCACAGACCACCCATCACAGACCCATCATCACAGACCTCCCCATCACAGGTCTGCCATCACAGACCGCCTCTATCACAGACCACCCATCACAGACCCATCATCACAGACCTCCCCATCACAGGTCTGCCATCACAGACCGCCTCTATCACAGACCGCCTCTATCACAGACCGCCTCTATCACAGACCGCCTCTATCACAGACCCCCCCATCATAGGCCTGCCATCACAGACCGCCTCTATCACAGACCACCCGTCACAGACCCACCATCACAGACCTCCCCATCACAGGTCTGCCATCACAGACCACCCCATCACAGACCCACCATCACAGGCCTGCCATCACAGACCCACCATCACAGGCCTGCCATCACAAACCACCCATCACAGACTCCCCATCACAGACCCCCCCCCCCCCCCTCACAGGCCTGCCATCACAGACCAGCCCATCATAGGCCTGCCATCACAGACCAGCCCATCATAGGCCTGCCATCACAGACCGCCTCTATCACAGACCACCCGTCACAGACCCACCATCACAGACCTCCCCAGCACAGGTCTGCCATCACAGCCCATCATAGGCCTGCCATCACAAACCACCCATCACAGACTCCCCATCACAGACCCCCCCCCCCCCCTCACAGGCCTGCCATCACAGACCAGCCCATCATAGGCCTGCCATCACAGACCACCCATCACAGACCACCTATCACAGACCCACCTATCACAGACCCACCATCACAGATCCACCATCACAGACCCACCATCACAGATCCACCATCACAGATCCACCATCACAGACCCACCATCACAGACCCACCATCACAGAACACTTCTACCACAGACCACTCATCACAGACCCACCATCATAGGCCTGCTATCACAGACCACCTCTATCACAGACCACCCATCACAGACCCACCATCACAGACCACCTCTATCACAGACCACCCATCACAGACCCACCATCACAGACCCACCATCACAGGCCTGACATCACAGACCACCCATCACAGACCCACCATCACAGGCCCACCACCACAGACCGCCTCTATCACAGACCACCCATCACAGACCCACCATCACAGGCCCACCATCACAGGCCCACCATCACAGGCCCACCATCACAGCCCCACCATCACAGGCCCACCATCACAGGCCGCCTCTATCATAGACCACCCATCATAGACCACCCATCACAGACCCACCATCACAGGCCCACCATCACAAGCCCACCACCACAGACCGCCTCTATCACAGACCACCCATCACAGACCCACCATCACAGGCCCACCATCACAGGCCCACCATCACAGGCCCACCATCACAGGCCGCCTCTATCATAGACCACCCATCATAGACCACCCATCACAGACCCACCATCACAGGCCCACCATCACAGGCCCACCATCACAGGCCCACCATCACAGGCCGCCTCTATCATAGACCACCCATCATAGACCACCCATCACAGCCCCACCATCACAGGCCCACCATCACAGGCCCACCATCACAGGCCCACCATCACAGTCCCACCATCACAGACTGCCTCTATCACAGACCACCCATCACAGACCGACCATTATAGACCCACCATCACAGACTGCCTCTATCACAGACCCCTCCATCACAGACCCACCATCACAGGTCTGCCATCGCAGATCACCTTTATCACAGACCACCCATCACAGATCCACCATAACAGACCCACCATCACAGGCCCACCATCACAGACTGCCTCTATCACAGACCCCCCATCACAGATCCACCATCACAGGCCCACCATCACAGACCCACCATCACAGACCCACCATCACAGACCCACCATCACAGGCCACCTCTATCACAGACCACCTATCACAGACCCCACATCACAGATCCTCCATCACAGGCCCACCATCACAGACCACCTTTATCACAGACCACCCCATCACAGACAACCTGCAATACAGACCCCCCCCCCATCACAGGCCTGCCATCACAGACAACCCACCTGTTACAGACCCTCCCCCTGTCACAGAGCCCTCCCCCCTTCACAGACCCCCCCTCACATACCCCCCTTTATACCCTTTGTCCTCAGCCCCACCTTCACATCACAGCCCCCCCCCCCCCAATCCTTATACCACAGTCCCCTTTACATCTTAATCCCCCTCCCTGCTTCTTTACATCATAGTCTGCCTTCCATATTATCAACCCCTTACTTCACTTCCCCCCCTTTGCACTACAGACCCCCATTATATCACAGCCTCCTCCTCCCCTTCCACATCACAGTCCTCCCACCACATTACAGACTCCTGTCCCTTTCATGTGGTCCAGACAGGTCTATTACTGGGCCCAGATCTGGACCGCGCTCCTCCATTAGTGATGCCTGAAATACATTAACAGATTGAAGCCAAACTTCAGCTAATAATTTATACTCAGTTACAGCAAATGTTTTTTTTTCCGTTTTTTTTCTCTTTTGGGATAAAAGGTGTTACATAAATACAGAAGAGCTGATCATTGTAAGCACCCCTGCTAGTGGTAAATGCTTCGTCCCATCTCTACAACTGATACATTCCACTGGAGAGTTAGTGCTGTGAAAAACAACAGACATGCTTGCTGGATCACCAGATTAAAAAAAAAGAAGTAAAGTCCAAAAAGGAAACGAATGCAGTCCTCACATCTAAGAATTAGTAAGCTGCAATAGAATAAATGTTTGTTTTGGGGTTCAATACGGCTTTAGATGAGGTTTTCCAGACGCCTCCCCAGCGTTGGTTTTCTATTGTCGGGATCCTTGTACTATTATCTCGGCCAGCAATGCTTTCTAGAAGCATCTCATTGCGCTGTAAATGCCAACAAGGCGTTTGTGAGGCTTTTGTAGCGCGTTCACATAGACATGAATGGCGTTATTTGGGGAGAAATTAAAGCCGGCTGAACGCTCGCTATGTATTGTTACAACGCAATACAAAGTGAAGAAAACACGACCGTGAGAACAAAACCGGTGGCTGCAATGACATAATCTCACACTGATATGCATTTGTGAGGCTTCAAACACACAGATGAAATATTTAACACTCATGTAAAGTTTGATTCGGCTCGGTAAGGCGCGGATATACTAGTGGTTGGGGGGTGGTAAAACCCTGCAGTTACGCCACATTTTTACCACCTCCCAATTGCTGCTCCTATTAGGCAGCAGTCGTGGTGTACATATGTCTCCGCTGTGATGCTTTGCTTCCCAGTGGCAGAAGAAATGATACCCTCAGATCACTATTCAGAGAGCAAAGCAAGTGTAAGCGAAGGCCTTAGTGTCAACATACATGCTACAATCTGACCATACAATCTCTGTATAATTAGAGTTACCAAAACTTAGTAATATTAGGACCTACCTCATCTATCCAATCAATTTGTATTCAATTTGGCAGCCCCTGTACAATAGTTGTTGGCAGACTTAAAGCTGGCCATACTCTATACAATCAGTCTCTCTACAAGCTCCTTTAGATCTATTTAAGCGATGTAATATGAGGACAGATCTAATTCCATTCAGTCAGTACCAAATCAGGAAAGCTCTTGTACTAAGTAGTTGATGGTAGAGCTAAAGGAGATTGTGCAATCAGATTGTATGGTGTATGCCTAGGTTAGGGGGTCACCATACACCAGGGATATGCAATTAGCGGACCTCCAGCTGTTGCAGAACTACAAGTCCCATCATGCCTCTGCCTCTGGGAGTCATCATGCTTGTGGCTGTCAGAGTCTTGCTATGCCTCATGGGACTTGTAGTTCTGCAACAGCTGGAGGTCTGCTAATTGCACATCCCTGCTATACACGTTATAATCTGACTGTACAATCTCCATATATACAACTATCTTTTACCAAAGGATGTAACATGGGGATCTACTCAAACTCTCCAATCAATTTGTATCAAATCTGGCAGCTCCATGCACTACAAAGCTTTTGGTGGATGGAGCTATGTAATGTGTAATTGTAACATTACACATTACAATCTGACCATACAATCTTTCTACATGAAACGTGAAGCTAAGCACACAGTTTACAATGTGATTGTACAATCTCCTTTAGACCTACCAACAAGTATGTAGTGCTAGGGCCTGCCTGACTAAATACAAATCGATTGGATAGTTTAGGGAGGTCTTCAAAATACGGAGGGGAAAAAAGACGAAAAACTTTCTGCTGGAGAGTTAGTGATGTGGAAACCAACAGACTTACTGGCTGGATCACCAGAAGAAAAAAAAAAAGGTTAAAAAGGAAACGAATGCAGCCATCACATCTAATGACTGGTAAGCTGCAATATATGACATTTTTGGTTTTGGGTTTAATACCGACTTCGCTTTGTAAAGCACAACCAATCGCATGCAAGGAACATAAAAAAAATGCATTTTTGCTTGCACATGATTGGATGATGGAAGACAGAAGATAGACCTTCTACTCATTTACTAAGCTCTGGAGCAACTGTACTTTACAAAGTGCAGTCTATAGGGCTGATTTACTAAAGGCAAATAGACAGTGCAGTTTGCAATGTGCAGTTGCTCCAAAGTTTAGTAAATGAGGAGAAGCTCTGCTGACTTCCGTCATCCAATCATGTGCAAGTAGATTTTATTTTCGTTTTTCCTTGCATGTGATTGGGTATTCTTTATAAGCAGAGCTTTCCCTCATTTACTAAGCTCTGGAGCAATTGCAATTTGCAAAGTGCTCAGTCTATTTGCCTTTAGTAAATCAACCCCTAGTGTATCTATGGGGCGGATTTACAAATGGGAAATAGACTGGGCACTTTGCAAGTGCAGTTGCCCCGAAGCTTAGTAAATGAGGGGGAGCTCTGCTGACTTCCATCATCCAATCATGTGCAAGCAAATTTTTATTTTATTCTTTCCTTGCACATGATTGGGTATTCTTTATAAACAGAGCTTCCACTCATTTACTAAGCTCTGGAGCAATTGCATTTTGCAAAGTGCACAGTCTATTTGCCTTTAGTAAATCCCCCTCATAGACAAATAGTGGTTGATTTACTAAAGGCAAATAGACTGCAATGTGCAAAGTTCAGTTGCTCCAGAGCTTAGTAAATGAGGGGAAGCTCTGCTTTATAAAGAATACCCAATCACATGCAAGAAAATAAAAAAAACAAATTTTTGCTTGCACTTAATCAGATGATGGAAATCAGCAGAGCTTCTGCTCATTTACTAAGCTCTGGAGCAACTGCACTTTGCAAATTACCCAGTTTTGCCTTTAGTAAAGTGCAGTTGCTCCAGAGCTTAGTAAACAAAGGGAAGCTCTGCTGACTTCCATCACCCAATCAAGTGCAAGCAAAAATGCTATTTTTTTTTGCATGTGATTGGGTATTCTTTCCAAAGTGAAAACCTCATTTACTAAGCTCTGGAGCAACTGCACTTGCAGAGTGTTACTGCACTTTCCAGAGTGTACACTCTATTTGCACCCAATCACATACAAGGAAAAAAAAAAGAATTTTTGCTTGCACATAATTGGATGATGGAAGTCAGCAGAGCACGTCCTCATTTACTAAGCTCTGGAGCAATTGCACTTTGCAAGGTGCTCAGTCTTTAGTAAATCAACCCCTATGTAACTACGGGGCTG
This sequence comes from Lithobates pipiens, assembly GCF_037356315.1. NCBI lineage: Eukaryota > Metazoa > Chordata > Amphibia > Anura > Ranidae > Lithobates > Lithobates pipiens. The sequence continues at coordinate 62,914,176 of NW_027507784.1, forward strand.
ATTTACTAAAGGGAAATAGACTGTGCACTCTGCAAGTGCAGTTCCCCTCATTTACTAAGCTCTGGAGCAACCACACGTTGTAGCATACCATTGTACTCGCAAAGTGCACAGTCTATTTGCCTTTAGTAAATCACCCCCCCCACCACCAATACTATACAAGTGTAAGCAAAAATGCATTTTTTTTTTTTTACATGTGATTGGGTATTCTTTCTAGAGTGAAGCCTTTAGTAAATCACCCCCCACCCCAAACACTATGGGGGGGATTTACTAAAGGCAAATAGACTGTGCACTCTGGAAAGTGCAATTACACTCTGCGCGTGTAGTTGCTCCAGAGTTTAGTAAATTAGGTAAGGCTTCACTCTGGAAAGAATACCCAATCACATGCAAAAAGAAAGAAAAACTGCATTTTTGCTTGCACTTGATTGGATGATGGAAGTCAGCAGAGCTTCCCCTCGTCTACTAAGCTCTGGAGCCACTGCACTTTACTAAAGGCAAAAAGACTGGGTAATTTGCGAAGTGCAGTTGCTCCAGAGCTTAGTAAATGAGTGGAAGCTCTGTTTATAAAGAATACCCAATCATGTGCAAGGAAAGAATAAAATAAAAATTTGCTTGCACATGATTGGATGATGGAAGTCAGCAGAGCTCCCCCTCATTTACTAAGCTTCAGGGCAACTGCACTTGCAAAGTTCCCAGTCTATTTCCCATGAGTAAATCCGCCTCATAAATACAGAGGGGTTGATTTACTAAAAGCAAATAGACTGAGTACTTTGCAAAGTGCAATTGCTCCAGAGCTTAGTAAATGAGGGGGAGCTCTGCTGACTTCCATTATCCAATCATGTGCAAGCACATTTTTATTTTATTCTTTCCTTGCACAGGATTGGGTATTCTTTGCAAAGTGAAGCTTTACTATGCATGCAATTGCACTCACAAAGTGTACAGTCTATTTGCCTTTAGTAAATCAGCTCCTATTTGCCTTTAGTAACCCCCCCCCCAGTATGTGAAATGTTAGCAAAGGCAAATAGACTGTAGACTTTGTGAGTGCAATTGAATGCTACGAAGTGCGGCTGCTCCAGAGCTTAGTAAATGAGCAGAAGCTCTGCTGACTTCCATTATCCAATCATGTGGCAGCAAAAATGCTGTTTATTTTCTTGTATGTGATTGGTTGTTCTTTGCAAAGTGAAGCTTTACCTCATTTACTAAGCTCTGGAGCAACTGCACTTTCCAAAGTGCTTATTTGCCATTAGTACAGGCATACCCCACTTTTAAGTACACAATGGGGTTTATTTACTAAAGCTAGAAAGTGCAAAATCCGACTCACTTCTGCATAGAAACCAATGAGCTTCTAACCCCAGCTTGTTCAATTAAGCTTTGGTAATAAAACCTGGAATCTCATTGGTTTCTATGCAGAAGTGAACCTGATTTTCCACTTTCCAGCTTTAGTAAATAAACCCCATCGTGTACTTAAAAGTGGGATATGCCTGTATATCAACCCCTATAGGTAGTGGATTGTACACAGATTGTAACGTCTATGGTGGAGTTTCCCGTACAGCTTCCTTGCCTTCGATCACAGACCGCCCCCCACACAATCAGCGTTCAAATCAAACGTTATTTTTAGCCGTCCTTCACGTGTCAATGTATTGGTCTATGTAGCGAGCACAGCGAACGCTTTGAGAACTTTTCTCCGTGTGCTCCTCTTGCCCCCCCCCCCCACGCGTGCCGTCAGCTAATTCTACCGAGGGGCTCCTGACCATGTCACCTGGATCGGACGGCGCAGTCGGTTCCCAGCCCCCCCCCCCCCCATGCAGAGTTGACGCTTACCCCTCAGCGCAGGCAGCAGCGATCGGTCCTTCCTGTCGTCGCATTTATTACATTCACTGAAGTAGAGGAGCAGGAAGACGTCCACCAGCACCCACACCAGGGACGTGGCCAGGACCACCTTACAATACATGAACCTTCTCATGTCCTTTAATGGGATTCCACCCGTCACGCTACGGAAAGAGGCAGCGCGGGGGAGCCGGCTCCGCACCTCCCGGACACGATCCTGCACAGACGCACGCCAAACGACATCCCAGCCTCGTTAGGAGCCGAGGAAGACCACCGGTGAACTTTTCAAGGGGCTAGTCAGCCCCCCCCCACCACCCACACTTCTTCCTGTGGGGGGGGGGGTGAACGGCGACGGAAGGCTTAATGGAAAGGCATTTGTCACGTCTTGACAGGGGCAGCCTGGGCACCTTGATCTGCGATTCGCCTGCAGCGGCGAGCGGCTAGAGGTGACAAGATGCAGGAGGCTTGGCTGGTTTCTGTGTTGCCAGGTTACATGAACGAGAGAGCGAGGAAAAAAAAAAAAGAAGAAAGCTTTTATTCTTGCAGGGCTCAGCCCCTTCGTTCCATTTCTGGCTCGGCTTCTCCGCGCGATTCTCGTCTTCTAGGCAAGAGGAACGTGAGACATGACTGACTCCCAGCCAAGGAAACCTTCAGACGGAGGGGGACCAGGATTCAGGATGTCATCGGGCTGCGGATTGGCTGGCCTTCCCCCCGGGCCCCCTGATTGGGTGCGAAAAAAAAAAAAAAATGTTCTCCTTTTGGGAAGTGCAGCAAAAAAAAAAAAAAAAAAAAGACAATCGAGTTGATTTTTTCTGCGGTTTGGGAAGCAGGAGGTTAATGGCGAGGAATAAAAGCCGAGCGTTTTGTATATGTGTGTGTGTGTGTGTGTGTGTGTGTGAGATCAGCACCATGCAGAGGTCAGGATCACCCGGAGAAGAAGAGAGAGAGAGGCTTATAGACACTGAATAGAGGCAGCCTGCCGGGGGTGAGCCGGAGACGGCGGAGGAAGCTGGAACTGCACTTTATACCGGCCGTGCCTCAGCCTGGCATTGGAAGGAAACGCCAAATTGAAAGTCTATCCAAAACCAGAAAACCAAAAATGTCATATATTGCAGCTTACCGCTAAACACCGCTAAACACCGCTAAACACCGCTAAACCGCGTCCTTATTCTACGAAGATCAGCCATACAGAACAATCCATACACATCCACTACTTACAGCCGTACTAAACCCAAAACCAAAAATGTAATATATTCATTGCGGCTTACCAATCATTAGATGGGATGACTGCATTCGTTTTCATTATTTAAACTTTCTTTCTCTTTTATTTACAACTGGTGAGCCGGCCAGGGTTGCCAACCGCCAGTAAATTTACTGACAGTTTGTAAAAATCTCTGATTTGTTTTTGTTTTTTTTACAACTGCTAGTAAATATCAGGGGTTGATCATTTCATGTTGTATTTACTTTTTAAGTGCAAATCAAGCAAATTACTTTGTTATAGGTATTGTCATTGTTTCCATATCGTGTTTATACTGTTCAAACATTCACCGTGTTAGTTTTCAATAGGAGTTCTGTCAATTCTCTGGTTGCCAGTAAAAAAAAAAAATGTGCTCCGCCAGTAAATTTCCCATGTTTTGTTAGTAAAAAAATGCTGCGGGAGGTTGGCAGTCCTGGAGCCGGCCAGTAAGTCTGTTTTTCAAAAGAACAAGCTCTCCAACAGAATGTGTCAGTTACAGGGATGGAACAAACCATTTACCACTGACAGGGGTGCTTAAACCCAAAAACAAAAATGTTAAATATTGCAGCTTATCGTTATCCCCCCTCTCTCTGCATCTCTCTATCCCTTTCTCTCTCCCTGTCTCTCTGCATCTCTCTATCCCTCTCTCTCCCTTTCTCTCTCTCTCTCTGCATCTCTCTATCCCTCTCTCTCCCTTTCTCTCTCTCTCTCTCTCTCTGCATCTCTCTATCCCTCTCTCTCTCCCTCTCTCTCTGCATCTCTCTATCCCTTTCTCTCTTCCTGTCTCTCTGCATCTCTCTATCCCTCTCTCTCCCTGTCTCTCTCTCCCTGTCTCTCTCTCCCTGTCTCTCTCTCCCTGCATCTCTCTCTCTGTCTCTCTCTCCCTGTCTCTCTCTCCCTGTCTCTCTCTCCCTGCATCTCTCTCTCTGTCTCTCTCTCTCTCTGCGTCTCTCTCTCTCTCTGCGTCTCTCTCTCTCTCTCTGTGTTTCTCTGTCTCTCTGCGTCTCTCTCTCCCTGCGTCTCTCTCTCTCTCTCTCTCTCTCTCTCTGTGTTTCTCTGTCTCTCTGGGTCTCTATCTCCCTGTCTCTCTCTCTGCATCTCTCTGTGCCCCCCAACTCCCTCCACCTCTCCCTTTCTCTCTCTGCGTCTCTCTCTCTTTCTGCATCTCACTCTCTCTCTGCGTCTCTCCCCCCTCTCTCTCTCTGCATCTCTCTCTCCCCTCTCTGCATCTCTCTCTATGTCTGCGTCTCTCTCTCTCCTTCCCCCCTCTCTATCTGCATATCTCTCTCTCTTTCTATGTGTCTCCCCCCCCTCTGCATCTCTCTCTCTCTGTCTCTCTCTGCGTCTATCTGTCTTTCTGCGTCTCTCTCTCTCCCTCTCTGCATCCCCCCTCTGCATCTCTCTGTGTCACTCCCCCTCTCTCTCTGTCTCTCTCTCTCGCTCCACCTCTCTCTCTCTGCATCTCTCTCTCTCTCTGCGTCTATCTCCCTGTCTCTCTCTCCCTGTCTCTCTCTGCGTCTCTCTCTCTCTTGGCGTCGCTCTCTCTTCCTCTCTCTTTCCGCAGCTCTCTCTCCCCCCTCTCTCTCTCTATGCATCTCTCTCTTTCTCTCTCTGCGTCTCTCCCTCTTTCTCCCCCCTCTCTTTGCTTTGCATCTCTCTCTCTCTGCATCTCTCTCTCTTTTTCTGTCTCTCTGCATCTCTCTCTCTCCCTGTCTCTCTCTCTCCGTCTCTCGCTCTCTTTCTGCATCTCTGTCTCTTCCTGTCTCTCTCTGTGTCTCTCCCCCTCTGCATCTCTCTCTCTTTGTGTGTGTGTTTCTCTGCATCTCTCTCTCCTCCTCTGTCTCTGCGTCTCTCTCTCTCTATGTGTGTCTCTCTCTCCCTGTCTCTCTCTCTATGCGTCTCTCTCTCTCCCTGTCTCTCTCTCTATGTGTGTCTCTCTCTCCCTGTCTCTCTCTCTCTTCTTGTCTCTCTCTCTATGTGTGTCTCTCTCTCCCTGTCTCTCTCTCTCTATGCGTCTCTCTTCCTGTCTCTCTCTCTCTCTATGTGTCTCTCTCTCTGCATCTCTCTCTCCCTGTCTCTCTCTGTGCGTCTCTCTCTCTCTCTGCGTCTCTCTCTCCGAGTATCTCTATCTGCGTCTCTCTCCCTGTCTCTCTCTCTGCCTCTCTGCGTCTCTCTCTCCCTGTCTCTCTCTCTGCGTCTCTCTCTCCCCATCTCCCTCTCTGCGTTTCTCTCTCTCTGCGTCTCTCTCTCTCCCTGTCTCTCTCTGCGTCTCTCTCTCTCTCTCTGCATCTCTCTCTCTCCCTGTCTCTCTCTCTGCCTCTCTGCGTCTCTCTCTCCCCGTCTTTCTCTCTGCGTCTCTCTCTCCCCGTCTCTCTCTCTCTGCGTCTCTCTCTCTCTCCCTGTCTCTCTCTGCGTCTCTCTCTCTCTCTGCATCTCTCTCTCTCCCTGTCTCTCTCTCTGCGTCTCTCTCTCCCCGTCTCTCTCTCTGCGTCTCTCTCTCTCCCCGTCTCTCTCTCTGCGTCTCTCTCTCTCCCTGTCTCTCTCTGCTTCTCTCTCTCTGCGTCTCTCTTACTGCGCCTCTCTCTCTCTCTGCGTCTCTCTCTCTGCGGTTCTCTCTCTCTGCTTCTCTCGCTCTCTGCGTCTCTCTCTGCGTCTCCACCCTCTCTCGCTCTCTGCGTCTCTCGCTCTCTCTCTGCGTCTCCACCCTCTCTCTCTCTCTGCATTTCTCTCTCTTTCTGCGTTCCTCTCTCTCTCTTTCTGTGTGTGTCTCTCTGCGTCTCTCTCTCTCTCTCCCCTCTCTGCATCTCTCTCTTTCTGCGTCTCTCTCTCTCTGCGTCTCTCCCCCTTTCTGCATCTCTCTCTCTTTCTGTGTGTGTGTCTCTCTCTGCGTCTCTCTCTGCGTCTCTCTCTCTCTCTCCCCGCTCTCTCTCTGTATGTCTCTCTCTCTCTATGTGTGTCTCTCTCTCCCTGTCTCTCTCTCTATGTGTGTCTCTCTCCCTGTCTCTCTCTCTTCCCGCTCTCTCTCTGTATCTCTCTCTCTCTTTCTCTATGTGTGTCTCTCTCTCTCCCTGTCTCTCTCTCTCTATGTGTCTCTCTCTCCCTGTCTCTCTCTCTATGTGTGTCTCTCTCTCTATGTGTCTCTCTCTCCCTGTCTCTCTCTCTATGTGTCTCTCTCTCCCTGTCTCTCTCTCTATGTGTGTCTCTCTCTCCCTGTCTCTCTCTCTCTCCTGTCTCGCTCTGCGTCTCTCTCTCTGCGTCTCTCTTTCTGCGTCTCTCTCTCTCTCTCTGCGTCTCTCTCTGCGTCTCTCTCTCTGCATCTCTCTCTCTCTGCGTCTCTCTCTCTCTCTCTGCGTCTCTCTCTCTCTCTCTCTGCGTCTCTCTCTCTCTCTCTGCGTCTCTCTCTCTGCGTCTCTCTGTGCCACTCTCTCCCTCTCTCTCTGCTTCTCTCTCTGTGTCTCTCTCTCTCTCTCTGCATCTCTCTCTCTCTCTCTCTCTCTCTGTGTCTCTCTCTCTCTCTGTGTCTCTCTCTCTGCGTCTCTCTCTCTGCTTATCTCGCTCTCTGCGTCTCTCTCTCTCTCTGCGTCTCCACCCTCTCTCTCTCTCTCTCTCTGCATTTCTCTCTCTCTTTCTACGTCCCTCTCTCTCTCTGTGTCTCCCCCCGCATCTCTCTCTCTTTGTGTGTGTGTGTCTCTCTGCGTCTCTCTCCCTCTCTCCCCTCTCTGCATCTCTCTCTCTCTCTTTCTGTGTCTCTCTCTCTCTTTGCGTCTCTCCCCCTTTCTGCATCTCTCTCTCTTTCTGAGGTGTGGGTCACGTGTTTTGGGTAGAGGAGTTTGTGAGATCCAGTTGGTCTGTTCTGGTTCCAGGGCCGGGGTAGCCCCGTGATGGGTCCAGTTCACGGGGTGTTCGACATCCCACAACATGTTCCTGTCAGAGGTCCCTGATAGACCTGCCTGGTCTGGGGTAGGGATCCGTCTGTTCCCGAGTCTCGGAACCGGCTGGTCCGAGGCGCAGTAACTGAGGGAGGATTCAAGGTGTCTGGGTGTACTCTCAGCTTGGAGAGCCACCACAACTCGTGGAAGTGATCGGAGAGGACTCTTCGGAGGAGGGCCGGCAAGTGGCATCCAAAGAAGTGCCTGGTTACTGAGTTGGCAAGGACATTGACGAATCCACACTTTTCTAGTACCATTGAGGAGACGGGAGATGTTCCAGGTACTGAGGAAAAAGGTTCCTGTTCACCCCTGGTTACAACTTGTCCACGTTTCATAAATTTGTTCAAGTTCAACGTGCTGACTGCCATGATCTCTGGCTAGAGATCTGTTAAGCCTTGAAGTACCCAGCTGCGAGTGGCTACTCTCTGGGTGGAAGTAGAGACTTTGTGAGGCCTGCAGTTCAAGGTGCCTGAGTTCTTCTCCCGTGCCCTCTGTTCCCATGAGAGACTGTGTTACTGGAAGTTGCTACTGCAAAATAAAACCTTTCAAAGGACTTTATTTGTGTCAGCGTGCAGGTTGTTGGGTATCAACCCTGAGAACCCCTAGACGTGGAAGAACAAGCCAAGCCAGAGGTAACCGGTAAGCCCAATAAGTCAAGGCCGCCCTGCAACAGGTTATGGCCGCTACATGTGGGGGCTCGTAGTCCAGAATTTAGTTACCTCGCAGGGCCTTGGAACAGAGGGTGAAGAATGTTTTTTAAACTGCGCCACAAAAATCAGCGCCATTTTGGAGAGACTTTCACTGAGGTGCATAAGCATGGGAGGAGCCTGTATCAAAAGGCTGCGAAAACACACAGGAGCCAGCGCCCAGTGGGAGGAGACTAGGCTGATCTTTTCCCCACACGAGGAACCGTGTGAGTGTGTGTTGCGGAAGGAAGGAGTGAGTTTACTTTCTCGGAGTTGGAGAGAAGAAGAATTCATTGGAGTGTACCGGGAGTGCAACTGGTTCCAGAACCCAGGATGCCTCTGGGAAGGGGTTCCATAAGAACGCCGCCACTCGGCTCGATGTTTACGGACATGGACATTCACTTGCTGCCGCAGGGGCAGTTCATACTCTACACTACTGGAAACGTTGATGGCCTGGGTATGCTGTGCGTAAAGTGCAACGGTCTGGTCGCCAATCCTCGGCCATTCTCTAGATGTAACAAGTGTGGAGTATACATTTTCAAGGTGGAACAGCCGATTGGGTCATCAAAGGCCTATCGAATGGACTGGGCCACGGGTGTGATAACCGATGAACCGGCTGTTTTTGCTCTTTTGGTGAGGCCTTCCACAAAGGTGACACCTGTCGTTGTTGATATTCCGGAGGGAGATGCTGCTACTTTCATTGAGGAGACTGCGGAAGGAACCACTCTGGAACAGATGGACACTGCTTCTACCATTCTTTCGGAAGTCACCATGCCTCCACTGGAAAGGGTAAAGAATACAAAGTCCTCAAGGAAGCCATGCAAAGTTCCGCCACCGAGTCCAGTGGGATCCGATCAGCGGAAGAAGGTTGTTTCGGAAAAGAGTCTAACCGTGAGTACATCTAGTACTTACCGGCAGAGTAATACAGAGATTCAGAGCTAGAGACACTGTCGGATCTAGAAGATGGGGACATTTTTGGGGCACTGTCGGAGGAGTTGCTGTGGGCAGGGGGAGATGATGTGGCCGTCACTTGTGTAAATGTTTCGGACTGGTTGGAGTTGACCTTTGGGAATGGAGTGTTGAACGTGGCGGGTCCCGTCACGGTGAATGTGACTCTCCCCAAGCCCGTGAAACTGTCCCCACTGAAAAGGGGACCTGCCGTGCTGGTGCAGCGGTCCCCAAACTACTGCATACCGCCTGGAGAGGGAAATGCTCGTAGATTGCCAAAACTTGCAAGGTCACAGAGGCTTCTACACAAAAGGGCGGCTGCCGAGTATGGGTTGGAGTTTCCCTATGTCCCTGTAATTTAAGAAAATCGTGAGGCTTGGTATGAAGATGATGTTTGGAACTATCTCAAGGTACCAAAGCCGCTCCAGAAAAAGGCCTTCTCACGGGAGCTTTATGACAGATTTCAAGGATGTTTGCTACACTGGAGCTACGGCCGGCACATTTACAGTGACAAAATCATAATATGCCGGCCGGATAAAGAGAGCGCCATTTACGTCATCACTACAGTTGATGCTCATGGGAAAGATCTGAATCTACTTGACCCAAGGTTCTATTGGTGAACTGTTCCTAGAGTCAAGTTTTGAGAAGTTTTGCAGAAAGAAGAGGAGAGTTTCTTTGCGTCTTCAATTTTTCAGTGTTTTTGCAATCCACAAAGACTCTGGGGTATTTAGACAGGTAGTCCACCGGAAGATGCACGCCAAGTTCTTCAGGCTTTTGGTCCATTGTGTTCGCTTGTTAAAGGACTTGCAGTTACAGCGGCTCTGGCCACTAGGTGGCGTGAGTCGCAGAAAATAGTGGTAGTGGACAGAGACTTTTACCAGTGATTAGAGTGTGTTAGAGGAGATATTTCATATACTTGTGAAGGAGGAAATTCCGTTGTGTCAATGACGGAATTTTGCCCTTCAAAACCAGAGTGTATAGTGTACAGTGTTGCTTTTTGTATTATGTTTTCTTTCAGGATGCATCGAGATCGGCTGTCAAGGTCACTGGAGGAGTCTCGGTGGGTTTAAACAGTTATCTGGGTGGTATACATACAGCATTCAATGTGCCATTGTGATAAGTGTCAATGTTTAAACATGTTTTCCCTTTCTTTCCTTTTCCCAACACCCAAAACAAGAACTCAGGCACTATTTAGTTTTTGTTTGTAGGATTTTTAGCCTAGTTGTTACCTAGATGATGGTCCCCACTGTTCTGGGGGGGATGTGTAGCGGATGACATTTTGGACAAAATGTCATACGCATGTAAATGTAGTTTTTGCCTCAGAACAATAGGGGTTTTGAGGGTTAATTACATAGGTTGGCCTTAACATCAGTCTGGCCAGAATGTGTTTGGAAGTTCTGCCTGGTCATGTGAACGGTGAGGTGCACATGACAGGCCAGAACCAGGCCTGGTTGGATGTTTAGGTATCAGCCTTCCCGGAATCAGTGGGAGTGCCGGGGGCCCACTGAGGAGTCTGGGAAGGGGTACTTAAGAGGTGTGGGTCACATGTTTTGGGTAGAGGAGTTTGTGAGACCCGTGTGTTCTGTTCTGGTTCCAGGGCCGGGGTAGCCCCGTGAGGGGTCCCGGTCACAGGGTGTTTGACGTCCCGCAACATGTTCTTCTCAAAGGCCCCTGATAGACCTGCCTGGTCTGGGGTAGGGATCTGTCTGTTCCAGAGTCTCGGAACCGGCTGGTCCGAGACTCAGTAACTGAGAAAGGCACCACAACTCGTGGAAGTGATCGGGGGAGGACTCTTTGGAGGAGGGCCGGCAAGTGGCATCCAAAGAAGTGCCTAGTTACTAAGTTGGGAAGGACATTGACGAATCCACACTTTTCTAGTACCATTGAGGAGACAGGAGACGTTCTAGGTACTGAGGAAAAAGGTTCCTGTTCACCCATGGTTACAACTTGTCCACGTTCATAGTTTTGAGTCAACGTGCTGACTGCCATGATCGCTGGCTAGAGATCTGTTCAGCCTTGAAGTACCCTACTCTCTGGGTGGAAGTAGAGACTTTGTTAGGCCTACAGTTCAAGGTGCCTGAGTTCTTCAACCGTGCCCTCTGTTCCCATGAGAGACTGTGTTACTGGAAGTTACTACTGCAAACTAAAACCTTTCAAAAGGACTTTATTTGTGTCAGCGTGCAGGTTGTTGGGTATCAACCCTGGGAACCCCTAGACGTGGTAGAACAAGCCAAGCCAGAGGTAACCGGTAAGCCCAATAAGTTGAGGTCGCCCTGCAACGGGTGCTGGCCGCAATACAGGTGTTACCATCAGGGGAACTACAAGAGCATTTGACCCACTGCCGTATGGTATGTGTGCCCATCACTGTTGGTAAGTGTATCCTATCGTGTGCCTGTAGTGTCTTGGGATTCAAGTGATACACTTCTGTCTGTTCAGGAAGGGAGAACCCTATGAACTTTTTCCATTATTTTGACCATTGTTATATTTAGTTATAGCACCCACGGGAGTGGGAGACTTTGTTTTTCACACACTATCTGGACATTGTTTCACGTTTATATGTATGGTTTTCACCTTATTGTCATGTATGTATGCATGGCCCTACTTTTATAAGCGCTACACATTTATGTTCCACATGCTTGTTTGACTTTGTTTGTTTGAGTGTTAGCAGCTTAATTTTTCACTTATTCTAAGTTTAGCGCAGTACTATCCCCCCTTATTCCCACACGTGAGCTTGATGCCGGCTTTAAAAAAAGTAAAGTAATTCCGATGTGGCTCACAACTGGGGTCCAGTGCGTCCCTTTTCTCTGTTTCAGGAACGAATCAGGTCTGAATTTTTGCCTGAATTCAGAACTGAAACTGAGCCAAAAATGCACAGGACCCCTGTGCAATCCACTCTGCAGCTGCCCCGGAGCTGTGTGAACCGGCTCCTGTGAGAGCCGGTCACAGTCTCCTGTCATGCAAATTGGATGTGGAGAAACCTGTATCCAATTTGCATAAGTGTGAACCCAGCCTAAAGCCTCGTACACATGATCGGATTTTCCACAGACAAAACCTCGGACTTTTGTCCAAAGGGCGTTGGCCCCAAACTTGTCTTACATACAAACGGCACACAATTGTCGGCCAACAAATAGAAAACGTAGTAGCGTACTACATGGTTTTTCAGCTCTTTAGCGCCACCCTTTGGGCTCCTTCTGCTAATTTTGTGTTAGTAGTTTGGTGAGTGTTGATTCACGCTTTTCATTTCATGCTTTTCAATTCGTTTCTGAATGGTCGTTCCTCAACCAGCCATGTTGCAGAATTGGGGGAGATAAAGTGTTATTTATTATTGACCTTGGAGTTATTGCTTTGACCCAAGTCCAGTGCAGGAACAGGAGGAGGAGGATTTCTTGGACCAAAAATTGGTTGCTTTATTAATCGTGACCAATTATGTCATATGCCATTGCTGCGGGAGCTCCAGGAGAATAATTCAGATGATTTTCGGAATTATCTCCGAATGACGGTCCCCTGCTTTCACCAACTCTTGGCATTGTTGACCCTCTATATTAAGAAGCAGGACACATGCATGAGGCTTTTATTTTATTTTTTGCTTGAATAATGATTTGATTTGGTATATTTTCTATATTTTTGGATGCATAGAATGCACTCTTTGGTTAAGTTCTATTGGCAGATAGCATGTCTAATTTTATGTGTTTTCTTTTTTAAGGCACAATAAAACAAATTGTGGAGAATAATACTTGGCTATGTGTTTTACTTCAAATGACAGTTTGGGAGTAGGCAGTTATATTTTAAAAAATACAATGTAAAATTAACAAGGGACACCAACATAGTTGTATCTTTGATCTTAAAAACTAGGGGATAATGATGTTGTGGTGACTTGCAACAAAAAAAAAATAACAAGCATAATAATAATATTATTGAAGCAGCTTCATTATTATCCCATTAAAGAAGAAGATAATGTGCCCTGCATTTGGAGATTTCATAATTAGCCACGTCAAGGATGTTAATTCTCCATTACGAACGTTAGTTTACAAGACCAACCGCTTCTGGCTCATCCTTGCTCATGAACATACGTGTCTGTACATTGGACTTTTGTCCGACGGACTCGTGTGCACATGCTCAGAAAATCAGACAACAGACATTTGTCCATGGAAAATGTTAAATCCTGCCATCCAACATTTGTCCATTTGCGGAAAATCCGACAACAATTGTCCGATGGAGCATACAAACGTCGGCTTTTCCGCTAAAAGCCTGACATCACACAATTCCCGTCAGAAAATCCGATCGTGTGTACGAGGCTTAAGGCCCTTTGCACTTTGGGACATTCAGGTGCAGTGCTTCAATCTCAGTGCTTTGGTGTGTGCAGCGTACTGCCCTGCTGCATGCAGCCTGTCAAGTGTCACTGTCAAAGTCTATGGCTGGCTATGGCTGAAACCTACACCAAGTGGTACCATTTAGAGCCCAGCCCATTCATAGTCAAGCTTCTGAAACGCAGAAGACCTATGTAAGACCTTCGATTACTCATATTCCAGGTATCAGAGAGGAGTTTTTGGAATTGGTTTGGGCTTACAAAGGCCTCTACCTCAATATACAGTATACATCCCCCAGTATACATTTGGTGATGGGTGTGTGCATTAGAGGTACAGGAATAGCTGTTGAACAGCATTTTGGCTTCTATGATATGGACAACCGCTTTGCTTGGCCAAGTGTAAAATCACATTATTTGTGGGATGCTACAGTGTTTTTTGTATATCTTAGAACAGTGTTTCTCAATAGTCCTCAAGGCGCCCCAACAGGTCATGTTTTCAGGCTTTTTATTATTGCATTATTTTGCACAAGTGATTTGATCAGTTTCACTGCATCAGTAATTACCACAGCCATTTCATCTGATGGAAATCCTGAAAACGTGACCTGTTGGGGCGCCTTGAGGACTGGAGTTGAGAAACACTGTGTTAGAACACTGATAGCCAACACAGCTAATCAGCTAACCATACAAAACCAGGAAGGACCATGGACAGCTCCGCTCTATTCTATTTTGTAATCCTCCATATAAAGCAGAAGACTTTACCATCCAAAACACAGAGGCACATAAATTGCTTTACTAAAAGCAGAAAATACACAGTTTTTGAACATATTTTAATTATTTCAGTATTAACCACTTATGGATTGCCCACCATCGTTATATGTCGGTACTTTGAAGAGAAAAATCGTTTTTATGGCAGCAGCTAGCTGCCATAACCCCAGTATCCTCTTCTTCAGTGGGCGATCCGCTTCAAGATAAAAGTGGTCTCTGCGGGGGATTTTCCAGATCTCAAGATCGACGCTTACCGGTGCTGATTGGATCCTCTCCCTAGCCTGACATGGAGGCGAGTGAGGGGAAGATGGCCATCCATCTCCATATCATTTTGGGGTCCTTAAAGGGACTTTTTTTTTTTTAAATGACAAATTTCTTTTTTTTTATTGCATTTTAGTGTAAATATGAGATCTGAGGTCTTTTTGACCCCAGATCTCATATTTAAGAGGTCCTGTCATGCTTTTTTTCTATTACATTCCTTGTAATAGGAATAAAAGTGACACAATTTTTTTTTTTAAAGAACAGTGTAAAAATAAAAGGTAAAAATAATATATATTTTTAACCACTTTCAGACCGGACCATTTTGCTGGTCAATGACCAGAGGTCTTTTTACAATTTGGCACTGCGCTGCTTTAACTGGTAATTGCGCGGTCATGCAATGTTGTACCCAAACAAAATTTGCGTCCTTTTCTTCCCACAAATAGAGCTTTCTTTTGATGGTATTTGATTGCCTCTGCGATTTTTATTTTTTGCGATATAAACGTAAAAAGACCGCAAATTTTGAAAAAAAATGATATTTTCTACTTTTTGTTATTAGAAAAATCCAATAAACTCGATTTTAGTCATACATTTAGGCCAAAATGTATTCAGCCACATGTCTTTGGTAAAAAAAAAGTCAATAATTGTATATTTATTGGTTTGCGCAAAAGTTGTCACATCTACAAACTAAGGTAAGTTTTCTGGAATTTACGCAGCTTTTAGTTTACGACTGCCTATCTCATTTCTTGAGGTGCTAAAATGGCAGGGCAGTACAAAACCCCCCCAAATGACCCCATTTTGGAAAGTAGACACCCTAAGGAAATTGATAAGTGGCATGTTGAGCCCATTGAATATTTTATTTTTTTGCCTCAAGCGATTGAATAATGACAAAAAAAAAAAAAAATTTATTTTTTTTACACAAAGTTGTCACTAAATGATATATTGCTCACACATGCTATGGGTATATGTGAAATGACACCCCAAAATAAATTCTGCTGCTTCTCCTGAGTACGGGGATACCACATATGTGGGACTTTTTGGGAGCCTAGCCGCGTACGGGGCCCCGAAAACCAAGCACCGCCTTCAGGCTTTCTAAGGGCGTAAATTTTTGAGTTCACTTCTCACTACCTATTACAGTTTTGAAGGCCATAAAATGCCAAGATGGCACAAAACCCCCACAAATGACCCCATTTTAGAAAGTAGACACCCCAAGCTATTTGCTGAGAGGCATGTTGAGTCCATGGAATATTTTATATTTTGCCACAAGTTGCGGGAAAATTACAAACTTTTTTTTTTTTTCACAAAGTTGTCACTAAATGATATATTGCTCACGCATGCCATGGGCATATGTGAAATGACACCCCAAAATAAATTCTGCTGCTTCTCCTGAGTACGGGGATACCACATATGTGGGACTTTTTGGGAGCCTAGCCGCGTACGGGGCCCCGAAAACCAAGCACCGCCTTCAGGCTTTCTAAGGGCGTTACAGTTTTGAAGGCCATAAAATGCCAAGATGGCACAAACCCCCCCAAATGACCCCATTTTGGAAAGTAGACACCCCTAAATTTAGGGGTACACTAGTGAGACTAGGTAATAAATGGCGGGTGCCCTGAAACTATAAAAAAATAACTAACCAACCAGCGTCACCTGTAACAGTTATATGGTGATCACTGGTGAAAGGGTTAACTAGGGGGCAATCAGGGGGCTTTATGCGGTAGTATATGGGGGTCCCTGGCGCTATAAAAAGCTGCGGCGAACCTAAATACCTACCTGCCTAACTAGCGTCACCTGTGACACTAATACAGCGATCAGAAAAATGATCGCTTATTAGGCTGGGTTCACACTGGAGCGATGCGGGAACGCCACGAATCCGCGGCGGGTTCCCGCATCGCATGCCTCCCGGCGGCAGTTCACACTGCCCTATGCGAACTGCTGGGAGTGTCAGTGAAATGTTAATGACACCCCCAGATCAGTTCGCATATCGCAGTGCGATCTGCAAACTCGGATCGCATGGTGTGAACACCCATGCGATCCGATTCTGCTGCGGGCCAAAAAAAGGGTCCCGTGCGAATTTGCGGCGGGTGCGGCGGGTGCGATGCGAATTCAGCCATACTATCTGTATGGCTGAATTCGAATCGCACAGAGATCGGATGTGATTTGCACTGCAGTGCGGTGCGAATCACATTCGTTCTCATAAACCGCTGCAATGTGAACCCAGCCTTAGTGACACTGGCGACGGGGGGTGATCACGGGGTTAAACCTTTATTGGGGGGGTTAGGGGGGTACATTAGAACTAAAGGGGGCTAACCCTAACTGCCCTAACAGTTATTACAGTCACAAATGACACCAATGCAAAAAAAAAAAATGACATTGGTGTCACTGTGACTGGGGGGCAGGGGTAATTGGGGGGGTGATCGGAGGGGGGGGGTGTGAGTGTGCCTGGCATGTTCTACTGTGTAGTGACGTGTTGGTGCAACTCACCGATCCTCTCTCCTTGGTGTCGGAACGAAAAATACCGACACGGAGGAGAGATTACATCACTTCCTCTCCTGTGTTTACATTACAGGAGAGGAAGTGATGTCACGAACGATTTCTATTCGTCGGGAGCGATCGCGAGGGGGTGGCCATGAATGAATGGCCGCCCCCTCATCCGGGATCGCTCCCGAACGAATACCGACCGCCGCAGGCACCGGGCAGGGGCCCGATCGGGCCCCCGACCCGCGGGAAGGCAGGGACGTACATGTACGCCCTTATGCCTGCCCGTGCCATTCTGTCGACGTACATCGTCGTGCGGCGGTCGGGAAGTGGTTAAATGCGCCCCGTCCTGCCAAGCTTGCATGCAGAAGCGAGCGCATACATGACTAGCACCCGCATATGAAAACAGTGTTCAAACCACACATGTGAGGTATTGCCGTGATCGGTAGATACCTCACATGGTTGATCCATCTATGACCAGCTTGTTTTAACCTTTATAAAAAAAAAATACTATTTGCAGTCCACAAACACCATTCCATAATTAGAAATTAATTCAGTTTTAAAAATATGCATTCACGCTACTCCCATACCACGTGTGAGACTTTTTTCACAGCCAAGATGCATAGAGGGGCCCAAAATCCAAGGAGCACCTTTGGGCTTTTAAGGAGCATACATTACGCATAAATTACGCACCTAATTTCCTGACTACCTATTACATTACTTGAGTCCCTGAACTGCCAAGACAAGAGAAACACCCAGAAAATAAGCCCATTTTGGAAAGCAAGCACACCCCAAGGTATTTTTTGAAAGGAACAGTGGGTCATTTGAAAATATAATTTTTGTCACACGCATTTGGAAAATTCAGGAAAGAAAATGTATTTACTGTATTACACAAAGTTGTCAATTAATAAGATATTTCTAACACACATCATAGGCATACTTAGAATTATACCCCAAAACGCAATACTACTCATCCCAAGTAGGGTGGTACCAAATTGTGTGAGACTTTTTCACAGCCTGGCCACATAGAGGGGCCCAAAATCAAATGAGCACCCTCAGGCATTCTAGGGGCATAAATTACACATCTAATTTCCTGACTATCCATCACATTTTTTGGAGGCCCTGGAGCACCAGGACAGTGAAACCACCCTCAAAATTAACACATTTTGGAAAGCAAACATCCCACAGTATTCGCTAAGAGGCAAGGTGAGTCTTTTGAAGACATAATTAGTTTGACACAAGTTTTTGGAAAATGGGGAATGCAAATGTATTTTTTTTACACAAGGCTATCAATTAATAAGATATTCTAATACACAGCACAGGCATACTTAGAATTTCACGCAAAAACACATTTTGCTACTCTTCCCATACCACGATACCACATGTGTGAGACTTTTTCACTGTTTGGACTGATTATATACCGGACATTGTATCTTGTGTATCACAAAAATCAACCAATACACTTTAATGGTCACCTCTGTATGTGTGGTCAGGGAATATAGCTTAATGTGTTACCTATAGCAGTATCGCAGTACCTATAATCCAAGCAAGCCTAGCATACTGGTGTGTGGCTTCCCCCAGGAATGCCATATTTACTGGCCAAAAAGTGCAGGAGGCTGAAGAAAATAAGAACAAATGAGTTTATGGGGTTCCAATAGTGGAGTTGTCCACAGGAGAAGGCTGGGACTGGTAGTCAGTCAGATGTGCAGATGGGTCAGTTCACATGGCAGGCAGAGACATGGTCAGCAAACATGAAAAGATCCGTCCAGGCAGCAGGCAGAAATATGATCAATAAACAGGCCAGGGTTATTATAGGTGGCAGGCAGAGGCAACACAGCACTGATGTGGTGAGATCAGAAACACTGTTGCTGTCTGCACTAGTCTACTGACAGTGCAACTTGTAAAGCAACCATCTGAAACACTGGAGGTCCATAGCCCTGCATTGGATGTGATGATGCAATGGGACAGTCCACTGTCATAGCGTGGGGGAGCATCATCTGCTGGTGGCAGTAGAAGATCAGGTAAATAAATGTGGAAAAACTTTCTCCCATAGAATGAACTAGCAAATAACCCTCACTAACCCTGCGGGTGAGGCCCCACTGCAAGGACATTTTTCTTAGGTTTCCCGGAGATGGGCTTAAAAAATGTTGATGAAAGGGGAAGGCAAAGTATAAGTAGTGTTTATAGGGGAAATGCTGCGCTATCTGGATGTTAGAATGAGTGCCTTGATGCAATGACATTAAAAAAAAAGAAAAAAATGTGTTGACATGCAAACAAAGTCTTTTTACCATAGAGCGTGTGATCACAGCCTCACAACCCTTATAATCCACATATGGATTGAAATGTATAAAGTGCCTCTGTGCTGGTAAAATAAAATAAAATAAAAAGTGTTTTCGTACAAACTCCAAAAAATTCATACAAAATAAAATCAAAAACTTTATGTATCAAATATAGTGATCCAAATACATGCAAAAAAAACAAAAAAATTGAAAAAAAATGTATATATTTAAAGTGATCCAGTGATCAAAAGTGCTAAGTTCCCACACAATAAATGTCAACATTTCATATAAATAGTAACATCATTAAATATTGAAGTCCATTCCAAATATATTCACAGGTTATACTGGTGATAAAACTTGTGTTCTCGTATTCACTCCCTTATGTGTGTACCCTAACCTAATGTCCCATACACACTGTCGGACATTCCGACCACAAAATCCGTCTGATTTTTTCAGACAACATAATCCGACTAGACTATTTCCGTCGGAATTTCCGACCGTGTGTATGGGGCATTAGAGCGCATGACCTCACAATTAAGTTCAGGCACCCCCTGCACCCCTGGCCAAATGCGGTACTGCACACCCCATTAGCTTGAATTCTGCTCGTTTTGCGAGTGTCCGAGTCCTGAATCCTTCCCGAGTGTCACCGGCGCCCCCTGCACCCCTGGCCAAATGCGGTACTGCACACCCCATTAGCTTGAATTCTGCTCGTTTTGCGAGACAACGCTAGCAAACTGAGTCAGAATTTAAAAATAAAAGTTGCTCGTCTTTCAAAACGCTCGTTAACTGCGTTACTCGTTAACCAAGGTTCCGCTGTATTTGGATCACTGTATTTGATACATGAAGTTTTTGATTTTATTTTGTATGATTTTTTTTGTAGTTTGCATGAAAAGAGTTTATATATTTATTTTACCAGCACATACATTTCAACACTTATTTGGATTATAAGGTTTGTGATTCTGTGATCACACGTTCTATGGTAAAAAGACTTTGCACATCAACACATTTTTTATTTTTTTAGTGTCATTGCATCAAGGCACTCATGCTAACATCCAGATAGCGCAGCATTTCCCCTCTAAATATTGCATGTGCACGATCGTGTGGGACGTGATCAGTGCTAGCAGCTGTCCTGATAGGAGGTGTTACATATTTACAGATTTTGGGTAGCTCACAAGATTTCTTGATTTTAGAAAGTATAAGTAGGTTACAGTATAGTTCAGCTTTTAGGCCACATTTAGACGTGCGCTTAACTCGCTGCTCCTCCGAAAAGCAGTCCACATTCGGATCGATTTTCAGAGGCGATTGACAGGTAGTGAGGAGGCGATATGATGTTCCATTCAATCCCATTTTTGCAGAATAAACGCACCACAGTTGTGGGGCGTTTTTGACGCTTCTTCATTCTCTTGAATGGGTTGCCACCTGCGGGATTGCCACCCACCAATCACGTTATGTTGGATAGTTTTTGCTATGACCAGGAACCATGCAAACATCTCATTCGCTGCCATTTCAGCTTAAGATTCACTTATTTGACATAATTTTAGCAACAAAACCATATTCTCCACAGTCTCTCTCATGTCTTGCGTCTCAATATTTCCCCTATTAACATGCAGTATATTAATAAACACCATTCAATACTGCACTTTACTGAAACATTATTTAAATAGGTTCTCTCTTCAATACGTACCCACCACTTTCTTTTGCTATGTGAATGCTAAATATTAAACATGAATATTAACGATTCATTCATAGCGGTATCCACCCACACTCTTCACCTAGTCCCCCTTTTCACTATTTTCTGCCTATTCATTGTTGTGTATTAAGTATGTTCCATTGTAACCTTATTTAAATCATTGTATACACGTCGCATTCACATATCCATGGTAAGTACATCTATTGGGAATGCACCTAGCTGTATAAATTCCTATTTTCTACTTTAATCCCCATACTTTTCATGTAGTCCCTTTTTTTCTTTGTCCATTCTTCCTTTTATCATTCATGATTTCCACGACTTTCTCAATAATCGTCATATTCCCATACCACCTATTTATTCCCATTATGCACAATTTTTTAGTATGTCTTCTTCATATATTGTGTTAGGAAGATCCTATTCTTTGGCCCATGCATTCCCTCTATCCCACCTCTAATTGGGAAAGGATAGATATTATTCTGTTTACTTAACCACTTATCCACAGCCGGCCGTCATATGAGGTCCTTGACTTTGTGGGGGTATATCTGAATGATGCCTGCAGCTACAGACATCATGCAGATATTGTCTTTCTATTCTTTACACCATAAGAATGATCATAGCAGCTGGTCAGTTGATTGATCGTTCTTACGGGTGGCGAGAGGGGACAGCCAGCCGCCCTCCGGTGCTTCTACCGACTCACCGCTGCGATCGGTGAGTCGTAGAACAGATCCGCTTGCCCCTGGATGTTTGCCATAGAGATTTGCGGAGGACCAGATCAGTCCACATGAGTCTCTATGATCGTCTGGAGGACGTGCACGATGTTATGAAGTCACACCCGGACTTTGCATTCAAAGAAACTGTGCCACCTCGATTGCAGCGGTGAGTTGGTAAAAGCACCTCTCTCTGCCTTCCGGTGCTTCTACCGACTCACCACTGCGATCGGCGAGTCAGAGAACAGATCCGCCTACCCTGAATATTTACCATAGAGATTTACGGCGGACCAGATGAGTCTCTATGATCGTTCGAAGGCCGGGTGCGATGTTATGAAGTCACGCCTGGGCCTCTGCTTTCAAACAAATGGCGCTGCCTCAGCTGGGAAGCCAAGATCGTTTTTTTTTCTTTATTTTAGCTGTCCCAGCCTAGAGGTGAGATGTGGGGTCTTGTTGAGCCCACATCTCACTGTAAAGATGACCGATCATGCCATATTTTTTGTAATAGGAATAAAAGTGATCAAATTTTTTTTTGTTTTAAAAAGTGTCAAACTAAAAAAACATAAAGTAAAATTAACAATAAAAAAAAAAAAAAAAAAATGTAAGTGCATCTGTCCCCGTGTGCTCGCACGCAGAAGCAAACGCATACGTAAGTCACATATGAAAATGGTGTTCAAACCACACATGTGAGGTGTCGCCGCGAACGTTAGAGCGAGAGCAATAACTCTAGGCCTAGACCTCCTCTGTAACTCAAAACATGTAAACAGTAAAAAAAATTAAAGCATCACCTATGGGGATTTTTAAGTACTGAAGTTTGCAATTTTGAAGCGTGACATGTTAGGTATCTATTTACTTGGCTTAACATCGTCTTTCACATTATGCAAATAAATTGGGCTAACTTTACTGGTTTTTTTTCAGCACAAAACAGTTTTTTTTTCCAAAAAGAACGTGTGCGAGATAAAAAGTTGCAATGACCGCCTTTGTATTCTCTAGGGTCTCTGCTAAAAAAAACCATATATAATATTTGGGGTTCTATGTAATTTTCTAGCAAAAAAAGTATGATTTTTACATGTAGGAAAGACATGTCAGAATTGGACTGGTTGGCAAGTGGTTAATTGGCAACATATAGGGGTCTATCAATAAAACATTAGTTGTACAAATGTTAATAAAATTCATGCAAGTTGAACAGAATGTCCAATGTTCTCTCTAATGCCGCGTACACACGACCGGACTTTCCAGCAGACTAGATCATTCTGTTGGATAGTCCGATCGTGTGTGGGACAGTCTGATCGTTTTTCTTTTAAAAAAATCCGAAAGGACCTAGAAATAGAACATGTTTCAAATCTGTCCGACGGACTCAATTCCTATTGGGAAAACTGTTTATCTGTATGCTGGTCTGACGGACCAAATACGACGCAAGGGCAGCTATTGGCTACTGGCTATTGAACTTCCTTTTCTAGTCCAGTCATACGTCATCACGTTCAAAATGAACGGACTTTCGAATGGACTTTAGTCAGTTCGTTTGGAAGTCCGTAGTAACTCTGTCGAAAGTCCGTCGGGAAGACAGTTGGACCTTTTCTGCCGGAAAGTCCGGTGGTGTGTACGCGGTAAAAGAGATGCCTGCATCATCTGTTCCATCTAGTGGCCAAATATGATATAGTTTTCTCATTGAGGTATTTCAGAAAAATACTGCACAAATATACAAGAGGGCGTAACCACCTCGTGCATTACCATTAATAAATTCTATGACATCCACACAGACAAATGGATACTCACATACCAATAAAAAACATCAAGTGTATATGATCTGCTCCAACGTGAACAGAATGTGTCCCGTCCTAGGTACAGATTAGACATGTGCGGTTCGTTTCGTTGCAAATTAATATTCAAACAAATTTTTCATTATTCGGAGATTTGGATATATCCGAATACCTGAATTACTGATTACCGAATGCTCTGAATAACGAAACAAAATTTGTCTGAATTTCCAAAATTCAAATTGAATTTCAAATCAAATTTTTATCAAACTGTAAACATAGTTTTGAAATCAAAGACTGTGTGTGTTATTAGAGTAGCATTTCGAAATAATGCTGTTTTTGTTAAGCCAAAGGTGATTTAAACAGTGATTGTAATCATTTGATGAAGATGTTTCTTTTGTTTGTTCACTTAGCCGCATTCAAATAAAAAAAATAAAAAATACAAACTTTTCAATTTGACCGATTCTAAATTTATCTATTTAAAGACTTTGAATCTAAAAAATAGGTAAATTAGAATAAACTTTGTGAATGTGAATCCCAAATACGTATCCCAAATAGGTATTGAAGGAATCAACCAAATTTACCCAAACAAAATTACTAGATTAACAAATCTAAACTAATCTAAACTATTTATTTCATCATGCACATGTCTAGTACAGATGGTTGGCGGCTGAAGCGTTTTGGGGATCAAGCCCCTTTCCTCAGGAAAGGGGCTTAACTCCCAAAACGCATCAGCCAGACAACCATCTATACCTAGGATGGGATACATTCCACTCATACCAGACAACCATCTATACCTAGGATGGGACACATTCCGCTTATGCCAGACAACTATCTATACCTAGGATGGGATACATTCCGCTCAATACAGGCTCAGTCTAGGGCAGGGATATGAAATTAGCGGACCTCCAGCTGTTGCAAAACTACAAGTCCCATGAGGCATAGCAAGACTCTGAGAGCCACAAGCATGACACCCAGAGGCAGAGGCATGATGGGACTTGTAGTTTTGCAACAGCTGGAGGTCCGCTAATTGCATATCCCTGGTCTAGGGGATGTGTTTGCAGATTTATTTCAGAAAACCTAAACAGGAGAGGGATAAGGGTGCAGGATACTTCAATGCTAGGAAAAACAGAAAGACAGCAATGGAACCTTTAGATTATGTTCACACTAATGCTTTGCGGGAAAGGACTCGACCTGCGTGCATTTACCACACCTCATTCCAATCATATTGTCTTTGCAATCTGCTGCGGGTGTCAATACAAAGGTAACAACTCCCCAAACACATGTTGCAAATGTAGTGCATTTGCCTGCATCAGATTGCATGGTACAAAGCGATTATGTGATCTGGATGAGGTGCGGCTCCAAAAAAAGGTACATGCATGTCTTTGGCGCAATTTGGTCTGATTTGAGCCCATTCAAAATCAATGTGCTCAAATTGCACCATGAATCGCATATGAATTGCACAGGAATATAGTACAGTTCATGTGCAATTCATATACGGTTCATAAACCAAGGCTTAGTAGCATCCTTTTGCTGAGGCTAGGAGAAATGGCCAGTTAATGGAGTACTCTGTACAAGCAGCTCCAGTGCTGACAGCAACTTATGGCACTTATTTTCCCAAGCACATGCACACCTAGGATCTCAAAACAAGGTCTTTATTCACAAAGTCCAAGGACAACTGCCACTCACCCAGCCTCCATGTGATACCATTCAGTGAGGGAATAAAAAATCCTTCTTCAGACCAGTGTCCCCAGATGATGCCCTCCTGGAAACATCTTTAGTCAAATCTCTCATGGGCCCTCAGCCCAGTACATGTGGAGGTACAAACAGCAACTCCAGTACAACATCCTTATCCTTGGGACAAAAGACCCAGGACAAGAGACATGCTGAGCAGGCCTCCCTAACATGTATTACCTCCCTCTGCTACCTTATGGGCACCCTCTTTAAGGGATTGGCTGATAATTATTCATAAGTGGTTAATCCTCCTACACTATATTCTGGAAGCTTCTTCCAGAAGCAGGCAAGAGTACTTAACCACCAAGCTTAGGAAAACCTCACCAGACCAAAGTAACAGATTACTTCTCCACCGTTCTCCTCATAAACTACATGATTTAACCTAACTTTTGGCAGGTCAATTACCTAGCAAGCAATTTCATCCAGTGCTGTACATCAGCACTTTCCTCAGTCATGGGCACTTCTCCCCTTCTTCCTTCTGGGTTCTGACTTTTTGGTTCTGACTTTGTTGGCCTGGCCATGAGGATATCATTCTCATGCATGCCCACAGGAGTACCAGCATGATGACAAAGGGCTGTGCTGTAACTGTACACTGAACTGCGCAAAAAAAGAATGTGAGGTCCTCTCTGCATTTGTCTTCCTAAGTGACTGACCAGTAGAATAACATCATATCCTCCCAGGCTATCTGTGAACCTTGTGCTGTTCTGTAACACCGTGTACAGCTTTAACATATTCCTGAAACTTCAAACTTTGAAAAGGATTTGCATATGTTTTTTAGCAGCTCTCAAAGCTGTATGAAGAAGCCCTTTCACTGCTGTATGTTACATTGTTTTTTTTTTTACATTTTGCCCATTAGTACATGTTCCTGCCTTACTAGGCCTTTTTTTGTTTGTTTACAATAGTTTCTTCATTCGCTCTACAAAAGTAACAAATAAAGATAACATTAACCACTTGAGACCCGCGCTATAGCCGAATGACGGATACAGCACGGATCTCCTTTTCCGGGACTACGTCTATTGACATAGTCCCGTGCGCGCTCTGTGATCGGCGAGTCTACAAGACTCGCCTGATCACCGATCCGTGCAAGGGGTCGATCCCGACCCCTTATCACGCCAATGACAGCTGATCATGTGATATAACGGAGCCAGTAATCGGCTATTATTCCTCCTCGCACTGACAGCGCCGAGGAGAAAAAAAAAAAGCCGATCACCGGCGGCCGTGATTGGGACATTAGTCCCGATCACGGCCAGCCCTGCCAGTGCCCACCTGCCCCCTGCCAGTGCCCACCTGCCCCCTGCTTTTCCTGCCTGAATAAAAAATGTGTCCCCCTGTCAGTGCCACCCAGCAGTGCCCACAGTGCCACCCAGCAGTGCCCACAGTCTGCCTCAACAAAGGTGCTGCACCCAAGTGCCACATATCCGTGCCCAGCAGTGTCGCCCATCAGTGCCCAGCAGTGCCGCCCAGCAGTGCCACCTATCAGAGCCACCTATCAGTGCCACCTATCAGTGCCAATCAGTCCCATCTATCAGTGGTACCTATCAGTGCCCCTTAGTGCCACCCATCCGTGCCACCCATCCGTGCCATCTTATCTGTGCCCATCTTTGCCCATCAGTGCCACCTTATCTGTGCCCATTGGTGCCGCCTTATCTGTGCCTATTAGTGCCGCCTTAACTATGCCTATCAGTGCGCACCAGTGCAGCCTATCAGTGCTCACCAATGCAGCCTATCAGTGCCCACCAGTGCAGCCTATCAGTGCCCACCAGTGCAGCCTATCAGTGCCACCTCATCAGCGCACTTCAATGAAGGAGAAAAATGACCTGTTTGCAAAATTTTATAACAAACTATTAAACATGATTTTTTTTTTTTTGCATCTTTTTTTGTTTGTTTAGCAAAAAATAAAACTCCCAGCTGTGATTAAATACCACCAAAAGAAAGCTCTATTTGTGGGAAAAAAATGATAAAAATTTCATTTGGGTACAGTGTTGTATGCCCGCGCAATTGTCATTCAAAGTGCATCAGCGCTGAAAGCTGAAAATTGGTCTGGGACTGAGGGGGGTTTAAGTGCCCAGTAAGCAAGTGGTTAAGCAATATCCTTATTATCCAACAATAATACACTCTGTTCTTCATTAAATTTTTTCCCATTGTGTTTTCTGCCTCCTTGTAACATCATCCATGAGCTCTCCTTTCCCACCTCACTTCCCTTTTTTTGGAATGAGTAGTGCGTGTTAGTTGCAGTCATGTGCATTTGTGGGTAGGTGCAGTAGCACAGAACAGCCAGAGTCCAGATGCATAAAACATACCTGTATTGAAGTTGAAGTTCACTGGTACTCAACAAGCCTGGCAGGAAGGAAACCCGACTGGGAACACTCACAGGATGTAACAGCGATGAGTAGCAGCAGTAGGTCTCTGTAGTGCCGACAGCATCTTTCTCAAGGGGTAGAATACAGCCTGGCCAGTCTGTACCCAAGCGAGTAAGCTTTCAGGAAGGATTGTGTGACCCTGAATTTTCTCTACTTATCTCTCCCTGATGCTAAGCACTGTTCCTGAGAGAGGGGTGACCTGTACCTACTCTAGCCACGTGCAAAATGCATGCTAAACCTGAGAGCTAGAGTCTTAAATAGGTTCTACCTGACCCAAAATGGCCACCAAATTCACATGGAGCGCCAGCATCCAATAGGAACTAGGTTCCTCTCAACTTTCTCCTCCATCAGCATTGTTGTTGCAGATGAGCTCCACCTTCAGTGGAGAAAATAGACTGCACCTACCTACACACTGCTGTTTGCACACTACACATCGCATAGTCCATCTTGGGAGTGATCAGGAGAGGGTGGCTACATTCCTACATACAGTGGGACAAGGAAGAACGAATGTAGCCACCTTCTAACAGGAAGTCAGATCGCAGCAGCAAAAAAATAAAATAAAAAAACGTAGAGGTTTGGAGGAGGATGAGAGCAATAGAAGGGACTTTTTTCAGTTAATATTCAGTTACATACCTCAATACATATTTTTTTAAAAACCAGAGTTTAGTATCACTAAGATTTGAGCTCCTAGACTTTAATGTGTTTGAGGGAAAGTTTTAATTTTTCTAAGTTTGGTGATCTTTCAAAAACATACTGTGAATCGAACCTGGGCAGTTCAGACAAAGACACATTGTATGTTGTAATTCTAGGACTCCAATTTTAGAGAAACATTTGAACGGTTGGGTTGGAAAACATACTCACTGCTCTTAACTGTCAGAGCAGAGATGAGAGAGGAGAGCAGATTCAAAGCCCATGAAAGCTCTTGGGGACCTTATATAAAATAGGTGAAATAAAAGTGTCACAGCTTTCCCATTTTTTCAATTTTTTCCATTTCACCCATCTCAACCTATATAGAAAAGAAAATTAGGCTATTTGTTTTACTAACATTGCTGTGCTTTTCATTATTGTATTACTATGAACTCCATTTCCACAATGCATTTCAAACCACTTTTACCGACCAAACTTTGGCTTATTTTTTTTTTTTTTTTTTTGAAGAGCACCTTGGAGAAAACACTTTTCTTAAGGTAAATGAATAAATAAAGTCGCGCTATGGACAAACAAATCTCCGCTGTGATAGGAATATGTGGTAAAATTAAAAGAAGGAAAAGAAATATGCTGGGTTAGAGCTGCCTGTGCCTGAAGCCCTCATTTCCTTGTTGGGGAGGAGAGGGAAATGAAATGTGAAATAAAAAAGGTATGGCGCTAAACCCTATCAGTGATAAAATAAATTAACTTATCAAGCCCTAGTGTTTGTTTTTTATATATAAAAAAGGGAAGAGAAAAGAAAAAACTGTTAGTGCTACCGTGCAAAGATATCCTAAAGCAATTTTGTCCAAAGCAAACTATGTGTAGATAATGTGTAAATAATGTGAAATCAACATTCACATTTCATTATAATAAAACAACAAATGAGTGTTAATTGTCCTGTGCGTATCAGGTTATTAAAAACATTCATTGAATGTGCAAAAAGGTGAAATTGTTATTAGTATTCGATGATATATTAGTTGAAAACAGATTGTGCAAACATGTGCAAAAAATTGTGCAAAAAGACAACTACAGATCAGAGCAACCAAGGATCAGAAATCATTCAACCAAAAAACCGCATAAAGGCGTTAAATGTGCAGATCAACAATGTTTTCAACCAATAATCGCATGAAGACGCTTCTGAGTCCAATATAAGTCCAAAATTAATATTTGGCTTGATAGTGCTGCCTCTTCGGATTATTGTTGTAATGATTACGAAAAATCAATGGGGGGTATTTGATTCACTTGTGCAAATAGTGTGGACTTTCACTTAGAAAACTTCATCCCCGGTGCGCCACTCTGTGCTATGGTATATAAATGCTCTCACCAGAGTTAATGCCCTCGTGGGGCTAGATGAACCTTCACAATGTAAGCCACTGTGTCGCTCTCTGGCTGCTGCAGGTGCACTGGGTGAAGCTTCGTTGTTCCGTCCGTGTAATATCCAACGTTAATGTATAAGGAAAGACATATCCATAGTGTAATACGTTCTTAATCAAATCGTTCGTTTATTAAATTTAAAATCTACTCACATTTTGTATTAAAAGCATATGCGTATAGTAAAAACTCCGTTCGTCTCAAACGAGTGCACACAACGTGGCCACGCCCTACGCGTTTCGTCACTACGACGTCCTCTGGAGCGGCCATATTGGTGCACCTTATTGCTTAAATAGGGTGTAGTGCTCCACTACGCCTGCGCTGAACTAACAGCGCCATTTTGGATATGGGATGCCCTTTCTTTGCTAGGGATAAGAGCAATTTTGCCCCCTAGCGCCCTTAAGAAAAACCGATGTAATGGGCATAATTAGTCTTGGAGCACTGCAGCCTACCTATGAGCCACACTCAATTTAGATGACATTCCTTAGTCATTTCCCATTTGACCGGATGTTTATAATTAGTTTTTTCTTGTCTGGGAATAACACTAAAAATACAGTAAATAAATAAATATATGCATATAAATACATGTAGAATTCGCATATATAAAAAATACAAAAAATATAAAAAATACTTATATAAAAAATACTTATATAAAAAATTCATATGTAAACAGGGGGGTACACATTAATATTAGAGAAAACACATGAGAATTTATAAAAATTATATGAATTATAAAAATTATAAAAATTACATGAAAAGGTTTTTATGTATTTAAAAAATCTTTTGTACATACTAATAAAAGAGGGAATTATTCCAGAGGAAAGTTGTTTGGGGAGACATTAATTTAAAATAAAACTCTATATGGAGGTGCTAAGGAGATCTAACTAGCATAGTCCTATAGGTGGTTGTGATATTGTAACTGTATATTACGTTCAGGGGAACTTTTGGATAATTTTAAAAGAAGGGGGTCTTATTGTAGTTCAGACATCTCTAACGTATTTTGAATGGATAACATTCGACCTGAACCCAAGAAAGGTTGGGCCATGAGGTGTAGAATAGGCTACTATATATGTGGTTAGGTCTTGTCGGGATCCTATAATATGTGTGTGTATGGGTAACATTCGACTGCGGAATATTCGTCCAGCATTATCCAATGCTGGGGCGATCAGTTAATTGTTAAAAGTTAGTTAAGAAGCAATTGAGGTCTAGTTCTATGTTCATTCCCCTTGGCTGGAGGGTATCTAAATTAAAAATCCATTTAGTTTCGTTCCTGGATATTTTGATCGTTTTGTCTTCTCCTCTCCAGTGGCCTCTTATTTTGTCTATTCCGTAGAAAGTCATTTGTCCAGGATCCCGATTATGGAAATCCCTAAAGTGTTTGGAAACACTGTGTTTCTGGAAGCCTTTTTTGATATTTGCAATGTGTTCCCTTATCCTGACTTTTAACTCCCTGGTGGTCCTTCCCACATATTGCTTGTGGCAAGGACATTCAATGACGTAAGTAACGTGTGAGCTGCTACAAGTAATCAATTCCCTGATTTTATATTCTTTTCCATTAGAGGTGGATTTAAAACTCGTTTTCTTTTTTTCAGTTTTTTTACTATTTCTACATGGAAGGCAATTTCCGCATTTATAGAATCCTTTTAAGGTCTCAGAGATTCTTATTTGTTTTGGTGGGTCCACCACATTCTTTACTAATTTGTTTCGGAGTGTTGGAGCCCTCCTGTAGATGAACCGTGGTTTGTTCGGCAACATGGCCTGGAGTGAGCTGTCTGCTTGTAGAATCGGCCAGTGTTTTTTAATAATACGTTCCACATCTTTATGTTGTCTATTATACCCTGTGAGGAATGCAATGTTATGGAGGTTTTGTTTTGGTTTTACTTTCTTGCCTTCAATTAATTTTTTCCTGTCCATATGTTTTACTTCATTTTTTAATTTACGGAGATTTTTTTCTTTATATCCTTTTTTTCTAAACCTTTCGATGACGATTTCCGCCTGCTCGTCAAAATCATCTGTTTTGCTACAGTTCCTATATAGCCGTAGAAGCTGGCCTTTGGGTATATTCCCTAGCCACCTGGAATGGTGGCAGCTATTTGTGGGAATATACCCATTGCGATCCGTGGTCTTGAAGAAGGTTCGGGTGCCAAGATTTCCTTCATGTTTGTAAATTTGGAGGTCCAAATAATCTACAGTCTGGGTGTTAAACTTTCCTGTGAATTTGATATGGTATATATTGTCATTAATTTCTTCAAAAAAGTCTTGTAGTTGTTCTACCGTGCCTCCCCATACCAATACGATATCGTCTATATATCGCCGGTAAAATTTCAAATTTTGCCTATGCACTCCATAAATTTGTTCTTCCTCCCATCGGTTCAAAAACAAGTTCGCCACACTTGGAGCGTACTTTGCCCCCATTGCCACGCCTTTCGTCTGTGTGTAGAAAGTTCCATTATACCAGAAATAGTTCGATGTCATTGCCATCCTTAGGCCTTCAGTGATATATTTTATTTGCTCACTTGCTATATATCACTGAAGGCCTAAGGATGGCAATGACATCGAACTATTTCTGGTATAATGGAACTTTCTACACACAGACGAAAGGCGTGGCAATGGGGGCAAAGTACGCTCCAAGTGTGGCGAACTTGTTTTTGAACCGATGGGAGGAAGAACAAATTTATGGAGTGCATAGGCAAAATTTGAAATTTTACCGGCGATATATAGACGATATCGTATTGGTATGGGGAGGCACGGTAGAACAACTACAAGACTTTTTTGAAGAAATTAATGACAATATATACCATATCAAATTCACAGGAAAGTTTAACACCCAGACTGTAGATTATTTGGACCTCCAAATTTACAAACATGAAGGAAATCTTGGCACCCGAACCTTCTTCAAGACCACGGATCGCAATGGGTATATTCCCACAAATAGCTGCCACCATTCCAGGTGGCTAGGGAATATACCCAAAGGCCAGCTTCTACGGCTATATAGGAACTGTAGCAAAACAGATGATTTTGACGAGCAGGCGGAAATCGTCATCGAAAGGTTTAGAAAAAAAGGATATAAAGAAAAAAATCTCCGTAAATTAAAAAATGAAGTAAAACATATGGACAGGAAAAAATTAATTGAAGGCAAGAAAGTAAAACCAAAACAAAACCTCCATAACATTGCATTCCTCACAGGGTATAATAGACAACATAAAGATGTGGAACGTATTATTAAAAAACACTGGCCGATTCTACAAGCAGACAGCTCACTCCAGGCCATGTTGCCGAACAAACCACGGTTCATCTACAGGAGGGCTCCAACACTCCGAAACAAATTAGTAAAGAATGTGGTGGACCCACCAAAACAAATAAGAATCTCTGAGACCTTAAAAGGATTCTATAAATGCGGAAATTGCCTTCCATGTAGAAATAGTAAAAAAACTGAAAAAAAGAAAACGAGTTTTAAATCCACCTCTAATGGAAAAGAATATAAAATCAGGGAATTGATTACTTGTAGCAGCTCACACGTTACTTACGTCATTGAATGTCCTTGCCACAAGCAATATGTGGGAAGGACCACCAGGGAGTTAAAAGTCAGGATAAGGGAACACATTGCAAATATCAAAAAAGGCTTCCAGAAACACAGTGTTTCCAAACACTTTAGGGATTTCCATAATCGGGATCCTGGACAAATGACTTTCTACGGAATAGACAAAATAAGAGGCCACTGGAGAGGAGAAGACAAAACGATCAAAATATCCAGGAACGAAACTAAATGGATTTTTAATTTAGATACCCTCCAGCCAAGGGGAATGAACATAGAACTAGACCTCAATTGCTTCTTAACTAACTTTTAACAATTAACTGATCGCCCCAGCATTGGATAATGCTGGACGAATATTCCGCAGTCGAATGTTACCCATACACACACATATTATAGGATCCCGACAAGACCTAACCACATATATAGTAGCCTATTCTACACCTCATGGCCCAACCTTTCTTGGGTTCAGGTCGAATGTTATCCATTCAAAATACGTTAGAGATGTCTGAACTACAATAAGACCCCCTTCTTTTAAAATTATCCAAAAGTTCCCCTGAACGTAATATACAGTTACAATATCACAACCACCTATAGGACTATGCTAGTTAGATCTCCTTAGCACCTCCATATAGAGTTTTATTTTAAATTAATGTCTCCCCAAACAACTTTCCTCTGGAATAATTCCCTCTTTTATTAGTATGTACAAAAGATTTTTTAAATACATAAAAACCTTTTCATGTAATTTTTATAATTTTTATAATTCATATAATTTTTATAAATTCTCATGTGTTTTCTCTAATATTAATGTGTACCCCCCTGTTTACATATGAATTTTTTATATAAGTATTTTTTATATAAGTATTTTTTATATTTTTTGTATTTTTTATATATGTGAATTCTACATGTATTTATATGCATATATTTATTTATTTACTGTATTTTTAGTGTTATTCCCAGACAAGAAAAAACTAATTATAAACATCCGGTCAAATGGGAAATGACTAAGGAATGTCATCTAAATTGAGTGTGGCTCATAGGTAGGCTGCAGTGCTCCAAGACTAATTATGCCCATTACATCGGTTTTTCTTAAGGGCGCTAGGGGGCAAAATTGCTCTTATCCCTAGCAAAGAAAGGGCATCCCATATCCAAAATGGCGCTGTTAGTTCAGCGCAGGCGTAGTGGAGCACTACACCCTATTTAAGCAATAAGGTGCACCAATATGGCCGCTCCAGAGGACGTCGTAGTGACGAAACGCGTAGGGCGTGGCCACGTTGTGTGCACTCGTTTGAGACGAACGGAGTTTTTACTATACGCATATGCTTTTAATACAAAATGTGAGTAGATTTTAAATTTAATAAACGAACGATTTGATTAAGAACGTATTACACTATGGATATGTCTTTCCTTATACATTAACGTTGGATATTACACGGACGGAACAACGAAGCTTCACCCAGTGCACCTGCAGCAGCCAGAGAGCGACACAGTGGCTTACATTGTGAAGGTTCATCTAGCCCCACGAGGGCATTAACTCTGGTGAGAGCATTTATATACCATAGCACAGAGTGGCGCACCGGGGATGAAGTTTTCTAAGTGAAAGTCCACACTATTTGCACAAGTGAATCAAATACCCCCCATTGATTTTTCGTAATCATTACAACAATAATCCGAAGAGGCAGCACTATCAAGCCAAATATTAATTTTGGACTTATATTGGACTCAGAAGCGTCTTCATGCGATTATTGGTTGAAAACATTGTTGATCTGCACATTTAACGCCTTTATGCGGTTTTTTGGTTGAATGATTTCTGATCCTTGGTTGCTCTGATCTGTAGTTGTCTTTTTGCACAATTTTTTGCACATGTTTGCACAATCTGTTTTCAACTAATATATCATCGAATACTAATAACAATTTCACCTTTTTGCACATTCAATGAATGTTTTTAATAACCTGATACGCACAGGACAATTAACACTCATTTGTTGTTTTATTATAATGAAATGTGAATGTTGATTTCACATTATTTACACATTATCTACACATAGTTTGCTTTGGACAAAATTGCTTTAGGATATCTTTGCACGGTAGCACTAACAGTTTTTTCTTTTCTCTTCCCTTTTTTATATATAAAAAACAAACACTAGGGCTTGATAAGTTAATTTATTTTATCACTGATAGGGTTTAGCGCCATACCTTTTTTATTTCACTTTTCTTAAGGTAACATTTTATTTTTAATTCCTCAATTTGCTGATTTTTATTTTTCTGTCCATATTACTGCTTATTCCTATTGATCTTCCTATGATTCTTTAAGACAGCGGTTGTTTTTACTTTTCGTACATTATAAATAAGGGCATGTCTTGTGTGCAATTTTCTAACATTAACTTGTAACAGTTAAGAATCACTCTTAATGGTTGTTATTATTAAATACAAGGCCAAAGGGTCATCATCGACATTCCAAAACTACAAAGAATGCAATAAGAAAGACACAATAATGAGGTGAGTAAAACATCCACAAAAATATTAATAGTAAAAAGGCGTGGTCAGAACATATTGGTCCATAAAAGAGGGCCAGGGCTAGTTGGTCACAAGTGACAGGGAGAAGGCAGCTATATTTATACAATGTATAACAATGAAAATGAGGGGTATAGTAAACAAGGCAGTAATGTTACTACCATTATATCAAATGCCCCCTTGTGCCTGACAAAGACTAGTGTTAAAAAAAGACTAGGAAAACCTAATATCAATGAATCACCAGAACCAGACAGCTTACACCTGAGAATTCTCAAAGATCCTAACCAAGTTATAGCGAGACTTTTAAGCACAGCTTGCTGACAGGAATGGTATCAGCAGATTGGCAAAAAGCTAATACAGTACAAATATTCAAAAAGGGCCAAGATCCCACCTGGTTGGGATTGGTTTGCCTACTTGGTGTTGGAGGTCTTGAGAAGGGACTCTAGCCCCCGGTTCGGGAATGTTATCTTGTTTAGTTTAAGCCTATATTGGGGGTGGTCTCTATGTATATCCCACCTGGGTGATACTGTAAGCTATATGTTTTGAAATTCTGTATGTTCTATTGTTGTTGTCCATGTGCCTGTTATTTCTTCCGGCATTAAATAAAAGAATTACAAAAAAAAAAAAAAGGGCCAAGATACCGTATATACCTGGAAACTACCTAGCAGTCAGCCTAACATCAATAGTATATCAACCATTGGAAGGAATGACAAGGGATCATATCCCAGAATTTGCAGATGAAAATAGTATCATTAGTAATAACCAACATGGATTTTTAAAGAACTGTTCTTGTAATTTGGATAGAGGAAGACCTGTGGACATTAGTGTATCTAGATAACACTAAGGCATTTGATGCGATCCTATGTACCTGGATAGAAAACTGGTTGAACCTGTAGGAGCATGGATCAGGAGCATGTCTTGAGGGTAGTGATTCATGGCATATCTTCTGAATACCAAGAAAAAATTGCGCTGGACAATAAGCTAAACTAAAAATAGCTGCAACACAAAGTGAGATACCACACAAAATACATTAAAAACAAAAGGTTGCGCTTAAATTTTAACCTAAATATTCCTTAATAAATGGATATTAAGATCATAAATGTGATATTGTGATCTCGTATATAATGTATATGAACTCCAAAAGTGACAACAAAAGTGACAAAATTTTCTTGAAGTAAATAATAAAAATGATTGAAAATCAGTAGTGTAATAACGTCCAAAGAAAATTATCCAAAAAGAAGACAATAAAAAAATGTCCAGTAAACCGTGCAGTAATTAGTGACAGTTTGGAATATAGTGACATCCACAGTAGAAGTGACTTTACTTGATGAATCCCACCACCATATGAATTGTGCGCTTACCAGCTCCCAGATAATGAATGCCTGTGGCTATTGCTATTGCCCAGCCAGGGCCTTTTCCTCAAGGATTTCCGGAACTGATCCGATCGTCCCGTCTATGGAGGCTCTCCTGTTCAGGACTGTAATCCCACGGATCTTCTACTACTAACCATTAGTTTTGCACAGATTGGCTCAGAGAACGTCCCACCCTCTGACGCATTTCATCACAGGGTTGATGTAGTCATGGAGCCCATGACTACGTGACAAAACTCATTGGGAGGAGCAACATACTGACATCACTGTGCGCTTCGTCCCGTTGTTTAGCACGGTCGTGTGTAATGCAGCCTGCCGGCCATAAATGTTTTTATCTATTTGAAGTTTTTTATCTTGTTTTTATACGCTTAGGGCATTCTTTTTTACGATAAATACCCAGCGGGTTCCACCTATGGCCATTTTTGTTTGTTTCCTTATCTCTGAGCCATAATATATCACCAATCTGTGCAAAACTAATGGTAGTAGAACCACAAAATTAAAAACAAGAGCTAAGCGGGACTTTAAATGAAGTACGGGGTCTTTTATTGAAAAAAAAAAGGAAACATTTTTTATTATTTGTTTTTATGGTAAGACATGATTACATGTATATTGAAGAGGTGCGCAGACAAACACATTATTAACATTAGCATTTTGCTTTATACAATCTTATTGACCAATACAGAATAGGTTATAAAAGCGCACCTCCATTATAAACATATAACAATCAAATATAATAAAAAGTTAAACAAATAATGCAATGTAGGCAACAACTTTGAACCTATGACTTCTTGGTTGTTGCAGTAAATTAATAAGAAAAACATAATTGATGCAATGTTTCAAAAATTGATGCTAATTGAAATTGGGGTACCAAAATACGCGGCAATTGTTAGCTCTACGCGTTTCGCGGCTTACTTCCGCTCGTCAGGAGCAAGCTCGTGATTGGTCTGAAAATACAAAGTAATAGTAAATTAGTATTTGCAATGATGGAGCATGGGGAGGTTGCCACTTAATTGATAAAGTGACTTACAAAATAGCCCAAAAATTGGGCAGAACTTCCAGCAATGGGAACTGCTAGAGCTGAGATAAAACCGTCTCATCCGGGGTTGAGGCAGGGTTCAGACCATCCCCCAACAATGTCAGGGGGCAGGCCAGGGGGAACCGAAACAGACATCCTCAACACAGGTCCACTAGGTGCTAAATGTATATGTGTGTTACCCAAATCTGCGAAAGAGAAAAAAAGGAAAAGTGTAATGGGTCACAAAAACAAAAAAAAAAAAAAATGGTAGTAGAAGATCCGTGGGATTACAGCCCCGACCAGGAGAGCCTCCTATATTATATAGATATTTTATATATATTATATAGAAATATATAACATTTACCAAATCAAATCATTATTCAACCAAAAAAATAACTCCAAGGCCAATAATAAATAACAGGTTATCTCCTCCGATTCCACAACATGTCTGGTTGATGAACAGCCGTTCAGAAACAAACAGAAAAGTACGAAATGAAATGCGATAAATGAAAAACGCGAAAAGAAAAGCGCAAATCAACACTCACCAAACTTCTATTAATACAAAGTTAGCGGAAGGAGCCCAAAGGATGGCACTAAAGAGCTGAAAAACCACGTAGTATGTCTAGTACGTCACTACATTCGTAATTGTTGTGTGACCGTGTGTATGCAAGACAAGTTTGAGACAACACCCTTCGGACAAAATTCCACAGTTTCGTTGTCGGAAAGTCCAATCGTGTGTATGAGGCTTTAGGCTCTAAAGAAGACATGCAGCCACACAATGAAATGGGATGAGAAGCGGTTTAATCCTAAACTGCCTCAGCGGTTCTTTACCGTTAGCCCTTGTACACACGGTCGGACATTCCGACAACCAAATCCGTCGGATTTTGTCTGACGGATCTTATCTGAAACTGTTGCATACACACGGTCGGACAAAGTTGTCGGGAAATCCGATCTTTCAGAACGTGATGGCGTAATTTCGTTACGATGGGACTACGTTCAGGCTAGTAGCCAATAGCTTTGATGTAGGAATTTGATCTGAGCATGCGTGGCACTTTGTCCGATCGGAATTCTCTACACATGATCGGAGTATGTCCGATCGGAGCAGTTTGTCGGAAAATATTTCCGGCAAGTTGGAAAATTTGTCTGATGCAGACCACACACAGTCGGAATATCCGACAAAATGCTCCGATCGGACACATTCCGATGGAATCTCCGACCGTGTGTACAAGGGCTTAGAGCGGTAGGGATGTTGATCTCCCTTCTACAGTCGTTGGTGTCAGTGGGGTGTGTAGATAAGTTAAGAAAAACTTTTAGATGTGTTTCTTAGTTAACACAATGTACAGGGATATGGACACACTCGCAGGTTGAACTTGATGGACCAGTGTCTTTATTCATCCTTACCAACAATGTAACTACGTAGTTAAACAAAGGTCTGGGTTGCAGCAATTTTTAGATTGGTGGTTTTGTGATCAAGATTTTGCAGTGTTTATGGCTAGAAATAGAACCCTCAGCATTTGTAGATACTAATGTTACCGAGTGCCTATGAGCATGATACTCCAACAATTTGACTCTTCATAGATAAGCAATGCAGCCAGGTACACCAGCAACTCTGAAACATGCTACAAATAGCCACAGAGGATAGTCAGACAAGGCTGTAGCTACTGTAGCTCTCTGCTACAAACTCAATCACTTTCACTATACTCAATCTCATATAGGCTTATGTAAAATTTAATTTAAAAGGCCATTTTCAACATTTTTAAATCTATAGCTTTTAATAAAATACTACCTGGTTATCTTCCCATGAAGATCCTTGTACAGGCACTTCCTGTTATAGGATGACAACACTCTGTCCCCGTCTCTCAGTTGCTCTCCTGTGTTGTCACCCTTTCACATGAGCTTCTGGTGGCCACTTCAACACACATTACTCAGGCATGGTCCACTGTTGTCAGCACCACCACCGTCCCTCATTTGCTTTTTTAAAACCAAATCCCTCTGTCCCTCTTTCTTCCTCAGTTATCCTTCTTTATCATCTGATGTACAGACTTGTATAAAAAAAAAATGTATTATTTATTACAAAAACATGACAATGTCATGGGCTAAATATGGTCATGTGGCCCTATTAGGTCATTGATGTCACTAGCATCCCGCCCTTTTGTTAGGTGTGGCTGCAGGTCAGGGAATTCCCCAGCTGCCGCTGATTGGGCCAGCAGACTGCCATCGTATGACAATTTCCTGCGGGTTTGGCCTGACCCTTTGCTCACCACTACTCTTGTACATTAAGCAATTTTTTCTTGTATGTTAATTCTTCATGATACACATAAGTGGAGGGCATGGGAGGGGTAAATACTTTTGGGTTAAAAGGTGTCTCTCTTTTTTTATAAGTGAATGGGTAAAGTCGCGCTACGGAATATTCACCCTAAGGCCGCGTACACACGGGCGGACTGTTCGCCCAACTTAGTCCGCTGAACAGTGTTTCAGCGGACAATCCGCTCGTGTGTGGGCTTCAGCGGACTGTTTCAGCGGACAGTCTGACGAACAAAGTCTTACGGAATTTCCGTAAGACAGTCCGTCCAAACTTGGTTTCAGCGGACAGTCCGCTCGTGTGTAGGCTAGTTCGACAGACTAAGTTTGGCGCATGCTCAGAAAGGATTTACACGGCGAAGGTTGCATTGCAGTGTATTGGACGTCGAATTTCTCGTCCCGTCGTACGTGCCGTTCACGTCATCGCGCACGCTTTCAGCGGACTGTCTGCTCATCGTGTGTGGTCAAGTCCGTTCATGCAAATTTTGAACGGACTGTTTGTCGGATTGTCTGACGAACTTAGTTGGGCGAACAGTCCGCCCGTGTGTACGCGGCCTAAGTGTATAGAAAAACAAACCTCAACGTGGTAAAAAATATTTGTTTACAGGGTTAGAGCTGCCTATACCTGAAGCCCCCACTTCCTAATTGAGGAGGGGAGGAACATTTTAAGAAGTCAAATAGAGAGGTTATGGCGCTAAACCCAAATAATTGTGCACCCATTCTAACAGATAGAGACGGCCGGCGGAGATTACATGCATGTGTTTTTAACAGTAAATGTGAGTCGTTTTTAATCTAAATAAACAAAGGATTCTGTTTAAAAACGTATTACACTATGGATGTGTCTTTCCTCATGTATATCCTTTGATGGAGATTATACGAACGGAACAGTGAAACTTCCCCCAGTGCACCAGCAGCAGCCAGACAGCGACACAGTGGCTTACATTGTGAAGGTCCATCCATCCCCACAAGGGGCGTAAGTTCTGGTGAGAGCATTTACATACTATAACACTGAGTGGCGCACCAGGGATGAACGTTTCCCATTGAATACCCGCACTGTTTGCACTAGTATTTTGTGGTGGCAGTATCATCAGCCAAAACATCAATATTGGATACATATTGGATACGTGTAGCGAATGCACATGCGTCTTTATGCGATTATTGGTTGGACTTAGATTTGACCTTTAGCCTTTTTGCACTTTCTTTGTACGGTTCACTTTTTATTCTGAATGAGGACACTGAAGGATATTTGTAGTGTTTTTGTGCTGTCCAAAAGAACTTTTGTCATTTTTATATAAGAACGCAATATTTGTTATGATCCATGTGAATATTTACCATATGAATTATTTGGGGTTTTACTTATTGCAAGATGACACTTATATGATGATTTAATATTGATTGCACTTTTTATTGATTTTTATTCAATTATAATTAGGAAGCATTTGCACTTTAATCTAAATAGCACTTTTCCTATCACCAATTTTGACGATAGGTCATTTTGAGCACAATTATTTGGGTTTAGCGCCATAACCTCTCTATTTGTCTCTATTTTTTTTGTCATCTCAGAATGCTGAAAGGTATACCACACCTGAGAAATGCCATATAACTATCATGGGATTGCCAGGAAATGGCTTCAAAGAATCTGCAGGAGATTAGCAGTACTGAGATGCAAAAAAGCATGAAAAAAGGTGTAAGCATGTATTTTGGTAATTAAAAAAAAGTAAATAGTTTCAAATACACAATGCTTTGGCAAACTAAATGTCAATCAGTTAGGAATTATAGCTACTTTAACGCACCACAATGCCCTAATGCATCATAACAAGTAGCAACGGTACATGCCTAACAAAGACCTGCCAGTGGCAAAGCTCCAGCATCAAGAAGATGAATTTTTAATCAACTTAAAAATCCCAAATGACAATTTTCCATCGCATTATTTTAGCAAGTCCTCAAAAATGCTAACTGCCCATCATTAGCAATGCATTCATGTTGCATTTTTCATTGTTGTTATCCACATGACTCCTGTCTCATGTCACACTGTTTTATCTTATTCACAGTACTTAGCTGCAGCAGTGATAAATGATTTAATGTGATGTGGTAATCTATTAGTGCTGCGCCATTATAGAGTGTGAAGTATGGCAGTGATTTACCGTCCGAGCGGATGGGAAATTGACCTCACGCTTAGACTTGCAGGGCTTACAGAACAAATTAGGCAAAATTCAATTTGTGTAGAGGCTGAAACTTTTCCTTTCTACTTATTTTAAAAACTAAAAAAAAGAAAATCCAGCAGAAATGTTGCTATTTTATTAATGTAATTTACAAGTGCAGCACAGAAACAGTGGTCAATGCTTTGCAATGCGGGAGGGGGGGGGGTTCTCTCACAATAATAATGTACAATGTGTTCTCCCCAATTCTACACTATACTGTAGACCAGGGATCTCCAAACTTTCTAAACATAGAGCTAGTTTATTGCTCTTCAAATTTTAGGGGGTCCGGACTGTGGCCAGAGAAAGTGGAAATTTTACTGGCATCAGTGGGAGCAAACATTGCTTCATTTGGAATTAGGGGGAGGAACAGTGCCCCATCGTTGGTATCATTGGGAGAAATAGTGCCCCACTGTTAGTAGACCAGTAGAAGAAATGGTGCCCCATTGTTGATGTTAGTTTGGCAGAATCAGTCTTGTATCAGTGGGAGGAATAGTTTCCCAAGGGGTCGGATAAAGGCAGGCAAAGGGCAATATCCGGCCCCCAGGCCACAGTTTGGAGACCGCCATTAATATCATACCAAGGGCATAGTGGCCGCTCCGCAGCTCATTCTTCTGTTTTATTCTTGTGTGTCCTGCCGCTGGATTGGATTGTGTGATAAGGGGAAGCAGATGGATAAGAAAGGAGAAATCTGACTGGCTGGACTTGTAGCCCTGGTGCATGGAGCAAGGAGTGCTGAGACAGAGACTGGAAGAAGAGGCAGAAATGTTGGGTTGGATTCCGAAACGGCAGAAAGAGCTGCAGAGTGACACAAGGAGCCAGGTTGCATAAAGTACTGCTGTGCAGGGGAGTGCTGAGTGCAGGGAGCAGGAGAATCCCTGAGAACATGAGCCAAAAGGTTCTGCTGTGTGTTGCGTGCTGATCAAGGAGGAGTGCAGAAGGAAAGCCTTGAGGTGGACCAGGCTGTGCTGTGCAGCTGAACACTGAGCCCTCTTTTCCTGCAGAGCGGGACTTGCCTTGCCATAGACAGTTCCTTAAAGAGAGAGAAGGTGAAATTTATATCCTAAATACTTTCTTGTGATAGGTGTAGTGTTGCCTAGTTGGCCCACCTCCGTCCAGTTAAGAAAGGTGACCATCAGGGGATAGACTACCGAATGAAAGACATCTGACCAACATCAAAGTTGTGTGCCAGGAACTTGTTAGGTAAACTCTGTTACCAAAATCTGCTCAGGACACTTTGGGAGCATTCCTTCCATAGTTTGTAGATTAAAATTGTTCCTTTCTTTGAGTGTGACAGCTTCAACATGGATTTAAAGAGGAAGTAAACTCCCCTATTTTGTTTTTACCTATAGGTAAGCCTATAATAAGTCTTACCTATAGGTACTGTAAATATCTTCTAAACTTCCACCATTCAGGAGATATTTACTGTATTATTTCATTGGCGCATGTGTTCTGAAGAAACGGCCGCCTGTGCTGTTTCTTCAGGACCCATGCCATTACCGGAAGCTCCTGCGCACATGCGTGGGAGTGACCTCATATTGGCACGGGAGTGACGTCATATTGGCCGGAGCCCTCGAACTCAGAATAAACACCAGGAAAGATGTCGGCTGTGTCAGCAGTATGCAGTAGAGATGCGCATCTTCACTGGTCTCACGATTCGATTCGATTACGATTATCTGGTCAACGATTCGATTCCACGATGCATCACGATTACTGACGAACTCCCATTTCTGCTTGGGCTGCCTAGGCGGCCCTTCCACCCTGCAATCTTCTGGGACACATCACAGGTCCCAAAAGATTGCGCGGCCATTCAAGACAGCGCAGTGAGACATGTTCACCCGGCTGTGAAGCTGCAAGCTGTCACAGCCGGATGCCCACAGTAGTATTTCCAGCGCCGTGGACAGGCGGGGGAGAGAATGGAGGGTTTGGGTGTCCAACGTCGCTGGATTGTGGGACAGGTGAGTGACTTTTTATTAAAAGAAGATACATTTTTTTTGTAGCTGCTGACTTTTAATAAAGAGATTTACTGGAACTTTGAATTAAAAATAACCTCACTCCCTTAAAGAGGAAGTAAACCCTGATGGGTTTACTTCCTCTTTGATTCCCTGCAAAGGTAAAGCATAATGGACTACTATGCATCGCATAGCATCGCATAGTAGTCCATTATATGTCACTTACCTGACACAGGAGCCAGCGAAGTCACCGCTGTCCCCTGTAGTTCCGAGCGTCCATCTTCGTGGTGGGTCTCACT
The DNA here is from genome assembly GCF_037356315.1 of Lithobates pipiens. Lineage (NCBI taxonomy): Eukaryota > Metazoa > Chordata > Amphibia > Anura > Ranidae > Lithobates > Lithobates pipiens. The sequence goes on from NW_027507784.1 coordinate 62,958,370, forward strand.
GCTCCGGCGCATGGGCATGAAAGCATGCGCATGGGAGCCGACACTCACGGCATATCTGCGGCTTAGGGGACCTACAGCTAAGCCTTAATCTAGGCTTATTTGTAGGTCAAAGTGGTTTGTAAGGGTTTACAACCACTTTAACCACTTCAGCCCTGGAAGATTTGGCTGCTGAATGACCAGGCCATTTTTTTGCGATTCAGCACTGTTACTTTAACTGACAATTGCGCAGTCGTGCTTCGTTGTACCCAAACAAAATTAACGTCCTTTTTGATGTCCTTTTTCCCCTACAAATAGAGCTTTCTTTTGGTGGTATTTGATCATCTCTGTGATTTTTATGTTTTGCGCTATAAACAAAAAAAAAAGCAACACTTTTGAAAAAAAAACACAATATTTTTTGCTTTTTGCTATAACAAATATCCCCATTTTTTTCAAGGAGGACAAAAGGGATCACTGATGCTCAATTAGGGGGGTCCTGGTGCTTAGTGGGGAGAGATGGGGGGGTCATTAGTGGGGAGAGATGGGGGTGATTAGTGGGGAGAGATGGGGGGGTCCTGGTGCTTAGTGGAGAGAGATGGGGGTGATTAGTGGGGAGAGATGGGAGGGGGGGGGGTCCTGGTGCTTAGTGAGGGGAGATGGGAGGGTTCCTGGGGCCTAGTGGGGAGAGATAGGAGGCTAAAGTGCTTAGTGAGGGGAGATAGGGGTCTTGGTGCCCAATGGGGCAGTTTGGAGGCACTGCCAGTCAGTGGTGCTCCTTACCTGGCTGCTTGATCCATATGGAATTCTGTAGAAGAATCATCCCCCTCTCACTTTTCTTGTCTGTTGCTTTTTCTCATCTAAAGGGATGCTGGGGATGCCAGTGCAGTAATAGCTCAGACATTTCACAAAAGAAAAACTTCCTCTGCTCACTTCTCTGCCAGGCTCTGACTGATGACATCATCTATTGCAGAGCCCAGCAGAGGAAGATCACGGTACAAAGAATGTGATGGACAGGCCGCCCTGTGCACCCATTGGCTGAGTAGGCAGCAGCTTCTCTGCCAATGGGTATCTCAAGTTCCCTCATTAGTCCCTCCCTACTGTGTCCTGACATTGCCCGCCTCTCTGCTCTCAAGGCTCACGTCTCTCCTGATGTCAGCAGGAATTCTCAGCCCCGCCCGCCTCTTCTGATTTGATAGTGACAGTCAGCGGGCGGGGCTAAGAATTCTCCACTGACTGTGGAGAGCTGGAAGTGAGCCGGTGTTCTGCCTAATAGAGTCCGGCCATCCATATGTGTCCGCTCCGTACTGCGCATGCGCAGTACGGAGCAGACGAAGCTTCGGAAAATCTCCGAAGCTGAACGGCGCCTGCGCCGTGAGTGGAGGAGGTAGCCCCACTATCCAAGCGGACATAGGGTTTAGAATTGTAGAGGGCCCCTCGCGGGCGAGCTTCGCTCGCCACGCTTCGGGCTCGGCCTCGCTGCGCTGGGCTCTTTTTTATTCTAACTCTATGTCCACTTGGATAGTGGGGATAGAACCTGGACTCACGGCGCAGGCGCCGTTCGTCCTCGGCAATTTTCGGAATCTGTGCTCCTGTGTACTGCGCATGCGCAGTACACAGAGGACAGCATCTGATGGAGGACCCTATTTGACAAGACACCGGAGAGCATTTTAAACAACAGGGGATACACTCGGAGCACTGTGCCGGGAGGGGCGGGGCAATGACGTCACAGTAATCGATTAATACTGTCGCATGCATCAGTGCCGCATCGGGGACACCCGAATCGCGATGCATCGGTGCAGCGATTCATTTCAGCACCCCTAGTATGCAGGAGGCACATATACAAACTGTTGTAATTCCTACACCGTTCACCTGATTTGGATGTAAATACCCTTAAGTTAAAGCTGAAAGTCTGTAGTTAAAGCACATCTTGTTTGTTTCATTTCAAATCCATTGTGGTGGTGTATAGAGCCAAAAAGATTAGAATTGTGTCGATGTCCCAATATTTATGGACTTGACTGTACATTGAACCTCATTGGCCATTGTTTGCCCACCCTTTTATTTTATTGAGAACTTCCTGTAAAGTTAAAAAAATGAAAAAGATAGGTGTGGCGCCAACTACAATATCATACACTATCAAACCTGATGCTGCTCCTAAAATTAGTGATAACTAATAAACAAAAAGTGAAACAGTAAGGCTCGGTTCACACAGTAGGCGGCACGACTTGCAGCGCCGCGACCTGCCGCGACCTGCCGCGACCTCAGCGGCGACTTGCAAAACGACTTCTGTATAGAAGTCAATGCAAGTCGCCCGAAGTCGCCGCAAAAGTAGTACAGGAACCTTTTTTCTAAGTCGGAGCGACTTGAGTCGCTCCTATTAGAACGGTTCCGTAGTACAGAACGGGGCGCGACTTGTCAGGCGGCGAAGTCGCCTGGACAAGTCGCCCCTGTGTTAACCGAGCCTAAAGGGTGCAACAGTAGTGCAATAACAAACAAGCTGAATAATATCAAGTGAATATAAATTAATATGAATTAAATTAACGTAAAATAAAAGTCCATATTTATATCAAACATTGCCATAAGCAATAAAATGTGTATCTTCTAAATATGCTCCAATCACCGTATCATAAAAGTGCAAATGCTTCAAATAAAGTGCTTCACCCGAAGTGGTATATCAAAACGCTCACCAGATCGTAACGGCCACCAAGTGACCTTCAGACATGTAATAAGCAGAAGCACTTCTTTCATCCGATGTTCCCTTCATAGATTTTGCAGCATAGGTCTGCTGTCTGTGGATCAACCAGATCTTAATCCAAGCGGGAGTGGTTATTTATATATGTAACTCCTTATTAAAATCAGCTCACATCCAAATCCTCCAAAACATCTGCAAATGGTGGCTCCACATAAAAAGACACAGAAAGGCAGGGATAGTGTAATATCGTCTTTTTTAATGACTTAAAAACACTTACAGATCCAGTCCGTTTGGTGTAAGGTACACCAAAAACAAAATACAGCCAAAGAGGAGAGAAAAAAACGGTCCGTCACCATGCGAGTGTGTGTGATACTCAGCGTGTGTCTCAACTGTGTATGGAAGCAGAAGACTCGTGTGTTGCGCGTCGAGCCTCACTTTCAATATACTTCACGCTCATGCGCGCATCATCAGGAAAGAAAAAACTGTGTTTTATATTCACTTATATTATTCATCTTGTTTGTTATTGCACTACTGTTGTGCCCTTTACTGTTTCACTTCCTGTAAAGTTGTTACAGTATATCCTGTTGTGAAATTTTTGCACCGCTCAGCTTTGTATCATCAGCAAACACTGAATCTGAACTGTTTATCCCAACTTCTAAAATATATAATCTATGAACAAGGTAAACAGGATTGGTCCCATGACATAACTCCAGAAGATACGCTGTTTATTGCCACCCTCTGAACACGCCCCTGTAACCAGTTTTCTATCCAGGAACATATACCATACATATACTGAATGTCAACACACCTCAATTCGTGGATTAGGCATTTATGGGGTAACATATACCATACATATACTGAATGTCAACACACCTCAATTCGTGGATTAGGCATTTATGGGGTATTGTGTAAAATGCTTTGGCAAAGTCTTAATAAACTACACCCACAGGCCTTTTTCCAGATTGCAGCTCACTTCCTCAGAGTATGTTAATAGGTTGGTCTGGCAAGAACCAGCGCCTTGAGGCGATTCAGTTCGCATTGTGCGCTATACAAGTATTTCATTCATTCAAGAATGATCTCGCATAAATCCATGCTGGTTAGGTTACTACTGATAATACTATTCTTATCAGCAAATTCATGGAAATGGTTCCTTATCATCCCCTCCAATAGTTTACAAACTATTGATGTTAGACTGATCGTCCTGTCATTTTCAGGTATGTATCTTGGCCCATTCTTGAATATTAGTACCATGTTAGCTTTTCACCGCTGGTATAATTCCTGTTATTTAGTTGGTATATTGCTGCTTTAGTCTTAGTGACTAAGCTTGTTGGTCTGTTGATGATTAACAGTGGTTCTGTTAGGTATTAAAGGTTAAAGTTAATTTCATAATTTGATTTATTAGAACTGAAAAAAAAAAGGGTATGATTGACTGTTATGGTATGATGGGTGCTAATGGGACGTATAGTTCCATTACAACAGCTTAGGTACTATATGCACTTTATTTCCAAGAACATTGGTTTGGAAAATGACATGCACAGTTTTATTAGTACATGTATATAGGGTTACAGTAGATTATGATTGTTACAATTTCAATGTATCATTTATGATAATTGGACATTTATATACCCATTACACATAGTTAGCACTTACTGAATTTAGCTTGAGAACACACAGGAGCGCTGGCTGTGTGTTCACAGCTTTTATTCATTATCATCACTGATAATAAGCACAGCAGTTTAGTTCGTTAACGCGTTCAGGTTAGGAAGGATGGTGAGGCATGAGTAAATTAATTTTAAAGAATTTATTTTACCGTTTTATTTTCCTTTATGATGTTTTTCCAACTAAAAGTGCAGTAATTAAGAGGGTAGATTAAAGGTTTATTGTAGCATATATTTTAATACTAAATGTTTTATAGAGGTCTATTTATCAGACCAAAAACATGGACGACTGAGGAGGAAAGAGGGAGGTCTTTGGTTACACAAAAAGGCACAGGTGTGTTGGATGTCTGATCTTCAGCACTCTGTGGTTCCTTCCACTGATCACTACATCACCACAGAATCCTGTAGCAAATTAGGGGCCAGCAGAAGGAACCATAATGCGCAGAGGGACATGTTCTTCGTAATTTTTTTTTGTCCACCTTAGCTTATTACCAGGTTCAGTGGCATAACTGGAGTCTTCTCCTTCTAGATGGGCAAGCAGCAACCCGATAGCGGCATGTCAATGGCTCTAGTTCATAAGGGCTCTTCCTAAGAACGTATTCACCCACAAGGGCTTTGCCTCCTCTCTAACTGAGCCGGCTTGTACAGCCAAGATGGCAGCTGAAACACGTTCTGCAACACATCCCAGGAAGGAGATGCAGGTAAGATTAACAAAGCACTCTCCCTTCTCTGCTGGGTCTGACAAATGCTCCTAGTACTCTATAATTGTCTCACAGGCCTCACTCATGTCCAAGGATGAGTGGAACATGGAAACGCACATTAAATTTTTCCTTACAAAACACAACATAAAGTGGTTGTAAACCCTTACAACCAACTTTGACCTACAGGTAAGCCTAGATTAAGACACGGTTTAGGAGATATTTGCCGAAAGACAGGCACCGCTGTCTGCGGCGCATGTGCCGTAGACAGCAGCGCGCCACTGTCAACGGCAATATGCCGCGAGTGGCGGCTTCCGTGCGCTAGCGCAGGAGTGACGTCATCGTGGCTTCGCCGAATGACAGCAGCTAAGCAGCGAGACCCACCGAGAAGATAGACGCTCCGGACTACTGGGGACAGTGGTGACTTCGCTGGCTCCTGTGTCAGGTAAGTGACACATAATGGACTACTATGCGATGCATAGTAGTCCATTATGCTTTACCTTTGCAGGGAATCAAAGAGGAAGTAAACCCATCAGGGTTTACGTCCTCTTTAAGCCGGTCATGGAGAGTTCGACACTCAGCCGGTTCAGCACAGACCAGCTGAGATTCAACCATTTATGGGCACTCTGATTGTACCCAAGATGATCCTTTGCCAGCTGGCTTCCCCATTCAACACTAACTACTTTAATGGGGGAATCAAGCGATTTCTTTTCCTGCAACCCACGGTTGCAGGAAAGAAAATCAAATCATCTATGGCCTGCATTAAAGACACTTATCACGAGACTTGTATCCACATGCAAATTAAAAATAAATGATCTAACAATAGGTCTGGGGCTCCACTCTATAAAAAAAAACCCTCACCATGAAACCTTAACCACTTCAGCCCCAGAAGATTTACCCTCTTAATGACCACAGCATTTTTTGCAATACGACACTGTGTCGTTTTAGCCACTTGCCAATATTCGTCAGCAGAAGGGCACGTTCAGGCATGTTAACGTACCTGTACGTTGCTCTTTAAGAAGCGGTTTGCGGGCAGGCACGCCCGCCGCAAGCTCCGTGAGTGTGATCGCGGACTCGATGTCAGCGGGGATACCCGCGATCGTCTCATGGAGAGGAAGAACGGGGAAATGCTCATGTAAACAAGCATCTCCCCGTTCTGCCTACTGACACTGACAGTGATCATAGCTCCCTGTAATCAGGAGCGGTGATCAGTGTTGTGTCACACATAGCCCAGCCCCCCACTGTTAGAATCACTCCCTAGGACACACTTAACCCTATTGTGCCATCTAGTGGTTAACCCATTCACTGCCAGTTACATTTAGACAGTAATCAATGCATTTTTATTCGCACTGATCGCTGTATGAATGCGAATGGTCCCAAAGTAGCGTCAAAAGTGTCTGATATGTCCACCATAATGTCGCAGTCACGATAAAAATTGTTGATCGCCGCCATTACTAGTATTTTGTAGACGCTATAACTTTTGCGCAAACCAATCAATAAACGGCTATTGCAATTTTTTTTAACAAAAAAAATTTTGAAGAATACATATCGGCCTTAACTGAGGAAAAACAATTTTTTAAATATATTTTTGGGGAAATTTATTATAGCAAAAAGTATTAAAAAAAAAATTCAAAATTGTCACTATTTTGTTGTTTATATCGCAAAAAATAAAAACCGCAGAGGTGATCAAATACCACCAAAAGAAATCTCTATTTAAAGGGGAAAAAGATGTCAATTTTGTTTGGCAGCCACATCGCACAACTGCGCAATTGTTAGTTAAAGCGACACAGTGCCAAATCGCTAAAAGTGCTCTGGTCTTTGGCCAGCCAAATGGTCTGAGGCAAAAGTGGTTAAAATCTAGCCTGTTAGTGGATCCTGAGGACACGAGTGGAAAACCACTGCCTTAAACGAACATATTGTTCTCATAAACAAATTTTGTTTCCAACAAGATGATATTGAGAACTGAAACTGCAATACAAATCCTCTAACAACTTAAGCAAAAGACTTTTTCGGCAATAGTTGCTGCTCTCTTTAACTAAATACTACAACACCCTGCAGATGAACACATCAAAATAGACCGGTTCCATAGATCAAGACATTATATGCAGAATCAATTTTTAAAGAGTTAAAGAAGAGATTATTAAAGCCCTCAGATCCCTAGAGGAGATTTTATTCAATGAGAGTTAATTTAAGTTCTTCCCTGACCTCTCTAGACAAATTCTGATATGGAGAAGGGCACTTAAACCACTGCTTGATGACCTCCACCAGAAAGCCATAAAACACCAGTGGAGGTTTCCTTTCCAATTGATAGCACATCATGAAGGAAAGTTGTCTATTTTCCCTTTTCTACAGGATGTACCTCAGACAGTCCTACCGGGATGGCCCCCAAAGTCTCCCCAAGCTCACTTCCAGGACTTCTCAAGAGCTTCTCCCATCCTTTGGAACTCCCTACCCTAATCTGTCTGACTATCTCCTAATCTATCCATCTTTAGACGAGCCCTGAAAACTCTTTTATTTAAAGAAGCCTATCCTGCTTCTAACTAATACACTGTGTTTCATCCCCCACAGTTATTACCTTTTGTACCACTTGACCCTCCCTCTTAGCCCTTGTACACGCGGTCGGACATTCCGACAACAAAATCCGTTGGATTTTGTCTGAAACTTGTGTTGCATACACACGGTCAGACAGAGTTGTCGAAAAATCCGATCGTATGTAACGTGATGACGTTATTTCGTTACGACTGGACTACGTTCAGGCTAGTAGCCAATAGCTTTGGTCTAGGAATTTGATCTGAGCATGCGTGGCACTTTGTCTGATCGGAATTTTCTACACATGATTGGACAAAGTCAGATCGGATCATGTTGTCGGAAAGTTTTATAGCCCAGCTCTAAAACTTTGTACATTGGATATTCTGACGGAAACAGTCCGATAGAGCCCACACACAGTCGGATTATCCGACAACACGGTCCGATCGGACATTTTCCGTTGGAATGTCCGACCGTGTGTACAAGGGCTAAGATTTTAGGCTCAAAAGAACAGTGCGCTTTGATTCCTATTGTACCAAATTGTATTTTAACTGTAATGTCTACCCTTATTATGTAAATAGCTGCACAAACTGTTGGTGCTATATAAATCCTGTATAATAATAATACATGTCTGCCATGGCAACAACTTAAAAAAACTTAACCATGCAGGCCTCTATCTCTTAAACTCCTAAAAACTGATACATCAACCACATTGACCTGACATTCTGTTGCCTTTTTTTGCAAAATGTCTGCACAGGTTGATTCTCAAAGGGAGCCCTAAATCTTTTGGTTCATACTCTGCTATTCTTCTATACCTGGTGTTCCAACTCACAAGTGGGACATTTTTAACATGGTTGCTTACAATTAATAAGCTTTAAACCAATCTGTAATCCAGCCCTATCACTTTAAACCTAAAATTAAACAGTGTGACTGCTGCAACCAAGTAATTGTGTTCCCACAACTCTGAAGGGAATGCATTAATGCTTATTGGTTGCGCTTGTCCAAAACAATGTGCAGCATCAAAAGGATTAATCCGCACATCTATTAAAGTGTTTAACATAAAGTCCGTCTAGTGATATGCAAATAAATTGTGACTCTTCTTTTAATTTTCACCACGTGTGGGTTTTGGCACGCATACGTGAAAAAGCCCACCACCAGTTCACCACTGTGCACACCTCAATTGCAGACCTGAAAGGTCTGACAGCACCTTCCCCAGCTGGGGTATTCCCCAATGAATGGTTTGATATCCTCTCCTCCTCCTCTCCTCCTCTCCTCCTCTACCCTCTTTGGGTTTAGCTAAAGCTGTTAAGAGGTTGTATAAATATCTCCTCCTTTCTCCTCCACTGTCCCTCGATCAAAATAAATAGGCTTCCATTGTGTAGTACTAAAACATTATGACATTTATTGAACAGCATCCACTTACATTTAAAATCAAGTCAAAGCGTGTACTCGTTCGTTCCTGAATCCCGAAGTACTCTGTCACCCAACGTGTGTCGCCACTAACATCTGACTTCCTCAGGAAGCTGTTGTTACCTAAACTCTGGGTAACTGTAACCTCCCCATTTAGGAATAACGAATGGGCCTTGCACCCATCTCAGAGATATTTATTTTCTACATTTTTTTAATATTCTTCTGTTGTACATACCATGTATTTAATACCTTAGTTGTTATTGTTACTGTTACTATTGTTAGAAATGTTCAAATTCATGATAATGTTTTCAAATGATCTAATTGTCTGTATATATTCCCAGTAGGGGCTAGATGGATGTCTCCTGTTCTGTCACCTTCACACTGTAGGACCTTGACACTCATAACCAGATCCTCAGAGGGGTTCAACATATCACCAGGCCCTGCCCTCAGTACAAACTCAATGGGTAAGTTCTCAATACCAACAACATCTCATACCAAACCCACATGTACTATTCACCACCCTAAATTAGTTGACACGTGCCAAATTCAGCAACCAACAGAGGGAGAATAAAGCCATTTCTCCTAGCACGGTATAATAATTTCAATAAGATTGACTGTTTTCTTTTAAATCCCCCCCCCCCCCCCAACCTCCTCATTTAAAGCTGCATTAGTTACAGATTATGGTCAGATCACACCCCTTGCACTTTTTTACCCCCATCCAAATGCTGCATTTGTGACTGAATCCTGGTGACTCAATGACATACTTTTAGTTGATCAGACATGTCGGGATGCTGTCACACAAGGTACACTGATTAAATGCACCTCCTTAGCCCAGGAACTCTCATTATTAGACCCTAGAGCCCTCCCCTGGATTCTCCCCAGGAACAGATCTCCTAAAGCAGACCTTCCAATATTAGTTGCATTCTATTTTTCAGGTCTGGAACTTTATTAGAGATAAATTAAATCTTTCTTCAATACCGGGTCCATTTGTCCCTCACTTTGACAATAAGAGAAAAAGAAAAAAGACTGCGCTAAATCTCAAAACAATACCTGGAAGCTGCCTACAATCAAACTAACAAAGTCCTAAATCGTATACAAACACAAAATTGTGGCACTAAATCTTATATGAATTAAAGTAACAGCATATACATGCCAAAACTCTCAAGTGTACAAAAAACAATAACAAAAGCAAAAAATAAATAAATATGAGGGGTAATTGCACCAATGTGAAACTACTCCCAAGCCAGAATAGAGTGTCCCATAAAGTGCCAAGTGTTCAATGGATGTCTATAGGAGTCTTGATGTAGTCAGGTGCCGACAATCGAACAGACTTGCCAGAAGTAGACTTCACAGATGATATCACAGTAAGAAAATAATGAGGTACTCTTACCAAATCCTTTGGACACAGCCACCCTACAGCGGTGTGTCATACAGGCTTATAGCGCTCAACCTCCTGTGCTAGGATAAGGCGGACTCCAGGACCGGAACCAAACGTGAAGGATGACAACCCCCGTGCGGATCAGCGGACATCAGGACTGGAGGCTCGCAGTTCCATTCAATGTATAAGGAAAAAAGATGCAAGAAAACCGGAAGGACTCCGGTGCAGGTCAACTTATAAAATTGGATTTATTCACATCAAAATGTGACAATAAAAAGAGATCTCGGTACATAAAAGGCAATGTAAAAAGCATAAGACAAGCTGGCCCAAATGGGCATGCACATTCTCTTATTGGTTGAATTTAACAGGAGTAAATGGCCCCAAGCCAGACACCTTCTGTACCCCTGGTGCTCCCCATTTCCCCCATGAGTCAATCCACCAACATTACCTAGATGGCAAAATTATAAATACTGAAAATCTGTACAAAAATACACCCCCAACACACTTACAGATCATTGACAGATTTCAAGAAGCTTTATTCCCTATCTGAACCTCTGTCCCATGTGCTGTCAATGATTTATAAGCTGCCAGTGGGAAATGTTATTATCCATGCACTAAGCATGGGAAAGAGACCTTGACCAACCCTTAGCTCAAGAGATGTGAGAAAAATCTTTTATTTTCATACACAAAGGCTCAGTTTCATGTTATTCCTATGAAAAGAAATATAAAATAATAACTTGCTGATATAAAAAGCCAATTTTATTGCATAACAATTTTTCTGATGATAATGAAACCTGTTGGATAAGCTGAGCAGAAATGGGTATCTGCTTTCATATCTAGTGGGATTGCCCCTCCATCAGGATATATTGTAAACTCTACAAATGGTGTCACGAGGGATCTTCCAGATGGGCAAGGAAACTAAATATATTGTGCACCACAAAAGGTGTGGGTCGAGAGTACTTTTCTGATGTGGAGAACTCTGAGGGACCCAGTGCCTCCTGATATGAGTGGTGCTTCCTGGTCTGGTCAGGTGCTGGGAAGGAAGAGAGCCTGCAGTGTTAAGGCCGTGAATGGTATTTTGAGGGTACTCATAGTAACTATGGGTTTGGAACCCCACAGTGAGAACAAGCACTTGACCATGGTACCATTTTCTCTTTTTCTGCACTAAAGCTCATGGGCTAGGCCTTTTGACCAGGACCACAGCAATTTTGGTTACCAGGCCACAAGGCCTAGCTAATGCACCTGCAATGGCACTTGTTTTGTTTTTGGATATCCACGTGTGTTCACTTTGCACTTGTATATGTGTTCCCTTTTCACCTTGGTAGATGGAGCGTGTGGGTCCTCAGGCCTACCTTTAAGTTTAGTGGGAGGATGTGTGAACATTAGGTTCCTTCCCTGCTTTGGGGGTCTCTCTGTGGGAGAGCTGTCCACCTAGTACTCGGTTGGCTTCAGATGATCATGAGGAAAAGGGGTCTGCAAGGCCTTTTGGCTAGGTGGACTCGAGTGTGCCTTACCCTAGTCAGGAGCCTAGTGCCCTGGGGGGGGGGGGGGGGGTTCTTGAACATTTTATGCTGGAGGTTTCCGTCACCTTTCTCTCCTTTGCATCTGCTTCTTGGTCACGGACCCTGGCAGGCACCTGGCTTCCTATAGCAGCTATACCTGGTTCCTGCAATAGCAACCCCTTTGCTGTCCTTGGTTCTTGCGTACCCACCACAGGTTCAAAAAAGGAAAGCGCTCATACGCTGCCCCCTGACATGCACTGAAATCTCTCCATACAAAATTTTAAAATTTGACATTCTCTTCTGGTCACTCCCCCATCCCATGGTGAGACCTGGGCACACCTAGTTTGAGCTGTCCTTTTCCATTTCCCTTTTTGCTCCTCTTATCCCTCCTTCCTATAATCGTTCACCCCACTATTCTCTTTACTTTTCCTATGGACTACTTTCTTCTTTTGATCATTTGAAATCGGTTACGGCTTTCATTTTTTTTTTTTTTTTGCTTTATACATATAACACTCTTATAAGGCAATAGTCTACCACAATGATGTGTGACTACATACTCAATGATGGTACCCTCTTTTGTATATATTAATTATTTTTGTACTGTTGACATCATTGAAACATTCATATTTCAATATAGTTATTGAATAACTGTCAACTATGTCATTTTCTAAAATAATATTTAAAAAGTTACAATCATAAAACATAACCATAAAAGGAACTAAACAAGTGGAAAATGGCGCTGAGCAATTTAAAAGTATTACCGGTAGGCGCAAAGTAAATGAGGCGAATCAGCCCTCGAGGTGTGTAATCGTGCTGGTGTTATCACAAAATACAGGAATAGCATGGCTTCTCATTAAAAAGGCAACTATAGAGACAATGGTGACATCAAACAGGAATACCTCAATTAAAAGTATCTATCAGCACCAACAGATGTGGTGTTACACTGGATATAACCATAGCTGGCGTGTCTGCTATTATTAGAAGTACAATGAATCAGTGACAACTGGGGGGAAACAGAAGAGTTTTGTTTGACTCATCAGGGTCAGCCTTTATATGAATCAATAAAGCTATGTTTCTTTTCTTCCATCGTAAAACAGTCTTACTTAGGCTTCGTAAGGTAAAGCAAAGCATAATCATAATTTGTGAAACACATTGGATCAAAAGTGTAGGCAAACAGTTATATACACCATGGAGATGAATACTGTATGTGTTAATTGTCCTACCTGCCAAAATGTTTTAATTCTGGCTCAGTTTTGTGATCTAGACCATGCTGCCAGATACTATGCTATAGCGCTCAGTCAACACTGTGACTGGATAGTGAAGGAGCATCTGCTTATTGCTAAGTAAGGATGAGCAAAGTGATTTAGTTCTTTAGTAATTAATTTTACTACAAAATTACAGATTTAACATTTTGCAAAATGTTTGCTTCAAAATTAAAAGTTCTACGCTATTCTATTTTTTTTTCCTTTAGCGGAAGAGTTTTTTAAGGTATTTTTTTTCAAGGGTTGTTTTTTTTTTTCAATTAATGCTTTGTGTTCGAGGGTTTTTGTGTGTGTGTATATGTTATTTGGTACTCTGTCGTTTTGATTTTTTTAAGTAAAAATTACTGTCTACGATTTCGCTCAGTGAAAAAAATAATGAGGCTGTTGAGTGACTTTTTTTTTTTGCAAAACAGCTTCTGTAGCTTGGAAAAGAAAAGAGTAACAGCGCTCTCTGCAGGGACAACCCAATCCATACACCAGGTCCACTCGAAGGTGCCTAGGCTTGATGTATCCCATCACACTCCAATGTAGCAATTAGTAAGAAGATCTGGCAAGACTGTAATCTAGTGTAATTTATTGGTACATCAGAGTGACCGTAAAACAATGGGGCTGACGCGTTTCGGCAATAGCCTTATTCCCTGTACGCACAGTCGGATCGTGTTGTCGGAAATTCCGACTGTGTGTAGGCTCCATCGGATTTTTTTCATCGGCTTTTTAAACACACAAAGTTTGAGATCTGGATATAAAATTTACAACAAAATCCAATCACGGAAATTCCGATCGTGTGTAGACAATTCTGACGCACAAAGTGACACGCATGCTCAGAATAAATTACGTGACGGAAGCTATTGGCTACTGGCTATTGAACTTCCTCTTTATAGTCCCGTCGTAGGTGTTGTATGTCACTGCATTCTTGATGATTGGAACTTCGTGCGACCATGTATATGCAAGACAAGTTTGAGCCAAAATCTGTAGGAAAAAATCTGATGGATTTTGTTGTCCGAATGTCCGATTGTGTGTACAGGGCATTAGTCATAGCTAGTTTGAAACAGATATGGCAAGATTATATATATATATATATATATATGATTATATATATATATATATATATATGTATATATATATATATATATATATATATATATATACACACACACACATATACACTCACATATACATGCTCTGCCTTTGCACAATTAGCATATCAGCTTAGTACCATAAAACATTAGAATATTTAATTGATAACACCAGTCATTCAAGTGGGTGGTGACCACCTGTTTTTGCCAACAAGGGAAAAGGAAGCGAAAGAGAGGAAGATATAAAAAATGTTGAGCCAAGGGAAAAGTGTGTAAAAAATGCTGCATAAGATGTTGGGACATATTCTTCCAAAGGAAAAAAATGTTCCTTGGAAGAAAGAAAAAGTATATACAGATGTTTGTGTTAAAATACTTTGTAGTAGTAAAAATGTATGACAGAATGTCAGTGTATATATATATCTTGCCATATCGGTTTCAAACTAGCTACGACTAAGGCTTTTGCCCAAATCCGGCAGCGCTATTGTTTTACTGTCACTCTGATGTACCAATAAACGACACTTCAAGGATAACAGTCTTGCTGGCTCTTCTTACTAATAGCTTCTGTAACACTCAGGGGCCATTTAAAGCCAATTATAACCTTACAAATAACCAAAATAATTAAAGGCTAAGATGAGCTTTAAAAAATATATATATAAATGCACTTTTTTTGCAGGTAAAAAAATATGCACTTATTATTTTTTTCTTGGGAGCCAGTAAAGCATTGTGGGTGCAATGTCAGGCTCTTGTGGACTGTCACTACACTGTCTGCCCATACCTCCAATATGGGCAGGCAGTTACTGAAGTCCAAGAAGCTCAATGCACTACAAGAGCACTCACCAGTGACCTTGCAGTTGTTTGAGAACTACAAGCCGTCAGCCACAATTACTGACGGTGGTTGTAGTTTATTCATTCACATAACTCTGTGAATGATTGACGCAGCCATTTGGGGTGAAGACCTGCACAGCCGTGCTGTTTTTAAATTGTGACAGCAGGTGCGGGGGAGAAGAACCCCTGCCCGCTGTCACAGTGATGGGGCAGATTGGGTGCTGAGGTGGTGTATACTCAACACCTAAATTTGGGTGTAACATGAAACATGCTGAGAAAGGTGAACCTATCCTTTAATTTTGACTTCCTCATTGACTCCAATGCATTTCCCCAAACAAGGCAAAATGTAACCAAAATCTTCTGATTGTCACAACTTTTCAGCAAAATGAACATTCTCAAACATCTCTACTAGAGGTCGACCGATATATCGGCCGGCCGATATTTGCCGTTTTTTAAATAATCGGCATCGGCCGATTGTGCTGATAAAAAGCCGATTCTACAGCGGGACTTTGAAATGACTTCTGTAAGAAGTCAGTGTGAGTTGCCTGAGTCGTCATAGCAACACTTTCCTCCTCTCTGGGCAGACTGCCAAGAAAAGAACTAAATGATACAATGTTTACACTTGAATGAATGAAGTCATCTCTGTGTGTAGAAGTTCTCAGTTTAACCATTTAAAGACTAAATCTTTTCTGACACTTGTTGCTTACAAGTAAAAATCCTGTATTTTCTGCCAGAAAATCACTTAGACCCCCCAAAAATTATATATATTTTTTAGCAGAGATCCTAGGGAATAAAATAGCGTTTGTTGCAATATTTTATGTCACACGGCATTTGCACAGAGGTCTTTCAAATGCATTTTTTTGGGAAAAAAATACACCATTTAAAAAATAAAAATAAAATAAAAACAGTAAAGTTAGCCCATTTTTTTTTTTTTTTTTTTGTCCAAAAGTTTTGACTACCCGTTTTTATTTAATATATACGTTTTTTTTTTTTTTTTTTTTTTTATCTAGATCATACATACAAGTAAACTGATTGGAGGTTTGTTTTGTTTAATGAATGTTTAAGTGTAAGAAATTTTCTGTATCACTTATGAAGGCCGCTTTCACACTGGAGCGGGGAGGCGTTGATGGTAAAACGCAAGTTTTAGCGGCTCTTTACCATCATTTTAGCGGTGCTATTTGGCTGCTAGTGGGGCACATCTAACCCAGCTAGCAGCCAAGGAAGAGGTTAAATGTGCCCATGAAGCACCGCTGCGAAATCGCATTGCATGCGCTTCGGCAGTGGTGCCCATTCATATCAATGGGCAGGAGTGGTGGAGGAGCGGTATACACCACTCCAAACGTGCTGCTTGCAGGACTTTTTTTTAAGATCCTGCCAGCGCATCGCCTCAATGTGAAAGCACTCTGTCTTTCACACAGACTGCAGGGGAGCCATTTTGCAGGCACTTTACAGGCGCTATTTTTAGCCCAAAAGCGCCTTAAAAAACGCCCCAGTGGGAAAGGTGTGTTAGATCAAGGGGGATTAAAAATAAATAAATAAAATAAAATCGGCCTAACATATCGGCCCAAAAAAATCGGCATCATATATCGGCTATCGGCCGCCATGATTTCTAAATATTGGCATCGGCATCGGCCAGAGAAAAACCCATATCGGTCGACCTCTAATCTCTACTGATGAGATTGTTTCAGTGCCTTCTTCTCTAACCAGGTCCTAGTTGTTGATTCACAGCCCATGCAATGCAATTTAAGGTTTATTTTTAGGGGACATCATTTCTATAGACATGCCACTTCAGGTGGGCAGATTGATTGAGGTGGTTTACATTAAATCACTGTTACCCCATTTTATTGTCTCTTTTTTTTTCTTTCTTCTCTGGGATCAAGCTATTGTTGAAATTTTCATCTACAGACACTACTATGCACAACAGTACCGCTATGATATGTTGTGTCTGTCACCAGTTATTTATACCCATTACTGTGAATATGCCATATGTTCCTAAATGAAACATTCTGCATCGTACAGCATGACCTCCACAAGTTATACATATTTGTCTGACGAATCACACCGTACTGCTATATGGTGAGCCCAACACAGAAATCCTGTGCAGCTTTCATATACTGAACACCAACACTCTATTATCATTGCAGTTCACATTGACCATGTCAGCTGATGCTAGATCCTGTCACTTACCTCTTTCTTTTTTTTTGTAATTCCTTTATTTGTATAAAGAGTCATAGAAAATACAGATATTAGAGAGATACATTTGAGTACATCATCAATAGAAACTCCAACATATGAACAGATAACAAAGAGCTGACTTTAGCGAACCACAGAGCTTTCGTAGAGGGGTCAGCATCTCTCTAGTGAAGTGGAATGCAGTGGAATGCAGGCCCTAGCAGCATTTAGTTGCATTGTGAGAGAAGATCTTTATTTTTTAACAGGTTGTTCCATCAAATGCAATAAACAGGCCGCAGGGTTAGCATGTAGGTCGACAGCCGTAAGTTGTTTACTGATAGTGGTTACATCTTGCCAAAACAATTGGATTTTAAGATTTTCCCAGAAAATGTGGATCATAGTGCCAACCACCGCGTCACAATGCCAAAAGTAGTCTGGGACCTGAGGTAACATACTATGAAGTTGGGTGGGGACCCTGTACCATCGGGTAAGGATCTCATAACTAGTCTCATAACTAGTCTCCTGTACCCACGTGGCAATGGATGACTTTTGAGCAAAATGGAGAATCTTTAGTCTGGACAGGAGTAAGTCTCAGAGCCAGATCGGTTTCCCATTTAGTGAGAAATGGAGAAAAATGTTCTTCTCCAGGGAGAATCAGGGAGGAATATAGCAAGGAGAGGGAATGACGTATTGGTTCCCCTCTGTGACATAATGATTCAAAACATGTAAATAGGGGTGAGCTTGATGTTCGGGTCAAACATACGTTCGACTTGAACATCGGGTGTTCGCCGAAGAGCGAACATTATGGGGCGTTCACAGAAAATTCAAGCCCGTAACGAGATCGCAGTGCATTGCTGTATGATGATTGGCCAAAGCATGCACCCGACCTGCATTCTTTAGCCAATCCCGGCACCCTCTGCTAAAAGAGCCACGATTGGCCAAAGGCAGGTGCCTTTGGCCAATCATGGCTCAGACGGACCAAGTCCACGCCTCACACTATAAAAGGCTGCCTACACGGCGGCTCTTTTGTATATATATATATTCAATTTACTCTGCATCCAGTGTAGCCCATATCTACAGTGCATTTTGTGGTATACTGTTTCTAATACACTTCAGGCAGTAAAAAAAGTATATATATATATACAGTATATACGGTCTTGTGTACAGATATATATAATGTTCTGTATCCAGTGTAGCCTATATATAGAGTGCATTCCGTGGTGTACTGTTTCTAATACACTTCAGGCAGTAAAAAAAGTATGTAATACAGTGTGTACAGTGTCTCCTACACAGTTTCTACTACTTTTCTGATGGTGTACACAGAATGTAATGCAGTGTTTACAATTTCTACTACATTTCTGGTGGTGTACACAGTACACAATACAGTTCAGCCTTAGTACAGTTGTTAATACAGTGCGGGAGGTGTACACAATATCTAATACAGTGTGCACAGTGTCTACTACACTTCTGGTGGTATACACAGTATAAAATACAGTGCATCTGTAGTACATTTGCTAATACATTGCAGGCAGTGTACACATTATCTAATACAGTGTGTACAGTGTCTACTATACTTCTGTACACAATACAGTGCAGCTGTAGTACAGTTTCTACTACTTTTTTGGTGGTGTACACTGTACACAATACAGTGCAGCCATGGTGCAGCCATGGTACAGCTGTTAATACAGTGCAGGTGGTGTACATAGTATCTAATACAGTGTGTACAGTTTCTACTACTTTTCTGGTAATGTGGTCACAGTATCTAATACAGTGTGTACATTTCCTACTACACTTCTGGCGGTGTACACAGTACACAATACAGTGCAGCCATAGTACATTTGCTAATACAGTGCTGCCAGTGTACACAGTATCTAATACAGTATGTACACTGTCTGCTACACTTCTGGTGGTGTACACAGTATAAAATACAGCGCAGCCGTAGTACAGTTGCTAATACAGTGAAGGCAGTGTACACAGTATCTAATACAGTATGTAGAGTTTCTACTACACTTCTGGTAGTATACAAAGTATCTAATACAGTGTAGTGTGGTGTGGTAAAACAAAATATACATCATGTCCGGAAGGCCACCAAGGAGAGGCAGATGCTCACAGGCCACTAAAAGAGGGCAAGCAGCCTCTGTGTCTACAGTCAACAGTGCTGGTCATGGACATGGTGCATCCTCTGCAAGTGGTCGTGGGGCACGCTTGTCCTTTTTTTCTGCTGCTGGCCATGTTATTGAGCCAGAACATGCAGAAGAGTTGGTGGAGTGGATAACAAAGCTGTCCTCATCCTGTCACCCAGGCTCAGAGTTAGTTTGCCTTCCAATGCAGCTGCCAAAGTGGCCTATTCCTCCAGCTCCTTGTCCACAGTCACTCCTTCCGTAGCCCCACCATCATGCATGGAGAAGTCCCCAGTACTATTCGACCACAGTGTCGGGTACATGCTGCTGGAGGATGAGCAGAGATTTGAAGGCTCCAATGTTGGTTCCCAGGTTGAGGAAGGGAGTAGTGTGAGTTTGGAGAGAGAGGGGGTGCCCAAGAAGGACAAGAAACTAGCAGTCATGTTCCCCCAGCTGCAGCATACTGCCAAGTTTGCTCCAGTGACGAGGAGGGAGGGGATGGTGAGGTCACTGACTCTACTTGGCTGCCTGAAAGGAGGAGGAGGCACAACTCCAATGAGGCAGGATGTCCTCTAGGGGGCAGCTTAAGGGCAGCCACCCTATTACATCACACCGCAGAGCTCCGCAGGTACTGGGCGCTGCTGATTCTCTGCTGACTTTTAAAAGTTCCTTGGTGTGGGCCTTTTTCAACACGTGTGCAGCAGATCACAATATTGCTGTTTGCAACCTATGTCTGAAGGGGATCAAGCATGGCCAGAACAGCAGCCGCTTGGGCACCACATGCTTGACTTGACATATGACGACCTGCCATGCAGTCCGTTGGTAACAGCACATCAAAGAAAAAAGCAGACTTCTCCTTGCTCCTCATCTGGGATCTCCACAACCCCACTATACCTCCAGTCCTCTCAAAAACCTGCACTGAGAGGAATGAAGGTACAGCAATCTGCTAGCTGTACACCACCATCTGATTTTAGCAGGCAAATTTCCCTACCCTAGTTGCTGAACTGTAAAAAGAAATTTGGTCCCAGCCATCCACATGCTTAGCGTCTGAATGCTAGCTTGGCCAAATTGCTAGCACTGCAACTGCTGCCTTTTCAGCTGGTAAACTCTGTCCCCTTTCGTGAATTTGTGGAATGAACTGTACCTTAGTGGCAGGTTCCAAAATGCCATTTCTTTTCACGGAAGGCCATTCTGGCTCTTTACCGGCATGTGGAAGGCAATGCTTTGGCCTTGTTGGACAGGGCAGTCAGCAGTAAGGTGCATATTAACGCTGACTCATCGTCTAGCAGGGGCAGGGACGTTACCTTTCCTTCATGGCGCAATGGGTAACTCTGCTGGCAGCTAGGAAGGATGCAGGACAGGGTTTAGTATTGTTGGAGCTTGTTCTGCCACCACACCTCCAAAATGCTAGTGGTGATTCTGCCACAGCTCTCTCCTCCACCCCCCTCTTCTTCTTCCTCTATGGCCTATTCTGCATATTTTTCCTCTGAACCAACGGTGCTCCGTAAGCGTTCAAGGGGCTACGCAAGCAGTCAGGCAAAAAGATGCCATGCAATGCTTGAGTTGGTCTGCTAAGGGGACAGGAGCCACACTGGAGCAGAGATTCTGTAAGCTCTGCAGGGGCAGGCTCAGAGGTGGTTGACGCCACACCAGCTTGAGCCAGAAAAGGTTGTATGCGACAATGGCACCAACCTGCTCTCCACCATCCGACAGGGACACTTGAGCCATGTTCCATGTTTGGCACATGTCTTGAATATGGTGGTGCAGCGGTTCTTGAGCAGGTACCCAGGCTTACAGAATCTCCTGAAGCAGGCCAGAAAAATCAGTGATAATTTCCGCTGGTCATACAATGCCAGTGCTCGGCTGGCTGACATTCAAAGGGAATGCATCCTGCCCACCAATCGCCTCATTTGTGACATGCTCACCAGGTGGAACTCAATGCTGGCAATGCTGCAGTGGCTGCACATGCAGCAGAGGGCCATCAATGAGTACCTGTGCGAATATGGCACCAGGACAGGGTCAGACGAGCTTGGCTTCCTTTCTCCACGTTAGTGGCTACTGATCAAGGATGCATGCACTGTCCTGCCACCATTTGAGGAGGCCACAAGGATGGTGAGCAGCAACAATTCTTGCATCAGTGACACTGTCCCTCTAGTCTTCCTGTTGGAGCACACACTTCGTGGAGTAATGGACAGGGCACTTGAGACAGAACAGCGGGAGGAAGAGGAGGACTTCCTTACCTCTGAAGGCCCCCTTTATTCAGATAACATTCCTGCGGGCCCGCCAAACACACAGGAAGCAGAGAAGGAGGAGGATTGTGTCAGCATGGATGTGGAGGATAACACTTAGTAGCAGTCTTCAAGGGATGGTTTTGAGTCCCCAGAAATCCAAGGATGTGTACGTGGCTGGGAGGAGGTTGTTACGGATCATGTGATCCTTAGTGACCCACAGGACTCAAAATCGAATGCCTCTGCAAACTTACGCTGCATGGTCTCCCTGATTCTGTAAAGCCTGCGAAAGGACCCTAGGATTTGTGGTATCAAGCAGAGGGATCATTTCTGGCTGGCAACCCTTCTTGATCCACGTTACAAGGGTAAGGTTGCAAAACTCATCCTGCCTTCGCAGAGGGCGCAGAGGATAAAACATCTTCAGGAGGCCTTTAAGAAATGTTTGTGCAATGCATTTCCAGACCCTGGGAGGCTACAATTTCCTGGTGCTGGACAACGTGTTGCTTAGGCTTCGTTCAGTCAGAGGAAGAGCGGTGGAGAAGGTGGCTGGCTGACCGATGCCTTTAAATAATTTTTCAGTCCTCAGCGCTAAGGTCTGATCGGTTCAAGCAACCATTGCCAGTGTCTGCATTACATGGTGCAGGAATATCTTGGGGCAAGAGCAGACTTGGAGACCTTTCCAACAAAGCATCCACTGAGTTACTGGGTCTTGAGGATGGACCACTGGCCAGAACTTGCTCAATATGCAATTGAGCTACTGGCCTGTCTTGCATCCAGCATTCTTTCTGAATGCACATTCAGTGCTGCTGGAGGGTTTGTAATGGATCATAGAGTGTGCCTGTCCACACCTGATGCTGATGTAACTCATTGAATTTTCTATGGATGTGGAATCCCTTGAAGACTGCTTAAGCTGACTATCCTATTCCATCTCAATCTTGATGATGCTAGCTTCCAACAATATTTTTGGTTTAGGGCACCACCACCACCACCCAAGGCCCCTGTACATTACAGGGGCATGCAATTACAATTTTTGATATACTATTTCAATGCAGGGCCCGGTCCTTGGGTGGTTGGCTCATCCCTACATGTGAGCGAGTGAAAGATACCTGGGGTATGGGAACAACGTCAGAGAAAATCCAGATGAGGGTTCAATAAGTCAGACTGGGCCAGAGGAAATTACGGTCCCCATTGACATGAGGAAGTCTGTCTGTCACTTACCTCTTAAAGATGAAGTTTAGTTAAAAAAATCCTGTAGAAATCTTCTGTGCAGGGATGCCCAGTCTTCTTCCTGCTGATGAAATTCCAGCATTAAGGGTGTTAATAACTCTAAGCCCTTGTACACACGGTCGGAAATTCCGACGGAATGTGTCTTATCGGACCGTTTTGTCGGATAATCCGACTGTGTGTGGTCTCCATCGGACTGTATCCGATGGACCAAGTTTTCCAACTTGTCCGTAAAATTTTCCGCCAAAATGCTCCGATCGGACATACTCCAATCATGTGTAGCCTACTCCGACGGACAAAGTGTCACGCATGCTCAGATCAAATTCCTAGACCAAAGCTATTGGCTACTAGCCTGAACGTAGTCCTGTTGTAACGAAATAACGTCATCACGTTATGTACAATCAGATTTTCCGACAACTTTGTCCAACCGTATGTATGCAACAGTTTCGGACAAAATCCGTTGGACAAAATCCAACGGATTTGGTTGTCAGAATGTCCGACCATGTGTACAAGGGCTTAGTCTTCTATGAAGCTTCAGTGAAAAGCTCCCAATGGGGGCCCACTCCCTCCTCCTCCTCCAATAAGAAAAGTTGTTTCATATTGTAGACTATCTGTTAAGCCTAGTACACACTAGTAGTTTATTTCTTTTTTGTTCAGGGGTTGACCGAAAAAACTGACAGCCGCTGTACTAACCATGTGATGTTAGTATAGTATAGCATTCTCCCCTGCTGCCCCCCCCCCCCCCCCCCCACCAGAACACTCCTGTCAGCCAATCTGCAGACCTTTTTCAGTCATGCCCTATCGAAAGAAGCCATCCGTCTTCTGTTTGACCGACTCTAGTACACATGGGCAGAATGTAGGTGGTTTCTATTGATCCGCCCAACATTTGTGTGTACTAGGCTAAAAGTTGTTGTAACCCTAAAAAAAAAAAAAAAAAAAAAAAAAAAAGTGATCCTGTTCCATTATATCAGGTTAAACAGCACAGTGCTTGTGCTGTCTAAAGACCCATACACACTATCAGATTTTCTGCTGATGTTTTCCTTAAGATTTACCAAAACTATATAATATGAGGTCAAACCTTAGGAGTTTCCATTTGTATGCAATCAGGCAGGCCCTTGCACTACATGATTTTGGTAAATCTGAAGACAAAAATCAGCAGAAAATCTGATAGGGTGTATGGGGCTTAACCTGTTCCTCTGTGAGCTGTAAATACCTGGTTGATCCTGCCTGTTCCTGTGTCCCCCTTCGTGTGCTGACCATGGTAATCATGACTGCTGAGCCATGATTACTATGGTCAGTTTACGTGACTCCGTTATCCGCAGCTCTCCTCTCTCCCCCTAACCCCCTCCCTCCCTGCCTGTCAGCTCCTGTGTTTGTTCATGTGTGTGTGATCCATCTCTGCCCTCCCCTCCCTCCTCCTGCTGCTCCTATTAGTAGCAAAGTAACCTTAAAAAAATGTCACTGTTGTATCGTGCTAGCTCCATGGTATTGCACTCTCTTCAAACTCATTGTGATCACATCATTTTATAGTGCCTGTTTTAATACATATTGATGTACGTGTTCTAACTTTACTCAATAAGACTCTAGCTTAAGGATTTTATGCTATGTGGCGACTTTTCTTTCTTTTATGACTGGTGGAGCCAAATGCTTTTTTGGTGTTGAGACCATGCTGCTGTTAATCCCTCATGCTGGTTCCGGGGGAAGTGACTACTTTAAAAGATGTTTTCACTTGATGGACCTCTTGACATTGGCTGGGGATCCATACAATTCATTAAATGTACCCAATTATCTAGCCTGGTGGTGGCTGCACATTGGATGGTGAATTCTTTCCATGGTGGCTTTTTTCCTCACGGATGCAGACTATACATTTTCTTACCATTTTGGAACTGTCCTCAATCTAGAAGTCACATTCATATGGACTTATTGTGGATCTAATATATGTTTTCACCTTTGAACCAAGATTGGTGGACATTGAGATTTTTCCACTTGTTGGCACATTTGCACTTTATTATGCATATATACATTTAAAAAAATGATGTTTATATGGGTATAAGCCATTATTCTTGTACACATTTATACTGACACTTTACTTGTTTTCACATTTTCACATATATTTTTATACAGCGCTGCACAATTATTATTATTTTTATATTCCAATTCCTCCCAAAGGTGTTCTGTAGGGTTGAGGTCGGGGCAGGACATTTGAGTTCTTACATATCACACCATGCCTTTATGGGGTTAGGTTTGTGCACAGAGACACAGTCATGCTGGAGCAAAAAGGATACTTCTCCAAACCGTTACCACCAGGTTTGACAATTATCTAAAATGTGTTTGTAGACTGTAAAATGACCAGTCTGCATCACTGGAAACAATAAATCTCAATACCTTTAAAGAGGTGTCCACGGGGCTGCTGTTAGAAATCATTTGGCCCTGTAAGCCTAGCTGACAGGAACAGTGATCCAAGCCTGGCTCCAGCCACTTGAATTAACCACTTTTTTTTTTTTTTTTAACCTTTTTTGAACAGCCCTATACGGGTTGGTGAAACCTGGGGTCTAAACAGGCACCCAACATCTTACTTTTGAGACAGATAAAGGGATTAAGGATGCAGATTCCTCAATCATTTCTCTGCAGCACTAGCTGCAGAGTTAATGAACAGGAAGTGCTCTATACAGCGGCTCCCTGCTCATTCATAAACTAAAGCCATTGTAAACACAGGGAGGGGCACAGGGGGATTGGTTCTAGTAACTGTGCCCACTTCTGATGCTCTGGGCCACCCTGTTAAACTTATGGGACCTTGGCCCCGTACAGGAGGGCAGGTGCTACCCCCTTATCAGTGGCCATGAGTGTCCATATGATTATGGGTGATTTAACCAACTGATATAATGCCAAAACCTAACCCATTCAATTATGGATGGAAGCCAGGTGTAAAGCAAGTGTTTTTTTTTTATTATTATTACTTTTCTCTATAGGGTTTTGATTCTTCTAAGCCCTTGTACACACGGTCGGAGAATCTGTCGGAATGTGTCCTATCGGACCGTTTTGTCGGATAATCCGACTGTGTGTGGTATGCATCGGACTGTTTCCGTCAGAATATCCGTTGGACCAAATTTTCCAACTTGCTGGAAATATTTTCCCACAAACTGGTCCGATCGGACATACTCCGGTCATGTGTAGAGAATTCCGATCGGACAAAGTGCCACGCATGCTCAGAGCAAATTCCTACACCAAAGCTATTGGCTACTAGCCTGAACTTAGTCCCGTCGTGACGAAATAACGTCATCACGTTCTAAACGATTGGATTTTCCGACAACTTCGTCCGACCGTGTGTATGCAACAGTTTCGGACAAGATACGTCGGACAAAATCCGACGGATTTGGTTGTCGGAATCTCTGATCGTGTGTACAAGGGCTAACAGTAAAATGTGTCAGTTTGACTCAGGAGATGAGTCATTATTATAAGTATACCTTGGATTTGGTTGTAAGGTCCGCTTTAATATTCTTGCTGACCAGAGGTAAAATCACTTGTTTTACCTGTCACCTAAGCATGGGAGAAAGAGGTATACTCCCAACAACAATGATTTTAGTACTTACTATAGAAATGCTCTATCATACATTCTTCAAATGGAGATAAATGTCTAAAGTTCAGAACTACGCTGGACTTATGTAACTAGGTAAAGGGCAGACACAGTGTACTTTCATCTTATGAAAATATAAGATGTCAGTCCATTTGTCTGATACTGCACTTAAAATTGCTAATGCCACTGATCTCCTGAGAGAGAGAGAGGTGTAAAGAGGAAAACTAGAGGATGAAAATGCATATTCTGCTCACAGATAATTCCATTTCAATGCATCCTTCAAACACCCTCACCTTGAGAAGCTATCTAGTTAGGAACACAAATTAAGGCTTGGTGTGCGCCAACGTCAAGTCCTAAGGCTGACAAAGATAAAACACATCTTTTTTAAATGCGTGCATCCAGCCCGAAATCTGACATGCTTTTAGGAGGCTCTTGGCATGCATTTGCGATACCTTATAATTTGATGTGTTTGTACAACAGCTGTTACTTGTAAATAAAGCTTGACTTTACAAGGTCATTCCAACAAAACAACCTTACACTCGTATCAAACATAAACTCTCTCTTGCAGTACCTTTATAGTGCATTTCAATTTATGTCAATACCAGAAAAAAAGCAGATGGAACTTACAACCCTACTCCAACAAAAACATTTTTTTAACAACTTTACTATGGCTGCACTGTATTGTGTACTGTGTACACCACCAGAAGTGTAGTAGAAACTGTACACACTGTATTAGATACTGTGTACACCACCAGAAAAGTAGTAGAAACTGTACACACTGTATTAGATACCGTGTACACCACCAGAAAAGTAGTAGAAACTGTACACACTGTATTAGATACCGTGTACACCAACAGGAAAGTAGTAGAAACTGTACACACTGTATTAGATACCGTGTACACCACCAGAAAAGTAGTAGAAACTGTACTACGACTGCACTGTATTGTGTACTGTGTACACCACCAGAACACTGTACACACTGTATACAACTGTGTAAAACACCTGCTCTGTATTAGCAACTGTAGTATAGCTGCACTGTATTTTAAACTGTGTACACCACCAGAAGTGTAATAGACACTGTGCACACTGTATTAGATACTGTGTACACCACCTGCACTGTATTAGCAACTGTACTATGGCTGCACCGTATTATGTACATCACCAGAAGTGTAGTAGAAACTGTACTATGACTGCACTGTATTGTGTACTGTGTACACCACCAGAACACTGTAC
Organism: Lithobates pipiens; assembly: GCF_037356315.1. Lineage (NCBI taxonomy): Eukaryota > Metazoa > Chordata > Amphibia > Anura > Ranidae > Lithobates > Lithobates pipiens. Next base: position 62,985,921 of record NW_027507784.1, read on the forward strand.
ACACTGTATTAGATACTGTGTACAACTCCTGCACTGTATTAGCAACTTTAGTATCGCTGCACTGTATTTTATACTGTGTACAGCACCAGAAGTGCAGTGGAAACTGTACTCACTATATTAGATACTGTGCACACCACCAGAAATGTTGTAGAAACTATACTACAGCAGCACTGTATTGTGTACTGTGTACACCACCAGAAGTGTAGAAGACACTGTACACATTGTATTAGATACTGTGTACAAACACCTGCACTGTATTAGCAACTGTAGTATGGCTGCACTGTATTTTATACCATGTACACCACCAGAAAAGTTGTAGAAACTATACTATGGCTGCACTGTATTGTGTACTGTGTACACCACCAGAAGTGTAGTAGAAACTGTACTCACTGTATTAGATACTGTGTACACCGCCTGAAGTGTATTAGAATTTTTTTTTTTTAATTTTAGATAGAATAGGGAAGGGTTGTAACCTCTTAAAGTGGAACTGAAGTCTTCTTTATAAGAGACTGGCTATCAGTGGCAGCTGGTCCAGCTGTAAACAGCGGATGGTCCAGCTGGGCCACCCCCCCACCCAGCCCATGGCGCCGCTCCCCAGCTCTAGGTAGCCATGCACTGTGCGGGGGGCCAGACCAATAGGTTTCTACTAGGTCCTTTACCCCCTCACAGCCACGTGACCACATGCTGAAGCCCCGGCTGGCCAGTTATACTTTGTTCTTGAGCCCCCAGGCTCCTACCCTGCAATGGCAGCAAATTGGCATCGCCCATTCAGAGAGATGCCACCCTCTTCATAACTGACAGGTCAGCTGAGCCACTGAGGCAGCAGGGAGCGGTGACGGAGTGTCGGGGGGAGAGGAGCGCCTCCGGCTGCACACCTGACTTAACCCCTAGTGTGCCCGTCACTGCCAGCGAGACATACAGGGAAAGAGGGAGGGCAGGGGGTCATGTGACCGGTGCTGGGCATGGGGAGAGTGTGCAACATGTGACTCAGGGCCGGGGACAGGTCGACTAATGGCAGTACTGTGTACACGGAGGATGGATTAGAGATGACAGCAGCCCAGAGAACGAGGGAGGAGAGACAGGAAGAGCAGCCTGCTTTACAGACGGTCCAGGGGAGCTCCGTTGTAGGGTGATTGCGGACCTGGAGGGGGCAGCCAGCGCCTCCCCCAAAATCCTCCAGCACCAGCCACCACTGCTGGCTATTACTGCAGAAGGAACCTACAACGTCTAATCGCAATTAATGCACCTACCTGCCTGCTCACAGTGATCTCCGGCATGTAAACTGAGCTTTGCATGCACAGCTTAGTTTACAGCACTCGTTCAATTTATGTATGCCAGGATTACTGGCTCCTGCGCATGCACAGGAGTGACATCATCCCGCACTGGCCAATGAAAATGGCCAAAAACTGACACACAGGAGCAGATACCGGTGCAAGTTTTGCTTTAACTTTTTGGTATAGTGTATGTGTCCCTTTTTGGGAGAATGACTCCTTGATGTGTTTTCAGCATACACAACACAGGTTTTTTTTAAACTTCTCCACAACTTTATCCCTAACCTGTCTGGTGTGTTCCTTGGTCTTCATGTTGCTGTTTGTTCACTAAGGTTCTCTAAAGCCGCATACACACGTAGCGGTATGTCCGACGTACTTAGTCTGGCGGACTTCCCGCCAGACTGTCCATCGGACTTTCCGAACGGGCTACTTGCCCACACACGGCACTTTTTGAGCGGACTAATACGGCGTACCAAGTCCGCCGTACTATCCGCCCTACTTTTGAAATGAACAGACTCGCCCACACACGCGGAGGAAAGTTCGCTCATTTCGAGCACGTCTCCAGGTAGGCGGAGCCCGCGAAGGAGACGTCGCTGGCCCCGCCGCCTGGTATGGACTTAAAGGGGAACCCCAACGCCGAAAAAAATCGGCGTGGGGGTCCCCCCCAAGTCCACAACAGACCCTTGTCCGAGCACGCTACCTGGCCGGCCAGGAAAGGGGGGGCGAGCGAGCGCCCCCCCCCCCTCCTGAGCCGTACCAGGCCGCGTGCCCTCAACATGGGGGATGCCTTGGGGAAGGGGGGGCCGCGCGGCCCCCCCACCCCAAAGCACCTTGTCCCCCTGTTGATGAGGACAAGGGCCTCTTCCCGACAACCCTGGCCGTTGGTTGTCGGGGTCTGCGGGCAGGGGGGTTATCGGAATCCGGGAGCCCCCTTTAATAAGGGGGCCCCCGGATACCGGCCCCCCACCCTATGTGAATGAGTATGGGGTACAATGTACCCCTACCCATTCACCTGTAAAATAAAAGTACAAAAAAAACACAACACACAAGATAAAATACTTTATTGCACAGCTCCGGGGGTCTTCCGTCTTCGGGGGTCTTCTCGCCGGACTCCTCCGCTATCTTCTTGTAGCTCTTTTACTAGCGGAGGAGCCCAGCATTCTTCCTCGCCGCTGGCCTCTTCTTCCGACTTCGGGGGTCTTGTCCCCCTCTTCGGTTCTTCTGCCGAGCCACCGCGCCTTCTTATAGCTCTTTTACAGGCGGTGGCCCGGTCTTCTGTCGCCGCCGCCGCCGCCTTCCGTTCTTCTTCTTCTTCTTCTTCTCCTTCTCCAGGAGATGTTGACTCGACGATCTCTCCGGCCGCAATGCCAGGGATGCGCTGCGCTGCCACTTATATAGGGACAAGGGGCGGTGTCACATGGGTTTATATCACATGGGTTGGTGTCACATGGTGACCCCGCCCCCTTACGATGTCACAGTCCCGGGGGATGCTGGGACTGTCGCCATGTGACATCAACCCATGTGACCAACCCATGTGACATAAACCCATGTGACACCGCCCCTTGTCCCTATATAAGTGGCAGCGCAGCGCGTCCCTGGCATTGCGGCCGGAGAGATCGTCGAGTCAACATCTCCTGGAGAAGAAGAAGAAGAACAAGAAGAACAAGAAGAACGGAAAGGCGGCGGCGGCGACAGAAGACTGGGCCACCGCCTGTAAAAGAGCTATAAGAAGGCGCGGTGGCCCGGCAGAAGAACCGAAGAGGGGGACAAGACCCCCGAAGTCGGAAGAAGAGGCCGGCGGCGAGGAAGAAAGCCGGGCTCTTCCACTAGTAAAAGAGCTACAAGAAGATAGCGGAGGAGTCCGGCGAGAAGACCCCCGAAGACGGAAGACCCCCGGAGCTGTGCAATAAAGTATTTTATCTCGTGTGTTGTGTTTTTTTTGTACTTTTATTTTACAGGTGAATGGGTAGGGGTACATTGTACCCCATACTCATTCACATAGGGTGGGGGGGCCGGTATCTGGGGGCCCCCTTATTAAAGGGGGCTCCCGGATTCCGATAAGCCCCCCGCCCACAGACCCCGACAACCAACGGCCAGGGTTGTCAGGAAGAGGCCCTTGTCCTCATCAACACGGGGACAAGGTGCTTTGGGGTGGGGGGCCGCACAGCCTCCCCTTCCCCAAGGCACCCCCCATGTTGAGGGCACGCGGCCTGGTACGGCTCAGGAGGGGGGGGGGCGCTCGCTCGCCCCCCTTTCCTGGCCGGCCGGGTAGCGGGCTCGGACAAGGGTCTGTTGTGGACTTGGGGGGGACCCCACGCCGATTTTTTTTCAGCGTTGGGGTTCCCCTTTAAGTTCATACCAGGCGGCGGGGCCAGCGACGTCTCCTTCCTTCCTACCTGGAGACCCGCTTGAAATGAGCGGATTTTTCTCCGGGCGAGAAAAGTCCGCTCATTTCAAAAGTACGGCGGACTGGCATACACATGGCCGGATTGTCTGCCAAAATGCGAGTCCGGCGGCAAGATTGGAGTGCAACACGGCATTCTAAGTCCACCGTACTTTCGGGTCAAAAAAGTATGCCGGAGGCTACACACGGGGGGATTGTTTGGCGGACTTGAGTTTGCCGGACTTTTCCACCGGATTGTTTGATCGTGTGTACGCGGCATAAAAAACCTCTGAGGGCTTCGCAGAACAGCTGTATTTATACTAAGATTAAATTACAAACAGGTGGAGTGTATTTACTAATTAGATGACTTCTGAAGGCAATTGGTTTGTCTAGATTTTAGTTAGGGGTATCAGATTAAAGGGGGCTGAATACAAATGCACGCCACACTTTTCAGATATTTATTTCTAAGAAATTTTGAAAACCATTTATCATTTTCCTTCCACCTCACAATTATGTGCCACTTTGTGTTGGTCTATCACATAAAATCCCAATAAAATACATTTATATTTTTGGTTGTAACGTGACAAAATGTGGAAAATTTCAAGGGGTGTGAATGCTTTTTCAAGGCACTGTATATCATTCTTCTGCTCCCTCCTCTCCTCCCCAGCTTGTGTTTTTTGCTCATGTGATAACAAGTCAAATTTAGGTCTTTAAAATGGTTGTAAACCCTAACATATACCCACTTACATGACTGGCCTCAGGTGATACACAGAAATTAAAAAAATCCTCCTACATAAGTTGGACCTATTTTTCTGCAGCGCTCTCATCTATAGCCTTCTAAAACACACAGATCAAAGGCTTTTTCTCAGCTCCAGCAGGTAGAGGGCTGGGCTTTGACCTCACACACTGCATATCATAGAGCAGAGAGCTGAGCATAATCTGAGACCTGAATAGAGGAAAAGGACATGCCACCTTTACACAGTCTCATAAGGAAACATCCACAACTAATGCCGCGTACACACAACCGGTTTTTCCATCGCAATAAACTCAGAAGTTTTTTTCCGACGGAGTTCCAACGGAATTCCGCTCAAGCTGTCTTGCATACACGTGGTCACACCAAATTCCGACCGTCCAGAATGCGGTGACGTACAACACGTATGACGGGACTAGAAAACGGAAGTTCAATAGCCAGTAGCTTCTGTCTCATACTTGCTTCAGAGCATGCGTCGTTTTTGGTGCGTCGGAACAGCATACAGATGAGCGTTTTTCCGATAGTAATTTGTTCCGTTGGAAGAATATAGAGCATGTTCTCTATCCAAGTCCGTCTGAATTTTCGATGGAAAAAGTCCAATGGGGCATACCCACGGCCGGAATATACGATGAAAAGCTCCCATCAGACTGTTTCTGTCAGAAATTCCGCTCATGTGTACGTGGCATCAGGCTGTCATTTACCTTCTGTGTGTTGAAGAGGAGTGGGACTGTCTCTCGTAATTCTGTGGTGTTGGGATAACCTGTCAGAAGTGACTCATGCAGTTAGCAGAGGGAAGAGAGAGGAGACAGAAATCACACTTGGTGCTTTGGATTGGGGCTACTGCACACTATAGACGAATATGCTTTGTTCATTTTTCATTTCAGAGGTTAACAATCGTTTTAAGACCAGTTTAAATATAATATTAATTTATTTTATTTTTTTGTGAATATATAACTGCTTAAATTTGTGTTTTTGTATCATATCTTCCTAGAGTTCAAGAGGAAGCAAAGCCTCTTAAAAAAAAAAAAAATACACGCCTGCAAGGCAAAGGCATAATGAGCTAGTATGCATAGCATACTAACTCATTATGAATTACTTACCTGAGATCGAAGCCCAGTCATCGGCCCTCATTCGCCTCCTCTGAAGCCGTCATCTATCCCTGAGTGACTTACGGGTATTGCAGCTCGTCACTCCCGTGCATAAAAGCTGGTGCAGCCACTAACGGCACGATCGCCTTCAGAAAGAGCACGCTCAGTGCGCCTGCGACCGATGTCTACGCCTGCGCCCAATGTCTACGGCACGATCAGTGCACCTGCGCCCGATGTCTACGCCTGCACCCAATGTATACGGCACGATCAGTGCACCTGCACCCGATGTCTATGCCTGCGCCCAATGTCTACGGCACGATCAGTGCACCTGCACCCGATGTCTACGCCTGCGCCCAATGTCTACGGCACGATCAGTGCACCTGCGCCCGATGTCTACGCCTGCACCCAATGTCTACGGCACGATCAGTGCACCTGCACCCGATGTCTACGCCTGCACCCAATGTCTACGGCACGATCAGTGCACCTGCACCCGATGTCTACGCCTGCACCCAATGTCTACGGCACGATCAGTGCACCTGCACCCGATGTCTACGCCTGCGCCCAATGTCTACGGCACGATCAGTGCACCTGCGCCCGATGTCTACGCCTGCACCCAATGTCTACGGCACGATCAGTGCACCTGCGCCCGATGTCTACGCCTGCACCCAATGTCTACGGCACGATCAGTGCACCTGCACCCGATGTCCACACCTGCGCCCAATGTCTACGGCACGATCAGTGCACCTGCGCCCGATGCCTGTGCCCAATGTCTACGGCTCGATCAGTGCACCTGCGCCCGATGTCTACGCCTGCGCCCAATATTTACTGCACGATCAGTGCACCTGCGCCCAATGTCTATGGCGCATGCGCCGTAGACATCGGTGCTGCTATTCCTGCAAATATCTCCTAAACCTTTTAGGTTTGGGAGATATTTCTTGCACCTACAGGTAAGCCTTAATCTAGGCTTACCTGTAGGTTAAAGTGGTTGTAATGGGTTTACAACCACTTTCACTGTTAACATTAGGTATAAACAAGCGTTGTTTGAGTCCACCTGCCTTCTGCGGTGCACTGCACATAAAAGAGCTGGAGATGTCCTCACACACACTGCCTTTAGCATTCACTAAACACTATAAACTTAGCTCCCCAAGTGTGCACTGATGCCTAACTGTTTAATCAAGTTCACCGCGCAGCATCTGAACAGGACTTGATTTTAATCAGATGCTCTCAGCTAAATAAACACAGGTGTGCACCGCAGGAGTGCTGCTTATACATTTCAATGAACCCTAAAAACGGCAGGAGGTCTAGGTTGGGGGGGAGGAGAGCTGTTCTGGTTCCTATTCAAGGTGCACAAAGTGCAGACAGGGTTCTGTCTTCGCTCAGAAGCCCAAGTACATCCTGTCATTTGAGACTTGACATGCATAATATCCTTGCCCCAGCTGCAACTCCTTTTACATTGGAGTTATAGTTAAATGTTAGCAGAAAGCAAGCTTGCTGCAATGAAGAAAAAGACTAACAGGAAGACCTACAATAAAGCTACTTTCACACCGGGGCATTGCGGGCATTGGCGGTAAAGCAACGCTATTTTTACTGACGTTTTTAGAACCGCCCGCAAAGGCGCTGCAAAGATGCGGCTTGCGGGACTTGTTTTGTCGTCCTGCAAGCGCACCGCTCCAGTGTGAAAGCACTCATGCTTTCACACTGGAGTGAGAGGAGAGGCTCTTTACAGGCGCTATTCAGGTGCTGTTTTTAGCGCTATAGCGCCCATAAAGCACCTCAGTGTGACAGCAGCCTAAGTCCTTTCCTGGTGAGTATTTCCTGCTTAACCCCTTGCTGACCAGCTGTCCCTTCGCCCTGTGGCCACTAGGGGCACGCGAGCGCACCCCCTGCTCGCCCATGGAGCCGATTCGAGTGTCGGTGGTCGCAATAACCGCCAGGCTCCCGCGATCGCTCGGGGCACACAGAGAACTGACATCTGTGTGTGTGTAAACACACAGTTTCTGGTACTCGGGGGGGGGGGGGGGGGGGGAGAAGTGACAGATTGTTCATACAGAGTATGAACACCGATCTATCTCTTCCCCTAGACCAGTGATGGCGAACCTTGGCACCCCAGATGTTTTGGAACTACATTTCCCATGATGCTCACGCACTCTTCAGTGTAGTGAAGCATCATGGGAAATGTAGTTCCAAAACATCTGGGGTGCCAAGGTTCGCCATCACTGCCCTAGACAATCCACTCCCTCCTTCAGTTAGAACACACACTAGGGAACACATTAACTCTTTGATCTTCCCCTAGTGTTAACCCCTTCCCTGCCAGTGACATTTTTACAGTAATCAATGCATTTTTATAGCACTGATCGCTGTGAAATGCCAGTGGTCCTAAAAATGTGTCAAAATTGTCAGATATGTCGCAGTCCCGATAAAAAATGTTGATCGCCACCATAACTAGTAAAAAAAATGTATAATAAAAATTTAATAAAACTACCCCCTATTTTGTAGATGCTATAACGCTATAACGTTTGTGCAAACCAATCAATATACGCTTATTGCGATTTTTTAAGTCAAAAATATGTAGAAGAATACATATCGGCCTAAACTGAGGAAAAAAAATGTTTTTGATATATTTTTGGGGGATATTTATTATAGCAAAAAGTACATAATATTGAGCTTTTTTCAAAATTGTGGATATTTTTTGTTTATAGCGCAAAAAATAAAAACCACAGAGGTGATCAAATACCACCAAAAGAAAGCTCTATTTGTGGGAAAAAAAGGACGCCGAGTTTGTTTGGGTGCAACATCACATGACCGAGCAATTGTCAGTTAAAGCAACGCAGTGCTGTATCGCAAAAAGTGCTCTGGTCAGGAAGAGGGTAAAATCTTCCAGGGCTGAAGCGGTTAATGGTAGATCCGACCTGAGCGATCATGTGAAATGGGCCTAAGGCTGCTTCCACACTGATGCGTTGCGGTTTACCCACACCGTGGGTGCAGTGCACCTGTGGCTTTCCTGCAGGTTAGCTGCACTTTGCCATAGAATTCTAGTATATCTTGCAGGTGTGGTGCACTTTCCAGAAAGCGACCGACCTGCCATCCCAGAGTAGGAGGTTGTGGGCCAGTGGTTGCAGGGCCATCTTGATAGCATCATGGGCCCCTGGGCAAAGTAATGCTACAAGTAGTGATGGACGAACTTCCAACGGAACGTTCACCGCGGGCCCCATTGACTTCAATGGGAGGCGAACTTTGCAAACCTACAGGTCAAATTTGCAGCCACAAAATAATTAATAGCTGTGCAAACATAGTTTGCACATAGTCATGGCCAATGACATAACACATGAATGAGTTGAATCTGGGATCGACAACTACAAGCATTCTTTTTTTATATGGGAAATGATTGTGACAATTCAGGACTGTGGAGCGCATGAAGGCAATGGAGGAGAGGGAAGGTCAGGGTAGGCAAAGAAGAGGGTGCAGGAGATGATCACCAGCAGCGTGACATACAGTAATGACACCTGCACCGTGATAGAGAGCACTGACATCAGCAGCGTGACATACAGCAATGACACCTGCACCGTGATAGAGTGATCTGACAACAGCACCGTGATAGAGAGCACTGACATCAGCAGCGTGACATACAGCAATGACACCTGCACCGTGATAGAGTGATCTGACACCAGCACCGTGATAGAGAGCACTGACATCAGCAGCATGACATAAAGCACTAACACCAGCGCCGTGATATACAGCACTGACAGCAGCACCGTGATAGAGAGTACTGACATCAGCACCGTTATATACAGCACTGACACCTGCACCGTAAGCAGCCCCAGGAGGAAGTCAGCATAGCACAGGGATGGTGGGAGCCCCTCATAATGAGCATAGAACAGGGATGGTGGGAGTCCCTCATAATGAGAATAGCACAGGGATGGTGGGAGCCCCTCATAATGAGCATAGCACAGGGATGGTGGGGGCCCCTCATAATATGCACAGCAGAGGTACAGCCCCAGGAGGAAGTCAGCACAGCACAGGGATGGTGGGAGCCCCTCATAATAAGCAGCCCCAGGAGGAAGTCAGCACAGCACAGGGATGGTGGGATCCCCTCATAATAAGCATAGCACAGGGATGGTGGGAGCCCCTCATAATATGCACAGCAGAGGTACAGCCCCAGGAGGAAGTCAGAACAGCACAGGGATGGTGGGACCCCCTCATAATAAGCAGCCCCAGGAGGAAGTCAGCACAGCACAGGGATGGTAGGAGCCCCTCATAATAAGCAGCCCCAGGGGGAAGTCAGCACAGGGATGGTGGGAGCCCCTCATAATAAGCATAGCACAGGGATGGTGGGAGCCCCTCATAATATTCACAGCAGAGGTACAGCCCCAGGAGGAAGTCAGCACAGCACAGGGATGGTGGGAGCCCCTCATAATAAGCAGCCCCAGGAGGAAGTCAACACAGCACAGGGATGGTGGGATCCCTTCATAATAAGCAGCCCCAGTAGAAATATGACAACGCTCAACCTCTTCAAAGAGGAGGGTACGGGCATATAGTACGGTGTGCTTTTTTTGGACAAGGAAGTGAGCCAAATGAAGAAAGAAGGACTGTGTGCTCGATTTAAAAAATTGTTTATAGACATATACATGGTCTACTGGTCACATGTGTTGAATTCCTCCGAGATCCATGCCTCATTCATTTTTAGAAATGTGAGGTAGTTAACACTGTCGTGAGCTAGGCGAGTACGCTTATCGGTCACGATCCCCCCTGCTATGCTGAACGTCCTTTTGGACAGGACACTGGATGAGGGGCAAGCCAACAGTTCGATTGCAAATTGGGCAAGCTCTGGCCAGAGGTCAAGCCTGCCCATCCAGTAGTCCAGGGGTTCATCACTCCTCAGAGCGTCCACATCGGCCGTTAACCCGATGTAGTCGGACACCTGACGGTCTAGGCGTTCCCTGATGCTGGATCCGGATGACACCTGTCGATGGGTTGGCTGAAAGAATGACCTCATATCCAAAGTCACCAACACATCTTCAAACCGGCCTCTTCTTGCAGGCGCTGTTGGATTGGTAACCGCAACTCCTTCTCTGGGAGTGGGAATTGCTCCTCTGCCAGCACACGCAAAAGCAGAATGCAGCATTTCTCGAAGCAAGGCCTGGAAGTGCTCCATTCTGCCAGCCCTCTGTGACGGCGGTAACATTTCCGCCATTTTGTGTTTGTACCGGGGGTCTAAGTACGTTGCCACCCAGTACTGGTCCTTGACCCTTATGCTTTTTATACGGGGATCCCTATTAAAACACTGAAGCATGAAGGCCCCCATTTGCACTAAACTGGAAGTGGTGTGGTGGCCTGGCTCCTGCTCATCATCCAGGATAATGTCGTCCTCTTCATTCTCCTCTCCCCATCCACGCACAACAACAGGGATCCCAGAAAGGTTTAAAGCATGCTCTTCTTGCTCCTCCTCATCTGCCCCGGCACCATCCTCCTCTGACTCCTCTTCAGATTCCTGTTGTTCACTTGTCTCAGATAGAGTAGCCCCCCCTGGGAATTCATCCAGCATTGCGACTTCCTCATCTTCCCGCTCCTGCTCCTCCCCAGCTTGATCAATGACACGCCGCAATGCACGCTCCATAAAGAAGGCATAAGGTACCATGTCACTGATGGCGCCATGGCTGCGACTGACCAGTTTGGTGATCTCCTCAAATGGCCGCAGAAGTCTGCATGTGTCGCGCATGAGCAGCCACTGGCACGGTGAAAAAAAACCCAGCTCCCCAGAACCTGTTCTGCCGCAGAGTTCATACAGGTAGACGTTAACTGCACGTTTCTGCTGGAGCAGCCTATCAAGCAAATAGAAGGTTGAGTTCCATCGCGTCGGGCAATCGCAAATAAGACGTCTGACCGGCAGATTGTGTCGCTGCTGAATGTCAGCAAGGCGAGCCATGGCCGTGTAAGATCTTCTGAAATGGGCCGAGATTTTCCTTGCCTGTTGCAAGATGTCCTGGACCCCAGGGTATTTGACAACGAATCGCTGCACGACCAAGTTTAAGACGTGTGCCATGCATGGCACGTGCGTGATTTTGCCCTGTTTCAATGCGCTAAGCAGATTGACACCGTTGTCACACACCACTTTACCAACTGTCAAATTGAGCGGTGTTAGCCACTGATCTGCCCGTGAACGCAAAGCTGAAAGGAGTGCCGGGGCAGTGTGGCTCTTGGCTTCCAGGCACAACAGACGCAGCACGGCATGGCAACATCTCACCTGGCATGTCGAATAGGTTCTGGGGAGCTTGGGTGGCGCAGCAGAAGAGACGCTAGCAGCGAAAAAGGAGGAGTCAGCCGAGGAGGAGAGGGAGGAGGATGGAGTAGGAGGAGGAGGAGGAGAAGAAGAGCCAGGCCTGCATGCAATCCGTGGCGGTAAAACCAAATCTACACGGGTGCCACGGGTTACATGCTTGACGGCCGTTAGAAGGTTCACCCAGTGGGCAGTAAAAGTGATATACCTTCCCTGCCCGTGTTTGCTAGACCACGTGTCTGTGGTCTGATGTATCTTGGCACCGACACTGTGTGCCAGAGATACATTCACTTGCCGCTGAACATGGCCATATAGCTCTGGGATGCCCTTCTGTGAGAAATACTTCCTTCCTGGGACCTTCCATTGTGGTGTTCCAATGGCCACAAATTTTCAAAGGCCTCTGAGTCCACCAGTTTATATGGCAGCAGTTGGCGGGCTATCAGTTCTGACAAGCCAGCCGTCAACCGTTGGGCAAGAGGGTTATCCGGCATCATCATTTTTTTACGCTCGAACATTAGGCCCACGGAAGCCTGCCTTTTTGCAGAAAAACGTGAGCTTGGCGTAATGGAAGGTGGAGTGGAGGACAATTGTGAGGAGAGAGGAGAAGGAGAAGTAGATTACGAGGCTGGACGATGAGAGCCTGGAGTGTGGCTTTGTGTGTTCCGTTGCTCCTACTGGGCTCGGTGATGGCTGCTCATGTGCCTTCTTAAGGCGGTCGTCCCTAGGTGAATGTTGGGCTTACCGCGACTAATGCGTTGACTGCAAAGATTGCAGATGGCAACGCTATTGTCAACAGCGGACAAAAAAAAGCCCACACTGCGGAGCCATGTGCCGGCGTCCTGGGAGCGCCAGATGTGACTGTACATGGTCGATGACTCGCTCCTGATACATTTGCAGTCTGCTTTGTCCCTCCTGTGCAATGTAAGTTATTCCTGTTTCTCCTCCCTATCTGCTGGTCCATATCTCCCTCTGAACTCCCCTCCTCTTCCTCTCTTGTGGGCACCCACGTGACATCACTAGACACGTCATCATCAACGTCACCTTCCCCACCGCTATAAGTAGAGATCTCGGAGTAGGCAGCAACACCGGGGACCAACCTCCACCTTGGGCTGATCTGGGTACTGTCGTCAGACTGCTGAATAGCGGTTGTTGCTACCTCCTCTTCCTGATCCAATACCAAGAGTGGCTGCGCATCAGAAATGTCTTGATATGGATCGGAAAATAATTCCTGTGACTCAAGTGGAAGGTATGTAGTGGTGGTGGTGTTGTTGGTGGTAGTGTCTTTGGGAGTGCACATAGCAGAGAGTGAAGAAGAGGGTGCAGATCGAGAGGATGAGGAGGGTGCAGAAGAGTAAGGCTGAGCGAGCCACTCAACCAAGTCTGGTGCATCCTTTAAAGTAATTGAACGCACCTTCTGCAACTTCCCACTTTGGCTCAAGCCTGTTGCTCCTGCCCTACCCCTACCACCCCTGCGGAAGGGCCTGCCTCTTCCTCTGCCTGTCATTTTTTAAATGACCCTGTGACAAAACTCTCAGTCCCTATACTGATGAAGGACTGCTGCAGTATAGGGCAGCGGTCAGCAGTAGTGCACCTCAACCCTATGTATTGTGTACCTATAACAGTCCTTACAGAATAGCAGACTGTACCTCACTCAACCCTATGTACTGTAGCACCCTACACCAGGTTACCAGTCCTTATAAGGACCTTTGTGGAACAAGTAGGTTGTGTGTGACTGATTAGCAGACTGTACGTCAGTCCCTATACTGATGAAGGACTGCTGCAGTATAGGGCAGCGGTCAGCAGTAGTGCACCTCAACCCTATGTATTGTGGACCTATACCAGTCCTTACAGAATAGCAGACTGTACCTCACTCAACCCTATATACTGTAGCACCCTACACCAGGTTACCAGTCCTTATAAGGACCTTTGTGGAACAAGTAGGTTGTGACTGATTAGCAGACTGCAGCAGAAGGGCAGCAGTCAAGTATAATATTCTTTCTATATTTGGAAGAAAGAATATTATACGTGTACAAGCCTAGTACCATACCACTGATACCAGTCCTGAAAAGAACCTTTGTGGACCTAATATAGTAACAGCTACTGATTAAACTGACCCTCACTGCCTCACACACAGCTTCCTGCCTGTCCCTATATAAACTGACAAAACAGAGGCTGCTGGAACAATAACTGGAATAGCACTTTTGTGGACCTGATAGTAACAGCTAATGACTAAACTGACTGCCCCTGCAGCACACACCGTCCTGTCCCTTTCTCTACACTGACAAAAGACACTCAGGCTGCTGCAACAATCACTAGCACAGCACTGCCTCAAACCTATATCCTGAACTACACCTAACACCTATACTAATCCTGAAAAGAACTTTTGTGTACCAAATAGCTAGCAATTTGGGTCACTGCAATCTCTCCCTGCTCCACACAGCAACCTCTACCTATAGTGACAGAAGAAAGAATGTAAAATGGCCGCTGGATCGGGTCTATTTATAAGTTAGGGGGAATGTCCAAGTGCTGTAATGTCTCAATTGGCTGTCCTGTACCCCATGATGGATGTGTCATCATAGGTCAAAGTTCTTTTACACAGTAAACACGGAAGTCCGCCGGGTGAACGGCGGCAATATTCCGCCGATCGGGCGGACCGCGAACAGCTGAAATTCGCAGCGAAATGACCGCTGGGCAAACCGTTCGGCCATCACTAGCTACAAGCCTGCCCAATTTACGCACCTACTCCTAAGAATTAAAGTACCATATTTTCTACTTTCTGCTATGAAACATATCAAATTAGAAACATTTAAAACATATCTTCATAAATGTTGGCTAAAATGTATTCTGCTACATGTCTTTATTATAAAAAATTGCAAAGCTGTACTCTCTCAGCCCCCCCTTGCACCTGTACACTCTTACCCCCTTTTCACACTTGTACATTCGCAGCCCTCATCACACCTTTACGCTCTTAGCCCCCTCACACTTGTACATTCAAAGCTCCCCTCACACTTGTACATTCATAGCTCCCCTCACACTTGTACATTCGCAGCCCCCCCTCACGCCTGTATGCTCTCAGCCCCCCTCACACTTGTACATTCATAGCCCCCCTCACACTTGTACATTCACAGCCCCCCTTACACCTGTACACTTTCAGCCCCCCTCACACTTGTACGTTCGCAGCCCCCTTCACACCTGTATGCATGCAGCCACCCTTTACACTTGTAAGTTCATAGCCTCCCTCACACCTATACACCCCCCCTCACACCTATACGCCTACACCTTCACACCTGTATGCTCTCAAGCCCCCTCACACCTGTATGCTCTCAAGCCCCCTCACACTTGTATGCTCTCAGCTCCCCTCACACTTGTACTTCGCAGCCCCCCTTCACACCTGTATGCTCGCAGCCCCTTTCGCACTTGTACGTTCACAACCCCTCTCACACCTGTACGCTCTCCTCCTCACACCTGTACGCTCTCAGCCCCCCCTTACACCTGTACACTCTCAGCCCCCCTCACACTGCGCCTAGAGGCGTTTCAGTTCGCATTGTGCGCTATACAAGTATTTCATTCATTCATTCACACTTGTACGTTTGCAGCCCCCTTCACACCTGTATGCATGCAGCCACCCTTTACACTTGTAAGTTCATAGTCTCCCTCGCACCTATACACCCCCCCTCACACCAATACAACCCCCTCACACCTGTACGCTCTCAACCCCCCTCACACCTGTATGCTCTCAAGCCCCCTCACACTTGTATGGTCTCAGCTCCCCTCACACTTGTACTTCGCAGCCCCCCTCACACTTGTACTTTTGGTCGGAAAATGCAATCGTGTGTATGCTCCATCTGACTTTTTCTGGCAGAGTTTCAGCCAGCAAAAGATTGAGAGCAGGTTCTCAATTTGAGAAAGAAGTTGTGAAGAAGAAGTGTGAAAAAGTTGGAAATTCTGATCGTCTGTACAAATTCCAATGTTCAAAATTCCTACGCATGCTCGGAAACAATTTGACGCATGCTCGGAAGCATTGAACTTAATTTTCTCAGCTCGTCATAGTGTTGTACGTCACCGCGTTCTTGACGGTTGAAAGTTCAGAGAACTTTTGTGTGACTGTGTGTATGCAAGCCAAGCTTGAGCGGAATTCCGTTGGAAAAACCATCCAAGTTTTTTCCGAAGAAAACTCAGATCGTGTGTACGCGGCATTATAAGAAGGTCAACAGCGGGCGACTCCATATTTCTCACATTGCAGGTTGCCTGTACATATTTTTAGCACAAGTGAAATATTTTCTGTTTTAGAAGTAATCAGCATATCCTCTTTCATTGGAAAAGACTGCCCTTTCAAAAGCACTTTGACCTTTTATTACAATGGCAGCTGCACAGAACTAGAAGCAAACTCTAGTCTTACAGCTAGTCCATTCAGTCAAATTTGGAGAGCTTTCATCATTAAGCCGCTTTAAAATTTAAAAGATAACTAATGGCAAGGTCTTTCCACCCAACTGTGGCATTAACAATTCAGTGTATTAACAGGGATTCATTATTTCCAACTATAAATAAATGATTCCTATTGAATCTTCTAAAAGGAACACCAGGCCTATTCATTAGATTTCTCTTGCTACAATAATTGACTGGGATGTTATCTTACCTTTCTTTTTCCTTAATAAAATAATATTTTTCCATACAGACTTAAGAAATCATTTGCCTAGGAAGTAAGTTAAATAGGGAGAACTGATGAAAAAAACAGTTATTTGACCAAACAGTAACAATTATAAAGTAACTACAGTACATGCAACTGTATAAAACAACCTTTACTTCACTCATGTATTCCTAAAAAAAAATGTATTTCTATCAATTTAAACACTACATCTCTTTCTGTTAAGAAAACAAAATTACCTCTTTGCCTAACACCTTACTTAAACCTTAGCTACATCAAAATGTCCTTATGTCAATGCCCACTTAAATACCAGGCCTCTTTTTCAGACTAAGGCCGCGTACACACGCGCGGACTGTTCGCCCAACTTTGTCCGCTGAACAGTGTTTGGGCGGACAGTCCGCTCGTGTGTGGGCTTTCAGCGGACAGTTTCAGCGGACAGTTTGACGGACAAGGTTTTTCGGAAATTCCGTAAAACTGTCCGCTGAAACCTTGTTTCAGCGAACAGTCCGCTCGTGTGTAGGCTTGTTCGTCAAACAAAGTTGCGCGCATGCTCAGAAAGGATTTTCACGCCGAAAGCTATAATGCAGTGTATAGGACGTCGTATTTTTCGTCCCGTCGTACGTGCCGTTCACGTCATCGCGCACGGTTTCAGCAAACTGTTCGTCCGTCGTGTGTGGCCATGTCCGTCCATGCTAAGTTTGAGCGGACTGTTTGCCGAAACTGTTGGACGGACAAAGTTGGGCGAACAGTCCGCGCGTGTGTACGCGGCCTCAGTGTTTACAAGTTGAAAACACTTTTTTTTTTTTTTGCTGGAAAATTACTTAGAACCCCCAAACATTCTAAAAATTTTTTTTACACCCTAGAGAATAAAATGGCGGTCATTGCAATACTTTCTGTCACACCATATTTGCACAGCGGTCTTACAATCACACTTTTTTTGGAAAAAAATCACTTTTTTTTAATAAAAAAATAAGACAATAGTAAAGTTAGCCCAATTTTTTTTTTAATCTTGTGAAAGATAATGTTACACCCAGTAAATAGATACCCAACATGTCACGCTTCAAAATTGCGCCCGCTCGTGGAATGGTGTCAAACTTTTGTCCTTTTACCCTTAAAAATCTTCATCTCCATTTAAAAAATTCTGTTTTGAGTTACAGAGGAGGTCTAGGGCTAGAATTATTGCTTTCACTCTAATGCCGCGTACACACGAGCAGACTTTTCAACATCCAAAGTCCGAAGGACTGAGTCCGTCAGACTATCCGATCGTGTGTGGGCTGCAACGGACTTTTGACTCGCCAAAGTCCGAAGGACTTTAGAATATGGAACATGCTTCAAATTTTCCCGAAGGAACTCCGCCGGACCCGGTCCCCTTCGAAAACTCCGCTCGTGTGTATGCTACTCTGACGGACTAAAACCGACGCTAGGGCAGCTATTGGCTACTGGCTATGAACTTCCTTATTCGAGTCGGGTCGTACGTCATCACGTTCGAATCCGTCGGAGTTTAGTGTGATTGTGTGTGGCCAAGTCCGTTCGGCCGAAAAGTCTGTCAGAACTCCGTCGGAATTCCAGCAGAACTCCGACGGAACTCCTTTGGAAGTCTGTCGGACATAAGTCCTCTCGTGTGTACGGGGCTTAAGGATCGCGACAACACCTCACATGTGTGGTTTGATATGCAGGGGCTACTCGCCTATGCGTTCGCTTCTGCGCTCGTCGGGACGGGTGCTTTTAAAAAAAATATTTTTTCTTATTTATTTTATTTGATTTTATTTATTTTTACACTGTTTTAAAAAAAAAAAAATGGGTCACTTTTATTACTATTACAAGGAATGTAAACATCCCTTGTAATAGAAAAAAGCATGACAGGACCTCTTAAATATGAGATCTGGGGACAAAAAGTCCTCAGATCTCATATTTGGACTTAAATGCAACAAAAGAATAAAAAAAAAAAATTTAGCTGCTGCTGTTAACGAGATATCCATCTTTAAAGTGCCGACGTATATGTACAGGAGCCGGTCGGCAAGTGGATACACTAATAATTACAATCCTGCTTGTGGACTTTCAGTAATACATCTGTGTCTTTTCCATTGCTGAGCTCCTTTTGAAAAAAACTTTGCTGCTTGCTATGCTTTGCTTAAGTAATTGAGTCACAGACCCATGCATAACTTTCAAATGGTCATTATAGCATCCTAAACTCTCTCATGGTTCATAATATGCAATGAAGTCAGACGCTAACCTCCCTCTACACACCCAGATCAGATAGTATCTAGAGCAGGAGTCTCCAAATTTTCTAAACAAAGGGCCAGTTTACTGCCCTTCAGACCTTAGAGGAGCCACACTGTGGCCAGTGGGAGTAGAAATTGTCCTGACATCAGTGGGAGTCAACAATGCCCTATTTTTTTTGGTATCAGAGAAATAGTGTCCCATCATTGGTGTCAGTGGGAGGAATAGTGCCCCATAATTTGTATCAATGGGAGGAATAAGGACGCATCGTTGGTGTCAGTGGGGGATATAGTGCCCCATCGTTTCTGTCAGTGGAAGGAATAGTATCCCATCATTGATGTCAGTGAGAGGAATAGTGCCTTATTGTTGGTGTCAGTGGGAGGGACTATGTCTCATTGTTAATGTTAATGGAAGAAACAGTTCCCCAAGGGCCGGATGAACGCAAGCAAAGGAGTGCATCCGGCGCCTGGGCTTCAGTTTGGAGACCACTGGCCTAGAGCTGGTGTCTCCAAACTATGGCCCTCCAGTTGTTAAGGAACTAAAATTCCCATCATGCCTAGTCATGTCTGTGAATGTCAGAGTTTTACAATGCCACAACATGGGATGTGTAGTTATGCAACAGCTGGAGGGGCCATAGTTTGGAGATTCCTGGTCTAGAGGAAATTGGTTTGGTTGGTGCTGAACATTTGCAGGCACAAAGTGCCACCTCCCTGAAATGAGTTTTTGCAGGTCGGGATGTCTGAGAAGTGGAATGCAGAGAAAAGGCAGCATTCCTTATCTGTATACTTGTTTTGGAGTCAGAGTATTGAAGCCAAAAAAAATCTGAATGTCAGCCAAATAACTAACATATTTAGAAAATGATAGAAATAGCAGCCTTAACGTTTCTCTCAAAGCAGGTCTCCTTTTAATTGTACTTGAAGAAACACAGAAACAGTCTGGTATTCAGTCATTCACAACTTATTAAGCAGTGACATGTGCAGTGGCAGTGGCTTCTTGCTTTCATAGAAAATCAAGTGGGGTAATTTG
This sequence comes from Lithobates pipiens, assembly GCF_037356315.1. Taxonomy (NCBI): domain Eukaryota; kingdom Metazoa; phylum Chordata; class Amphibia; order Anura; family Ranidae; genus Lithobates; species Lithobates pipiens. The sequence continues at coordinate 63,005,579 of NW_027507784.1, forward strand.
GGTATTTTAGAAACGAATAACAAATAGCTATATATATATATATTTTTTTTTTTTCTTATGCTAAAATGTAAAGGATTGCCTAGGAAACGGGAACAAACATTATACATTTTCATGCGCCGCAGTGTGTTGGGGTGCCATTCAAAATGAATGGCATTGCGACACATTAATGTGTACAGGGTGAATTACTATGCACTGCAGTGATGCACGTGTTTTTTTCATGCTGGTGTCAACAAGCCCTAGGAGCAGGTGGTTTTTACTTTCTTTGCAATTAAGGATGATCTCAGGCTTGTTCAGAAGCTAGTCCAAACCCACCTTAGCTATCTCGTCAGAAAGCTGTCACAGCACCAAGCTGATCATAACGGCTGAGCTGCTCCCTGCCCTGCAGCCGGGCATATACAAGGGGCATGCATATGTGCAGCTGCAGGGCAGGGAATGCCTCAGCCACTTATGATTGCCTTTGTGCACTGAAAACATTCTGACCAGATAGCTCAGGTATATACGGACCAGAATGCACACACTAGGTATAAACTCCGGAGATTTTAAATGGTTTTCTTTTATCATACTTACGCATTAATACGATTTGAAGTTATTTCATTAAAATAGGATTAACTGGCCATTTCTGATAACTGTCAGCTGCCATTTTAAATCAGAAGTGAGGCCTTGAGTGGACTCTATATAAAGGTGTTGTGACGAGCACGACCTCCATACCCCCGATGATGTCAATAGTGATGAAACGCATAGGACGAAGTTTACACTTGTGAGGTCACTACGAACACCAAAGCCACAAGTTGGTCGGATCGGATCCTGGGACCAGTATTCTTTAATGCACATGCCTGTTGTTATGATTTATCTTGTGAGTGACTAGTATTTAGTTTTTTTATATAATAAACCTATTATACGGTTTCACACTGTGTGGGTTTTTCAAAATGTTTCCCCTATATGCCACGATGGAGCATTCTTTATTATTACTTGGGAGACGGCGTTAACCACAGATGATGGAGAGGAGCGATAGGTCCTCATTTCAGGGGATACTTTATTGATACAGAGCTTCTGACTCTTTCCAATTGAAGAGTCCACTAGTTCTTGTAAGAATCCACTTTTACCCTTAGGTGGAGGCGCATTTGGATGATTCTCATTTCAAAATGCTATTTTTGTTTATACATTGGACATATCTATTGGGTTTGAATGAATTTTGAACTTTTATATTTGCAATATATAATCTGTTTTATCACATGGGACTCACCTTCTGGATTATATTCACTAGATCTTTTTTTGGAATTTGTCATGTTTTGATTGTATTTATTACTAGCGCAGTAAAAAAATGTATACATACTGTTTACAATCCCATCTGATTGTTCTATTGCCATCTGCTTTTTTTTTTCTTTCTTTTACCAGCACAATATTTGTTCTCTGGATCCAATTAATCCTGAGCTCATCCCTTTTTACAATAATGGGCCAACAATGTGTATCACCCCTCTGATATGTGTGCTAGATGTATATAGGTTTCTGTTAGTGTAGGTAAATTTATTTAGCTCAGGGCTAAGCCTGAGCTGTGAATCTGGGTCAGGGTTTTAGTGACTCAGGGTCTGGATGACTCAGCCGGCAGCTCTCTCTGACACTTCCCCCTGGTCTGGGAGTTGGTAGAAACTTCCAGAGCTGGAGGGTGGGAGTAAGTAGGGGCTGCCATGCATTTTTATGAGACTTTGGCCAATCCCCAGCTATGAGCCAGCAGGAAGCAGAACGTACCTCATAAATAGACATGGGCCATGCCAGTAGGGGCAATTGGATGGAAGATGGAGATGTAGTGCTGAGGAGGCTGGGGGTGGCCCTTGAGGGTGCCCCTTAGTCTGGGGGGGGGGGTGACTTCAGGCCTGAGGCTCAGGTGCTGGAAGATTCCCCCTAAAACACACGGAGGAAACCCTTCCTGGAGGCATGGATGGGAGCAAGGAGAGAGGACAGCAACAGCAGGTCAGCTTGTCTGGGAGATCTCCTGAAAGTCAGCCAGGTGGGCTGGTGAGTGTCAGTCTGGTGGACTGTGGGAAGAAGTTAGCCTCGAGGGCTAGTGAAAGGGGCAGCTGCAGTCAGGTGGGTTGGGAGTGCCTGAAGAGGTGGTGTTGGGATCAGGAGCCACAGGAGTAATGAAAGCTGGACACTGACATTCTGCTACACACCATGGAGCCTTGGGTTCCTGTTGGATAATTCACAGTGTTTCAAATGGGTTCTGTAAGCAATTGTGTGCTGGAGGAAGAAGAGGAGCTGTATATAGAGACTTTATATAAGAAAAGTTGTCCCTGAACTTGTTGTTGAAGTCATGTGGGCATCCCATACCTCCCATCCCTATTCAAGTTATTACCCTTAATAAAACAAAAAAGCAAAGTCACGAACTGTTGTCTGACCTAAGTGTGAAGATTCGGTGTGCAGGGTGGGGGATCCCATTCTTCTTGCAGCTCCGTAGGGGATGCACTACAAATGGATTGACCAATATAAATACCCAATTAGCCAAGACAAAATTATCACCACCTGTTTAGGTACAGTATGACTTCATAGAATATGAATAGCTTGGTTTTACTTTCTGTATGGATAGCTGTGAATAAATCAACTGAAAAAATAAATAATAATTAGGATTTTATAATTTTTTATTAAATAATGACAAATGAAGAATACACAAACTTATCCATAGGGAGATTTTTACTGTTGTTTTTGTGCAGTCAGAATATGAAATTGAGGTCTAGTTATTGACAATGTTACTTGCATGACATCTGAAACATCAAATAGATTTTTGAACTTTGATTTCAGGTTTAAAAATGCAGAGAATTCTGTTTCTTTTTTTTTTATTATTGAGAGATCCAGTCTCATATCCTAACCATTTGGTTCCCTACTACCAAGGAGTATGGGTACCTTCGGTCTCTAACCTCAGAAGGTATAACGCGTATCTTCAAAGACAGACCTGTGGTTTGATATGTTCTTTCGGATGCTGAGAAATTAAAGTGAAAGTAAACTTCCATCACTAACTTTTACCTATAGGTAAGCCTATAATAAGGCTTGAAAACCAATGAATTACAGGCGCAAAAAGGGGTTAACAGATTATATCTTAGTTTTCTGCAATCTGGTATAAATGTCACTATATAAGTAAACAAATTTAATTTAAAATATATACGTGTAATATGGATTGCGCTAACTACCACCACAGTCATTTAATGTCAAATATCGCTTTCACAGTGTTTTACACAAAACCATAAATAAACACCAAAAGTGCCGTGCCTCAATTAAATTCCTCACTCCACCCTCAATGAGAGCATATAATGCCGCGTACACACGAGCGGACTTTTCAACATCCAAAGTCCGACGGACTGAGTCCGTCAGACTATTCGATCGTGTGTGGGCTGCAACGGACTTTTGACTCGCCAAAGTCCGAAGGACTTTAGAATATGGAACATGCTTCAAATTTTCCCGACGGAACTCCGCCGGACCCGGTCCCTTCGAAAACTCCGCTCGTGTGTATGCTATTCCGACGGACTAAAACCGACGCTAGGGCAGCTATTGGCTACTGGCTATGAACTTCCGTATTCGAATCCAGTCGTACGTCATCACGTTCGAATCCGTCGGAGTTTAGTGTGATTGTGTGTGGCCAAGTCCGCTCCGCCGAAAAGTCCGTCAGAACTCCGTCGGAACTCCGGCAGAACTCCGACGGAACTCCTTCGGAAGTCTGTCGGACATAAGTCCTCTCGTGTGTACGGGGCTTAAGAGTGTACATCTTGCTATATAAAGTGCAATTATTGTAAACAATACATTAAAAAAATAAAAAATGAATGTGAATGTGTGTGTGTATATATATATATATATATATATATATATATATATATATATATATATATATATATATAACAATTCCAGTGCAAAATGAATGTCCTAAGTGAGTGATCACTCCAGTGCCACTAAATTCCTCCTGTATAAATTGCTTCTTTTATAAAGTGCTTCTTCTATCCACCAACCAAGTGACTTCACCACCACCTGCCAAAATGGCCAGTCACCAGATTAAATCTGTATATGCGCCTTTCCAAGCAGTATATAGGAGCCTCTTGCGCTAATTGTTTCTCATAGAGATATAGGAATAGCCATCATAGTGTAGTATATAGTAAAAAGTTTATTTAAAAGATAAAAAACAAAATTTAAACTCACATGTGCCTATGCCGGCACCAAGCATGTCCAGCCGTGTACATGGGGATGGGGTTCAGGTCTGTCTCCCTATCGCTCCTATCCCCTACAAGTAGTGGCATGCATCCCACATCCTCCGAGTGCGTTCCAAGCCTCATTTTTTCGTGATACCGGAAGTGACAAAACTAATTTTCCAGCAGCCTCTACGCGTTTCACAAAATGTATTGCGTCATCAGGAAGCTGCCATATGCCTCCATCCTTCCTATTTTATATCCTACTGTTCCATCAATTAGACTAATTGCCAATGTTACACCCATCCCCCGGAAACCACGCTTGACTGGAAGTTCCCTACCAGAAGTCTCCCATTCTCCATCTTTGATTCTATATTGCCCTACTTGATACCGGAAGTCCTCCGCTGAAAGTCTCCCGTTTGCCATCTTTGTTCCTGTACTTTGCCTATTGCATTATTCCCATGTTGGCAAAAAACAATATAATCACCATTATGGTTCCTGGCTCTATAGTTCCATTTCCCCCTCACTGTTTATACATAAATCCCCCCATATCCAAGTTGTATATAAAAGTTTCCCCATGTATACCGCTGGACAGCTTTTACAATTTATTTAGTCAAACCATAAAAGAATAGTCAAGTCGGTTAGACGAGTAGTAGGCTTAGACAGAAAAGGCTCAGCTTAATATGGAGGTCTATATACAGTGCAACGTATTCACAGACCTTCACTTTTTCCAATTTTTTTTATGTTACAGACTTATTACAAAATCAATACATTTTATTGTTTTCCTCAAAATTCTACAAACAATACCCCATAATGGCGAGCGACGTGCTGACGTCACCGCGTGTTGTCTTGTTCCGTGCTGCACGGGCGAGCAAACTGTTTGAGGTGGCCGGCTGCTTTTCAATTTTTTCCCTCTTTATGGCTCTGGACTTCTGATCGCTTCACCTGCATATATATACACTTGTTTGATCGAGTGTCACGTTATTGACAGAGCAGCAACATAAAGCGGGGACTCCCTCATAGTGGTTCATTGCCGGGAGGTGGAGGAAAGATATTATTTCTCCTCTTTGAAGTGTCATACCCTGGCATTTGGTAATACATCTATCGGGAGATACGCCTTATGTGTCGGCTGTGTCTGGTAAGCCTTGAATTTAGCTGGTGGTAAATGCACAAATTACAGCAAATTATATGAAGATTTGACACTCGGGTGTTTCTTCATTTGCACTTTTCTTCACGGAATGGACTTTTAACAACATTTTCTCATTTGTATTCATCTGTCATGTGTTATACACATTTTCATTTTTACACTTAATTTGTGTTAATTATCCTGTCACGGGGATTTGGGGGTATAGTGTTTATATTTCTTTCTTGATCATACATCACGGGACACAGGAGCTTCATTACATAGTGGGTTATATAGGCACCTCTGGTGATTGGACACTGGTTGACCCTAATTAAGGAGAATTCCTCCCCTATATAACCCCTCCCATCTGGGAGGCACCTCAGTTTTTTCGCCAGTGTCTGGGTGATGGTCACGTAAAACTTTAGCTCTATGCGGGTCCCTGCGAGGGCCGAAGGGCTACAACAAACCGGATCCATACCTCGGGCCGATATTTGACTCCCAAGATGGTATGGTACCCGGGCCTCGTCTGCCGAAGAAGCGAGGTTTTGCCTGTAAGTCCTCTCCATTGGAAGACTGGGCTCTGGGAAAACCAGACTTGGTGTACTGTTTATACAGAGCGCACGAAAGTTTCTGGCAGAGCTTTTTACATGGCCCAGGTGGGAGGTTCTTCTCGTAAGAGCCCCAGATATACCTGAAGGTTGGCTAACAATACCCGCCGTGATGGGTGAAGGCTGGAATTGGTCTGGTTCAGCAATTCCTGCGGCGGGGACAGGTAAGGGAAGTCATCCTGTATATTTAAATATATGAATGGATTTCTTCATTGTGAGTAGTTGTATGTCTTACCTGGTTTCCACCACTAGAGGGAGTAAGAGCAGCCTGATGCATACTTACATGCCTTTCAATACACACGCTCAGTGAAAGCCTGGTTTCCCCAGCTACTCATGTCTCCATTGCAGTCCCTGCCACAGATGAAGGTAAACAGGGGTCCCACGCAGTTCAGGGGTCCCACGCTGCTCCGTTTTGGGTTCTCCCCCCCCCCCCCCGGATTGCGCGGTCCTCGTGCACGCGCGCCGGGCGCGCTCCCGGCCTAATGGAGGAGGGGGGGTGTGGTTGCGAGCCGTGCACGTCAGTGTGCACGGCGCTGTACTGCGCAGGCGCCAGGCGGCAGTTTTAAAAGCCCAGAGCGTCAGGGGACTGTAACTGGAGACACAGGAGCTGTGGGCAGTAAGCATCCGTGGGGTTGGATCCAGGCAAACCTTAAGACACCTACTCAGCATCAGGTTGTGCAGTTTAAGCATATATTTATTTATTGTGAGACTTTAAGCGCAACAGTGATCGCACTTGTACTAGTACCTCTGCTTTGTAGCTTAGTACTATGTCTCCTCGTAAGAGGGTCTCAGGGGGAGGTAATAAGAGCACTGGCAAGTCACGGCCTAGGTCCAGGGGTTCCAAAAGTGCCTGTAAATTACCATCCCCCTCTGCAAGACTGGAGCCAGCCTCTCAAGACGAGTCGGTGCCCCTGTCAGGTTTTGCAGCCTCTCCTAATGTCGCAGCCCCGGTTTATGTCACTGAGGACTCCCTTAAGGCTACATTGGAGGGTTTTGAAGGGAGAATCATGAATTTTATTTCTGCTTCCCTAAAAGATAGCAGGAAAAGGGGTAGATCCCCTCCCTCTGCTGAAATCCCTCTCTCGGATAGTTCTTCTGAAAATGAGGAGGGATCCCTATCTTTGGATAGGGATCATGAGCAGTCGGATGAGTCAGAGGAAGAGGAGATAGTCCCCTCCTCCCAGGCACTCAGAAAGCAGGTGCAGTATTATACTGAATTGGTGCGTACCACATTCAGAATGCCTGCTGCTGAAGTCGCTACGTCCTCTGTTTCTTCCCTGGGAGTCAGGAAAGCCCCACAGACTGCTTATTCCTTCCCAATTCATCCTTTAATGGATAAATTGATGTATGAGGATTGGGGACATCCCGATAAACTGTTTACTCCTCCCAAAAGGTTTTCCATGCATTATCCTGTGGAGGAAAGTTTCACCAAGAAGTGGGGGGTCCCATCTGTCGATGCGGCTGTTTCTTGTGTGAATAAAAACCTAACTTGTCCTTTGGATAATGCGCAGGTATTCAAGGATCCAACTGATAAAAAGCTGGAAACCTTATTAAAAACCTCCTTTTCCATGGCTGGCGCTGTGGTGCAACCTACAGTCGCAGCCGTGGGGTTGTGTCAGTTCCTCAAGGAACAGGTTAAACAGATGTTTGGGCTCCTTCCCAGTGAGGAAGTAGAAAATTATGCAGAATTGCCTCACATCCTGTGTTTCATAATTGATGCGATTTTGGATTCTGTCCAACAAGCATCACGTTTGTCCCTCATGTTGGTACACATGTGTAGGGCCCTATGGCTAAAGAATTGGGCTGCTGAGCTGTCATGCAAAAAGCATTTGACTGGGTTCCCATTTAAAGGGGAGCGTTTGTTTGGGGAAGAATTCGATAAATTCGTCCAAAATATTTCAGGAGGTAAGTCTACTCTCCTTCCAGTCAAAAAGAGCAAGCGTCCTTCATTTAGGCGTGCTCTGTCTCCCGAAGCATCAAGCTCTAAACAGTGGCGACGGCCTTCTCAGTCCTCCTCTGCTAGAAAGGCTCAAGGCCGAGCCCAGGGACAGAAAAAGACTTGAGGGAGAAAGCCTGCCAAGCAGAGCCCCAAAACCTCCTTGTGAAGGCGCGCCCCCGCTCGGCAGAGTGGGGGGAAGGCTCCTGCAGTTTGCAGGCGCCTGGCGGGAAGAGATCCAGGACAAGTGGGTGATCTCTTCAGTATCTCTGGGCTACAAGCTAGAGTTTCAGGAGATTCCACCTTCTCGTTTCCTAAGGTCAAGGATCCCCAGGGATCCAGTAAAGCAAAAACCGTTATTCCTGGCCTTAGATCAGTTACTATCCCAGGGTGTGATAGTAGAAGTGAGCCCGAAAGATCAGGGTTCAGGGTTTTATTCAAATCTCTTCACCGTTCCAAAACCAAATGGAAGTGTCAGACCTATCCTGGATCTGAAAGACCTAAACCGGTTTTTACACATCCAGACCTTCCGAATGCAGTCAATCCGCACTGTGGTCTCCTCCCTGCAAGGGGGAGAATTCATGGCATCAATAGATATCAAGGATGCATATCTCCATGTGCCAATTTTTCCCGCACACCAGAAATTTCTAAGGTTCGCGGTAGAGCGGCGCCATTTTCAATTTGTGGCCTTGCCGTTCGGGCTTGCTACAGCCCCTCGAGTCTTCACAAAGATTCTGGACCCTCTCTTAGCAATCTTAAGAGTTCAGGGTATAGCCGTCATGGCTTATCTAGACGACTTGCTTCTCGTGGGGAGAACTGCAGCGTTCCTAAGTCGCAGCGTCACCAAAACGCTAGAACATCTAGAACGCCTAGGTTGGATTATAAACCTAGAAAAGTCGTCCCTACAACCGACTACCAGGTTAGAATACCTAGGTATGATTATCGACACCGCTCAGGGCAGGGTGTTTCTTCCAAGGCTAAAGGCCTTGGCCATTGGAGATCTGGTGCGCCTGATTCTGGGCAGAAGATCTTCCTCCATTCGGTTGTGCATGAGACTATTGGGGAAGATGGTCGCCTCCTTCAAGGCCGTCCCATTCGCCCAGTTCCACTCAAGGCCTCTGCAAGGATGCATCCTTGCGGCTTGGAACAGGAAGCCCCAATCCCTGGATCTTCCTATGCGTTTATCCCCCGGGACACGCAAAGGTCTTGTCTGGTGGTTACAAACCAGGAATTTGCTGAAAACTTTTCTTCCTCTCTCATGGAAGATTATCACAACAGATGCCAGCCTGAAAGGCTGGGGAGCTGTATTGGAGGGAACGTGCTCGCAGGGGAAATGGTCTGCGACCGAAAGTCTACTGCCCATAAATATCTTGGAGATTCGGGCAGTTTACATGGCACTCATAGAGTGGTCTTACAGACTGCGAGGTTTCCCGGTTCGGGTTCAGTCCGACAATGCCACCGCAGTGGCTTATATCAATCACCAGGGCGGTACCAGAAGTCTGGTGGCCCAAAAGGAGGTGAATCGCATACTTGTCTGGCAGAAAAGCATGTTCCGTGTCTTTCTGCAGTCTTCATCCAAGGAGTGGAGAATTGGCAGGCGGATTTTCTCAGCCGCCAGCAATTGTGCCCAGGAGAGTGGGCTCTGCACCCCGACGTGTTTCAGAACATATGTCACAAGTGGGGCACTCCAGACGTAGATCTGTTTGCATCCAGGTTCAACAGGAAACTGGACAAGTTTGTGTCAAGGACAAGAGATGCACTTGCTCAGGGGTCAGATGCTCTGACAGTTCCCTGGGATCAGTACAATCTGATCTATGCCTTCCCCCCGAGCCCGCTACTGTCGCGGTTCCTGGGAAGGGTCAAGAGGGAGACGAAGTCGGTCCTTTTGGTGGCCTCGGCTTGGCCCAGGCGACCATGGTATGCAGAAATCATGAAGTTGGCAATAGGCAGGCCATGGACCCTCCCTCTCCGGCCAGATCTGCTCTCACAGGGTCCAATCTACCATCCTGCTTTATGCAGTCTGAATTTGACGATTTGGCTGCTGAGACCCACATTCTGAGAGACCGTGGCCTTTCGGGGCCAGTCCTTTCTACTCTGGTCAATGCCAGAAAGCCGGCCTCCAGGCGTATTTATTACAAAATCTGGAGGACATATGTTTCCTGGTGTGAACTCAGGAAGTGGCATCCTAGAAAGTATGTCATTAACAGAATCTTGGCCTTTCTCCAGTCAGGCCTAGAAATGAATTTGGCCATAAGCACTATCAAAGTGCAGATTTCGGCCCTGTCGGTATTTTTTCAAAAACCGCTTGCATCACATTCCCTGGTACGGGCTTTTATCCAGGGGGCTATGCGGACAAAACCGCCAGTTAAACCTCCGGTATGCCCATGGGATCTGAATTTGGTTCTCTCGGCCTTACAGGGGCAACCATTTGAACCTTTGCATCTGGCTTCTTTAGCTCTCCTGACTAAAAAGCTGGTCTTCTTAGTAGCCATATCCACGGCTAGAAGAGTATCAGAGTAGGCAGCTCTTTCCAGTAAAGAGCCGTATTTAATTATCCATAAGGACCGGGTGGTTATGCGTCCCAACAGGTCCTTTCTACCTAAGGTGGTTTTGGGTTTCCATTTGAATCAGGATGTAATCCTACCATCCTTTTTTCCGGACCCTCAGTCCACAGAGGAAGAGTCTTTACACACTTTGGATGTGGTTAGAGCAATCAGTGTTTATCTTCAAGCAACTTCTGAGATAAGGAAAACTGATTGTTTATTTATTCTGCCGGAAGGCCCTAGAAAGGGTCAGGCAGCGTCAAAGTCCACCCTCTCAAGGTGGATCAGACAAGTTATTTCTCAGGCCTATGGCTTAAAGGGGAAGATTCCTCCTTTTCAGGTGAAAGCGCACTCTACTAGGGCTGTCAGTGCTTCTTGGGCAGTGCATCACCAGGCCTCCCTGGCTCAGATCTGTAAGGCTGCGACTTGGTCATCAGTCCACACATTCACCAGATTCTATCAGGTGGATGTCAGAGGGCAAGAGGATATCGCCTTCGGGCGCAGTGTACTGCAGGCTGCAGTTTAGGTCCTCAGGTCCCTGGCGGTCTATGTTTATGATCTGTGTCTCCCTCCCCTCAATCTGAGCATTGCTATGGGACATCCCACTATGTAATGAAGCTCCTGTATCCCGTGATGTATGATCAAGAAAATGGGATTTTTATATACAGCTTACCTGTAAAATCCTTTTCTTGAGAGTACATCACGGGACACAGGGCTCCTGCCCCTCTTGGGTTTTACGTGGTTTCTTATTGCTTTGCTACAAAACTGAGGTGCCTCCCAGATGGGAGGGGTTATATAGGGGAGGAATTCTCCTTAATTAGGGTCAACCAGTGTCCAATCACCAGAGGTGCCTATATAACCCACTATGTAATGAAGCTCCTGTGTCCCGTGATGTACTCTCAAGAAAAGGATTTTACAGGTAAGCTGTATATAAAAATCCCATTTTTATATATAACGTGGTTTCACTACACACGCAAAGTTATATATTAGTTCTTAGTGCAGCTCCATCTTTTACAAATACACCATAATGACAACGTAAAAGAAGTTTGTTTGAAATTTTTGCAAATGTATTAACAATTAAAAACTAAAAAAATCACATGTACATAAGAATTCACAGCCTTTGTCATGAGCTGAGGTGCATCCTGTTTCCACTGATCATCCTTGAGGTGTTTCTAAAACTTGATTGGAGTCCACCTGTGGTAAATTCAGTTGATTGCACATGATTCGGAAAAGGCACACACACCTGTCTATATGAGGTCCCACCGTTAACAGTTCATGTCAGAGCACAAACCAAGCCATGAAGTTCAAGGAAGTGCATGTAGACCTCTGAAACAGGATTGTTTAGGCAGAGATCTAGGGAAGGGTACAGAATTTTTTTTGCAGCATCGAAGGTCCCAATAAGCACAGTGGCCTCCATCATCCATAAATGAAAGAAGTTTGGAACCACCAGGACTTTTTCCTAGAGTGGGCCGCCCGCCAGGGAGGTGACCAAGAACACAATGGTCACTCTGACAGAGCTCCAGTGTTTCTCTGTGGATAGTGGAGACCTTCCAGAAGAATATCCATCTCTGCAGCACTCCACCAATCATGCTTGTATGGTAGAGTGACCAGACAGAAGCCACTCCTCAGTAAAAGGCACATGACAGCCCACTTAGAGATTACCAAAAGGCACCTGAAGAACGCTCACACAATGAGAAACAAAATTCTCTGGTCTGATAAAACTAATTATGAACTCTTTGGCCTGAATGACAAGCGTCATGTCTGGAGGAAACCAGGCATCGCTCATCACCTGGCCAATACCATCCCTACAGTGAAGCATAAGGTGGCAGCATCATGCTGTGGGGATGTTTTTTTCAGTGGCAGGAACTGGGAGACTACTCAGGATCGAGGGAAAGATGAATGCAGCAATGTACAGAGACATTTATAATGAAAAGCTGCTCCAGAGCGCTCTGGACCTCAGACTGGGGTGTAGTTTCATCTTCCAACAGGACAACAACCCTAAGCACACAGCCAAGATAGCAAAGGAGTGGCTATGGGACAACTCTGTGAATGTCCTTGAGTGGCCCAGCCAGAGCCCAGACTTGAACCAGATTGAACATCTCTGGAGAGATCAGAAAATGTCTGTGCACCAATGCTCCCCATCCAACCTGATGGCCCTTGAGAGGTCCTGCAAACAAAAAAATATTTGTGCAAAGCTTATACCATCATACTCAAAAAGACTTGAGGCTGCAATTGGTGCCAAAGGTGCTTCAACAAAGTATTGAGCAAAGGCTATGAATACTTATGTCCATGTAATTTATTTTTATTTTTTTATAAATCTGCAAACATTTCAAACAAACGTCTTCCATGTTGTCATTATGGGGTATTGTGTGTAGAATTTTGGAGTAAAATAATGAATTTAATCCATTTTGGAATAAGGCTGTAATATAACAAAAAGTGAAGCGCTGTGAATACTTTCCAGATGTACTGTATAACGTTCATAGGTAAGCCTGCAGAGCTAAAATAATTTTATACTAAATATTCAGATCCTTATCTATTCCTATGTATTATCTTTAATGTGTTGGTCAAGAGAGGGAAGAGCTTACATGGGATAATGAGGAAACCTGTGGTCAGAGTGGGCCTTACTGGTAATCTGGTGAAAATAAAAAATCTAAAGAGCAGGTAGGAGGTCAACGGGAGCTAAGAGTAGGGGGGGTTCTCAAGTTCTAAGAGTACTGAAAAAGGAATTTTAAGAAAGGTAATATCTTACTGCATTACATCTATGTTTTGATCAAAACAGAAGTTGTGGGATTGAATCTTTGACTAAATAAAACTAAAAGATTTTTGTTTACTTCCATTATCCCTATTTTGTTAGCACTTAGTGGCAGGACAGGTGACTTTATCATGTAATCTCTACAAAATGAGTGGATCATAGCTCTCCCTCAGTAGAGATCATGTAACCCAAGATCCACAAGTATTTGACCATGCCTAACGAGATCATAGGACAATGGCTTTCACAGTGAAGGGAAGTATTAGGTCAGTTGTTAAAGCGGAGGTCCACCCTAAAGTGGACCTTCCGCTCATCGGAACCCTCCCCCCCTCCGGTGCCACAATCGGCACCTTTCAGGGGGGAGGGGGGTGCAGTTACCTGGATAATCCAGGTAACTGCACCCACTTCCGGGATAGCTCTCTGCGGAAAGGGGCGTAACTTACGCCCCTTTCCGCAAGTGCCCGCCCCTTCCCGCAAGTGCACCGCTGCCTGCTGGGAAACACACAGATCCCAGAGGCAGCGGGGACCGTCCTCATTGCGCAGCGCGGCTCGCGCATGCGCAGTAGGGAACCGGGAAATGAAGCCGAAAGGCTCCATTTCCTGATTCCCATACCCAAGATGGCGGCGGCAGCACTCGAGTGTCGATCTAGAGATCGGCTTCGGGTGCCGACATCGCGGGCGCGCTGGACAGGTAAGTGTCACTATTTTAAAAGTCAGCAGCTGCAGTATTTGTAGCTGCTGGCTTTTAAAAAAAAAAAATAAAAAGCGGAGTCCCGGTGGACTCCCGCTTTAATTTATTTTAGTGAGAAGGAGTGGAGTGAGAAGGTCGGGGGGTATAATATGATGACTGGTTTACTTTAAAAAGTTGTCACTCTTGCGCACACCATCAGGGCCGTCTTTAATATGTATTGGACCCTGGGCAAAACTTTTCTTTGCCCCCCCCCCCATGCACTCTTTTGCTCTCCACCTGCTCTGAGACATATAATAAATAGCAGCTAGACTCAAAATCCATTTACTGACTCAGATCAGGCAGCTATTGGTTGCCAGAGGTTACAGTGTATCATTGCCGCTCACTGACTGGTTGCTAGAGGTTACAGCACACATTACGGCTCACTGATTAGTTACAGCACATGATTTCTGCTTGTTGATTGGTTGCTAGAGATTACTGTGTATATGACCTCAGGGGGGCATGATATACATATCAATGCCGCCGGCCACTGCTATTTACATATGAATACTGCTGTTATTTACATGTAAACACAGGGTCTGCAGGTGAGTCATCTGTACACAACAATAGGGCAGAGCTTGGCAGCATTAGTAGCAGCACTTCACACTGAGCTATTGGGACACAGCACAGGACTAAAACCTCAAAGAACGAGGGTATTTAAACCAGGATAGTTGGCAAGTATGAGGCAGCTGCTTCGGGCCCCACAACAATGACAGGGCCCAGGGCAGCTGCCCCTTTTGCCCTGCCTTAAAAACGGCCCTGCACACCATAGTAACATAGGTATAATACGGTGCACAATTTTCAGTAAAAATAAGCCTTGCTATCCCTTTACCTTCATGACACAATTTAATTCTTCTTTTAAGAATGCAAAATATTTTAAACAAAGGATCTGTAAAGACAAGTGGAAACACATTGTCCAGAATACAGGCACTTTCAGAGACACGTTGGTAGTTTAGATTAAAGAAAGAACCAGATCAATATTTACAGGGACAGGGAGTCAAATCAATATCTCAACATCAACATGCTTATTGTTTTTAATGTTGAGTTCACTGAAGGACTTAAGCAAGGAACAACTGCTGTACATTCATAGACACCGGTGTATTTGCTGTTTAAGTCTCTCTAACAAATCTGCATTTGTCTGAAAGTTAAACTCCAGACAAACAACACGGAAAAATAATCAACTCACACAACAATTTATTATATAATAAATACGGTTTTATTTGAGCATATGTCGATTGTCTAAAAGAGCGCACCTCATACAAAACAATATGCATAGAGTTCTAACAACATACAGTATATTATACTAAGTCTCTGTAATCTCAGAAGAAGATTGGGAAAAAGAGGAACATTCATGGGAGCCAACCAAAGCTCTACTGCATTGCTATTTGATGTCAGTCTACACAAGAACCTTGATGACAGGTGGAGAGAACCGACTGAGCCAATCGATACTATGTTACTCCCCAACTATCCAATAACTAGGGCCAAGGTGGATCAGAGACCAAGCTTTTATTTGAAGCTTATCTCCAGGAAAACATGCGCCCCATCTTACTGCTCCCATGTTGTTTTTTTAAATACCTGTTGAAGCAGTATATCACCCATCTCTGTTCACCATCCAGGTCCCTCACTGGTGCTGTTTCTTAGTGCAGATGCGCCTATAGTGACCAGTCCCTGATGGTCACTTCACGCTTACGTCATAATCTGCAGACTCAGTTAATGGTCTTCAGTGGACCCCATCACTGGACAACCAAAAGGAAGTGTCTGCAGGTGTGACATGAAGGACCACATCTTCTGTGCACAGAAGAAAAGATAAGACTCAGGACATAATCTTCATGTGACCACAGATTTAGGTGAGTAAAAAAGACATGTAAAGTTTTTTGGGGGGTTGGCAGGAGAAGGGGAGCCCAGGGTTTAGCCTTAAAGGGTAAGTTCACATTCCTAAACATGTTACATGTTTTAAAACCCAAATTTAGATTGAAACATGTTGAACATCTGCTTGCTTTTCCCCCAATCCTCCCCCCTTGGTGACAGCGGGCCAGGGGTCTTCTCCCCACACCTACTGTTTCAATTCAAAAAGAGTGTAGCCGTGCGGGGCTCCACCCACATGGCGATATCATTCATTCACAGATCCCTGTGAATCAATGAACTACAACTACCTTTACCCTTTGCGGCTGACAGCTTGTAGTTCTCAATGAACTACCAGGGAGCTTATGAACACTCTAGGTAGTTCATTGAGTTTCCTGTCATTCAGTAACTGCCTGCCTGTATGAGGTATAAGCAGGCGGCTACACTGACAGTCTGCAGGAGCCTGGCATTACACCTACGATCTGCTGAGTACAATGCTTTACAGACTCTTAAAAACAAAATTCTACATGCACTTTTTTGTGTGTGGCCCCCCTCCCTAAATACCTACCTGGCTCCCGTCACTGCTCTGGTGCTGTCTCTCTCGGCTGCAGCACAGCTCCCCTCTCTACCTGGTCTCACAAGACACACTGAGAGCAGCAGGAGCTATAGTCTGTACGTCAAACTCCTATGAGGAGGGAGTGGGGGCATGGCTTACTGGCTTGATAACCACTTGCTGACCACCCACATTATTTTTATTGCAGGCGGGCGACAAAGGCAAGCAGAATTTCATACATGTATGTCATTCAGTCTTCTCCAGTTTAGAGGCGAGTAGCACGACACTCATGTGACTGCTGTGCCCACCGGCCACAGTGGATTGTGGATTCCAGTACTCTATGGAATCACAATGCCAACTGAAATTAATTCCACAGCTATCACATGGTACCTGTGCCAATCACAGCACACTGTACCATATTGTTAGCTGTAGCCAATCGTAGATCACTAGTATTCACAGCTGTCATGCATGTAACCCATTCACGACAGATGAAAACTTGACTTTTACAATGATCTTTATTGTAAGATCCCTTTTACATTGAGGCACTCAAATCTGCCTATAAAACGTCAGGCCTTTTTGTGACGCTTTTGCGGTGTTATCGTTTCTCGTTCTCGTTTTTTTTTTTTAAGTCACATGACAGTGTGGCCTTTAAAAAAATGAGCCATTTTGCGGCGCTTTTGAAGCAATTTGGACGTGCTTCCCATTCATTTCAATGCACAGGGGTGTTTTTGAATCGCTCCAAATATGCCCCAAAGATGCTGCTTGCAGGACTTTTTGCACTGCCACGCCAGCGCACCGCCCCAGTGTGAAATCATCCATTGAAATTAATGGGAAGCAGTTTTCAAGTGCTTTCAGGCACTATTTTTAATGCAGAAGCGCCTGAAAAGCACCTCAGTGTGAAAGGGGTCTAACAGCAAAGTGTAAAAAATAAAAAAAACCTGATCACCCCCTCAGAGTAGTACAGTGTTACTATGGTGACACAGAACTACTCTGATGAAAATATGTAAAAAATAGCTCACCATATTCACCAGTCAGTATCCCTGATCACCACCTCATAAGTCATATGATGACGCTGTACTGTACTGGTGACAGTATGTGAAAAAAAAATCTTCCTTTTCAAATAAATTGCAGCATTGATACATTTTCAAATATATATACCATAGTTTGTAGGCACTATAATTATCACACAAACCAATTAATATACACTTATTGGGATTCTTTTTCCACTAAAGATATGTAGCAGAATACATTTTGTCCTAAAGTTATGAAGAAATATGATTTTATTTGTTATTTTTTATTTTTTTCAAAATGTTCTCTTTTTTTCATTTATAATGCAAAAAATAAAAAACCCAGTGGTAATTAACCACCTCAATACCGGGCACCCGCATACCTTACACCCCCTTCCTGCCCAGACCAATTTTCAGCTTTCAGCGCTCTCACAGTTTGAATGCCAATTACTCAGTCATGCAACATATGAAACATGAGTCCTTTTTTCACACAAATAGAGCTTTCTTTTGGTGGTATTTAATCACTAGTGTTTTTTTTTTTTGTGCTATAAAGTAAAAAAAAAAAAAAATTTGTGAAAAAATGCCTTTTTCTTTGTTTTTGTCATACAATGTTGCTAATTAGTATTTTTTCTTCATAAATGTTGGCAAACATTTATACTGCTACATATCTTTGGTAAAAATAACCCACATTAGTATATATTATTTGGTCTTTGTGGAAGTTATAGAGTCTACAAACTATGGTGCCAATCACTGAAAATTGATCACATCTGATCAGCCCTTCAGTACATCAGGTGTATCTCATTTATTGAGAAACCAACAAGTCAGGAAATTACAAATACCCCCCAAATTACCCTTTTTAGAAAGTAGACATTCCAAGGTATTAAGTAAGTAGCATGGTGAGTTTTTTTTTAAGTTGTCATTTTTTTCCCACAATTCTTTGCAAAATGACGATTTATTTTATTTTATTTTTTACAAAATTGTCATATTATCAGGTTATTTCTCTCACACAGCATATGCATACAACAAATTACACCCCAAAATACATTCTGCTACTCTTCCCGAATATGACTCCATTTTGGAAAGCAAACACCCCAACGTATATTCTATGAGGCATGGGCTACAAATAGGTATTCGGGTACTCTGATGGGCTACAAATAGGTATTCGGGTACTCTGATGGGCTGGTGACAGGTACTTGGGAACTCTGATGACCTGGTGGCTGGTATTCGGGTACTCTGAAGAGCGGTGACAGGTATTCAGGTACTTATATGGACTGTGACAGGTACTCAGGTACTCATATGGACTGTGCAGGTACTCGGGTACTCATATGGACTGTGCAGGTACTCGGGTACTCATATGGACTGTGACAGGTACTCGGGTACTCAGATAGACTGTACAGGTACTCGGGTACTCATATGGACTGTGCAAGTACTCGGGTACTCAGATGGACTGTGACAGGTACTCGGGTACTCAGATGGACTGTGACAGGTACTCGGGTACTCAGATGGACTGTGGCAGGTACTTTGATGGGTGATGACAGGTTCTGTTTATTGGGGGGGAGCAATCAGTGTGATTGGTGTACACTGTAAGCGGTAACAAGATGTTACCGCAAGCTCCTTCTCACACACGATCGGTGTGTGAGGAGGAGAACTTGGTAACAGCTAGTTACCGCGGTTTGTTGAAATTTAGCGATCAGCTGTGAAAGAATCACAGCCAATCACATAGGTAAAGAGCCGGCCAGTGGCTGTTTACCAGTGTCAGTGATGAGCAGTGTTCCCGGGAACACACAGTCACCGACGTGCATGCGCAGCGCGCTCCCGATCATGCACGTGCGCCATGCACAGTGGGGTCGAACCATCTCGTAGTAAACATCCATACCCAATGGCTGTTCACCCCCTTCATGGCGAGCTGTGTCTCCGTGACACGCCACCACTGAAGGAACAAGGATGCGCGAGCATGTTCGCGTGCCATCCTTGTTTAAATGGGAGGATGTCATATGACACCCTCCTGCAAGGACAGCAGTTGGCAAGCAGTCAAATACCACCAAAAGAAATCTCTATTTGTGTAAAAAAAAAACATCAAAAATTTAATTTGCGTACATTATTAAATGACCGCACTATTGCCAGTTAAAATAGCAGTGCTGAATAGCAAAAAACTTGCTGGTCATGAAGGGGCTCTTCCGGTACTCAGGTGGCTATGGAGGCACCCAGAGGAAGGAGGAGTGGACACCACTGGCTGCCAAAGAGGAAGTAAGGAAACGTTTTATGCGATATCATTGCAGAGAGCAGGTAAGCATAAAATCTTTTTTTAACAAAAAATAAATAAAAAAACCTTTAACCACTTCCCGACCGTTGCATGCCAATGTACGTCGGCAGAATGGCATGGGCAGGCATATTGGCGTACAGGTACGTCCAGTTTTAAATGCCGCCCTGCCAGGTTGGGACCCCCGTGAGTCCGGCCTCGATCGACGCGGGCATACCCACGATCGTCTGGCGGCTGAACGAGGAGATGTCGTTGTAAACAGCATCTCCCCATTCTGCCTAGCAACAAGTGACGCTGATCTCTGCTCCATGTGATTGGAGCAGAGATCAGTGTTCACTAAAACAAAGCCCAGCCCCCCACAGTTAGTAACATGCCCCTAGGAACACTTAACCCCTACACTGCCACCCACTGGTTAACCCTTTCACTGCCAGTGTCATTTACACAGGAATCACTGCATTTGTATAGCAGTGATTGCTGTATAAATGACAATGGTCCCAAAAATGTGTCAAAAATGTCCGATGTGTCCGCCATAATGTCGCAGTCACAATAAAAATCGCTGATCGCCGCCATTACTAGTAAAAACAAATTATTAATAAAAATGCCATAAAACTATCCCCTATTTTGTAAACGCTATAACTTTTGCGCAAACCAATCAATAATCGCTTATTGCGATTTTTTTTAACCAAAAATATGTAGAAGAATACGTATCGGCCTAAACTGAGGGAAAACATTTTTTTTATATATTTTTGGTGGATATTTATTATAACAAAAAGTAAAAAATAATGCGTTTTTTTCAAAATTGTCGCTCTATTTTTGTTTATAGCGCAAAAAATAAAATAAAAAACGCAGGGGTGATCAAAGAAAGCTCTATTTGTGGGAAAAAAAGGACGCCAATTTTGTTTGGGAGCAACGTCGAACGACCGCGCAATTTTCAGTTAATATGAAGCAGTGCCGAATCGCAAAAAGTGGTCTGGTCTTAAGCCAGCAAAATGGTCCGGTTTGAAAGTGGTTAATATCACTTTAAGTGCATTGGACAAAACACCAATTAAATGTTGCTGTCTATATTTCTGCTTTTGAAACTTTTCATGGTACATTTTTGCATTCAGTCTAGTGACTTGTTTTCATTTTTTTTTTTTTTTTTTTCTAAAGAGTTTACATATATGAGAGGTGGTTGAGTCTAAAATAAGATTTTTATCTTTCTGCTTTTCAAGCTTTCCAGGACTATATATTTTTCTGAGATTATATATATTTTTTATATGGTTAAGATATTCCAACTCACAGCATTTATTGAATTTATAAATTGATAAAAGTGAATGCCTCTAAGTATATCGTTTTGTTATTCTTATCTTATATTTTATAAAAGTAACAATGTAGGCTAGGACTAACAAAGGTAAAGTGGTTACTATGTGCAGGTAAATACAGTATCTCACAAAAGTGAGTACACCCCTCACATGTTTGTAAATATTTTATTCTATCTTTTCATGTGACAACACTAAAGAAATGACACTTTGCTACAATGTAAAGTAGTGAGTGTACAGCTTGTATAAAGCCCACACTATCAGATTTTTTGCTGATTTTTTTCCTTCAGATTTACCAAAACCATGTAGTGAAGGGCCTGCCTGATTGCATACAAATTGAAACTCCTAAGGTTTGACCTCATATTATATGGTTTTGGTAAATCTGCAGAAAAAAATCAGCAGAAAATCTGATAGTGTGTATGGGGCTTTACAGTGTAAATTTGCTGTCCCCTCAAAATAACTCAACACACAGCCATTAATGTCTAAACCGCTGGCAACAAAAGTGAGTACACCACTAAGTGAAAATGTCCAAATTGGGCCCAAAGTGTCAATATTTTGTGTGGCCACCATTATTTTCCAGCACTGCCTTAACCCTCTTGAGCATGTAGTTCACCAGAGCTTCACAGGTTGCCACTGGAGTCCTCTTCCACTCCTCCATGATGACATCACTGAGCTGGTGGATGTTAGAGACCTTGCGCTCCTTCACCTTCCATTTGAGGATGTCCCACAGATGCTCAAAAGGGTTTGATCTGGAGACATGCTTGGCCAGTCCATCATCTTTCCCCTCAGCTTCTTTAGCAAGGCAGTGGTCATCTTGGAGGTGTGTGTGGGGTCGTTATCATGTTGGAATACTGCCCTGCGGCCCAGTCTCTGAAAGGAGGGGATCATGCTCTGCTTCAGTGTGTCACAGTACATGTTGGCATTTATGGTTCCCTCTATGAACTGTAGCTCCCCAGACCATGACACTCCCACCACCATTTTTTATTAATTTGTAATAATTATCAGTACAGATTATCATGTACATTAGTTAACAATGGTAGGGGTAAATTCAGCCTAAGAGAAAGGTTGGTAAGTATTTATACAACTCTTGAGACCCAGATTATTCTTATAATCTTTATTTACATGAGATGATGTTTATTACAAAATGAGTGGGTGTTTGGTTTTTGGCATGTATGATGTTTTTTTTTAACTTTGATGAAATAACGTATATAGTACATTTTTGCTTTCAGTCCACTGAGTTAGTTTCATATATTTCTTTTGAGTTTACATATATGAGAGGTGGTTGTGTCTAAAACCAGGTTTTTATCTTTCTGCTTTTGAAGCTTTTTATGTTACTTTACCAGTGACTCCAACTATCGGGCATTATTTATATGTAATATATTGTTATATTGATATATGTGAGATATATTTTTTTGGTGGAAGATTTGACCTGGAGGGTCAAAATAGGGTTTTCTGTCTGGCAGGGCTACTTGGTTTAAAAGACTGGATAAAATTCAAATCTTCGGAGGGTAAAACATGTCACATTTTATTTATTATTAGGCATATTTAGCTGTTTTCTTGCAGCTTTATACCTTTTTGGTGGCAATGATAATCTTATCATATTCTTTCTTTCAGCCCTTGTACACACGATCGGAGATTCCAACGGAGTGTGTCCGATCGGAGCGTTTTGTCGGATATTCCGACTGTGTGTGGTCTGCATCGGACTGTTTCCGTCGGAATATTCTTCGGACCAAATTTTCCAACTTGCCGGAAATATTTTCCGACAAAATGCTCCAATCGGACATACTCCGATCATGTGTAGAGAATTCCTATCGGACAAAGTGCCACGCATGCTCAGATCAAATTCCTACATCAAAGCTATTGGCTTCTAGCCTGAACATAGTCCCGTCGTAACGAAATAACGTCATCACGTTCTGAACGATCGGATTTTCCGACAACTTCGTCCGACCGTGTGTATACAACAGTTTCGGACAAAAACCGACGGATTTGGTTG
This sequence comes from Lithobates pipiens, assembly GCF_037356315.1. Classification (NCBI taxonomy): domain Eukaryota; kingdom Metazoa; phylum Chordata; class Amphibia; order Anura; family Ranidae; genus Lithobates; species Lithobates pipiens. Next base: position 63,028,384 of record NW_027507784.1, read on the forward strand.
TCGGAATCTCTGATCGTGTGTACAAGGGCTTAGACATGTTTTCCAATCAAGAAAATCAAAGCACTCTTGCCTCTGAATATGCCACTACCAAAGCACAACTGACCATTTTATTCACAGTATGCCTGCAAATTCTAAAACATGAAATTGAATCGTAGCCCTAATTCACAGGTAATTTTCAGTAGGTTTGTGTTATTGTTTTAGGAGACGCTTAGAAATACAAAATTATTTCTATGTGCATATTGATTAGCTGCAACTACTGAATTCCCCACGTACCGGGTAAGAATGTATTGCTTTAATTCCACCCCCGTTGCTTGGATACTCTCCTTGGTATTTACAATTAATAAAGTCTGTGTCTGCACTCCCACCTCAATTAAAACGGGTCTATTGTTCAGACTGGTGTAGCAGCCATTGTCTCCGGCTGCTGAGGTTTTGTCTCTAGCCAGACAGCACAGCCTAGGATAGCAATGGAATATATTTCAACTCAATATAAGACAGAAATGTGTGTTTTTCAAAGCAACTGAATACCCGAGTATAGATTTCAATACAGTCATTTTTAGGGACATTTTCAGGGACCAGGCATCTGCAAAAATGTTTAAAGGGAACAAAATCTTCCCCTTTGATTGTCTACATACTGGCCAGTATAGTCACCAGGTGAATAAGCACCCTCCACAGACAGCTCGACTCTCAAAGAAGATACAGAAGTTTAATCCAATGTAGTTTTACATAAAAAATGCAGTACATGGGATGGTTATAGGTCATCTGAAGTGTAAAGAGACAACAATGTTCTCAGAATTATGCCTGCTATGAAAGATGATAGTTTATGGAGGGAGCATGGAGAAGAGAGGAGCTTTTCTAGCTAAGGGCTAAACCAGTGGGGTCAGGAAAGGGGGGCTGACCGAGCTATAGCCCTGAGTGGGTCCCCAAAAAGCCCGTATTGCTCATTGACAATTATTAGCCCCAAGTCCAAAGGCCTGGGGTTGGCCAGAAACTCGGGGCTATACAGGGCCAGACTGGCCCAACAGGATAGAGGGAGATTTCCTGGCAGGCTGCCTGTCCCGGGGCCGTTTTGTAGGGCCAGTCCTGGATGGGTGCATGGGCTGCTTCTGAAGGGAAGGGGGCGAGCACCACCGCATAACACAGAGCGGAGATCTCCTGCTTACCTGGCATGGCCACAGTGTCATACGAAGTCCCGCCTCCTGGACTGGCTCACTTACTTTAAAATGTAGAAGGGGTTATCAAATTTACCTTTGGGCTGAAGCCCCTTGTCTTTTTCCCCACCTAGCAACACCCCTGGGCTAAACTAACTAGCTCCAACATGCAGGGAAGCTATATAATACCATTAACAAATATGGAAATAACAAGTTGTAGTTACACAGAATTTCCACCAGATGTCAGCACTAAGACATCAATACATACATGCTACTATAACAGAGAATCCAGAATACCTATAGCGACCCTATGACTGATACACCAATGACTGTATTATGGGCTTTATTAACGCAAGAATAAGTCCCACAGAAATATGTTGGTTACACAGGTTTACAATGTAAAGGGGAATAGTCCAATAACCAAGGTTAGCTTAGTAATACAAGGTGTTTGTTCCTCAAAGCAATCAAATATCCTAAAACTGGAGTAAGAGATATTAAACACAAAGAAACATACATTAAATGAGAAAGTTAACGCACACTGACGCATGACAATGCACCTGGCTGACAGAGTACAAATGTACTTCATCACACATGCATAGATATTAACGAGCCCTTAAAGTGGTATTAAATACCCAAATTTGGTAGCAGCATTCGTTTTCTTTCTGTAAAGCTTTTTTTTTCTATGCTTTTAAGTATATTGCACATAGAAGTGACCCAGTGCTAACATGGTACATTAAGGACCCCATTCACAAAGGCAGTGATATATACTGTATCCACTTGTGTTTATAGAACATTTCTTAATGCGTATCAATGCATGAAATGATTTTAAATAGTAAAATGTGCACGTTGAATTTAATGAGTTTAGATGCATTCAGTTTAGCTTTGTTCATAGAAAATAGAAATCTGTGTGTCCAGGGGCAGATTAGATACCCTGCACATGTAAACGCATGTACATTTATATGCAGGAAAAAGTCATCTTGGAGGTATAACGGTTGGTTATACTTTCCAGGACAATTTCTTTTCACTTACATAAATAAATGCAGGAGGAAAGGCAAGTGGGAATGTAGCCTAAGGGCTTGTTTCGGGGCTGTTCACAGTACATGAATTTACCTGTGTCTTTCCTTACTGGATAAATACATACAACTGCAATGACATACAGAAAACAATTGTTTTCTATGTATCATGTTCACATTATAATGCTGAGTTTATAAGTGTGCATTTTATTACAGAGGAAGACACATAAACTGTGTAAATGTGCTTAAACAAACTGAAATGCACCTCCCCCCACAACAATTAGGCCCCTTTCACACTGCAGCACCCGGGCAGCGCCTGGCCATTAGTGCTAAAGCGCCACTCGTTTTTGCGGCGCTTTTCAGCCATTAGTGGGGTGCTTTTTTAACCCAAAAGAAAGGGTTAAAAGCACCCATATTGCAGTGCTTCTGAATCGCTTTTCAGGTGCTTTTGAAGCGCTGCCCATGCATTCTAATGGGCAGGGCATTTTGGGAGAACTGCATACAGCGATCCCTAACACCCCCAAAGATGCTGCTTGCAGGACTTTTCCTAACGGCTCCAGTGTGTTACACTGAAATGAGTGGGAGACGGTTTTCAGGCGTTATTTAGAGGCTATTTCTAGCGTTAAAATGCCTGAAAACTGCAACAGTGCGAAGCAGTCCATAAAAATAAAAGCTATGCAGAAAAACTCATGGATACATAAAAAAATACATACAATTATGCGTTAATGAGCAGAAATGTGTAACTAGCAACAGCTTGCAATGGATTGTGGTGGGTTGGTGCAACATTTATGGGTTAAAGTAGAACTATAGGCAAAACCTTTTTTTTTTTTTTTTTTTTCATTATGGATAGGGAGGGTTATATTCCTGTTGTTTTATTGTGCTCCATTAGGGAGATTTACCTTCACTTCCTGTTCCATAGCCAAAACAGGAAGTGAGAGAATATCCTGGCAAATTAAGGAACTCCTTTGAGGCCCCCAGGTTACCAGAACTAGTGTCCCTATTGGAAGATTTCCCCTCTATTACGTTATTTCTTTTATTGTCAATGCTAACTGCGATCGCTCCCCAGAGAGGCAGAACAGGGATCTGCCAGTGTAAACAAAGAGATCCCCGTTCTGTCAGGGGAGTAGAGTGAGATTGTCTGTTCCTAGTGATTAGGAACAGCGATCTCTCTCTACCCGCTGTCAGTCCCCTCCCCCCACAGTTAGAAAGCACCTCCCTAGGGAACATTTAACCCTTTGATCGCCCCTGGTGTTATCCACTTCCCTGCCAGTGCCATTTATACAGTAATCGGTGCATTTTTATAGCACTGATCACTGTATAAATGTCACTGGTCCCAAAAAACGTGTCAAAGTGTCTGATCTGTCCACTGCAATGTTGCAGTCCAGCAAAAAAAAGCAGATCAACAACATTTCTAGTAAAAAAATAATAATAATAAAAATGCCATAAATCTATCCCCTATTTTGTAGATGCATTAACTTTTGCGCGAACCAATCAATATATGCTAATTGGGATTTTTTCTACCAAAAATATGTAGAAGAATACATAACTGATGAAGAAATTTTTTGTTGTTGTTTTTTTTTTTCTTTTTTTTTTTCGATATTTATTATAGCAAAAAGTAAAAAAGATTTTATTTTCAAAATTGTTGCTCTTTTTTTGTTTATAGCAAAAAAAAAAAAAAAACAACAAAAAAACACAGAGGTGATCAAATACCACCAAAATAAAGCTCTATTTGTGTGAAAAAAAGGACATCATTTTTGTTTGGGTACAGTGTCGCATGACCGCACAATTGTCAGTTAAAGCGACACAATGCTGTATCGCAAAAAATGGCCTGGTCATAAAGGGGGAAAATCTTCCAGTCCTTAAGTGGTTAAAGTGGAACTCTTGATAAACACTTGTTATGTGGTTGTTATGTGGTTGTTATGTGGTTGTTATGTGGTTGTTATGTGGTTGTTATGTGGTTGTTATGTGGTTATTGGGTGGCACAGTGGTGTAGTGGGTAGCACTCTCACCTAGCAGTAAGGAGGGTCACTGGTTCAAATCCCAACCACAACACTACCTGCCTGGAGTTTGCATGTTCTCCCTGTACCTGTGTGGGTTTCCCCCGGGTACTCCAGTTTCCTCCCACACCACAAAGACATGCAGGTAGGTTAATTGGCTTCTGTCCAAAATTGGCCCTAGTATATGAATGGGGGACTTTGGATTGTGGGCTCTTTGAGGGTAGGAACAGATGTAAGTGTGCAATACACAGGGATAGGGATAGTTGTAGACACTCACTCAGGATGGACTGGTGTCTTTATCAACCTTACTATGTAACTATGTGAACAAAATGGGATGTTGGAGCCTCTGAAACAGGCATACAATTAATGAGATTACTGAAAACAAGTTTGTATTTATTGGTACATGTTACGAGTTGCCTTGTTAAATTGTGTCATGCGTAGATATTGAAATACTATGACTTTGTATCATTCCAGGATGCTTCGCCTTTTCTTGAGTTGCCAGATTGCTGCATAGAGCTTTGATGCAGTAAAGAGTGTGTTTTCACCCTCTTGTGGTAAGCATTGAAGCAGCAATTGTTTTTTTTTTTTTTTTTTTTTTTTACATTAATTCAGTTCATTGAAATTGTGATTTTGTGTACTTTTAAATAAAAATGCACCTTTCAGTAACATTTCCAGCCTGCATGAATAAATTCTTGACACTACAATGTACAGTTACTGTCATTTTTCAAATAGCTGCTCCTTTAACCATTTCAGCTCCGGAAGGTTCACACCCTTCCTGACCAGAGCATTTTTTTGCGATACGGCACTGCGTTGCTTTAACTGACAATTGCACATTGATGTGACGCTGTACCCAAACAAAATGTATGTCTTTTATTTTTATTTTTTTACACAAATAGAGCTTTTGTTTGGTGATATTTGATCACCTCTACGTTTTTGTATTTTTTTGTGCTATAAACGAAAAAACCTGACATTTTTGAAAAAAAAAAAAAAAAAAAATATATATATATATATATATATATATATATATATATATATATATATAATTTTTACTTTCTGCTATAAAACATATCCAATAAAAAAAAATCTAATTTCTTCATCAATTTAGGCCAATATGTATTGCGTTACATATTGTTGGTAAAAAAAAAAAAGAAATCCAAATAAGGCCGCGTACACACGCGGGGACTGTTCGCCCAACTTTGTCCGTCAAACAGTTTCAGCAAACAGTCCGCTCAAAATTAGCATGGACGGACATGGCCACACACGACGAACGAACAGTTTGCTGAAACCGTGCGCGATGACGTGAACGGCACGTACGACGGGACGAAAAATACGACGTCCTATACACTGCATTATAACTTTCGGCGTGTAAATCCTTTCTGAGCATGCGCGGAACTTAGTTTGACGAACAAGCCTACACACGAGGGGACTGTTCGCTGAAACAAAGTTTCAGCGGACAGTTTTTCGGAATTTCCGAAAAACCTTGTTCAGCGGACTGTTCGCTGAAACTGTCCGCTGAAAGCCCACACACGAGCGGACTGTCCGCCGAAACACTGTTCAGCGGACAAAGTTGGGCGAACAGTCCCCGCGTGTGTACGCGGCCTAAGAGTGTATTGAGTGGTTTGTGAAAAAGTTATTGCATGTACAAACTATGGGATAGATTTATGGACTTTATTTTTTTCTATATTTTTGTTCTAGTAATGGCGGCGATCAGCGATTTTTAGCGGGACTGCGACATTGTGGCGATCAAGTCTGACATTAAGTGATACTTTTTGGGGACCAGTGACACCAGTACAGTGATTGGTACTAAAAAAAAATGCACTGTCACTATATAAATGACACTGTCAGGGAAGGGGTTAACATCAGGGGCAATCAAAGGGTTAAATGTGCTCCTAGAGAGTGCTTGCTAACTGTGTGGGGAATGGAGGGAAACAGAGATTTGTATTTCTGCTTATCAAAAACACAAGATCTCCAACAGTGGTCTGCCTTGTTTACATTGTCTTCATTAACCGCTTGACATCCACGCTATAGCCGAATGACAGCCACGGCATGGGCCTGAATTTCCGGGAGTCCGTCATATGATGGCTACCCCTGTGCACACTCCCTGCGCGTGCCCTGCGGAGTGCACTGTGATCACTAAGTTGCTTAGACTTGGATGATCACCGATCTGAGTACGGGGTCGATCCCAGCCCCTTACCATGTGATCAGCTGTCAGCCAATGACAGCTGATCACATGATGTAAACAAAAGCTCATCTGCAAGGGACATCAGTCCCAAAGAGGAAGAGGCAATTATGCCTCGTCTGTGCACGCTAGTACCCCCTGCCAGTGCCACCTGCCATTGCCACCTGCCAGTGCTCACAGTGCCCACCAGTGCCACCTATCAATGCCCATGAGTGCCATCTATCAATGCCCACAACTGCCACCTATCAATGCCCACCAGTGGTGCCAATCAGTGCCACCTAGCAGTGCTGCCTATCAGTGTAACTGATCAGTGCCCATTATTGACACCCATCTGTGCCCATCACTGGTACTTATTGGTGCCCATCAGTGCCGCCTCTTCAGCATACATCAATGAAGGAGAAAAATTAACTGTTTTAAAATTTTATGATAAAACATAAAAAAATATATATTTTTTTTTAAATTCCATCTTTTTAAAAAATGTTAACAAAAAAAAAAAAAAATACCACCAAAAGAAAGCTCTATTAGTGGAAAAAAACATATAAAAATTTAATTTGGGTACAGTGTTGTATGACTGTGCAATTGTTATTCAAAGTGTGTCAGCACTGAAAGCTGGTCTGGACAGGAGGGGGGGGTTTAAGTGCCCAGTAAGCAAGTGGTTAAACCCTTCCTGACAAGCGCATGCATGCATATATATATGGACTAGGGATGAGCTGAACACCCCCCTGTTCGGTTCGCACCAGAACCTGCGAACAGACCTAAACTTCGTGTGAACTTTAGAACCCTATACAAGTCTATGGGACTCGAACGTTCACAATCTAAAGTGCTCATTTTAAAGGGTAATATGCAAGTTACTGTCCTAAAAAGTGTTTGGGGACCCGGGTCCTGCCCCAGGGGACATGGATCAATGCAAAAAAAAGTTTTAAAAACGGCCGTTTTTTCAGGAGCAGTGATTTTAATAATGATTAAAGTGAAACAATAAAAGTGCAATATTCCTTTAAATTTCGTAGCTGGGAGGTATCTATAGTATGCCTGTGAAGGGGCGCATGTTTCTGGTGCTTAGAACTGTCCCTGCACAAAGTGTCATTTGTGCAGGAAATAAAGTCTTTTAAAATCACTTGCGGCTATTGTCGGGTCCCGTAATACAGAGAACACTCAATGAGTGTTCTCTGCATTAGCCGACAATTCATTCATTCATTGATAAAAAAAAAAAAAAAGCGTGGGGGTTCCCCTAAATTCAATTACCAGGCCCTTCAGGTCTGACATGGATATTAAGGGGAACCCCGCATCAAATTTTAAAAAAAATTGACGTGGGGGTCCCCCTAAAAATCCATATCAGACCCTTTATCCGAGCACGCAACCTGGCAGGCCGCAGGAAAAGAGGGGGGGACGAGAGAGCGGCCCCCCCTCCCTCCTGAACCGTACCAGGCCACATACCCTCAACATTGGGAGGATGCTTTGGGGGTCTGTGACCCCTCAAAGCACCTTGTCCCCATGTTGATGAGGACAAGGGCCTCATCCTCACAACCCTGGCCGTTGGTTGTGAGGGTCTGCGGGCGGGGGGCTTATCAGAATCTGGAAGCCCCCTTTAACAAGGGGACCCCCAGATCCCGGCCCCCCCCCCTGTTTGAAAGCAAGAGTGGATTAGCACCGCTGGAATCTTTTTTTTATTTTTAATAAAGGAATTTTTCAAAAGTGTGTTTGTCTTATTTAACCATTTTGACACTTTCTTTGTGAAATGGTAGGGGTACTTTTGTACCCCCTTACCATTTCAAACAGGGGGGGGGCCAGGATCTGGGGGTCCCCTTGTTAAAGGGGGCTTCCAGATTCTGATAAGCCCCCCGCCCGCAGACCCTCACAACCAACGGCCAGGGTTGTGAGGATGAGGCCCTTGTCCTCATCAACATGGGGACAAGGTGCTTTGAGGGGTCACAGACCCCCAAAGCATCCTCCCAATGTTGAGGGTATGTGGCCTGGTACGGTTCAGGAGGGAGGGGGGGGCGCTCTCTCGTCCCCCCCTCTTTTCCTGCGGCCTGCCAGGTTGCGTGCTCAGATAAAGGGTCTGATATGGATTTTTAGGGGGACCCCCACGTCAATTTTTTTTTTAATTTGATGCGGGGTTCCCCTTAATATCCATATCAGACCTGAAGGGTCTGGTTATGGATATTTAGGGGGACCCCCACGTCAATTTTTTTTTAAATTTGACACGGGGTTCCCCTTAATATCCATGTCAGACCTGAAGGGCCTGGTAATTGAATTTAGGGGAACCCCCACGCTTTTTTTTTATCAATGAATGAATGAATTGTCGGCTAATGCAGAGAACACTCATTGAGTGTTCTCTGTATTACGGGACCCGACAATAGCCGCAAGTGATTTTAAAAGACTTTTTTTCCTGCACAAATGACACTTTGTGCAGGGACAGCTCTAAGCACCAGAAACATGCGCCCCTTCACAGGCATACTATAGATACCCCCCAGCTACGAAATTTAAAGGAATATTACACTTTTATTGTTTCACTTTAATCATTATTAAAATCACTGCTCCTGAAAAAACGGCAGTTTTTAAAACTTTTTTTTGCATTGATCCATGTCCCCTGGGGCAGGACCCGGGTCCCCAAACACTTTTTAGGACAGTAACCTGCATATTACCCTTTAAAATTAGCACTTTAGATTTCTCCCATAGACTTGTATAGGGTGTTCCGGCTTTTCGAATTTGCTGCGAACAGCCCAAATTGTTCACTGTTCGCTGAACAGGCGAACAGGCAATGTTCGAGTAGAACATGAGTTCGACTCGAACTCGAAGCTCATCCCTAATATGGACTCATGGAGGTGGATGTTTATCCATGGGGCTACATACAGTATATGCACCGCTGTGACTGTGCTGAAAGCGCACTTGCCAGCACAGAGCTCCCACCAAGAGCTCCGGGTCTTGTAATAACGTTTGGTAACTGGGAGGGCCGGTTCTCGATCTCCTGATTGCTGTGATAGCCTCTGCTGTATAGCAGTGATCAGTCACTATATGGCATGCCCCTGTGTTGTGTTCTCCTCTCGAATGGAGAAAAAGATACATTGTATCTTTTTCTCCTTGCTAGGGAAGAAAACTATAAATAAAGAAAGTGTGAAAAAAATAAAGAAAGAAAAAATAGGTAGACCAGGGTTTGATCTAGGTCAGGGTATGAGTTAGTGAAGGTTAGGGTCAAAGGTCAAGGTGAGTGTATTATAGGTTATCTCATATTTTTTTTGTTAGTATCAGTTTAGTGTTAATTAAGTGTCATTGTCTGTGTGTTTTAGGTATTGTACAATAAATGCAGACTATTGTTTCTGAGCCTTACTAAAGGTACAAATGACAAATAGCATACACATATGTGTTATCGCTGTGATCATTAGGAGCAGGAGAATTTATTTTGGGTGTTTCTCAGTTGGAATGTTAAGGAATAGCAAGAAATAGTATAGATAGAGATAGAGATAGATAGATATTTTACTATTGTTTGGCAATTTTACATTGATATATTTATTTATGTTTATTAGGAGATAACCATCACCATTTACCACCAAATGAAAGCCCAGTTTGTGCTTAAAAAAAACAAGATATAATCCACCTGGATATACTATGTAGGTGGCAATGATATGTACAGTTTTACATATCATTGCCGAAGTTACAAAATTGTGTTCAAGCGTTAAGATTTGTTTCACCCTCCAGCATGAAGGGGTTAAGTGACCAGACCAGACTTTGTAGAATACATGAATTTATTTACTGTGTATAAGTCACAAAGTTGGCACAAGTTATTACATCGCTCATCTGTTACAAGTCAGATCCATAAGCAATGGTTTGGACCAGCCTTTTTCAACCAAGGTGCTTTGAGGTTTCTTCAGGGGTGCCTTGTCTAAAATTGCCCCAAAATTGTATACAAGCTAACGGGTGGATAAAACTTGCCTTTTAGGTACACAAAGCCACAGGTTTTTTATTGTACACCATTACAACTTTCTGTCAACCTCCTAATGACCAATGATATCATCAGTTAATATGGTAGCAGTGGCGGCTGGTGAAGTTTTTGGATGGGGGGGCGATAGACCCCGCCCATCATGACCCCGCCCATCATTTTGCCCCCCCCCCACTTCTCATAAACCACGCCCCTTATGTAATCTGAAAAAAAAATTGGCGTGGGTTCCCCCCTCCGAGAGCATACCAGGCCCTTAGGTCTGGTATGGATTCCAAGGGGAACCCCCTACGCCGAAAAAATGGCGTGGGGGTCCCCCCCAGATCCACACCAGACCCTTATCCGAGCACGCTACCCAGCCGGCCAGGAAAGGGGGTGGGGACGAGCGGGCGCCCCCCCCTCCTGAGCCGTACCAGGCCGCGTGCCCTCAACATGGGGGGGTGCCAAAGCACCTTGTCCCCATGCTGATGAGGACAAGGGCCTCTTCCCGACAACCCTGGCCGTTGGTTGTCGGGGTCTGCGGGCGGGGGGCTTATCGGAATCCGGGAGCCCCCTTTAATAAGGGGGCCCCGGATACCGGCCCCCCACCCTATGTGAATGAGTATGGGGTACAATGTACCCCTACCCATTCACCTGTGAAAAAAAGTACAAAAAAAACACAACACAGGGTTAAAATATTTTATTGCACAGCTCCGGGGGTCTTCCGTCTTCGGGGGTCTTCTCGCCGGACTCCTCCGCTATCTTCTTGTAGCTCTTTTGCTAGCGGAGGAGCCCGGCTTTCTTCCTCGCCGCCGGCCTCTTCTTCCGACTTCGGGGGTCTTGTCCCCCTCTTCGGTTCTTCTGCCGGGCCACCGCGCCTTCTTATAGCTCTTTTACAGGCGGTGGCCCGGTCTTCTGTCGCCGCCGCCGCCCGTTCTTCTTCTTCTTCTTCTTCTCCAGGAGATGTTGACTCGACGATCTCTCCGGCCGGTATGCCAGGGACGCGCTGCGCTGCCACTTATATAGGGACAATGGGGCGGTGTCACATGGGTTGATGTCACATGGGTTGGTCACATGGGTTGATGTCACATGGTGACCCCGCCCCCTTACGATGTCACAGTCCCGGAGGATGCTGGGACTGTCGCCATGTGACATCAACCCATGTGACCAACCCATGTGACATCAACCCATGTGACACCGCCCCATTGTCCCTATATAAGTGGCAGCGCAGCGAGTCCCTTGCATTGCGGCCGGAGAGATCGTCGAGTCAACATCTCCTGGAGAAGAAGAAGAAGAAGAATGGGCGGCGGCGGCGGCAGAGACAGAAGACTGGGCCACCGCCTGTAAAAGAGCTATAAGAAGGCGCGGTGGCCCGGCAGAAGAACCGAAGAGGGGGACAAGACCCCCGAAGTCGGAAGAAGAGGCCGGCGGCGAGGAAGAAAGCCGGGCTCCTCCGCTAGCAAAATAGCTACAAGAAGATAGCGGAGGAGTCCGGTGAGAAGACCCCCAAAGACGGAAGACCCCCGGAGCTGTGCAATAAAATATTTTAACCCTGTGTTGTGTTTTTTTTGTACTTTTTTTCACAGGTGAATGGGTAGGGGTACATTGTACCCCATACTCATTCACATAGGGTGGGGGGCCGGTATCCGGGGCCCCCTTATTAAAGGGGGCTCCCGGATTCCGATAAGCCCCCCGCCCGCAGACCCCGACAACCAACGGCCAGGGTTGTCGGGAAGAGGCCCTTGTCCTCATCAACATGGGGACAAGGTGCTTTGGGGTGGGGGGGCCGCACGCCCCCCCTCCCCAAAGCACCCCCCCATGTTGAGGGCACGCGGCCTGGTACGGCTCAGGAGGCGGGGCCGCCCGCTCGTCCCCACCCCCTTTCCTGGCCGGCCGGGTAGCGTGCTCGGATAAGGGTCTGGTGTGGATCTGGGGGGGACCCCCACGCCATTTTTTCGGCGTAGGGGGTTCCCCTTGGAAACCATACCAGACCTAAGGGCCTGGTATGCTCTCGGAGGGGGAACCCACGTCAAATTTTTTTTCAGAAATTTGGCGTGGAGTTCCCCCTTTAGAGCTCATTCTCTGATTGGCCACAGCAAAAGTCGCCTGGCCTGGGGAAACCTTTCTGGCTGTGAAAGCTTTTTTTCCATTCATTCAGCTAAATGCATGAACATTCTCACTGTCTTGCAGCTCCGCTCGGGCTGAGGAACAGAGCTGCCGACGTCACTTCCGGGTTTCGTGAAGCAGCCGAAAGCCGGAAGTGACCTGCCTGTCTAAGAATGACAATGCTCCCGCCCGTAGAATCACAGTGATTTTACGGGCGGAAGCTAGTCGGCGTTCTGCAGTGCGCCGCAAGGCGGGTTTTTAACCTGCAAATGAAGCGCCATGGATGCAATCTTGTGATTGCATCGACGTGGCGCTTCTCATAGTGCACTGTGACCGGCGCCACAGTACACTATGTTAAATTGTTAAATTACATTTTTTTTTGTTTTTTTAAATGTTTTAAAGGGCCCATTTTTTTTTTTTTTTTTTTTACTTTTTTTTTTTTTTTTACACCTAGGGGGAGGGGGGGCGGCGCCGCCACTGTATGGTAGATGTTAGTTGCCTGCATATCATCCTTGTTTGACCCTCCTTTGCATCTCTCCATCAGCTTTGGGGTTTCATTAGCTAAGTGATGGAAAAAAACTGAGGGACAAGAGAAACATTGGAATACTAGTCAGTATCACTTTGCAAAAGTGTATTTGCTTCTGAGAATAAATCCCCTCTAACGTTGGGTGTCCTACATGTACTGATGTTGCTGCATTGTATAAAACTATCAGAATAGTTCTTACATTTTAGAATGGAGTACCTCATGATTGTCCATAATTTTAAAGGGCACATTGACTAAAAAAGATTGAGAAACACTGCTTTAGACTATACAGTGGTGCGCATACCTTTGGCTTAAACACTTCCCGAACATAAGTCTAAATGCCCAGCACTTTCCTTAACGCTGGGTCCCGGAAAAACTTTTTCTCCCACTAACAATTGCATCGCAGGTTGTGTGGCCTCCCTTGCTTTCCCATAGGACTGAAAAAAGGACTTATGCCCCAGGGAACTCTCCCCTACAGTGAGGGGAAATGGTATTTGATCCCCTGCTGATTTTGTAGTTTTGCCCACTAACAACAAAATGATCAGTCTATAATTTTAATGGTCGGTTTATTTTAACAGTGAGAAATAGAATAACAACAAAAATATCCAGAAAACACATTTCAAAAAAGTTATAAATTGATTTGCATTTTAATGAGTGAAATAAGTATTTGATCCCCTATCAATCAGCAAGATTTCTGGCTCTCAGGTGTCTTCTATACAGGTAATGAGCTGAGATCAGGAGCATTCGCTTAAAGAGAGTGCTCCAAATCTCAGCTTGTTATCTGTATAAAAGAAACCTGTCCACAGGAGCAATCAATCAATCAGATTCCAATCTCTCCACCACGGCCAAGACCAAAGAGCTGTCCAAAGATATCAGGGACAAGATTGTAGACCACCTACACAAGGCTGGAATGGGCTACAAGACCATCGCCAAGCAGCTTGGTGTGAGGGTGACAACAATTGGTGTGATAATTTGCAAATGGAAGAAATACAAATAACTGTCAATCTCCCTGGGTCTGGGGCTCCATGCAAGATCTCACTTTGTGGAGTTTCAATTATCCTGAGAACAGTGAGGAATCAGCCCAGAACTACACGGGAGAATCTTGTCAATGATCTCAAAGGATTTGGTACCATAGACACAGAGAAAACAATTGGTAACTAACCAAGCCATGAAGGACTGAAACCTGCAGCGCCCGCAAGGTCTCCCTGTTCAAGAAAGCACGTGTACTGGCCCGTCTGCCTGTACATGTGCTTTCTTGAACAGGGGGACCTTGCAGACAATGAAAATCTGAATGATTCAGAGGTGAACTGGGTGAAAGTGTTGTGGTCGGATGAGACCAAAATCAAGCTCTTTGCCATCAACTCAACTCGCCTTGTTTGGAGGAGAAATGGTACCTATGACCACGAGGAACACAATGCCCACCGTCAAACATGGAGGTGGAAAGATTATATTTTGGGGGTGTTTTTCTGCTAAGGGGACAGGACAACTTCACTGCATCTAAGGGACGATGGATGGGGTCATGTACCATCAAATCTTTGGTGAGAACCTCCTTTCCCTCAGCCAGGGCATTGCAAATAGGTCATGGATGGGTATTCCAGCATGACAATGACCCAAAACACACAGGCAAGGCAACAACGAAGCATATTAAGGTCCTGGAGTGGTCTAGCTGGTCTACAGACCTTAATCCCATAGAAAATATGTGGAGGAAGCTGAAGGTTCGAGTTACCAAACGTCAGCCTCAAAACCTTAATAACTTGGACAGGATCTGCAAAGAGGAGTGGGACAAAATCCCTCCTGAGATGTGTGCAAACCTTGTGGCCAACTACAGGAAACATCTGACCTCTGTGATTGTCAATAAGGGTTTTGCCACCAAGTACCAAGTCATGTTTTGCAAATGGGTCAGACACTAATTTCATAAACCTACCATTAAAATGATAGACTGACCATTTCTTTGTCAGTGAGCAAACATACAAAATCAGCATGGGGATCAAATACTTTTTTCCCCTCACTGTATATACCCTCACAACAGGAAGTGGACTCACCTCCAGCCAATGCACCACTGCACGCAATTAATCCCATAGGTACCAGGCATTAATTCACACATAACGCAAAGCTTACTTTAACACCTGCCAACATCCGGAAGGAGTAAGGAATATGATTTGTGTTTTGTGACACAATAACTGCTATTTGACCTGCTTATTACACATAAGAGGTCTATAAAAAATCAAGGAGTGCATTCCTATATGGGGATCTCTGACATGTTGGACACATAAGCAAATATTGGATTATCTTCTGTGGCAAAAGTTTTTTCAACATAAAGTTTTATTGTGATTTAATGAAAATAGTTTTCACTGTGATGTCACTTGCACATGACTTTATTATGTATTCATATTTGTAGGTTATACTATATGACAATGTCTCTCAACCTTTTTTCAGTCGTGTCACTCTTTAAAACTGAACCATCTTGAAGCACCCCATTGTAAAATATAAAAAAACTAATAATTTTACATAACACGGCAACATCCACACACATAGGACACCCAACATTAGGGGTGTTTTACTTTTAGAAATTGCACTTTTACAATTGCACATTTGCTGACTTAGGCCGCGTACACACGGGCGGATTGTCTGGCCAACTAAGTTCGTCAGACAATCCGACAGACAGTCCGTTCAAAATTTGCATGAACGGACTTGACCACACACGATGAGCAGACAGTCCGCTGAAAGCTTGCGCGATGACGTGTACGGCACGTACGACGGGACGAAAAATTTGACGTCCAATACACTGCAATGCAACCTTCGCCGTGTAAATCCTTTCTGAGCATGCGCCAAACTTAGTCTGTCGAACTAGCCTACTCACGAGCGGACTGTCCACTGAAACCAAGTTTGGACGGACTGTCTTACGGAAATTCCGTAAGACTTTGTTCGTCAGACAATCCGCTGAAAAAGTCTGCTGAAGCCCACACACGAGCGGATTGTCCGCTGAAACACTGTTCAGCGGACTAAGTTGGGCAGACAATCCGCCCGTGTGTACGCGGCCTAATATTCCAGCAATTTCTCTTCTCCCTCAGTTTCTCTCCCTCACGTAGCTAACATGACCCCAGTGTGGACCGAGAGGGGCAGGGGAGGGACAAACAAGGACATTGTGCGGGTGTCCGACATGCTCCTTATCTGATGACATCATTGGTTGTTAGGATGATGGCGGTCGGCCCGCACAGTACTCTAGGTTGTAATGCTACACCATAAAACCCGCTGACTTTTTGTAACAAAAAAAAAAGCATGCTTGTTCCACCCACAGTTTTTTTGACAATTTTTGGAAATTTTTTAAAGCATTTTGCCACGACACTAAAAAACCCAGACAACACCTCCGTTGAAAAAAAGCTGCTATATGGTGTTTTATTCACATTTGGAGTTTTCTAATTAACATAGTTTGACACGATTTACCTAGAGAATTGTATTTTATTAATTATTATTTTTCTTTAAATAATTTTGATATTTTATTTAGCTGTTGTTCAGGTAGTGGTTATATTTATATTCACTTTAATGTTTAGCGCAGAGCACTGTTTGCTTTTGTAATAACAGGCATGTCTGATCAAAGACAGCTGTGTATTCCCAGCTCAGTTACAGAAGAGATTAACCCTTCCCAGTCCACCTCCAATGTACTGAGTATTGACATCAAGGTGGCCTTTCACTGGCAGTAAAGCTATACTTCAAATGCAAAAAATTAGAGAAAGATTTAAGTAGGGCCAGCAGCACAGTGGCTAAGTAGTTAAAGTGGGGTGACCCCTAAAAAATTTTTTTTTAAAAGTCAGCAGCTACAAATACTGCAGCTGCTGACTTTTAATAATCGGACACTTACCTGTCCCAGGGTCCAGCGATGTTGTCGGGAAGAGGCCCTTGTCCTCATCAACATGGAGACAAGGTGCTTTGGGGTGGGGGGCCGCAGGGCACCCCCCTTCCCCAAAGCACCCACCCCCCATGTTGAGGGCATGTGGCCTGGCATGATTAAGGAGGGGGGCGCTCGCTTGTCCCCACCCCCTTTCCTGACCGGCCGGGCTGCGTGCTCGGATATGGGTCTGGTATGGATTTTCGGCGTAGGGGGTTCCCCTTAAAACCATACCAGACCTAAGGGCCTGGTATGCCCCTGGAGGTGGCAACATTATCGCTTCTTTCTGGAGCTCGCTGCAATAGCAAAATGTGACATTTTTGTGACATCAATGGAAATAAATCAAGAACTATTGTGTCAAGCAAGTTCACAGTGAAAAAAATTAATTAGTATCAAAATATCATCAAGTGTCCAAGAAACTTTTTTCTCTCAATTTTCACAATTGTCCACAAAGAAAAAATTAAAAGTTGAAAAATATATCAATAATGTCCGATAAAGTGACTCTTGTGATGATGATCCAGGTAAAAAAGAGAGAGTGACTTCAAACACGTGCCCACAACCCCCCACCCCGTGTGATTGTGCTCACCTCAAATAGTGTGACAACACAATCAAGTTTGGTCTACACAAGCAGCTGAACCACTTCTAAGCTCTAAGTAAAACAGGCTTTGCAGGATCCCACAGGTAAATCCAGAGATGTTATCCTCAATTTAAAGTAAGAAAGAGGCTAGATAGTGCCTTATCGTTTGATTATAAATTTATTGTAGGTAAAAAACAACAGGGTACTCACATTTCACAGGTGCTTCCAGTGCACCAAACTATAGCAAACATTCAGTATAAAGAAGCCTCTCCAAACAGCTTACAAGCATGTGTGTATCAGCAGCTTACTCAAATGAGCATGCAACTGTCTCCTCCACCGGCCTGGCCCCTCCCCTGCGCGTGGCGACACAGAGCTAATCACGTGTCTTCCTCAGGGGGATCTGATTGGATGGTGGAGATTGCTGGGATATATACTGTGTTG
This sequence comes from Lithobates pipiens, assembly GCF_037356315.1. NCBI lineage: Eukaryota > Metazoa > Chordata > Amphibia > Anura > Ranidae > Lithobates > Lithobates pipiens. The sequence goes on from NW_027507784.1 coordinate 63,046,167, forward strand.
GCAGCCATTAAAGTAAAGCTGCGATATGTGCCATTTTGTTGTAGGTCTACCCAAATAATAAACCACAACCGTGCCTATGTTAATGAAGCTACAAATTGCCAGTAATGTTGCTAATTACAAACACTAAGAAAAACCTCACTAAATACAGGACGGGGAGAACACACAAGAATGATATATCTACAATTCCCTAATTCTTTATTACAATAATGATTCACTATTAACCCCACTAATACCATATAGAAATAGATCATATTGCACTATTAACCCCATAATAATGCATTCCCCTAAAGAGGAATAACCTTATATATACCATTCTCTAGTTTATTATTACAGTACTAATCACTGTTAACCCCATTATTGTAGTATATACATAGCTGGATCATATCGCTCCCTTAACCCCATAATAATGCATCATATGGATTGCTAGTTAACAACATACAGCTATAACAATATCAACCTAGCATCTACTACTCATCAATGGAAATAGCAAAAAATATTTTAAAATAAAAATTAAAAATATATAAAAAATATATTTAGATTTTAATCCTTGTTTCCCATTTTTATTATTAATTATAAAAATATAAAATATGTATATAAAAAAAGCCAAATTTGACCTACCCAACAAGAAATATTCTTTCTCAAAAATCCTAGGACAACTCCTAGGTGATATTGCAACAAAATAAAATGAAAAAGCCCAGAGTAAGATAGTATTTAGTTAGACCAATCATAGAACAAGTACATAGTGTCATAGACTATACCCTAATCCCAATTAAACTCTATATGGAGGAAGGGTAATGGCTGACTACACAAAAGAAAGGAGGGGCGGAGGGAACCAACATACCACCCCCTCAATATTGGCAATAAATCACCATATATTGTGACAACACCCATCATAACAGAGAACCTGGAAAATAAAAATAAACAAACAAGGAGTGATCCTATTTTAAATGATTACTTAGAAAGCGCTGGAGGTCAAGCTCTTTGTTTAGACCCCCCGGCGATAAAGTCCCCAATTGGTGTATCCACCAGGACTCGCGCTTGCTGATTTCTCTAATATAATTACATGCTCTCCAATGATGCTTAGGGGAATCTATCCCCCAAAATTGCATCCCTTCCGGATGCTTGTTGTGCTTATCCCTAATATGAATGGAAAGGGGGCGTTTGTTGAATCCATTTCTAATATTCCTCACGTGTTCTTCCATTCTAACACTGAAAGCTCTTTGTTCTACCGATGTAAATTAAGTTGCAGGGACATTTGATGGCATAAACTACTCCTTTGGTTTCACAGGAAATGAAATCCCTAATTGTAATATACGTGATCATTTTTAGGATTAATGAAGGTTTTTTCCTTCTTACATTTTTTTGAGACCCTGATGCAACTGTAGCAATGACCACATCCATGAAAGCCCTTAATGTCCCAGAACATCAAAGGCCTGGATGGTGGAGGTTCTACATTTTATATATATATATATATATATATATATATATATATATATATATATTCATAGATTATGGGATTGTGATTAATGTTAAACTGCTGTGAATTGACACTCTATTCACATTTATAAATCTTTCATCACTACACCTGATGGTAGTCGTAACCTTGGATAGCTCGCAAGATCACTATTTATTTATATTTGGGATGTCTCTACCAGCTTTGCGCTTCTAGAGAGTGACATTTTTGAAAAATAGCTCAAGCTCTGTCAGATTGGATGGAGAGTATCTGTGAACTGCAATTTTCAAGTCTTGCCACAGATTCTCAATTGGATTTAGGTCCGTACTTTGTCTGGGCCATTCTAACACATGGATATGCTTTGATCTAAACCATTCCATTGTAGCTCTGGCTGTTTGTTTAGGGTCGTTGTCCTGCTGAAACCTCCGCCCCTGTCTCAAGTCTGTTGCAGACTATGACAGGTTTTAATCTAAGATTACCCTGTATTTGGCTCTATCCATCTTCCCATCAACTCTGACCAGCATCCCTGTCCCTACTTAAGAAAAGCATCCCCACAACATGATGCTGCCACCCCCATGTTTCATGGTGGGGATGGTGTGTTCAGGATGAGGTGCAGTGTTAGTTTTCCGCCACACATAGCATTTTGCTTTTAAGCCAAAAAGTAACATTTTGGTCTCCTCTGACCAGAGCACCTTCTTACTCATGTTTGCTGTGTCCCCCACATGGATTCTCGCAAGCTGCAAATGGGACTTCTTATGGCTTTCTTTCAACAATGGCTTTCTTTTTGCCACTCTTCCATAAAGGCCAGATTTGTGGAGAGCACGACTAATAGTTGTGGACAGATTCTCCCACTTGAGCTGTGGATCTCTGCAGCTCCTCCAGAGTTACCATGGGCCTCTTGGCTGCTTCTCTGATTAATGGTCTCCTTGCCCAGCATGTCAGTTTATATGGACTGCCATATCTTGGTAGATTTGCATTTGAGCCATACTCTTTCCCTTTTTGGATGAGGGATTGAACAGCGCCCCGAGAGATGTTCAAAGCTTGGGATATTTTTTTTAACCTAACCCTGCTTTTAACTTCTCCAACAAATCTCTCAAGGCTTCACAGAACAGCTGTATTTATACAGAGATTAAATTACACACAGGCAGGGCCGGTACAAGGGATGGGTGGAAGGGACAGATACCCTGGGTGGAGCAATTTATTGTAGGAAGGGGGTGTAGTGCTGGCAGTGTGCTGTAAAACTTTCTGGGCAAAAAGTGACTACCGCCGGCCGCCCCTACAACACTGCAGAGCTGCGCCTGTTTGCAAGGGTGCAGAGGCGGAGGTGCAGAGGCGCCCTGGGTACCAGACACTGGGGGGTGTCAGGCCGGCACTCCCCTCCGTGACTGAAGCGGTGGCAGCTCCACGGATTTAGGCAGCGGCACAGTGACAGGCACAGGCAGGGAGAGGCGAGCTATATTGTGATGCAAGGGGGAGGGGGTGCAGGGGGGTGCAGGGGGACACCGCTGCACTTACCATTCCCTCCTCTCGTGGCCACGGGCTGTCTGTCTGTGTGATCCCGGATGTCACACAGCCGAGCAGAGTGAAGCTGCCTCTCCCTCCTCTCTGTTTATGTGTATACAGGGGGAGGGGATCTGCTGAGCATGTGCCACCATGCTGATCTGAGGTACTGAATGGGGGGGTCTGTACACTGCACTGAACGGGGGCTAAACTGAAGGGGGGCCTGCACTGAATGGGGGGCTACACTGAAGGAGGGTCTGCACTGAACGGGGGCTACACTGAACGGGGCGTCTGCACTGAATGGGGGGGCTACACTGAACGGGGGTATCTGCACTGAATGGGGGGGCTACACTGAAGGGGGCATCTGCACTGAACAGGGGGGCTACACTGAATGGAGGCGTCTGCACTGAACAGGGGGCTACACTGAAAGGGGGTCTGCACTGAACAGGGGGCTACACTGAATGGAGATGTCTACACTGAATGGGGGGCTACACTGAAGGGGGGGTCTGCACTCAACGGGGGCTACACTGAAAGTCTGTGTAATATGCAGGGGGTCCAGAGCTGCAGGGTGCTGTGTAATGTAATGGGGTCCAGAGATGCAAGGTGCTGTGTAATGTAAAGGGGTCCAGAGATGCAGGGTGCCATATAATGTAAAGGGGTCCAGAGATGCAGGGTGCTGTGTAATGTAAAAGGGTCTGGAAATGCAGGATGATGTGTAATGTAAATGGGTCCAGAGGTGCAGGGTGCTGTGTAATGTAATGGGGTCCAGAGATGCAAGGTGCTGTGTAATGTAAAGGGGTCCAGAGATGCAGGGTGCCATATAATGTAAAGGGGTCCAGAGATGCAGGGTGCTGTGTAATGTAAAAGGTTCTAGAAATGCAGGATGATGTGTAATATAAATGGGTCCAGAGGTGCAGGGTGCTGTGTAATGTAAAGGGGCCCAGAGGTGCAGGGTGCTGTGTAATGTAAAGGGGTGCAGGAGGCTGTGTAGTGTAAAGGGGTCTAGAGGTGCAGGGTGCTATGTTATATAAAGGGGTGCAGGGGGCTGTGTAATGTAAAGGGGCCCAGAGATGCAGGGTGCTGTGTAATGTAAAGTGGTGCAGGGGGCTGTGCAATGTAAAGGGGTGCCGGGGGCTGTGTAATGTAAAGGGGTCAAGAGGTGCAGGGTGTTGTGTAATGTAAAGGGGCCCAGAGGTGCAGGGGGCTGTGTAATGTAAAGGGGCCCAGAGATGCAGGGTGCTGTGTAATGTAAAGTGGTGCAGGGGGCTGTGTAATGTCCAGAGGTGCAGGGGGCTGTGTAATGTAAAGGGGTCAGTGCAGGGGATCGCTGGACTCCAGGTTAGCAGGACTGGGGGGGGGGGGGGGATCAATGTAAGTTCACCTTACAGATTTTCTGTAAAGTGAACTTACAATTTAACCATTTGCCAGCCTGGGCCTGCAGATACAGTATAGTATTGTTGTATTGTTTTAAGTCTTTCTTTATACCCGAGGGGGGGGGGGGGAGTTTGCCATCTTCGCCCTGGGCACCAGATGGCTTTGTCCCAGCACTGCACACAGGTGGATGCTATTTACTAATTAGTAGGGATGGTCGAACAGTTCGCCCGGCGGTCGTTTCGCGGCGAATTTCGGCTGTTCGCGGTCCGCCCGTTCAGCGGACTATTGGCGCCGTTCACCCGGCGGACTTCCGTGTTTTTACTGTGTAAAAGAACTTTGACCTGATGACACATCCATCATGGGGTACAGGACAGCCAATTGAGACATTACAGCACATGGACACTTGGACATTCCCCCTAACTCATAAATACACCCGATCCGGCGGCCATTTTACATTCTTTCTTCTGTCACTATAGGGAGAGGTTGCTGTGTGGAGCAGGGAGAGATAAATCGCTAGCTATTTGGTACACAAAAGTTCTTTTCAGGACTGGTATAGGTGTTAGGTGTATATAGGTTTGCTGTGCTACTGATTGTTGCAGCAGCCTGAGTGTCTTTTGTCAGTTTAGAGAAAGGGACAGGACGCTGTGTGCTGCTGTAGGGACAGCCAGATTAGTCATCATCATTAGCTGTTACTATCAGGTCCACAAAAGTGCTATTCCAGTAACCAGTTATTGTTCCAGCAGCCTCTGTTTTGCCAGTTTATATAGGGACAGGCAGGAAGCAGTGTGTCAGGCAGTGAGGGTCAGTTTAAACAGTAGCTGTTACTATTAGTTCCACAAAGGTTCTTTTCAGGACTGGTATCAGTGGTATGGTAATAGGCTTGTACACGTATAATATTCTTTCTTCCAAATATAGAAAGAATATTATACTTGACTGCTGCCCTTCTGCTGCAGTCTGCTAATCATTCACAACTCACTTGGTCCACAAAGCTCTTTATCAGGACTGGTAACTTAGTCTGTCTAGGGTGCTACAGTACATAGGGTTGAGTGAGGTACAGTCTGCTATTCTAAAAGGACTGGTATCAGTCCACAATACATAGGGTTGAGGTGCACCACTGCTGACCGCTGCCCTATACTGCAGCAGTCCTTCATCGGTATAGGGACTGACGTACAGTCTGCAAATCACTCACACACAACCTACTTGGTCCACAAAAGTCCTTATAAGGACTGGTAACTTGGTCTAGGGTGCTACAGTACATAGGGTTGAGTGAGGTACAGTCTGCTATTCTATAAGGACTGGTATCGGTCCACAATACATAGGGTTGAGGTGCACTACTGCTGACCGCTGCCCTATACCGCAGCAGTCCTTCATTGGTATAGGGACTGAGAGCTTTGTCACAGGGTCATTTAAAAAATTACAGGCAGAGGAAGAGGCAGGCCCTTCCGCAGGGGTGGTAGGGGTAGGGCAGGAGCAACAGGCTTGAGCCAAAGTGGGAAGTTGCAGAAGGTGCGTTCAATTACTTTAAAGGACACACCAGACTTGGTTGAATGGCTCGCTCAGCCTTACTCTTCTGCACCCTCCTCATCCTCTCGATCTGCACCCTCTTCTTCACTCTCTGCTATGTGCACCCCCAAAGACACTACCACCAACAACACCACCACCACCACATACCTTCCGCTTGAGTCACAGGAATTATTTTCCGATCCTGATCAAGAGGACATTTCTGATGCGCAGCCACTCTTGGTATTGGATCAGAAAGAGGAGGTAGCAACAACCGCTACTCAGCAGTCTGACGACAGTACCCAGATCAGCCCAAGGAGGAGGTTGGTCCCCGGTGTTGCTGCCTACTCCGATATCTCTACTTGATGATGACGTGTCTAGTGATGTCACGTGGGTGCCCACAAGAGAGGAAGAGGAGGGGAGTTCAGAGGGAGATATGGACCAGCAGATAGGAAGGAGAAGCAGGAATAACTTACATTGCACAGGAGGGACAAAGCAGACTGCAAATGTATCAGGAGCGAGTCATCGACCATGTACGGTCACATCTGGCGCTCCCAGGACACCGGCACATGGCTCCGCAGTGTGGGCTTTTTTTAACGCGTCCACTGCTGACAATAGTGTTGCCATCTGCAATCTTTGCAGTCAACGCATTCGTTGCGGTAAGCCCAACACTCACCTAGGGACGACCGCCTTAAGAAGGCACATGGGCAGCCATCACCGAGCCGAGTGGGAGCAATGGAACACACAAAGCCACACTGCAGGCTCTCACCGTCCAGCCTCGTCTTCTACTTCTCCTCTCTCCTCACAATTGTCCTCCACTCCACCTTCCATCATGCCAAGCTCACGTTTTTCTGCAAAAAGGCAGGCTTCCGTGGGCCTAATGTTCGAGCGTAAAAAAATGATGACGCCGGATAACCCTCTTGCCCAACGGTTGACGGCTGGCTTGTCAGAACTCATAGCCCGCCAACTACTGCCATATAAACTGTTGGACTCGGAGGCCTTTCGCAAATTTGTGGCCATTGGAACACCACAATGGAAGCTCCCAGGAAGGAAGTATTTCTCAGAGAAGGGCATCCCAGAGCTATATGGCCATGTTCAGCGGCAAGTGAATGTATCTCTGGCACACAGTGTCGGTGCCAAGATACATCTGACCACAGACACGTGGTCTAGCAAACACAGGCAGGGAAGGTATATCACTTTTACTGCCCACTGGGGGAACCTTCTGATGGCCATCAAGCATGTAACCCGTGGCACCCGTGTAGATTTGGTTTTACCGCCACGGATTGCATGCAGGCCTGACTCTTCTTCACCTCCTCCTCCTACTCCATCCTCCTCCCTCTCCTCCTCAGCTGACTCCTCCTTTTCCGCTGCTAGCGTCTCTTCCGCTGCACCGCCCAAGCTCCCCAGAACCTATTCCACATGCCAGGTGAGAGGTTGCCATGCCGTGCTGCGTCTGTTGTGCTTGGAAGCCAAGAGCCACACTGGCCCGGCACTCCTTTCAGCTTTGCGTTCACAGGCAGATCAGTGGCTAACACCGCTCAATTTGACAGTTGGTAAAGTGGTGTGTGACAACGGTGCCAATCTGCTTAGCGCATTGAAACAGGGCAAAATCACACACGTGCCATGCATGGCATACGTCTTAAACTTGGTCGTGCAGCGATTCGTTGTCAAATACCCTGGGGTCCAGGACATCTTGCGGCAGGCAAGGAAAATCTCGGCCCATTTCAGTAGATCTTACACGGCCATGGCTCGCCTTGCTGACATTCAGCGGCATCACAATCTGCCTGTCAGACGTCTTATTTGCGATTGCCCGACGCGATGGAACTCAACCTTCTATATGCTTGATAGGCTGCTCCAGCAGAAAAGTGCAGTTAACGTCTACCTGTATGAACTCTGCGGCAGAACCGGTTCTGGGGAGCTGGGTTTTTTTTCACCGCACCAGTGGCTGCTCATGCGCGACGCATGCAGACTTCTGCGGCCATTTGAGGAGATCACCAAACTGGTCAGTCGCAGCCATGGCGCCATCAGTGACATGGTACCTTATGCCTTCTTTATGGAGAGTGCATTGCGTCGTGTCATTGATCAAGCTGTGGAGGAGCAGGAGCGGGAAGATGAGGAAGTCGCAATGCTGGATGAATTCCCAGGGGGGGCTACTCTATCTGAGACAAGTGAACAACAGGAGTCTGAAGAGGAGTCAGAGGAGGATGGTGCCGGGGTGGATGAGGAGGAGCAAGAAGAGCATGCTTTAAACCTTTCTGGGATCCCTGTTGTGCGTGGATGGGGAGAGGAGAATGAAGAGGACGACATTATCCTGGATGATGAGCAGGAGCCAGGCCACCACACCGCTTCCACTTTAGTGCAAATGGGGGCCTTCATGCTCCAGTGTTTTAATAGGGACCCCCGTATAAAAAGCATAAGGGTCAAGGACCAGTACTGGGTGGCAACGTACTTAGACCCCCGGTACAAACACAAAATGGCGGAAATGTTACCGCCGTCGCAGAGGGCTGTCAGAATGCAGCACTTCCAGGCCTTGCTTCGAGAAATGCTGCATTCTGCTTTTGCGCGCGCTGGCAGAGGAGCAATTCCCACTCCCAGAGAAGGAGTTGCGGGTACCAATCCAACAGCGCCTGCAAGAAGAGGCCGGTTTGAAGATGTGTTGGTGACTTCGGATACGAGGTCATTCTTTCAGCTGACCCATCGACAGGTGTCATCCGGATCCAGCATCAGGGAACGCCTAGACCGTCAGGTGTCCGACTACATCGGGCCAGAGCTTGACCTCTGGCCAGAGCTTGCCCAATTTGCAATGGAACTGTTGGCTTGCCCCTCATCCAGTGTCCTGTCCGAAAGGACGTTCAGCGCAGCAGGGGGGATCGTGACCGATAAGCGTACTCGCCTAGCTCACGACAGTGTTAACTACCTCACATTTCTAAAAATGAATGAGGCATGTATCTCGGAGGAATTCAACACATGTGACCAGTAGACCATGTATATGTCTATAAACAATTTTTTTTATCAAGCACACAGACCTTCTTTCTTCATTTGGCTCACTTCCTTGTCCAAAAAAAGCACACCGTACTATATGCCCGTACCCTCCTCTTTGAAGAGGTTGAGCGGTGTCATATTTCTACTGGGGCTGCTTATTATGAGGGGCTCCCACCATCCCTGTGCTGTGCTGACATCCTCCTGGGGCTGTACCTCTGCTGTGCATATTATGAGGGGCTCCCACCATCCCTGTGCTGTGCTGAATTCCTCCTGGGGCTGTACCTCTGCTGTGCATATTTTGAGGTGCTCCCACCATCCCTGTGCTATGCTCATTATGAGGGGCTCCCACCATCCCTGTGCTGTGCTGACTTCCTCCTGGGGCTGCTTACGGTGCAGGTGTCAGTGCTGTATATCATGGTGCTGATGTCAGTGCTCTCTGTCACGGTGCTGCTGTCAGTGCTGTATATCACGGTGCTGGTGTGAGTGCTTTATGTCACGGTGCTGATGTCAGTGCTCTCTATTACGGTGCTGCTGTCAGTGCTGTATATCACGGTGCTGGTGTGAGTGCTTTATGTCACGCTGCTGATGTCAGTGCTCTCTATCACGGTTGCTGTTGTCAGATGACTCTATCACGGTGCAGGTGTCATTGCTGTATGTCGCGCTGCTGATGTCAGTGCTCTGTATCACGGTGCTGCTGTCAGATGACTCTATCACGGTGCAGGTGTCATTGCTGTATGTCACGCTGCTGGCGATCATCTCCTGCACCCTCTTCTTTGCCTACCCTGGTCCCTGACCTTCCCTCTCCTCCATTGCCTTCATGCGCTCCACAGTCCTGAATTGTCACAACAATTTCCCATATAAAAAAAGAATGCTTGTAGTTGTCAATCCCAGATTCATCTCATACATGTGTTATGTCAATGGCCATGTGGTGGGACTATGTTTGCACAGCTAATAATTATTTTGTGGCTGCAAATTTGACCTATAGGTTTGCGAAGTTCGCCTCCCATTGAAGTCAATGGGGCCCGCCGCGAACGTTCCGGTTCGTGAACTATCGGCCGCGTTCGCGGTCCGCGTTCGCGAAACGTCCCGTCGGAAGTTCGTCCATCACTGCTAATTAGGTGACTTCTGAAGGCGACTGGTTAAACTAGATTTTTGTTAGGGGTATCAGAGTAAAGGAGGCTCAATACAAATGCACACCACACTTTTCACATATTTGTTTGTAAAAAAATGTGAAAACCATTTATCATTTCCCTTTCACTTCACAATTATGTGCCACTTTGTGTTGGTCTATCACATAAAATCCCAAAAAATACATTTAAAAGAGGAAGATTTCAAGGGGTATGAGTGCCGCATGAATTTATATCCACTAAAGCAGGGATTTGCACTTAGCGGACCTCCAGCTGTTGCAAAACTACAAGTCCCATCATGCCTCTGTCTCTGGGTGTCATGCTTGTGGCTGTCAGAGTCTTGCTATGCCTCATGGGACTTGTAGTTCTGAAACAGCTGGAGGTCCGCTAATTGCATATCCCTGCACTAAAGTAAACTACAACCCCACTGTACCGCCAGCTGATGACCCTGCTCACCGCCTCACAGAACTCAAATGAAAGCATCAGTGTGAAGGCAGAGCTGAGGGAAGTTCTATGCTCTTCCTTGGCACTGACATGTCATATGAAGCCTTCCCTCGATCGGCCAGGTGCCACTGCATCTGAAGTCTTTGATCTCTGACTGTGTTTCTTACTACTGACCTATGAAAAATGTGCTTACTTACACCTGACCCCTGCACTGTGTTACTTACTACTGAATTCTGCACTCTGTGTTACTTATTACTGATGTCTGAACTCTGCTTTACTTACTCCTGACCTCTGCACTCTCTTGTTACTAACTACTGACCTCCTGTACTCTGCATTACTTATTCTGACCTCTGAATTTTGCATTGCTACTGACCCCTGAGCTCTATGTTACTTACTGCCGTCCTCCGATCTCTTTGTTACTTTTTTCTGACCCCTGCACTCTGCATTACTCACTACTTTCCTCTGAACTCTGCGTTACTCATACCTCCCTACTTTTTGAGATGGGAATGAGGGACACCTATCGGAAAAAGTATGGAGGCATAGGACACAGCCCCTACCACGCCCCCTTAAAGGAGAATTGTACAAAAAAACAAGATTGGTTAAACCCACAAGTGCCTTTTTTACCACTACTATTCCTTTATATTGGTTTTTGTCATTTATAACTTTAGCAATTTAGAAATCAGATGAAAGGTTTAGTGCTGGGAAACATTTTTTGATGGATAAAAAGTGTATTTTATATACAACTATATAGAGAAGACCAAAATGAGGGACAAATGAGGAGGAATGAGGGACAGAGGGACATTGCTCCAAATCAGGGACAGTTGGGAGCTTTGCATTACTTATTCCTGACCCCTGCATTCTGCATTACTAACTAATGACCTCTGCGATACTCCTGATCTCTGAACTCTGTCTTACTACTGAACTCTGAACTGTCTGTTACATACTACTGACGCCTTAACTCAGTGTTACTTGCTACTACTAACCCCTGAACTCTGTGTTACTTGTTACTAACCCATGAGCTCTTAAAACCTTTTTCGGGCATGAATCTATCCATTAACCATATAGGGGGGTGGCGAGGATAGACGGGGCGGTGCCTGGGCACCCTTAATGCATGGGCTGCCTCTGGAGCTGGAGGTGGTGGAATGGAGTTCTGCCACATTCCAGCTGCAAAACTGGGTGCAAGGTAGGGTTGCCACCTGTCCAGGATTCACCCGGACAGTTCGGATTTTGAATCATGTGTCCGGGTTTCAGTCTGCCTGAAACCCGGACACAATATTCAGACTGGGTTGCAGGCTAGTCACACACAAATCTGTTGCTGTCCGGGAGTTGCAACATTTTTCTGGGGGCAGGTTTGCATACCTCCCAACTTTTTGGAGATGGGAATGAGGGACACCTATTATCAAAAGTATGTAGGCATAGGAAAATTACACAGAAAAATTATTGGTTAAATTCACACATGCTTTTTTTAATTTCTACTATTCCTTTAGATTGGATTTTCAAATTTACAATGCAGAAAATTTAGAAATAAGATGAAAGGTTTAGCACTAGGAAACACTTTTTGAAAGATAAAAAGTGCATTTTATATACAACTATATAGATCAGACCAAAATGAGGGAAAGAGGGACTTTTGTTCCAAGTCAGGGACAGTCCCTCGAAATCAGGGTCATTTGGGACCTATGGGTTGGGCATCACTGGGGGGGGGGCAGCGGGACAATGATGTCAGCAAGAGTAGTCTGGCCACACCCACTGTTTGCCGTAGCGCACATAGTTACTACTCTCCCTAGGGCACCTAAAGCTGTCCTGAGTCTTTTATAATCCTGTACTATATACTACAGAAAAAAAATGTGCCCTGTGCCACTAAAGTGTTTGGGTTTGGCTTGAAGAAAAGGTGGCAACCCTAGTGCAAGGGCCACATGACAAGGCCTGGCAGGCTGTATTCGGCCTGCGGGGTTTGTGTGTGACATTTGTGCTCTAGGCAAAACGGGCAGCTAAGCCTTGCAGTGGGAAGTTTTAATATTGATTGGAACACGGAAGGATTTTAAACTTCTAAAATCCCAATTATTCACTCTTTTTTTTCTTTTTGCCGCCTGCGTCCCTGCTGAAGAGATTTCTCTTCACTTCCTGTCTCAGAGGTGCAACAGACATCGAGAGGAAATACCTCCACAATTAGAGCAAAAGTCCCTCTCAGACAATTGTCATCGGAACAAATGTCCCAACTGAAAGATTTCCCAGTTAAACAGTAATAAATAGTAATAGCAATAGTACTCTGACTATATAATAGTACAATAGTACTCCGACTATATACTAGTACAATAGTACTCCGACTATATACTAGTACAATAGTACTCCGACTATATAATAGTACAATAGTACAATAGTACTCTGACTAAGGTAAAAAATCATAGGGAAACTGTGATAGGGAGATTCTCAGATTATGATTCCAAAGCTGCTTTTTTGAGCGGGGGATTTTATCATATATCTGCCACAGTGACTCTTCCATGAATTCATTCATTCACCATGAGCACTATTACTAAAAACCACTACCTCTGTTATTTGTTTTTCTGTAGCCCTGATTAAACGTTTGTGACTAAATTACAGGTCTGTAATTTGCCCACTATAATCAAGGCAAACAGTTCTGAGGCTGCAGCCTGACACTTTATCACTAGATGGCGGTATAACATGTGTTATAGATGACAGCCGAAAAAGAAGAATTTATAATGTCTGCTTTTGCATTTTCTTTCTTGTATTTATTTTATTTTCTTTGTGTAATATTTTGTATAGATTTTCCTAAATGTTTATGTTTAGGACTACAGTATGCTAAGTGAAATTTAAAAAAAAAAAAAAAAAAAAATATATATATATATATATATATATATATATATTTTTAAACATTTTAGACAGCAGTCTAGGAGATACTGTATATACATATTACATCTATAAACATATATTTGCCATGCTAATAATAATGCTGTAAAAATTGCACCAATTAAGTGTGATTTAAAAAATGATAATGTAAAATTTAAAAAAATATAAAAAAAATGTAATCTTCAGGAACCACTACTCATCCCTAATGTTAAAAGAGTAGTTTGGGAATTAAAACAAACATTCATGTTCGCCTAGGTGGATGCAGAATTGATCCATGCTGCATCTGTCGCCCCATCCGCTCTAAGCCAGAGAACTGTGAGATAAAACACCACTGATCGCTCAGTCCTTGGTTTTCAGTCTGCAGGGAGCTGGAGACTATACGTTACTGGCTCTCAGCTTTGCTTTCCCAGCGCTTACTGGCAAGGGAGGACTGACAACTCATGGGGCCCCTGGCAATAGGAGATTATTGGGCCCCCGGGCAATAGGAGAAGATTATGGGGCCCCTGGGCAATAGGAGATTATGGGGCCCCTGGGCAATAGATTATGGGACCACACAATATACATATACACGTATACAGTATACACACACAGGCACACAGTATACACATACACACACCGAAAAATTACTGGAGAGGCGGGGCAGCTATAATCTTGGGATTTAAAAAAAAAACACAGATTTTTACATACTGTCCATTGTTTTATTGAGGCTGGCAACCCTGATGGGGCCCCTTAGTGGCATGGGGCCCTCGGGCAGTGCCCGAGTACCCGAATGGTCAGTCCGCCCCTGCTCACTGGAGACCCGGACTGAGGAGGGGATGGGAGCTGCTGGCTTAGGCTCTCAGTGGCACGTTGAGAGGTTGAGGCAGCTGCCGGTGGAGGCATCTCGGTGGATCCTTACGTAGCGCACTACTTCCTTGGGAGCTGCTGGGTGTGTTCATACCTTTCTGTTAACTGCTTCCGTTCTTCCACCCCTGCACGAATTACAATCAGCATGAACTCTTAAAAGAACTTTATTTTCTTGGTTGCAGTATGTTACAAGATTGCTTATGGAAATACGAGCTGCCTCTCTCTTTCTGATTCCTGAGTGTAATCAAAGTCCTTTCCTGTAGTGAACTGACCAATGCCCCTCTGAAAAGCATTGTGGTCATGTGCATGCTGGAAGCCCCAGGCCTCACCTGCCTATCGTGACTCCTGCGATCCTCCCGCGTCAGTTCAGGAAAGTACCGCTGGGTTGCACTCCCATGGCACACTCCCACCGACATTCCATGATTGCCACGGAAAGCCGATCCCAGTCTACTGCGTCCTTTTTGCAGCTACTTCCCCCTCCGCATGGTCAGAAACATCCCAGCTTGAGATGCCCGGTCCTCTTCTCCTGGAGTTACATGGTGGCTTTGTTGTTGTTGAACCATCCAGCACTGAGGTCTCTGAACCTTCAGACCTTCCAGTCCTGTTCCTGCTATCCAGCGTTGGGGTCTCTGAACCCCCGGGCCCGCAAGCCTGATCCTTGCTGGTTACATTTCTGCTGCTTCTCTGCTCCAGACTCTTCCCATCTGCTCCCCCAGAGCATGTGACCCCCAGGTTATATGCGAGGCCTGCCAATACAATTTAATGATTGGTCCAGGGCTCTCCATACAAACTGCCTTCACCCCAGTCCCCTGCCGGCCTTCCTTCCAGAACATTTCAATAGAAGGTAAGGGAGATCTTTCAGGGCAGAATAAAGGTGGCCACACCCCCCCCCCCTCTACTCTGTTAATCCTCCTCTCTCAAACAGACAACCAGACCTTAAAGTGGAAGGCCCTGGTTAAATTTACCCAACACTTACCTTATCTAAACTATTTAGCATCTGCCTAAAGGTGGTGGGCGCTACACTTACATTCAAGTTGGGATCATTCTGGGGACATTAGCCTGCTGTCTATGAAAACTGGTCACATGAGTGTAGAACGAATTGCACTCCTGTGATCCACAGGAGAAGTATGGTCATACTTCTCCTTTAACCGCTTGCCGACCAGCTGCCGTCATTGTACATTGCAGCAATAGCCGGAGCCGATGCACGTGGCCGTCAGCCACAATATCTGCCGGCCACCCGCGATCTCTCCACAGAGAGATGTCAGAGAGATGTCAATGTAAACAGACAGATCCCCGTTCTGACAGGGGAGAAGAGACAGATCTGCTGTTCCTAGTGATCAGGAACAGTGATTTCTCTCCTCCTCCAGTCAGTTCCATCCCCCTACAGTTAGAAACACCTCCCAAGGGAACACTTAACCCCTTGAACACCCCCTAGTGTCAACCCCTCCCCTGCCAGTGACATTTATACAGTAATCAGTGGCTATTTTAGCTCTGTATAAAGGTCACTGGTCCCAAAAAAGTGTTGTGTCCGATCTGTCTGCCGCAATGTCGCAGTCCTGCTAAAAAAATCGCTGATCACCGCCATTACTAGCAAAAAATAAATAAATAATAAAAATGCCATAAATGTATCCCCTATTTTGTAGACACTATACCTTTTGGGCAAACCAATCAATATATGCTTATCGCCATTTCTTTTTACCAAAAATGTATAGAAGAATCGCTCTAAACTGATGAAGAATGTTTTTTTTATATTTGGGATATTTATTATAGCAAAAAGCAAAAAAAATGTTTTTTTTTTTTTAAATTGACGCTATTTTTTTGTTTGTAGCACAAAAAATAAAAAACGCAGAGGCAATCAAATACCACCTAAAAAAAAAAGCTCTATTTGTGGGAAAAAAAAGGATATAAATGTTGTTTGGCTACGTCATTGTCAGTTAAAGCGACGCAGTGTGGTATCGCTAAAAATGGCCTAGTGATTGAGGGGGCAAATCCTTCCGGTCTTTATGTGGTTAAGTACATAAATTGGTAAAACTCCTTGCCAGGTTTTAACACCGTAAAAATTGGAAAAGTTCAGAAAAATTAAACACGTATCTATCTATCTATCTATCTATCTATCTATCTATCTATCTGTCTATTTTCATA
Source organism: Lithobates pipiens (assembly GCF_037356315.1). Lineage (NCBI taxonomy): Eukaryota > Metazoa > Chordata > Amphibia > Anura > Ranidae > Lithobates > Lithobates pipiens. The sequence goes on from NW_027507784.1 coordinate 63,062,400, forward strand.
CAGTAAATGTCTTTTGCATTCTGCTCTTTAGATATTCCATCTCTCAGCCTGTCCGGTATGAACTGACATTATTCTAGAAAATGATCTCCTCCTCATTCTACAGATATGTTCTCTGACAAGATTGAAAGCTTTGGCTGTAACCATCAAATATCAATAGATCATGCTGCAGAGTTTGATTTTTATTACCGCTGGTGAAAAAGTTCCATCTGCAAAGGAAGAAGAACATAACATGACATATCTGTCACTCACGTACAGCGTCCTTTACCATCGGACTACATTCTGTCCAATCTAGCCAGACTGGTATATTTCCTCTCTAATGTGAGGATGGCAGCACTTTGACAATCAGTGCAATTAATCTGCTGGCAGGCAGCTGCCCATAGGGCATTTTGTTCTCTTCTTGTGTTCAATCGTGCACAAAAATGAATTAACCCTTTAGGACTACAACTGATCCCAACCAATATAAGAACAATCAGTGTTATAACGCTCATCATCATCCGTGTTATAACATACGCTATATTGTCAAAAGTATTGTGACTCCTGCCTTTACACGCAACATTCATTTTTATGGCATCCCAGTCTTAGTCTGTAGGGTTCAATACTGAGTTGCTTTGCAGCTATAACAACTCTTAACTCTTCTTTGAAGGCTGTCCACAAGATTTAGGAGTTTGTCTATGGGAATGTTTGACCATTCTTCCAGAAGTGCAATACAATTTAATGATTGGTCCAGGGCTCTCCATACAAACTGCCTGCACCCCAGTCCCCTGCCCACCTTCCTTCCAGAAGGAGGTCAGGCACTGATGTTGGACAAGAAGGCCTGGTTCGCAGTCTCCACTCTAATTCATCCCAAAGGTGTTCTATCGGGTTGAGGTCAGGACTCTGTGAAGGCCAGTCAAGTTCCTCCACCACAAACTTGCTCATCCATGTCTTTACAGACCTTGCTTTGTGCACTGGTGGGCAGTCATGTTGGAATGGGAAGGGTCCATCCCTAAACTTTTCCCACAAAGTTGGAAGCGTGAAATTGTCCAAAATATATTGGTATACTGGCACTTTATAAGTTCCCTTCACTGAAACTAAGGGGCCAAGCCCAACCCCTGAAAAGCAACCCCACACCATAATCTCACCTCCACCGAATGATTTGGACCAGTGCACAAATCAAGGTCCACAAAGACATGGATTAGCAAGTTTGCGGTAGAGGAACTTGACTGGCCTGCACAGAGTCCTAACCTCAACCCAGTAGAGTACCTTTGGGATAATTAAAGCAGAGACTGTGATCCAGGCCTTCTTGTCCAATATCAGTGCCTGACCTCACAAATGTGCTTCTGAAAGAATAGTCAAACATTCCCATAGACACACTCCTAAACCTTGTGGACAGCCTTCCTAAATGACATGTTTACCGGTCCCTTCCTCCACTCTCCATCCTGACAGAGCCCTGGGCGGGAGAGGAGAGAAGGGAAACTGGCTGCCGAGGACAAAGGGCAGAGGAGGAGGAGGACAGGGAGCCAGAGGAGAATGGGGGAGGGCAGAAAACGTCACGGAGGGGGGCTGGTGAAGGACAGGGGGCAAGAGGAGCGGCCGGAGGAGGAGGACACAAGGAATAACCAGGAATGATCGGTTCCACGGGAAGGACAGCTGTGAACACTGATCTCACTGTATAGCTTTTTAGCTGACAGCCAAGGGAGGGAGAGAAGGAGAAGCGGCTGTCGGCTAAAAAGCTATACAGGGAGATCGGTGTTCACAGCTGTCCCTCCCTCTGCACCAATCAATCCCTGCTGTAAACCAGGGAACCATGCAGAAACAGCCATGCAGCCAAGATATCGGGAGACGCTTGTGGGTGTCCGGGAGCTGCAGCAGATGTGCGGGATACTTCTGCACCTCATGGGAGACTTGGGATGTCTGGATACATTTGGGTTGATTTACTAAAGGCAACTTGCAGTTGCACTCTGCAATTGCTCCAGAGCTAAGTAAATGAGGTAAAGCTTCACTTTGCAAAGAATACCCAATCACATGCAAGGAAAATAAAAACTGCATTTTTGCTTGCACATGATTGGATGATGGAAGTCAGCAGAGCTTCTGCTCATTTACTAAGCTCTGGAGCATCTGCTCTTGCAGAGGTCCGCTGCACTTTGCAAAGTGCACAGTCTATTTGCATTTAGTAAATCAACCTCGTTGCTCTAAGCTGGACCAGTGTAACTACAGGCATACCCCCCTTTTAAGTACACAATGGGGTTTATTTACTAAAGCTAGAAAGTGCAAAATCAGACTCACTTCTGCATAGAAACCAATGAGCTTCTAACCCCAGCTTGTTGAATTAAGCCTTGGTAATAAAACCTGGAAGCTGATTGGTTTCTATGCAGAAGTGAGCCTAATTTTGCATGTTCTAGCTCTAGTAAATAAACCTAATTGTGTACTTAAAAGAGGGGTATGCCTGTATATAGAAAAGATCTATACCTGGATTTCTCCTTTAACAATCCAATTGTGAATAACACATTCTTGTTCTCTTAATTCATCTGCACATAATGGATAACCAAAGTGAATATTAACACAATTTAATGTGTGAAGATTTTCCACTCCCTTCGTAAATCAGCCCCCACTTAGTGTCACCTCTGCTTTCAAATTAAGGTGGAAACCTCCTGAATCCATGTTGCTATCATAGTATTTTCTTCACTACCCTTAAAGGTTCATCAACAGGCTTTGCTCCGCTGAGATTCATCACAACATGTTGTGATATTGCCCTGGGAGTACGCGGAGTGCTCGTGCATCACAGCAACAGTCCAGATAAGAGCTGGAAGTAGTGCTGTGTCATGGAAATGCTCCTGCAATCTCTGAAGTACAGCCAGAGCAAGCCAGCTGCAGAGAGCAGGTGTTAAAAGCACCACTCGGTGAATAATCTAAGAATCCCAGTCTATTAGCATTGTCAAGTCACCAAGCTGGCCAGACAGCTTGGCACACTGATCCTGTATTTTGCTCCCCAGCCTAGAATGAACCTGTCATTTGTCTGTACACAGCAAAGCAATAAGTTTCCTCTAGAAGCGTATACTCTCCTTTTCTTTGTTCCCTTCGTCACGACCGATAGGAACTTATAAAAAAAATACTTTGCGGCATGGCGAGTATATTACTCACACCCTTTCTTCCCACAATGACGTCCTGGGTAGGGATGAGCATAATGTTCGAACAGAACCAGGTCTGTTCAGGGGTTCAAATTAACATCTGAACATTTACCTATTCGGCGGAAGTCGAATGCGAAGTCTAATAACTGTATTTTACTACTGCAATTTTACATGACAACTTCCCGTTGTCAATGGTTATTAACCTCTTCAGCCCCGGAAGATTTTACCTGACCAGAGCACTTTTTGCAATTCGGCACCGCGTCGCTTTAGCTGACTTTGCACCCAAAACAAAACTGACGTTCTTTTTTTCCCCCACAAATAGAGCTTTCTTTTAGTGGTATTTGATCACCTTTGCGGTTTTTATTTTTTGCACTATAAACAAAAAAAACCAACAATTTTGGGAAAAAAAGCAATATTTTTTTACGTTTTGCTATAATAAATATCCCCAAAAAATATATAAAAAAAAATAATTTCTTTCTCAGTTTAGGCCAATATGTATTCTACATATTTTTGGTAAAAAAAAAAAATCTCAATAAGTGCATATTGCTTGGTTTGCACAGTTAAGTTATAGCGTCTACAAAATAGGGGATAGATTTATGGCATTTTTATTATAATTTTTTTTTTTTTATTAGTAATGGTGGCGATCTGTGATTTTTATCGTGACTGCGTCATTATGGCGGACACATCGGACACTTTTGACACTATTTTGGGACCATTGTCATTTATACAGCGATCAGTGCTATGAAAATACACTGATTACTCTGTAAATGACACTGGCAGGGAGGGCGGTTAAACACTAGGGGACGATCAAAGGGTAAAGTGTGTCCTAGGGAGTGATTCTAACTGTGGAGGGGGGGGTGGGCTTCCACTGACGTGACAGTGATCACTACTTCCAATGACAGGGAGCAGTAGATCCCCATCATGTCACTAGGCAGAACAGAAAATGCCTTGTTTAGATAGCCATCTCCCCGTTCTACCTCTCCACACCACAATCACGGGCTGCCGGTGAACATCGAGTTCCCGGGACCAGCGGGCACGATCCCGCGGTGGGCGTGCCCCATAGGCGGCAAATTTAAAGAGGACGTACAGGTACACCCATTTGCCTGCCTGTGCCATTCTGCCGACGTACATCTGTGTGTGGCGGTCGGCAAGCCGTTAAGGACACAAGTGGGTACAGGCACCACTGAGTCAGTAACAGCCAGTGACATCACCTGTCCCATTCACTTACACAGCCAAACAACCTGGGGATCCCCCCATAAATCATACCAGACCATTCAGCGGGCATGCTGATGTTCACTGCATAGGCATGTTCCACCTTTGTTACCGTCACAAAGGCTACCCTGAAAAATACCTTGCAGTTGCTGCTGGAGTGCATGTAGACAGGAAGTGGCTGAAAAATGCTGGACTTTGTTTTAATGTGTTTTTGCCTTCCTCTGTATCCGGGTTCTGAATTCGGAGGTTTTCAACGTACAGATTTGATTTTTTTTCTATTGGTGTTAAACTAGATGAATATTGGTGTTAAACTTAGGTTTTCAACCTAAGTATGTAAAAAAAATGGCAGTTGATACAGTTGATGCACAAGCTACTACCTATAAAAAGAGAGAGGATGCATCATTAGATTGGCAGAAGATGGATACAGAAAGCAGCACATTCTGCTTAGGGGCGTGTGTGTGCGCTGCCAGCACATCGCTTTTTGTTGTGATTAGTCACAGCAGTAGCAGATCAGCGGTTGTGACCAATGAATCATCATCAAGAGAGGCTGGACAGAGCTCTGCCTATGTAACCAAGGCAGAGCTCCGTTCTGACAGCGTGGATGTGATGGAAAATCCATCACATCCCTCAGTAAAAGCACCTCACAAAGTACACAAAAACAATGCCTAGGCAACTTTTAACCCTTTGATCGCCCCCTACATGTTTAACCTCCTCCCAGCCAGTATCATTAGTACAGTGACAGTGTATATTTTTAGCACCGATCACTATATTGGTGTCACTGGTTCCCCAAATTGTCAAAAGTGTCTGATTGTCCACAGCAATATCGCAGTCTGGCTATAAGTCACTGACTGCCGCCATAACTAGTATAAAAAATTACAGATCACTGAGCTCCCAGTCTATCTCACTAAACTAGATGATTCTCTGCCACTGAATCCCGTGTGCTCCTCCAATCTTCACTGTAGTATCTTCCTCAAGAGTCACCCACGACTCTCTGCTGGGTCCCTAGCTTGGCACTCAAGATACCTCTCAAGATTCACCCCACTGGCCTGCTCGGTCCCTGGCTTGACACGCAAGACTGCTCTGCAAGTGTCACCTCCACTGGCTGGGTCCCTGGCTTGATGCCCACTGAACTTTGCCAATTCTTCACCATCCCTGCTTGGTGAGAATACTGCTCCAGTACTTGTTTCAGCTACTCACTGTGGTCCCTGGTAATAAGGTGGATGGTCCCTTAGTGGCAACAGCTTCCCCTCTACCTCTGACCATGAGAGGTTCTCCAGCCAGCAGAACCGTCACTTCTGGTTGGACTTCAAGCCGCAATCCCAACCCTGCGCAGTTCTCCCGCTTCTGTTTAGGCTCTCAGACAGCCTATCAGCCAGATTGGCCCGGGATAGGCCCAATTTCTTGCCCAACAGCCCTGGCAATACAACTCATATCCACCCAGACAGCCAACTAGGTGGCACAGAACATTGATCACCTGACTCCACCCAAATATATATACATTCTCCCAGCAGGCCAAGGGATTTAAGAAAACCCCTGCCCATTGGCTGGTTATACCCCATATACCCATAATCTGATCTTGCAGTGCCCTTCTCATATCTAATGCCACCAGGTACCTGGCCAACCTAGCGGCAAAATAGAGAAGTGCAGCAATTACAGACAACGTGAAATCAATTGATCCTCAACAATTAGCCAAGGTAGCTATAACTGGCAGGTAAATTTAGGAGCAACCCTGCCTAAAATCAAGGGTGCTACACTAAGCTCTGGAGAAACTGCATTCGCAGAGTGCACAGTCTATTTGGCTTTAGTAAATCAACCCCATTAAAGTGAACAAATCACTCATGTTTGTCTACATGTTCTCATCCCCACAAGGCGCCTTTTTTTTTTGGTACACATTTTTGCATAAATCAACCTCATAGCTTTGCCTTGTATGTGCAAAGAACGGGTTCACTTTAAACTGAACGGGAATTGAGTTTATTTCAGCAATGTTCCAGCTCATAAACTTTTATTTTCCAGTCTTCTAGAAAGCTTTCAATGCGTGCTTTGTGTTTGTATCACATTTTCATCAATGTCGAAGACCGGCAGCTCAATTGTAAATACAATTAACCCCTCCTATAGTAATGGCAACTTGTATTGTCTGAGCAGTCCAAGGACATCAACAACAATTGTGCTGGGAAATGGGGGGATGACATATAAATTAGGAACGTTAATTGGTGTTTTTTGCACTTTAGCTTTCACTGTGCATATTAATTCACAAATCCCTGGTGAGCCAGGTATGCTTATGACAGGAATTACATCACCGGTGCACAGCAGTGAGCACCGTAACTGCCGCTGGAACTGTTGTGGTTTTGTCAGAACGAAGAAAACAGAAGGTGAAGTGATTGTTAAGTAAAGGGGAACAAATGATTTTGAGGCTATCTGGGTGGATAATATTAAATCTCAGGATAAAAATTAACAATATTCTGTAGATTACATTGGGTATGGTATACAGCAGGGGATCTGCAAACTGCAGCACAGGGGCCAAATGCAGCAATTTGCTTGGCTTTATCCGGCCCTTGGGGCATTATTCCTTCTACTGACAACAACAATTGGTCCATATTCTTCCCTAAATACCAATATTGGGGCACTCTTTACTCCCAGTGACCTCAGATTTTCTACTCCCACTGCCCACAGTACCCCCCCCCCCCCCTTTGTTTAGAAAGTTTGGAGAACCCTGGTATACAGATAGGTCTGGAGTTAAAAGAAGAAGGGATAAATGGAGAGCTGGCATGACAGGATTAAAAAGGGGTTGGCATAAGAAGAGGGCTTTTGGTCAGTGGGAAGTATTATTAAAGTAAGTACTCATGTGATTGGTTGGGAGGACTCTAGAGAGTGGTACTGCAGGAAAGGGATCAGTAGGAGGGTCTTAAGAAGTTATCACTCGGAGAAGAACGTGCTTGAGACAACGAGCCACCCCCCTTCCCTTATTGAAATTCCTTGGCATGTGGTCTACGGTTGGGAATGTGGTTTCTTGACATTTAGTCATGGCAGCTGGCGGGATACTAGGTCTTGGGTTTTTTGAGAGTAAACATGTACTTTTGTAGGGACCTGTCCTTGGTACGGCTCCCATTATTATGGTTGGTGGTATCTGCGAGTAGTGGTTTGTCTCCAAGTCAGTGTTTGTTGCGGCTGTAGGCCTAAAAATTTTCAGTGGTTATGCAGTAGTTGATGCCCACAAGGACCTTGTGACTCCTGTTCTTTGACAATATACTGGATGATCATATGTTGGTTAGGGATTAGCCCCCAGTTCGGTTCGCATCAGAACATGCGAACAGGCAATAAATTTGTTCGAACATCTGAGCACTGTTAAAGTCTATGGGACTCGAACATGAAAAATCGAAAGTGCTAATTTTAAAGGCTTATATACAAGTTATTATCATAAAAAGTGTTTGGGGACCTGGGTCCTGCCCCAGGGGACATGTATCAAGGCAAACTGACGTTTTTTCAGGAGCAGTGATTTTAATAATGCTTAAAGTGAAACAATAAAAGTGAAATATTCATTTAAATTTCATACCTGGGGGGGGGGGGGGGGGTGTGTATAGTATGCCTGTGAAGGGGCGCTTGTTTCCCGTGCTTAGAACTGTCCCTGCACAAAGTGTAATTTCTGAAGGAAAAAGTAATTTAAAAGCACTCGTGGCTATAATGAATTGTCGGCTCCTGGTAATACAGAGAACAGCCATTGAAAATCATTGATTAAATTGGAAGACATCATTTTTGACGAAACGGCATAGGGAGGAGCGGCGTGCTGACGTCACCACGAATTCACGCTAGTCCCGGAAGCGACAGGCAGCGATTGAATAGCCAGCCGTGTGATACGGTTGTTTTATATTTATTAAAGAAGTTTACAGTATTACACTATGGCGGTTCTTCTGTTTTATTATATGGCAAATGAGCAATAATCCACAAGGTGTATGTATTGGAGGACTCCATTACCTTCCTAAGTGAAGCAGAGGATAGTGATCTTGCTAATCTGACACGGAGACCCTGGCAGGGGAAAAGCCACAGGCATGATTAGATCCCCATAGACAAGGGATCTGAATAGCTGGTAAGCGGCAGTACTTTTGTTTGTTGGAGGATCCTTTCACTGTACTATGGTACATCTTCTTGGGTGACATGTGAAATATCACTTTGGTAGGTTCTGAGAGACTGATCTGGATTTTTTAAACCCCTTTTGGAATGCGGATTATATACTGCAATTTGGACATTGGAGTTTTTTATATACATTTTTGGTTTATCATTGCACTGAATTGAATTTTTTGGAGCAGTTTCACTATCACGCAATTGTAGTAGCTTTTGCCACTACTCATCTAATTAATTTTGGTATACACTATATGGGTCAACTGTATACGTTTTTTCTTTGCAGGAATTTATAGCGCAACTTTTCTTTTTTAGTGTATGTCCAGTTATGAAAACTAAATGAAAATTATCCCACATTTCCCAAAATCGATGAAAACTAGGATGAAAACGAACGAAAACGGAATGAAAATGTGAGGGAGCACCGCCTGTAAAGTTTGTACTAAAATGCACTGGAGATTTTAGTCAACTAAATACAACTAAAACCATTGCACATGACTAGAATACAACTAAAACTAAAATGGCATTTTAGTCAAAAGACTATGACTTAAATTAAATTGAGATTTGATGCTAAAAGGAACTCAAGTAAATACTTACATATACCCAGTGAAGTGACTGACCTCAGGTGATACACAGCGATTAAACAAATTATCCTGCTTAAGTTGTACCTGTTTATCTGAGGTCTTCTCTTCTCTACAGCTATTCAAAGTGCAGAATTTATAAGCTTGTCTGAGAATTCAGAAAAAAAAGGTTTGGCGAGCTAAGGTTACACTCTGCAGAGCTCAGTGAGGAGAGCTCTGAGAGCTGATTGGATGAAGGGACACAGCTCTTCACACAGCACACAGGAACAGAGCTGAGCCTGTTAATCAGCTGGAGCTGCCTCCTCTGTCGCCATGTTTCTAAGGAAAATTTGTCAGACGTGACTCATGCTGATAGCAGAGGACCAAAGCAACAGATAGAATGACACTCAGGCCGCGTACACACGCGCGGACTGTTCGCCCAACTTTGTCCGTCAAACAGTTTCGGCAAACAGTCCGCTCAAAATTAGCATGGACGGACATGGCCACACACGACGAACGAACAGTTTGCTGAAACCGTGCGCGATGACGTGAACGGCACGTACGACGGGACGAAAAATACGACGTCCTATACACTGCATTATAGCTTTCGGCGTGAAAATCCTTTCTGAGCATGCGCGCAACTTTGTTTGACGAACAAGCCTACACACGGGCGGACTGTTCGCTCAAACAAGGTTTCAGCGGACAGTTTTTCGGAATTTCCGAAAAACCTTGTCCGTCCAACTGTCCGCTGAAACTGTCCGCTGAAAGCCCACACACGAGCGGACTGTCCGCCCAAACACTGTTCAGCGGACAAAGTTGGGCGAACAGTCCGCCCGTGTGTACGCGGCCTTAGGGGTTGATATACTGAAGGCTAATAGACAAATTTTGCACTTTGCAAAATGCAGATGCACTCTGCAAGTGCAGTTGCTTCAGAGCTTAGTAAATGAGAAAAAAAACTTCACTTTGCAAAGAATACCCAATCACATAAAAAAAATGCATTTTTGCTTGCACACGATTGAATGATGGAAGTCAGCAGAGCTCCTCCTCATTTAATAAGCTCTGGAGGAACTGCACTTAGAGTGCAACTGCATTTTGCAAAGTGCACAATCTAAGTCTATTTGCATTCAGTAAATCAACCCCTTAGTGCTCTGGATTGAGACAAGTACACACCATAAAGGGATATGCTTTGTTCATATTTCATGTCTGAGGTTTACAACCACTTACCACAAGGTTAAAAATGTCCAACTTTTAAAACCACTTTAAGCTCAAGTTCACAACGGGCCGTTTTGACATGCGACTTGACATGTCAAATCGGCGCCTATTGTTGGCAGCGTCCGCATCGGTGTGATGCCAACTCTGCGGCGCAGCACCGATTCCCAAAAGTAGTTCCTGCATTACCTTTGGCGAATTTGGGGGTGATTTGAATACACATCTGTGCATGAAACCACACATACGTCTGTCAAATCGCCCCTGCAGTCGGACGGAAATGCCGGTTTGAAATTGTGCGTTTTCAGCCGAACTTGCACAATTTCAAACTGGACCTCTTAGGGGTGTACTCACTTTTGTTGCCAGCGGTTTAGACATTAATGGCTGTGTGTTGAGTTATTTTAAGGGGACAGCAAATTGACACTGTTATACAAGCTGTACACTCACTACTTTACATTACATTGTAGCAAAGTGTCATTTATTCAGTGTTGTCACATGAAAAGGTATAATACTGGCCAGCTCAGTAGATTTCTTTAAGAAAGGCCTGGATACTTTCCTAAATGTACATAATATAACTGGGTACTAACATTTATAGGCAGTACCGTCTTTAATATTGATTGGACCCTGGGCAAACATTTTTTGCCCCCCCCATGCAATTTCACTCTCCATCTGCTCTGAGACATACAATAAATAGCAGCTAGACTTAAAATCAGTTTACTGTATCAGATCAGGCAGCAATTGCAATTGGTTGCCAGCAGTTTCAGCATATCATTACTGCTTACTGACTGGTTGCTAGAGATTACAGCAAATGATTACTGTACAGTATTACTACTCACTGATTGGTTGCTAGAGGTTACAGCACATCATCTCCTCACTGCAGGGGGGCATGATATACATATGAATGCTGCCTTTATTTACATATCGATTCCGTCAGCCGCAGCTATTTACATATGAATGCTGGTTATTTACATGTAAATACAGGGTCTGAAGGTGAGTCATCTGTACACAACAATAAGGCAGAGCTGGGCAGCATTAGTACCAGCACATCACACTGAGATATTGGGACACAGCACAGGACTAAAACTTCTAAGGAAAAGGGAATTTAAACTGGGATAGTTGGCAAGTGTGAGGCAGCTGCTTTGGGCCCCACAACAATGACAGGGCCCAGGACAGCTGCCCCTTTTGCCCTGCCTTAAAGACGGCCCTGTTTATAGGTAATGTTGATCCAGTGAAAATCGGATTGCCTCCCGGGGGATCAGGAAGGAATTTTTTCCCCTGCTGTAGCAAATTGGATCATGCTCTGCTGTTTTTTTTTGCCTTCCTCTGGATTAACCGTGGGTACAGAATTGGGTATATTGTTATTGATTGCACGATATTTTTTATATTATTTATTTATTGTTTTATGGTTGAACTGGATGGCCTTGTGTCCTTTCTCAACCTGGCTAACTATGTAATAAAATATTTACAAAAATGTGAGGGGTGTACCCACTTTTGTGAGATATATATATATATATATATATATATATATATATATATATATATATATACACACACACACACACACATATATATATATATATATATATATATATATATATATACACACACACACACACACACACACACACACATATATATATATATATATATATATATATATATGTATATATATATATATACACACACACACATATATATATATATATATATATACATATATACATATATACATACATACACATATACATACACACACACACACACATACACACACACGATATAACATCCCCTTGTCCCTTGAAGTTTTAGTCCTGTGCTGCTACTAATGCTGCCCAGCTCTGCCCTATTGTTGTGTACAGATGACTCACCTGCAGACCTGTGTTTACATGTAAATACTGCCATTCATATGTAAATAGCAGTCACATGCAAATAGCTGTGGGCCAACGGCATTGATATGTAAATAAAGGCAGCATTCATAGGTATATCATGCCCCCCCTGCAGCGAGGAGAAGATGTGCTGTAACCTATCGCAACCAGTGAGCAGTATTACTGTACAGTAATCTCTAGCAGCCAATCAACAAGCAGAAATGTGCTGTAACTTCTAGCAACTAATCAATGAGCCTTAAGGAGTGCTGTAACCTCTAGCAACCAGTCAGTAAGCAGTAATGATATGCTGTAACCTCTGGCAACCAATCGCAATTGCTGCCTGATCTGATACAGTAAACTGATTTTAAGTCTAGCTGCTATTTATTGTATGTCTCAGAGAAGGTGGAGAGCGAAATTGCATGGGGGGGGGGAGCCCTAAGAAAATTTTTGCCCAGGGTCCAATCAATATTAAAGACGGCCCTGCATATATATATATATATATATATATATATATATATATATATATATATATATATATACACACATATATATATAAAAATATAAATAAATTTTGTTATGGTAAGTCCAATTGACTGTTTTAGGGAACAAATGTGTTGTAGTAATACTGAGCTGGATATCGAGCTCAGGACAAGTTTTTCTGTTAGACCTATTCAGTAGTTCTAGAAGTCAACCTTTAGGTGGCGCTCCATCCTTATGGCTCAGACTATATCAGCTAATGGGATTCAAACACCTCCCTCTGGTTAATGGTTGGCTCCAGAGCTTTATAATAACCATAGACAGATAAAGACAGCAGCTTTCTTCGCTGCTTGACTGAACTAAAAGAAAACTGATTAAAATTGCAGGGAAAAGGCCACTCCAAAGACCGGCTAAAGAAAGCTGCGCTGATTTTTTTTTTCTTCCTCCCCTTCTCTTTGCTGTTCCTTTACCACCCTCAGTGCCAAACAGCAGGAGAGGGAAAAGAAGGCAAATCCAATGATTAATGGACTCTTTGCTTTGAATTCTTTCTGCCACTTTCAGCAGGACCACCTGTTTCACGTCTCATTGAATTACAAGGACTTTGGAAAGATGAACCAAACAGATGCTACACTTTTTCTCTCCAACAGCAGTAACTCTTTGGGCAACCTCTTTAATTGCTGCACCCAGGCTTCTGTGGTCACAGACGATGGGTTCGAGGTCCCCTCCGTGGACGAGAGAAACCTCTTCGTCATGCGAGTCGTTCAGATCGCAGTTATGTGCGTCTTGTCCCTCACCGTCATCTTTGGGATTTTCTTCCTAGGGTGCAACCTGCTAATCAAATCAGAGGGCATGATAAACTTTTTGGTGAAGGAAAGGAGACCGTCCAAAGAAGTTGAAGCGGTAATCGCTGGCCCGTACTGAGAGCGTTGAAGGAAAGAACGACAAAAAAATAAAAATAAATATATATATTGCTGTCTTTGGGCAGCTGTCCGTAGCAACATGTTTTTTCCGTTTCTACGTCCCATGAAGAACAACTAAAAATGAAGACAGGCATCTGGAGGATGGCGCAAATGGGGAAAAAGAAAAAGTTGATCCAAAAAAAATTTTGATGGGAAGAGATGCAGTGATTGTCAACTGAAGATAAAAGAATTTGCAGCACTTTAACGAAAGGAAAGATGGATCAACTTGCTGATGAGTCAAGGCAGAGCTTGAGACAGATACTCATGTACAGTACTCAAAAAGCACAAAAAAATAAAGTGTTTTCTTCGCTTCTCATCAAAGAAGGGCGTGCTTTGATATTTTGATTGTAATATTTTTTTATTATAAATTTTTTTTTTTTTCCTTTTCAAAGACAAATACTTTGATACGGTACATTTGATACATAAAAAAACAAAAAAAACAAAAAAAAAAAAAATCAAGGCATTATTTATTAATCCTTTTTATTTGGGGGACTGTTTGAATATTGTTTTGCTTTTTTGAACAAAGAAAACTGTGAATGTTTGCTATCTTTTAATATGTCGTTTTTTATACTTGATATGAACTGTATTTTTGCCTTTACACGGGCTAATTTTTAGTTCGATGGTACTTGCTTTGCCTTGTAGTGTTTTATAAAAAGTGAAAACAGATGGAACAGTTTATAATTTAGAGTTCAGTGCCTCATAACGATTGCCTACTATAAATTTGACTTTCAAAAATTGACAGGTTAGCCAACTTCTAAAATACTGTATTACAAAAAAAAAAATCCCGGTAATCCTCAGATATCATTTTTCTTTTTTAGTAAAATAATTCTAGGCAAGGAAATAAATTTATACAATTGCACTCAGTGAAGTTAAGTGTATGTATGTGGGTGTGTATGTATTTTTTATTTTATTTTTTATTTATAAACCCATGCATGATTATAAATATATATATAAAAAAAAGACAATAATCAGAATATAAAAAAAATGACCACCTTGTAATTTTTAAATTTGAAAATTCTTTTTAATTATTTCAGTGAAATATTTATTTGATGTTAGTTAAAACCATCCGATGCTTACTAAATTCTCTATTGTGTACGTGATATCTTACTTTAAATACACAGACTTATATTCCATTGCTTGCATTTGATTTGTCGATGATATAATAGTAAATTCTGTTTATTTAATTCATTATGCACCATCTGTAACGTATTAAAAATGTGTGAATTTAAGCAGACTTGAGAAAAAAAAGAAAGATACATTACTTGAATGTTTTTCCTTCCATTCGGAGATGGAAAAAAAAAAAAAAAGCTGCATTGATTATTATAAACAGTTAGCAAGAGAGCAGGTGCAATTAAGATATGAAAGAAGCCAAGTAGTGGTGGGGGGAAGGGTAATTGTTGGGTGTACATAAGTAATTCATGTCTACAGATTGAAAAAAAAGTGCCACCTTACATCCAGTATATTGTTAACAGCGGAGATCAGAGCACAGCCGCCTCTAATAAAAATAATTTCAGGTGTCAAGGTAGTAATGAATGCTAAATGAAAAGCATCAGCCTAATGCATGTGTGATTCAAATCTTTAATCCAGTATAAGGAGCTGAATTGGTTGACCTTTGGGATTTTGCATAGCTGTGTGCAGATAAATACAGTAAAACCTTGGTTTGAGAGCATTTTGCAAGACAAGCAACATTTTTAAAAATTAATTTTGACTTGATAAACAAGCGATATCTTGATATACAAGTAGCGTCATGTAATTATTGAGTATAAAAGAGAAGAGAGGTGCCTCTAAGTGTAGCAATATGGTTTCAATTAATGAAGACACAACATTTAGCAACTCACTTGGTTGGTATTTAACCATTTCAGCCCTGGAAAGATTTACCCCCTTCCTGACCAGAGCACTTTTTGCACTTCGGCACTGCGTCGCTTCAACTGACAATTGCGCGGTCGTGCGATGTTGCACCCAAAAAAAATTGACGTCCTTTTTTCCCCACAAATAGAGCTTTCTTTTGGTGGTATTTGATCACCTCTGCGGTTTTTATTTTTTTGCGCTATAAACAAAAAAGAGCAACAATTTTGAAAAAAAAAAAAGAAATATTTTTTTTTTTGCTATAATAAAATATTCCCCAAAAATATATAAAAAACAAATTTCTTTCTCAGTTTAGGCCGATATGTTTTCTTATATTTTTGGTGAAAAAAAAAATCGCAATAAGCGTATATTGATTGGTTTGTGCAAAAGTTATAGCATCTACAAAATAGGGGATCGTTTTTTATGCCATTTTCCTTTTAAAAAAAATTCTTACTAGTAATGACAGCGATCTGTGATTTTTATCATTGCTAGGACATTATGGCGGACACATCGGACACTTTTGACACTATTTTGGGACCAATGTCATTTATACAGCGATCAGTGCTATAAAAATGCACTGATTACTGTGTAAATGTCACTGGCAGGGAAGGGGTTAAACACTAGAGGGCGATGAAGGGGTTAAGTGTGTCCTAGGGAGTGATTCTGACTGTGGGGAGGGGTGTGCTTCAAAACACAGGACAGTGAGCACTGCTCCCGATGACAGTTAGCAGTAGATCTCTGTCATGTCACTAGGCAGAACGGGGAAATGCCTTGTTTACAAAGGCGTCTCCCCGTTCTTCAGCTCTGTGACATGGTCGCGGGCACCCGGCAGACATCAAGTCCACAGGGATCCGCGGTCACGGTCATGGAGCACGCGGCGGGCGCGCAGGCCACCCACAATGCCAGCCGTGCCATTGTGCCGACGTATATCGTTGTGCGCTGGTCGGCAAGGGGTTAAAACAGGCACATCTAAGTATGTGGGTATCCGGAGTAAAGCTGTTCACATAGACTGTGCTTCGCACCACCGGCTCTCACCGCTAGTCAGTCTGCAATCGTGACCGGGACGACTACCCTGCAGTAGAGTGATCTGGAAGGGAGGCTTGAAGTGCTCGTGGAGCGCAGCGGGGAAGGGATGACGTCGATGGCGGTCTGTAGAACAGTCTATGTTGACAGCTTTACCCCGGATACCTGCATACTTAAATGTGCCTGTTTTAATTATCAACCATGTGAGTTGCTAAGGCCCCTTTCACACTGGGGCGGTGGGTGCGTCGATGGTAAAGTGCCGCTATTTTTAGCTACGATTTACCATTGATTTTGCGGCGATGTTTGGTCATTAGTGGGGTGCTTTTACACCCGCTATTGGCGGAGAAAGGGTTAAAACCACCCGCAAAGCACTGCTGCGGCAGCGCTTTGCCGGCGGTATAGCTGCGCTGCCCATTGATTTCAATGGGCAGGAGCGGTGGAGGAATGGTATACACACCACTCTTTCACCGCTCCAAAGATGCTGCTAGCAGGATTTTTTTAGCGTCCTGCCAGCGCACCGCTCCAGTGTGAACGCCCTCGGGGCTTTCATATTGGAGACACAGGAGCGGCTCTTTCAGGGCGCTACGCAGGCGCTATTTTTAGCGTTATATCACCTGCAAAGCACCCCAGTGTGAAAGGGGTCTAAATGTTGTATCTTCATTAAATGTAATCATATTGCTACACTTAGAGGCGCCTCTCTTCTCTTTTATACTATGTAGCCCCTGCTGGATTTTGTTTCTAATCCCCTTGTGGAGGCTTCTATTTGTGGATGGACATTTTATGGTTACACAACCTATCACATTGCTGTAATCTTTTTTATATGGACTATAAACTGAAGGACTTATGAATAAATGGTTGTGGAACGAATCATTTGAGTTTCCATTATTTCTTATGGGGAAATTCGCTTTGATATGCGAGTGCTTTGGATTACAAGCATGTTTCTGGAAGGAATTATGCTCGCAATCCAAACGTTTTACTGTACCTGTTAACAGCCGTACCTATGCTGACATGTGACAGATGAGGCAGGTCGTGGTATTGATGTCGCTGTAGCAGAGCAGGCTCCATCAGGAAGGATACAATGACAGGAACAGATCAAGATCAATTTGGCATGTTCTAATGACATTACAGCAGCAATATACACAGACATGGGGAGAGCGATGCTTTACAAGATCTGTGTACTGGGAGACGGCATTATTGTTATGCAAAGTAACATTGGATAAATAAAACTGAAAAAACAATATAAATTTATCGCAGCGTGCTTCTGTATTTACATAGAGATCCAACTAAACAGTTGTCAGGGGAGCCAAATAAATGTCTTTTATTTTTTAATAACTGTACTGACTGTGTACTTTTCAGGCATTTGATCTTAATATTAAACCGAAAAGCAAACGTTGATTATATTGCAGCTTAGCAATTCTTAGATGCGGTGGCTGCATTTGTTTTCTTCTTTAGGCTTTCTTTCCTTTAGCCCTTGTTCACACTGAAGGCGGGTCTGAAATCATGCGAGTTCGGCTTCAAACCCTCATTTTAATGTATGTTCAGCGGGCCATTTGAAAGACATCTGTGCGGGTTCATGCACAGATATCTATTGAAATCGCCCCCCCCAAAGTCGCCATAAGTAGTGCAGGAACTACTTATGGAAATCAGGGTGGCGCCACAAAATCGGAGTCGCATCGATTGGCACAGCGCTGTTGCCGGCAATAGAATATGATTTGGTATGCATGTCAAATCGCGCCTAAGTGAACAGGGGCTAAGGGCCAGTTCACACCATAGGAACACAGTCCAGATGTGTTCCGGATGTATTTCTGCATATGCACATTTTTGATGTGTTTCCGGCGTGTTTTTCCCCTCTTTTTTTCTTCACCTTAAATAGGGACATGTTCATTCCGATGTGTTTTTGTTTCATTTAGGTGCATTCCAGTGTGTTTCTGATGCATTTTACCATTTTCCAGTACAATTCAGTGCAGAAAAAATGCAGCATGTTTTTTTTTCTGGAACTGGAACACACTGGAACTGGCAGCACTGGTGTGAACAATGCCATTGGAAGCCATATAACCTACTATCCATACATTTCTGACGCAGGAAAAAAAACACACTTGACTGCATGTGGTGTGAACCGTCACTCATTTTCACCTGGTGATCTGGCCAGCAAGTCTGCTGTTTTTCAAAAGAAAAAGCTCTCCTGTAGATGTAGCAGAGTGTTGAGACAAATCATTCACTACTGACAGGGATGCTTACAATGGTCAGAGTTTATTTATGTAAATGGTTTATCCCAAAAGGAGAAAAAAAAAACTGGGGTAACTGCTCATAAAGTGTTAGCTGGAGTTTGGCTTCAATGCGTTAGTGTATCTACAGTTGTGCTCAAAAGTTTGCATACCCTGGCAGAAATTGTGACATTTTTGCATTAATATTGAAAATATGACTGATCATGCAAAAACAAAATCTTTGTCTTGTCTTATTTAAGGATAGCAATCATATGAAGCTATTTATTATTACATAGTTTTTTTGGATCCTTTTTAAATCATAATGATAACAGAAATCACCCAAATGGCCCTGATAAAAAGTTGACATACCCTGGAATGTTTGGCCTTGGTACAGATACAGAAGGTGGGTTAAGGTTAAAATGGCAATTAAATGTTAATTTCCTACATTTGTGGCTTTTTAAATCACAATTACTGTCTGTGTATAAATAGTCAATAAGTTTGTTAGCTCTCACATGGATAGGCTAGACAGGCTAGACACTGAGCCATGAGGAGGTAGAAAAGAACAGTCAAAAGACCTGTGTAACAAGGTAATGAAACTTTACAAAGATGGAAAAGGATAGCAAAAGATATCCAAAGCCTTGGATCTGCCAGTAAGTACTGTTCAATCACTTATTAAGAAGTGGAAAATTTGAGGCTCTTTTGATACCAGGGTATGCAAACATTTGAGCATGACTGTAAGACCCCTTTCACGCTGGGGCACTTTGCAGGTGTTAAAGCGCAAAAAATTGTGCCTGCGAAGCACCCTGAAAGAGCCGCTGTTGTATCTCCAATGTGAAAGCCCTGGTGCGCTGGCAGGACAGTAAAAAAAGTCCTGCCGGCAGGATCTTTGGAGCGGTGTATATACACTGCTCCTTCACCGCTCCTGCCCATTGAAATCAATGGGGCAGTGTGGCTATACCGCCGGCATAGCGCTGCTGTAGCAGCACTTTGCGGTGGTTTTAGCCCTTTCTCAGCTGCTAACAGGGGGGGGGGGTAAAACCACCCCGCTAATGGCCAAATACGCCACTAAAATGGCGGTAAAGTGGCGCTAAAAATAGCGCCATTTTACCGCCGGCGTCCACAACGCCCCAGTGTGAAAGGGGCCTTAATATGCTAGTACATATAACACTATAATCCCCCCAGACTGACAATTCTGCTGTTTAAAGGTGTCTCTATTGCTTCTTCATCCAGAGATTTTAAATAACAAACATATCATACTTACCTCCACTGTGCAGCTCGTTTTGCAGAGTGGCCCGAACATCCTCTTCTGGGGTCCCCCGGCAGCTCTCGCAGCTCCTCCCTGCATCAGATAACCCCCAGGAGAAGCACTCTCCCCAGGGATTACCTTGCGGGCATGCTCCCGAGTCCAGCATTTGGCGTCCATAGAGGCCGCGCCCGCATCATTGGATTTGATTGACAGCAGCTGGACTCAATGGCTGTGCTGCTATCTATCCAATCAAGAGCTGGGGCCCCATGGAGAGAGAGACAGCATGTCCCCGTCGACTGAATGAAGGGGTTCAGGTAAATAAAACGGGGGTGGGGGGGCTAGGGGGCCAGTGACTGGTAGGTGTTTTTTTCACCTTAATGCATAGGAATTTTGGTCCAATTTCTGATGAACTGGTCGAAATTTGCACAGTGGGTACCCCTGATGTCCACTTACTGCCGGACATCCCCCGGATGAAAGGTTGCAGGAGACAGGGGGAAATTGTAGGCTGAAGAGCTCTTGCATTGAGTGGGATGCCGGCACTGTTCAGGTATTTTGACAGCTGGTAGGGCCAGTTTTCAATACACAGTAGGCACAGCGGGAGATTTTTAGACTGAACAAAATATAAAACTATCAGTGTATGAGCCAGCTTAATCGTTTCACTAAACTGCTGTTTGTCCAGTGTACAGTGATCAATAAGGTGACATATTCCCTTAAAGTGAAGGCTGGACAAATCCCAAGAGCCAGATAGCAACACTCCTTAAGGCCGGGTCCACACTACTGCTAATTGGATGAGAGTTTCAATGCATTAGGAGATTATGACCGATTCTCTATGGAGCTGGTTCACACATCTTCGGAACGGCTGCGGAGTCCTGTGCATCTTCGGGTCCATTTCAGATCCGAATTCAGCCCAAAATTCAGGCTGAAATTGGACCTGAAACTGAACAGGGACACACCGGACCCCTGCTGGGAGCCGCTCCGTACAAAGGTGTGAACCCGGCCTTAAGGCTACTTTCACACTGAGGCAGTTTTCACATAGCTCCCAATTGTCCCTGATTTTGAGGGACTGTCCCTGATTTGGAGCAATGTCCCTCTGTCCCTCTTTCCTCCTCATTTGTCCCTCATTTTGGTCTGATCTATATAGTTGTATATAAAATGCACTTTTTATCTTTCAAAAAGTGTTTCCCAGCGCTAAACCTTTCATTCAACTTGTAAATTGTTGCATTTGTCAATTTTAAAAGCCAATACAAGAAATATTAGTGGTAAAAAAAAGCACTTGTGTATTTAACCTCTTGGCATCCGTGCTATAGCCGAATGACGGCCACAGAGCGGACCTGAATTTCCGTGAGGCGATTATATGATGGCCTCCACTTTGCACGGGTCCCGCGCGTCCCCTGCAGGGCACGTGCGGCATGCGTTGTGTTCACAGAGTCACCGAGACTTGGGTGATCACAGATCCAAGTGAGGGTCCCGGCCCCTTACCACGTGATCAGCTGTCAGCCAATGACAGCTGATCACATGATGTAAACAAAAGCTTGCTAATCTTTTTTTTTTTCTCCTCACGCTGACAGCACAAGGAGAAAAAAAAAGCTGATCACCAGCTTATCTGCAAGGGACATTGGTTCCGAAGAGGAAGAGGCAATTATGCTTCATCTGTACCCACCAGTACCCCCTGCCAGTGCCACCTGCCATTGCCACCTGCCAGTGCCCACAGTGCCCATTATTGCTACCCATCACTGCCACCCATCATTATCGGTGCCCATTCCTGCCACCTATCGGTGCCCATTAGTGCCGCCTCATCAGCATACATCAATGAAGGAGAAAAATTACCAGTTTGCAAAACTTTATAACAAAATATAAAAAAAAAAACTATTTAAAATTTTTTAACGAAAAATAAAAACCGCAGAGGTGATCAAATACCACCAAAAGAAAGCTCTATTTGTGGGAAAAAAATTATAAAAATTTCATTTGGGTACAGTGTTGTATGCCCGCGCAATTGTCATTCAAAGTGCATCAGCACTGAAAGCTGAAAATTGGTCTGGACAGGAGGGGGGTTTAAGTGCCCAGTAAGCAAGTGGTTAATTAACATTTTTTGGTTATGTCCCATTTAAGGGGTGTGACAGGGGGTGTGTCCTATGCCTACATACGTTTGCTTGTAGGTGTCCCTCATTCCCATCTCTCATGCCTCGCCAGTGTGAAAGCACTCAGCTGTGTGCGTGCAGGATGGGAAAAAAAGTCCTGCAAGCAGCATCTCTGGGGCGGTGCGGGAGCGGTGTATACACCACTCCTACAGTTCCCCTGCCCATTGGAATGAATGGGCGGCGCTTCCAGAGCACCTGAGAAGGGCCGGATTAACATAGGGGCTATTGGAGCTGCAGCTCCAGGCCCCTTCCTCAATATAGGCCCATGCCAGTGGCTTATGAATCTCTGTGTGCCATCCTGAAAGAAGAGGATCCCTCTGTGCAATGCACACATGGAGGAGACAAGTGTCACCCGCTGTAGCTGAGTCCTGTCTCTGCCAATGCCTGCCTACTATTACAGGATTTGTCCCACTCACACAGATCCTCAGTGTCCGGGAGTAAGGATGGGCTCAGGCGTGTTCGCAAACCGCACATGCAGAGCCTGCCAGGAAGTTGGCACTGCACAGCGCTAATCACAGGCAGTGAGACATTTCCTGATCTCTGCAGCCACGCATCGGGACAATGTCTCACTGCTTGTGATTAGCGCTGTGCAATGCCGACTTCCTGGCAGGTTCTGCATATGCGGTTTATGAACACGCCTGAGCTCATCCTTATCTGGGAGCTGCAGGCAGCTGTCTGGGGAGGGGTGCTGATGTCATCCTAACCAGCAGGAGCCCGGGAGGAAGAAAATCTGCCATGCTGTTGAGATGAGGTTAGTAAACTTATTAGGGAGGGAGGATTGTGTAGAAACTGACCCGGGGAGGTGAAATGATTAGGGGACAGACTGTTGCTCCCCCCATGTAATGTGCTCTCTTGTGCCCGCCATGTCATGTGCTCTGCCATGAAGTGCCCACTATGTCATGTGCAGTGCCATGAAGTGCCCAATATGACATGTGCAGTACCCCCCAGTGCCATGAAGTGCCGACCATGTCGTGCTGTGCCATGAAATGCCCACCATGTCATATGCTGTGCCATGCAGTGCCCACTATGTCATGTGCAGCGCCCACCATGTCATGTGCAGTGCCCACAAAGCCATGCTGTGCCCTACAGTGCCCACCATGTCATGCGAACCATGTTATGTGCTGTGCCATGCAGTGCCCACCATGTTGTGCTGTGCCTTGCAGTGCCCACCATGTAGTGTGCCTTGCAGTGCCCACCATGTAATGTTCAGTGCCCACCATGTCATGTGCTGTGCCATGCAGTGCCCACCATGTAATCTGCAGTGCCCACCATGTTGTGCTATGCCTTGCAGTGCCCACCATGTTATGTGCTGTGCCATGCAGTGCTCACCATGTAATATGTAGTGCCCACTATGTCATGTGATGTGCCATGCAGTGCCCGTCATGTAATGTGCAGTGCCCGTCATGTTATGTGCTGTGCCATGCTCACCATTGAATGTGCTGTGCAGTATCCTCTGCTATGTGTTGTGCCCACCATGTAATGTGCTGTGCTTTTGTGAACAAATAATGTGCTGTATCCATGTATCCACCATGTAATGTGCTGTGCCCCCACCCCCCCATGTATCCATGTATCCACCATGTAATGTGCTGTGCCATGCACACCATTGAATGTGATGTGCAGTACCCACTGCTATGTGTTGTGCCCACCATGTAATATGCTGTGCCATGCTCACCATTGAATGTGCAGTGCCCACTGCTATGTGTTGTGCCCACCATGTAACATGCTGTGCTTTAGTGACCAAGTAATGTGCTGTATCCACCATGTAATGTGCTGTGCCATGCTCACCATTGAATGTGCTTTGCAGTGCCCACTGCTATGTGCTGTGCCCACCATGTAATGTGCTGTGCTTTAGTGACCAAATAATGTGCTGTATCCATGTATGCACCATGTAATGTGCTGTGCCCCCACCCCCATGTAATGTTCTTCTATGCTGTGCTCCCCACAGAATTACCCCTCACTCTCTATCATCCTCTCTCTCTC
Organism: Lithobates pipiens; assembly: GCF_037356315.1. Taxonomy (NCBI): domain Eukaryota; kingdom Metazoa; phylum Chordata; class Amphibia; order Anura; family Ranidae; genus Lithobates; species Lithobates pipiens. The sequence goes on from NW_027507784.1 coordinate 63,086,332, forward strand.
TCTTTCACCCCCTCACCCCATTCTCTTTCTCTTATTCTCTCAAAAAGGCCCAGCAAAATCCTCAGCACCAGTCCCATGATGCTCTTAATCTAGCCCTGCATATTATTTATAAAGGAATCTACAACATTGCATTAAAGAGGAAGTAAGCTCTTGAAAAAAAAATCTTCTTGCAAAGTAAAGGCATAATGTGCTAGTATGCATTGCAAACTAGCACATTATGTGACACTTACCTGCAAACGAAGCCCGCGTCATCCCCGCTGGAGGCCGCATGCATCTTCGCCCGTCTTCCTTCCGGAGGCCGTGGACACCGGCTGTGTGACTGTCTGGAGCCTGGTGATGTCACTCCCATGCATATGTGTGGGAGCTGCCAGTCACGGCACTGTCTTCTGAAGAAATAGCACAGGTGGCCGTTTTTCCAGACATCTATAAACGCGCATTAATGCTAGGCACATCAAGCGCTTGAGCATTATTTAATTTCAAGGGCCAGAAAAAGCTCCTATTCTGGCTAATCAAATTAATTATTGCCCAAGCGCTTGGCACTACTAAAAGTTTACTTACAACACCCTCCCTATCCCTCAGATCCTCGGTGCATGTACCTTTTGCGATCCCCATTTTCTGCCACGCTCCCCAGCTGGTACGTTGGTCCGACACTTGGTCCAACCCTAAACCCTCACATTTTTTCCTCAGGGTGAGATTTAAAATTTAAAAGGCCAGCAATGCATGTTTACTTAAAAAAAAAAATGTCAGAAAAACATGCAATCAGATGTCCTAACTAGCACAGTCACTCCCCTGAACTTCTGATAACAGTATAGAACATCCCCAATCCCCCTCCCCGGGACTACATGTCCCATGATTCCAGGTACGACTGTTCATACATACTCCCTCTATTCCTCTCGTGCTGCCTGTGCATGTCCGCTCAGGTAGCGCTCTAATGCCGGCTTGTGGTCTCTTTCCCAGGAGGGCACGCAGTGGCTCCATAGGACAATACAAGTTAACAGAGCCACCCCAGAAAAAGAAACATGTAGCAGGGATCTTTGGACTTGCTCAATAAAGAAGAAAAGGCAGCAGGCAAGGTAAGTGCCCAGGTAAGTTGCTATCATTTTTTTTTTTAATTTTAGGATTTATAAACCCTTACATATACCCATTAAAGTGCCTGGCCATAAGTTGTACCTGTTTATCTGCTCCTTGTATTCTCAGAGCTGTTCAAAGAGCTCAGTTGACGCAGCATTTCTCAGCTTCAGAAGGAAGGGGCAGAAATCTGATGTCACACACTGCACAGCTCAGAGAGGAGAGCTGGGTGTAATCTGAGACCTCAGTGAAATAAAAGGGCACACCCCCTCTATGCAGTCTAAAAGGGAAACATGCACAGCTGAGGCTGGCAATCACCTACTGTGTGCTGGAGGGAGGGTCAGGCCGTATTCAACGATTGTCTAGTATCGACATAGACTGCCAGAAGTGACTAATGAAGATAGTAGAAGAGTGAGAGAAGAGATAGAAATTACATTAGGTGCTTTGGGTTGCTCATTGTATACAGAAAAAAATGTTATCTGGAGTACTTCATTATTATAGCCATAGACTTGAGATAATAGTCTCCAGCAAGGGTGTACTCAAAAATCGTGGGGACCCATAACAAAATTTTAATGGGACCCCCTAGTGATCTCCCTACTGTAATTGATGTTCTTAACATAAAGTATGTCTAAATCAAGAATGACAGGAGACCTATCAGCATAGTCAGAACATTGCTAAGGACCAGCACTGTGGACAGAAGTCATCAGACATGTGGGGTCAACAGTGCATGGAATTATAATAGAACTTTTATGCCAGTGACCATGAGTTCAGTGTGGCTCGCTGGTGTGAACGGGCCCTAAACCTTAATTTTCTTGCTAACGTCTGTCCTCAATAACTCCCCAGACTTTCTCGACATCTTAGATCTCAGGTCAGCATTGTAAATTCTATGACCTTCACCGCTACCACCACCGCAGCAAGCAGGTCCTGAAAGATTTGTTCTCTTAAAAGTGGGTGAAAAATAAAAAAGAGTTAGCAATAATAACAATCACAATATTTTATATTTTAACATAGTTTTAATACACCTGCACACAATTACTCTATAACCTGAATACAAACATCTTAAAAGGGTAGATTTGTCTTTTTTTCACAGAACTACAAATGGCTATCTTTTCAGTTTTTACCTGAGGAAACATGCTTGGGTTTTGGAGATTTTTTAAATTTGCTTCAAGAGCACCCTAATGGGGTCCTCTTCCATCCCCAGGCCTCTTAGCAGCCCCCATTGTTATGACACTGGTCTCCAGATTTCCTGTCTATGTGGCATTCCGAAAGCTTTATGGTGGTATAATCAATTGGACAGATTAGGAAATCTAGTCCAAAGCTATGCACTTCCTATGTACTTTGATGACGTTTTTGTTGGGTGTGTGTAGCAAGTGTCCCAAATGGCCAAGTGGTGTATTGAATGTAGATGACTTGTAGATGAATGTAGATGACTTTCCCCCTTTCTTTCAATCCTAGTGAACGCTGTCTCCAGTATAGAAAGTAATGATAAAATACAAAAGCTTGAGTTGCACAGGAACAGGATTAGAGGGGAAATCTTCCAGTGAGTAAATCTGTTCTGGTGACATTTGTTTAGGAGAGGATTTCCTTTTCCTCCTACTTGCTACTTTGTCTTTGGGACAGGAAATGAAGGGAATCTCCCCAGCAGGACACAGGCATGGGGTCCATGTCCTACACCACACAAATATATACTGTCCAAGAATAGGGAGGGTACAGCCATCCCCGCTACTATTATCAAAAGGTATGGCCAAGTTGGTAATAGTGTAGAGATGGCCAAGATGGCCACCGGAGAGAGCATTCAAGCCTTGCCCCGTTTTGGAGTCAAGCCTTGCTGGTTCTAGGTACAGTTCAAGCCTCATTTCAAGCCCATGTGTACAACCCTAGCTGGCTGTTTTTGCATCCTAAAAGAGAACTATGGGAATGTTTTTTTTTAGAATCATACTTACCTAGCTAGATGCAGCACCAGCCCGATGCTGCATCTGTCCTCTGCTGGCTCTAACACTGAGAACTGTAGTGCTATCACCATGGCTACATATATAATGTACAATGTGTGTGTGTCTGTGATATAAATTCGGGGAAGAGAGCTCCGGCGGGTCACAGAAACGCAGAGCGGCGCTATAATAAAGGTATTTGGCACAATTATTTTACAGAAACACACACATTGTACATTATATACTACTGTAATAGAGTAGATTATAGGATTTTACAAGCATTTTAACTCGGTTCACACTGGGGATTCCTGACAGGCAGGGAGGGAGAGGGGGAGAGAAGACAGCACATTGCATGGTAAGACCTACCCTGAAAATAAGCCCTACAGTGTCTTTTGTTGGCAAAATTAATTAAGACTCAGGCTTATTTTCGGGGAAACACGATAGCACTTTCAAAAGAAGGTCAACATTGGCAGGCTTGGTATTTGAATTTAAATCAACTTGATTTAAATAAAATTCACCCCGTTTAGTGTCCCCTCAATTCTCTCTGTCTCCTTCATCAATGTCCTCTCAGTTCCTTATGTGTCACCTTTATTAACGTCCATCAGTTCTTTGTGTCACATTCATTACTACATGTTACATTATTTGATACATTTGCTAGCAGTTTTTAAAAGACCTTTTTTGCTGACACTTTTAAACAGCATTTTTTTTCCCCTCTTTCTTCCTCCCAAATTAGGGGAGGGGTTAATTGTTCACAGGTGTATAAAGGTAGTTATACAAACTCCCCCTTGAGCTTGCTCCCTGATTGTGGCTTGCATGTGGATTTTCTGAACATAAGTGGATTTTTTTGAACTAAAGTGGAGAGTTAATAACCAGGAGTTGTGCTTTGACTGCTTCTGCTTGACTGCTTCTGCTTGCAAGTGTTGTTTTTGGGGGTGTTTTATTTTCTTCCCTCCTTTATTTGATACATTTGCTAGCAGTTTTTAAAAGACCTTTTTTGCTGACACTTTTTAAACAGCATTTTTTTTCCCCTCTTTCTTCCTCCCAAATTAGGGGAGGGGTTAATTGTTCACAGGTGTATAAAGGTAGTTATACAAACTCCCCCTTGAGCTTGCTCCCTGATTGTGGCTTGCATGTGGATTTTCTGAACATAAGTGGATTTTTTTGAACTAAAGTGGAGAGTTAATAACCAGGAGTTGAAAACAGGAGTTAAGACAGGAGTCTCTAACCTCTATCCTACATCCATCCTCCCCTCCATTTTAAAGATCCCATTGCAAGGGGCAACCAGACAGCTTTCCAGAAATGTCAGGCTGACAGCAAGCCAGATTCACCGGATCAGAGTGTTTTAAGGGGACAACCGCAGCCAGGTAAGCTCGCACCTCCACTCCCCCCCCCCCCCCCAGTGATTGTTCCAGGGACTCTGTCCGACCGCCTACGGGGATCAGGAAGGAATTTTTGCCCCACTGGTGCATTTGGCTGCTACTGTCAGGGGGTTTTTTGCCTTCCTCTGGAACAACCATAGGTTAGCATACCCTTACCTCCGGCCTCCTTTCCATTTTTTACGCTATCCTAGGACGACTATTCCAGATCACAGCCAGACTTCTTTTCTAAGCGGAGATCTCCACCTTAAGTAAAGGCAGCTGGAACAGCCAGCAACCGAATACAACAACTCCTTCTGCATCCATATAGGCATCCCCTGATCAACTTGCGCGCTAATAGCCTCAAGCACGGCGGCAAGTCTGATACCTAGCCCCACCTCAGGATCAATACCCTGATCAGGATCATCATCTTAGGCCCATAGTACCATCAACAGCATCCACAAACCATGTGCTACTTCAAATACTCAGCTGAAGTTCTGCACAGACTAAGGAACATCAACACCACATTGCCATCTTCCATACAAAAAATACTTCAAAGAGAACAACTATTAAAAACCGGACGACAAGCAGCTCCCAACCACAGGAAGACATCTACTCGACCACTACAATTAGATTGCGCCTTGATTAACGCCAGGTCTGCAGTCAAACATAGACTGGAAGTACACGACTTCATCATCGAGAACAATGTAGATTGTCTCTTCATCACCGAAAGCTGGTTAACCTCTGACTGCAACACCATCCTCACCGAATTGGTGCCGGAAAACTACAGGATCCTAACCGAACACCGGATAGGGAAAAAAGGAGGAGGCCTAGCAGTGATCTTTAAAGGTCACCTGGATCTCACTAAACCATCATCTCAGAACCCAGTGTCTTTTATGGAAACCCTGACGCTACATTTTCAACCAACACCCCATGACACCACTCATATTCTACTGTGCTACAGACCACCGGGACCAAAGTCCAATCTTCTTTCACCCCTCACGGAATCCTTTGCAATGCACACCCTAAAATTCAAAAATTTCCTGGCACTCGGAGATTTCAACCTTTGGGCAAACGAGCCTAAAGACCCCATCGCGACTGCCTGCATCAATCAACTAGAAGAACTGGGTCTACAGCAACTGATAAAGACTCCCACGCATGGGTCAGGACACACCCTGGACCTCATTTTCAAACAGAACATCGACGTCAACATATGCGACAACATAACTCTGCCATGGACGGATCACCACGCCATCAAATTCAAAATCACTACCAACATCACCAACGCAAAACGGAAACCTGTAACAACGCACTGGACCAGATCGCATAAAAAACTGTACTCCGAAGCCTTCAAAACCACTCTGTCCAAAAAAATATCTACAATAACCTTAAACCACTCTACGGAGGAAACACTCAACTCCCTGAACAAGGCATTACTGCAATCAGCAGACTCGGTAGCACCAAAACGCAGGGCTCTCATCAGGAAGAAAAATGCTGGATGGTTTAATAGCTCCCTCTCCGTACTAAAGCAAGAACGCAGAAGAGCGGAAAGAACATGGAGAAGAAATCCCACCGAGGAAAACCTATTTAACTACAAAGGTCTGACAGAGAATTATCGGAAAGCAATCTTCAAAGCCAAAAAGGACCACTTCTCATATACAATCTCAACGGCCGCAAACCAACCACGGGAACTGTTTAAACTGGTTAATCAATCAATGAATCCGGTGTGCCTAGAACCCCCAGAAAGCGAATCCCAGGATTACTGTGACAAACTGTCAGATTTTTTCATCGATAAAGTCAAAACCATCAGGGAAACAATTTGTCAGAAGAAAACATCCGACCTCAGCCAGCAAATACATAAAGAGGATGTCCGCACCAACATACCGCAACCGCCAAAATTTTCACTATCCCCAATTACCGTAGACACCGCAAAAAACATCATTAATAAACTGCGTGACAGTACCTCACCTATTGACATCATCCCCACAAAACTACTGAAAGAATGCTCCGACATCGTGGCTCCAACCATAACCCACCTCATAAACCGATCATTCCACGAAGGGATTGTTCCCAGCATCCTCAAACAAGGCATCGTCAAACCTCTACTCAAGAAACCAAACCTGGACCCTCAGGATCCAAACAACCGTAGGCCAATTACAAGCCTCAACACCATTTCTAAGATCATGGAGAAAGCTGTAGTACATCAGCTACAACTTCACCTGGATACTCACAAACTCCTGGACCCGCTGCAATCAGGCTTCCGCCCGGGTCATGGAACAGAAACAGCTCTCCTCAAGATTTGGGATGACGCCCTCGAAGCGGCAGATGACGGAGAGCCGTGTCTCCTCGTACTGCTAGACCTAAGTGCAGCGTTTGATACAGTAGATCACAATACTCTACTCGTCCGCCTCACAGAAGTAGCCGGAGTCCAAGACATAGATCTCCATTGGTTCGCGTCCTTCCTAGGAAATCGGTCACAGACAGTGAAACTAGGAAAATTCCTCTCCGAAACTCGGGCAGTCACCTGCGGAGTCCCTCAAGGCTCTCCGTTGTCACCTGTTCTCTTCAACATTTACATTCGCCCACTCCTTCAAATCATCAGATGCTCAGATCTCTGCTTCCACTCTTACGCTGACGACACGCAACTTTATTTCCGGATCAATGGGAAAAAAGATCACCAACAACAACTTGAAAACTGCCTCAAATCAATAGAGGACTGGATGACCACCAACTCCCTCCAGCTGAACCAATCAAAGACAGAGCTTCTTATCTTACACCCAAATCATAAGCCCGCAACCAAAACCTCCTGGTCTCCACCAACCGTCTTTGGGCAGACTATCTCCCCAAAGACCAAAGCGAAGAGTCTCGGGGTTATTTTAGACGCACAAATGTCAATGGATGCGCAAATAGGAGCAGTAGTCAGTCGATCTCACCATCTGCTGCGCATGCTTCGCAGACTCATCCCTTTTATCCCAAAGAATGACAAAGCAGTGGTAGTTGGAACAATCATTAATTCACGACTGGACTACGCAAACTCGCTTTACATAGGATTACCACAATATCAACTTGCGCGATTACAACTGATCCAAAACACGGCGGCAAGGCTGATAACAGGAAAAAAACCCTGGGAATCCATTTCTCCTTCACTGAGGAGCTTACATTGGCTAACCGTAAAAAATCGGATCACGTTCAAGACCCTTTGCCTCACCCACAAATGCGTGCATAGAGAAGCTCCGCAATACCTAATGGAGAAAATAAATCATTACACACCAAACCGCAGTCTTCGATCAGCCAACAAAAACCTCCTCCTCGTGCCCAAAGCCCGGTATAAATCCAAGGGGGATCGGAGATTCGCTGTCCAAGGGCCTCGGCTATGGAATGCTCTACCAATAAACATCCGCCTGGAAGAAAATCACCTGGCTTTTAGGAAAAAACTCAAGACCTTCCTCTTTTAGCAGATGATCAAAGCTCGCCACAGCGCCTAGAGGCGATTCAGTTCGCATTGTGCGCTATATAAGTATTTCATTCATTCATTCATTCATTACTAGTCCCTCAGCTGTTCCCCTATGTTACCGTTATATCCCCTCACTTGTCAGCTTCTTTACTGTCCCCCACTTGTGTCACCTTCTCTTTCATTACTGCCCCCAATGTGTGTCACTTTCTCCTTCATTAATGTCCCCCACTTGTGTCACCTTCTTCAATACTGCCCCCGTTTGTGTCACCTTCTTCTTCATTGTTGTTCCCCTTTGTCACCTTCATATCCCCCACTTGTCAGCTTCATGCATTACTGTGACAGTAATACATGAAGCTGACAAGTGGGGGACAGTAATACATGAGGCTGAAAAGTGGGGGTCAGGGGTACAGTAATACTGTTCCCCGACCCCCCACTTGTCAGCTTCATTTATTACTGTCCCCCACTTGTCATCCCTGTGTATTACTGTCCCCCACTTGTCAGCCTTGTGTATTACTGTCTCCGCCTGTCAGCCTCATATATTACTGTCCCCACCTGTCAGCCACATGTATTACTGTCCCCGCCTGTCAGCCTTGTGTATTACTGTCCCCGCCTGTCAGCCTCATGTATTACTGTTCCCCACTTCTCATCCTCGTGTATTACTCTGGGCACCATGGCCGGAGAAGGAGAGGAGGCAGGTGGAGTCAGAGTACAGCGCTAGTTACATGCCTCGCTCTTCTGGACCTCGCTCTGAGATTCTGCTTGTGACATCACTGGTTGCTAGATGCCAACAGGGCAGCCATCAGAAATTTTTGGGCCCCTTACACAGCTTTAGGCCTTGGCCCCCCCCCCGAGCCTGACCACCAACATTCCCCAGGGCCTGCCCACGGGCCATCCCACCAAATACGCACTCAGCCCTCCTCCTCACACCTGTACGCACTCAGCCCCCCAATCCTGTATATATATATATATCAGCCCTCTCACATCTGTATATATGTCAACCCCCCACACCTGTATATATGTCAGCCCGCCGACACCTGTATATATGTCAGCCCCCCCCACACCTGTATATATGTCAGCCCCCCCACACCTGTATATATGTCAGCCCCTCTCTTTGGTTCTTCTTGCCAGGCCTCCTCTTTCTTCTTCCAGTTCTTTTACTAGGGGTGGCCCGGTCTTCTGACGTCGCCGCCGCTGCCTTCTCTTCTTCTCCTTTGAGATGTTGACTCAACGCTCTCTCTGGCTGCAATGACAGGGACGCGTTGTGTGGCGACTTATATAGGGACGAGGGGCGGGGTCTTCAGGTGATGTCACATGGTGACCCCACCCCCTTATGATGTCACATTCCCGGAGGATGCTGTGGCTGTGACATCATAAGGGGGTGGGGCCACCATGTGACATCACCCAGTGACCCCGCTCCTTGTCCCTATATAAGTCACCGCACAACGCGTCCCTGTCATTGCGGCCAGAGAGAGCGTTGAGTCAACATCTCAAGGAAGAAGAAGAGAAGGCATCGACAGAAGACCAGGCCACCACTAGTAAAAGAGCTGGGAGAAAAAAGCAGAGGCCCAGCAAGAAGAACTGAAGATGGGACAAGACCCCCGAAGTCGGAAGAAGAGGCGCCGGTGACAGAAGACCAGGCCACCGCTAGTAAAAGAGCTATAACAAGATAGCGGAAGCCCGGAAAGAAGAAACGAAGAGGGGGACAAGACCCCCGATGTCGGAGGAAGACCCCTGGACAGCAGCGACGACGAAGAAGAAAGCCGGGCTCCTCCGCTAGTAAAAGGGCTAGCAAAAAAACAGAAGATAGCAGAGGAGTCCGGCAAGAAGACCCCCCAAGACGGAAGTGTGTTTTTTCTTTACACTTTTTCTCACCAGGTGAATGGGTAGGGGTACATGGTACCCCAATACTCATTCACATAGGGTAGGGGCCGGTATCTGGGGGCTCCCGGATTCTGATAAGCCACCCGCCTGCAGACCCCGACAACCAACGGCCAGGGTTGTCGGTAAGAGGCCCTTGTCCTCATCAACATGGGGACAAGGTGCTTTGGGGTGGGGGGGCCACAGGGCCCCCCTTCCCCAAAGCTCGCTCATCCCCACCCCCTTTCCTGACCAGCCGTGCTGCGTGTTCAGATAAGTGTCTGATATGGACTTTGGGGGGGACCCCACACCGTTTTTTCGTTGTAGGGCTTCCCCTTTAAGTCCATACCATGTGACGGGGCCAGCGAGGTGTCAATCTCACCAATGGAGGCGGTGACATTGACCTCCTTTGCTAGTCCAGTCTACCTGGAGCCGCGATCAAAATGAACTGACTTTTCTCCATGTGTAGGCAAGTCCTCTCATTTCAAAAGTCGGAAAAGTCCGGTCGTGTGTGGGCAGGTCCGCTCGTTCGGAAAGTCCGGCAGACCTCTGCTGCAAAGTCCGGCGTTTTTTTCCGCTGGACTAAGTCAGTCGGATAGTCCGATCGTGTGTACGCGGCATTAGCCCTACTCTGTTTTTTTGCTTTTTTCACAAAAAGAAGCCCTACTCTGTTTTCTACAGGGGTGTCTAGGCACACTCACATACCAAGAAGTGAACTGCAAATTTCAAGAGGAATTTAAAAACACTTGCAGATTTTCCCCATACCATAGCAAATCTTTGTTTTATGAGTTCAGATCCACTTTAGCCGCTTCAGCTCCAGGAGGTTTACCTCCCTTCATGACCAAGCCATTTTTTGCAAAACAGCACCGCATTACATTAACTGACAATTGCGCGGTTGTGCGACGCTGTATCCAAATAAAATTGATGTCCTTTTTTTTCCCCACAAATAGAGCTTTCTTTTGGTGGAGGTGGTATTTGATCACCTCTGCGGTTTTGATTTTTTGCGCTATAAACAAAAAAAATAACTATTTTGATTAAAAAAAAAAAACAATTTTTTTCTACTTTTGCTATGAAACACATCCAGTAAAAAAATCTAATTTCTTCATAAATTTGGGCCAATGTGTATTCTGTTACATGTTTTTGGTAAAAAAAATCCCAATAACCTACAAACTATGGGATATTTTATGGAATTTCTATTTGTTTTTACTAGTAATGGCGGCGATCATCAACTTATAGTGGGACTGTGACATTGCGGCGGACAGATTGGACACTAAGTGACACTTTTGATACTTTTTTGGGGACCAGTGACACCAATACAGTGATCAGTGCTACAAAATATGCACTCTCACTGTACTGACACTGGCAGGGAAGGGGTTAACCTCAGGGGCGATCATCAAAGGGTTGATTGTGTTTCTAGGGAGTTATTTGTAACTGTGTGGGGGGGTGCTTTAACTGTGGGAAGACAGAGGTCTGTGTACCTGCTTAGCAGAAACACAGGATCTTTATCTTCCCTACCATCAAAACAGGAATCTGCCTTGTTTACATAGGCAGACCACCATTCTGCCTATGTCGGGAATAATCAGCGGGTTCCAGCAGACATCAGGTCCGCTGGACCTGCTGATTGGCTACCTCTGTGTCCAATCACAGCTGGAGCAGGTCACTGGCGGCGTGCTTACATGCCACAGACCCGGAAGTGCAAAATCACATATCTCACAAAAGGGGAAAATGTCCGAATCGGCCCCAAAGTGTGAATATTTTGTGTGGCCACCATTATTTTCCAGCACTGCCTTAACCCTCTTGGGCAAGGAGTTTACCAGAGCTTCACAGGATGCCACTGGAGTCCTCTTCCACTCCTCCACTCCTGATCATGGAAGAGTCGGTCCAGACCTGCCATATGGTGCTCATATCCTACCTACCCTCTTATGTCTAAGGTCACCCCTCCTCTTTGCACTGCCACATAGAATAATCCCAAAATAACTACTGTTTGAAATTCTACCATTCCGAGATGCATTGATTTTGTAAATAAATCCATTACACGGAGGATGAGTCTTTTAACTTGGATTAACGAGAGAGCAAGTCAAACAGATACAATTTTTTTAAAAAGCTTGTCAATGCAATCAGAACACAAACATACACAGGTCTTCCAACTCAGGTCAATAACCTCCCATCCGGAGCTACGGATTTGCTTTGTCATTACAAGGGACTCACCATTGAATTACTGTCTAGTAACTGTGCTCTGGGCATAGCAAAGACTTCACTGCCACATAGAATTCAATCAGGATCACAAATCAAGTGAATATTGGGATGGATATTGCCTCCCTGCAAAAAGGGCAAGTGTAAGACATTGCAATTTCCACTCGAGAATAGGAAATTAAATGTCAGAGGCGGCGTACTTCTGGTGGAAGAGAGCATATATTATGCATCCTGTAAGCACAGACCATTCCTCATCTGTCCTGACTTGCACAACTTGCGCATACAATCACAGAACGAGAGAAGGGCTCTTATATTCCCGAGTCCCCTTGTTAATACCCAGAGCACTCATAGTTGTGCCTATAGGTCTGAATTATTTATTGGCCAGGACAAATGACACAGTGGTTTTAGCTCTGTAAGGAATTCAGGGAAAGGTTCACCTTGCACTAAGGACTAGTATCATTAAAGAGCAAAACTTTACCTACAATCTTGTGAGTGGCTATGCTGTGTTTCAAGAAAACCTGTCATAAGATAAATAAGGAAGAGCCACGGCTGACCTCTTTTTTGATAGTTGCCAGTCTATCATCCTTCTCCATTGACTTCTCTACATTCTGGATGTATTGTTAAAATCTGCAGTTCAGTCTTCAGTTTAACTTTACTTGCTACATGCTAGTCCAGTGGAGGCCCAACCATAAGGGTCATAGGGGTGTCGTCCCCCTAATACATGTACCTGACCCCTAATCTACATGCAGGGTGCCGGACGCATTTTTTTTTTTTAAGCACATAATTAGTTACATACTAGTAGTTGGTTACATAGTTAGTAAGGTTGAATAAAGACACAAGTCCATCCAGTTCAACCTGAGTGAGTGTGGGTGCGTGTCTACAATTGTCCCTATTTAAGGTACCCATATAGCACCGTCAATTTACACAGCGCTCCACACATACATCGCACCCTACCCTCAAGGAGCCCACAATCCAAGGTCAGACATGCATATCCTAGGGCCAATTTTGGACAGAAGCCAATTAACCTACCAGCATGTCTTTGGAGTGTGGGAGGAAACCTGAGTACCCAGAGGAAAACCCAAGCAGGCACAGGGAGAACATACAAACTCCAGGCAGGTTGTGTTGTGTTTGGGATTCAAACCAGCGACCCTCTTTACTGCTAGATGAGAGTACTACCCACTACACCACTGTGCTGCTTAGGCTCTAATTGGCTTAAAAAAAAGCCAATTAGAGCACTGCGCCCTGAGTACACCCAGTTGTGTGACAATAGCAAATTAATATTCGCTATTCTCTTCCTGATTCTCATCCTGGCCAATCAGGAAGTGAGTCCTGAGACCCGATTGGCCAATCCTGATTGGGTCTCAGGACCCACTTCCTGTTCGGCAGGGAGGAGAAGCCCCGGCTTTTCCCTCTGCAAGCTTTCAATCTTGTGCTGCCTTTGAATGTAGGCGTAAGAAGAATCATCACGCCAACATGGAGTCTTCCTCAAGAGTGTGCACAAGGTGACTCCAGTGGGACCACATAAGCTAAGGGGCCACCCTGAAACCAGAAACGGGACCAGCAGTTAGGGGAACCAGGTGAATCTCAGTAAACTTCTAAGGTAAGGTCTCTGATCGCCACCTCCTTCCCGTCCAGCTCCCGTGAGCGTGCGGTGGGGGAGGGGCGGCGGCAGCGCAAGTCTGGGGGCAAGAGTGTTTGTCGACCCCCTCCAAAATATTGAGCACTTGCCGCACTAGATTGACACTAAACTAATATTCTACACTGACAATTGTAGCAAAAAAGCACAGTATAGCACACTAATGCTGCGTACACACGACCGGACTTTCCGTCAGAATAAACTCTGGCGGTCTTTCCTACAGAGTTCCCACCGAATGGACTTGCCTACACACGATCACACCAAAGTCCAAAGTCCATTTGTTTCTAAAGCAATGACGTGACTAGAAAAGGAAGTTCAATAGCCAGTAGCCAATAGCTGCCCTTGCGTCGTTTTTGGTCCGTTGGAATAAAATACAGACGAATGGTTTTCCCAATAGGCAGGGCCGTCTTTAATATTGATTGGACCCTGGGCAAAAATTTTCTTGGGGCCCCTCCCCCTCATGCAGTTTCGCTCTCCACCTGCTCTGAGACATACAATAAATAGCAGCTAGTAGCTCTGGTTGACGTGTATCATTACCACTCACTGACTGGTTGCCAGTGGTTACAGTGTATCATTACCGCTCACTGACTGGCCGCCAAAGGTACAGCACACATTACGGCTCACTGATTAGTTGCTGGAGGTTACAGCACATGATTTCTGCTTGTTAATTGGTTGCTAGAGATTACTGTGGATATGACCTCAGGGGGGCATTATATACATATCAATGCTGCCAGCCGCCACTATTTACATATGAATGCCACCCCTATTTACATATGAATTCCGGTAATTTACATGTAAATCATCTGTACACTACAATAGAGCAGAGCTTTAGTAGCAGCACTTCACACTGAGATATCGGGACATAGCACGGGACTAAAACCTCAAGGGACAAGGGAATTTAAACCAGGATATTTGGCAAGTGTGAGGCAGCTGCTTTGGGCCCCACAACAATGACGGGGCCCAGGGCAGCTGCCCCTTTTGCCCTGCCTTAAAAACGGCCCTGCCAATAGGAATAGATTCCGTTGGAAAGATTTAAACCATGTTCTATTTCTAGGTCCGTCAGAATTTTTGGAAAAAAAAAAGTCAGATGAAGCCCACACGTGATCAGAATATCCGATGAAATTATTCCGTCTGTCCTTTTCTGCCGGAAAGTGTGTGTATGCCGCATAACTAATAGCACTGAACAGAGCCCTGTTCTATCTCTCTCCATGCCAAACTCACACTGAAAATGGCTGGCATTGAAAGAATGCTTTTATACTGTGGGGCGGGAATGACCCATGATTAGATAAAGTCATCATCATGACTCCTATAGTGCTCTGTGCCCTGATTGGCTGAAGCTTTCACTGCTTCAGCCAAACAGGGCTTGCAATATGAAAATGAATATAACGGGAGGCGCTATAAAATAGATTATTAATTACTGACCAGTGAATTAATTAGCGTGTCAAAATAAATACAAAAGAATGTATAAATTCCAAATAGACCTTATTATGTGACTAATGCTAAACCATGACGCTAGTATTATACCTATATTTGTAAAAACCCTTGGTGCATTTGATTACACATACGTTTGTATCTTATGTATAAACAATGTGAAACAATGTCAACCATGTGAAACAATGTAAAACAATATGTGCACACCATATGCTAGGAAATAAATATGTAAAGTCCAACAATATATCCACAATATATGCTGGTTGATGGGGTCCACCAGTATATTCATAACTTGTGCTGGAAGTGACGAATCAAAAAATAAAAAGAGTGTCCAATTCCGTCTATGAATGCCAACCAATTTTTTCCTTTAAAGATAGGCCACCTTCACCGATGTGTTATACACCCAAAGTGCTCCGTATATAGATATCTCCTTACCAGATGTTGTTGACCTTTTTCTTCCCCAAAAGAAGGTCAGTTAAAGCCTTTGCAAGATGTTGCTTGCTGCAATACAATAAGGGTTGGGTGCCCTTAAGAGAAACCTTGATTCTTCCCCCAGATGGTTAGCCAAGTGGTATATGTGAAGGATACAAAAAGGCCAAAATAGTGTAATCCTATTTATTAAAATTTTATAAAAAACAAAAGCCAGATGGCTCCTTAATTTAAAAAGTGCCTTGGCCCGGCACTGAGGCTGTCTGGTGTGTCTCCACGTCAGGGAAGCTCCGTGTACAGCGCAAAGTCTGGCGTGCATTCCACCGCCAGCCACGGACAACCAGAGGTTCCGGAAGTTTGAGGAAGGATTGCGAAACCAAGTCTATTTGGAATTTATACATTCATTATGGGGCAGCACAGCAGTGGCGGCCCGCCCATAGGGGGCGCCCGGGCGCCGCCCCCCCTCTCCCTAGGTGTAAAAAAAAAAAAAGTAAAAAAAAAACCATGTGACCAACCCATGTGACATCAACCCATGTGACACCGCCCCATTGTCCCTATATAAGTGGCAGCACAGCGCGTCCCTGGCATTCCGGCCAGGGAGATCGTCGAGGCAACATCTCCTGGAGAAGAAGGAGAAGAAGAAGAAGAAGAAGAAGAAGAACGGGCGGCGGCGGCGGCGACAGAAGACCGGGCCACCGCCTGTAAAAGAGCTATAAGAAGGCGCGGTGGCCCGGCAGAAGAACCGAAGAGGGGGACAAGACCCCCGAAGTCGGGAGAAGAGGCCGGCGGCGAGAAAGAAAGCCGGACTCCTCCGCTAGTAAAAGAGCTACAAGAAGATAGCGGAGGAGTCCGGCGTGAAGACCCCCGAAGACGGAAGACCCCCGGAGCTGTGCAATAAAATATTTTAACCCTGTGTTGTGTTTTTTTTTTGTACTTTTTTTCACAGGTGAATGGGTAGGGGTACATTGTACCCCATACTCATTCACATAGGGTGGGGGGCCGGTATCCGGGGGCCCCCTTATTAAAGGGGGCTCCCGGATTCCGATAAGCCCCCCGCCCGCAGACCCCGACAACCAACGGCCAGGGTTGTCGGGAAGAGGCCCTTGTCCTCATCAACATGGGGACAAGGTGCTTTGGGGTGGGGGGGCCGCACGCCCCCCTCCCCCAAGGCACCCCCCCCCCATGTTGAGGGCACGCGGCCTGGTACGGCTCAGGAGGGGGGGGCCGCCTGCTCGTCCCCACCCCCTTTCCTGGCCGGCCGGGTAGCGTGCTCGGATAAGGGTCTGGTGTGGATCTCGGGGGGAACCCCACGCCGTTTTTTCGGCGTAGGGGGTTCCCCTTGGAATCCATACCAGACCTAAGGGCCTGGTATGCTCTCGGAGGGGGAACCCACGTCAAATTTTTTTTCCGATTACATAAGGGGCGTGTTTTATGAGAAGTGGGAGGGGCCAAATGGTGGGCGGGGTCATGATGGGCGGGGTCTGGCGCCCCCCCATCCAAAAACTTCACCAGCCGCCACTGCAGCACAGTGGTGTAGTGGGTAGCACTCTCACCTAGCAGTAAAAGGGGTCGCTGGTTCAAATCCCAACCATGACACTACCTGCCTGGAGTTTGCATGTTCTCCCTGTGCCCACGTGGGCTTCCTCCAGGCACCCTGGCTTCCTCCCACACTCCAAAGACATGCAGCTAGGTAGATTGGCCCTAGTATATGAATGGGAACCTTGGATTTTGGGCTCCTTGAGTGTAGGGACCAATGTGAGTGTGCAACATACAGGGATAGGGACAATTGTAGACACTCACTCTGGATGGACTGGTGTCTTTGTTCAACCTTACTAACTATGTAACAAATTAATTCACTGGTCAGTAATTAATAATCAAATCTATTTTATAGCGTCTCCCGTTATATTCATTTTCACATTGCACTAGGGTATTTTCACCCAGTTTTGGGGGATAGCAGCTTTTAATTTTAAAAAATATTTTTCAATTCGTTTTTTTGGCGCGAGGCATCAATCACACGGGGCTTGCAATGCACTGTTCAGCGCCGCAATGCATTGTGGTCGGGTTCAGGGGGCCGAACAAACGGTCGCACGACCCATTTGTTGTTTGGCGAACAGCGGAACATAGAAAGTTAGGCCTGAACTTGTGCCCGGACTGAACCATTCGCCCATCTCTAATTAGCAGTTCATTGAGAAAAGCACAATGTGGCTGATTTTACTAACTTGAGTCTTTTTCCCTTTTAAAACCTAAATCAGGTTTATTGGAAATGAAAAAAATCTTCTCTGAGCTTGACTGGGTATATCAAGTGTTCCCCGGCTCAGGTGTAAATGACTCTTTTAGTAAATCAGCACAGCATTCACAACATTTTAAATACAGTAAATACTTGTTCATTTTGTAGCATTTTCTCCTCTTCATAAGTAATGCGATTTTTCACATACATTTCATTAAATAGTAATGTCTTTATTACATCTCTATAAATATGCAGTTCTGATTTTATTTTTTTTTCTAAACTGCACAGTGTACTTGCCAAAAATAATTACACCTTTCTATGCAATACCTATAAATGGAATCAACTAAGCAAGCCGTGAATAACAGCAATTAGTATCTATTGCATGAATGTAAATGCTCTTCTCAGGCTAAATTTATAAGACTCCCTGTGACATGTGCAGAGCCAAGCTAATGTGTCGCAGCCGCAAATGTGTGGCTGAATATTCATGAGGGGGATGGAAGGGAAGATCTTTACTAGCAATACATTTGTGTCAAATGCTCACCTAAAGGCAAATACCGTCTGTACAACCCCACTCTGGTTCATTGAAAGTGTAGATAAAGTCAAAACAATTGTTTATTTTGGGGTGTGGAAGGGTTAGAACCTCTCTCAGGTTTTTATTGACATCTGTGTCCCCAGGGGCGGACTGACAATTCATGGGGCCCCCAGGCAATAGGAGATTATGGGGCCAGACAGTATACAATCACACAGTATACACATACATATACACACAGTATACACAGACATGTTTCTATTGGCTGAGAAGGTACTAGAGAGGTGGGGCAGCTATAATCTCAGGATTTTTAGACCAAAAGGATGTTAGTAAGAGACATTTCAGAGACAGATGTAAAAAAAAAAAACACAGATTTTGACATACTGTCTCTGGTTTTACTGAGGCTGGCAACCCTGATGGGGCCCCCTAGTGGCCCAGGGCCCTCGGGCAGTGCCTGAGTGGCCATTGGCCAAATGTCAGTCCGCTCCTATGTGTCCCTGATGGGGAGATTCATCCTCTATTTGTCCTGGTAACTATTATTATTTGGGCTGAAAGTGATGAAAAATCCAAACATTTTCAATCAGGACACCTGATCCAGGGACAACTATAAAAGAAGGAATACATAGCTCCCAACTGTCAATGATGTCGAGGCACTGTCACAGATTTGTCCCTCTTTCCCCCTCACTTGGCCCTCATTTTGGTCTGATTTATATAGTTCTATATAAAATGCACTTTTTATCCTACAAATCAGTTTCCAAGTTCTAAACCTTTCATCCAAATTCTAAATTGCTGCAGTTGTCAATTTTAAAAGCCAATATAAAGGCATAGTAGTGGTAAAAAAAATAAAAAATAAAATAAAAAAAAGCCCTTGTGGATTTAATAAAAAAATGTTTCAGTTAATTCTCCTTTAAGGGGGTGTGACAGGGTGTGTGTCCTATGCCTACATACATTTGCTAGTAGGTGTCCCTCATTCCCATCTCAGAATGTTGGAAGGTATGGGAATATTTTTTTTTTTCGGAGGGGGGGGGGGGGGATTAATAACCACTTAAGCCCCGGACCAATTTGCAGCCAAAGGACCAAGCCCCTTTTTGCGATTTGGCACTGCGTCGGTTTGACAATTGCGTGGTCGTGCGACGTGGCTCCCAAACAAAATTGGCGTCCTTTTTTCCCACAAATAGAGCTTTCTTTTGGTGGTATTTGATCACCTGTGCGGTTTTTACTTTTTGCGCTATAAATAAAAATAGAGCGACAATTTTGAAAAAAATTCAATATTTTTTACTTTTTGCTATAATAAATATCCCCCAAAAATATATAAAAAAAAAACATTTTTTTCCTCAGTTTAGGCTGATACATATTCTTCTACATATTTTTGGTAAAAAAAAAAATCGCAACTACCGATTATTGATTGGTTTGCGCAAAAGTTATAGCGTTTACAAAATAGGGTAGTTTTATAGCATTTTTATTAATATATTTGTTTTACTTGTAATGGCGGCGATCAGCAATTTTGATTGTGACTGTGACATTATGGCGGACACATCGGACATTTTTGACACATTTTTGGGACCATTGTCATTTATACAGCAATCAGTGCTATTTAAATGCAGTGGTTCCTGTGTAAATGACACTGGCAGTGAAGGAGTTAACCACTAGGGGGCAGTGTAGGGGTTATGTGTGACGTTATGTGTTTTTTTTATTGTAGGGGGCGTGGCCTGTGACATCACTGATCGTCTTTCCCTATAACAGGGAACAGACGATTGGTGACAACCACAGTAGGAAGCACGGGGAGAGGTTTGTTTACTCTGACCTCTCCTCTTCAGCTCTGTGACCCGATCGCAGGACACCAGCGGCGATCGGGTCCGCTGGTCCCGCGGCCACGGTCACGGAGCTCAGGACCGGGTTCGCGCTCTCCCGACCCACGGCTGGGCACTTAAAGAGCCACGTACAGGTACGTGATTGTGCCCAGCCGTGTCATTCTGCCGATGTATATCGGTATGAGGTCGTCCTTAAGCAGGTAATAAAGCCCCATACACACGATCAGAAATTCGACCAGAAAAAGACCGATGAGAGCTTTTGGTCAGAAATTCCGACCATGTGTATGCTCCATCGGACTTTTGCTGGCAGAATTCCAGCCAGCAAAATATTAAGAGCGGGTTCTCTATTTTTTGGTCAGAAAAAGTTCAGATCGGAAATTCCGATCGTCTTTACAAAATTTCTACGCACACTCGGAAACAATTTGATGTATGCTCGGAAGCATTAAACTTAATTTTCTCGGCTTGTCGTAGTGTTATACGTCACCGCGTTCTTGATGGTCAGAATTTCAGAGAACTTTTGTGTGACCGTGTGTATGCAAGCCAAGCTTGAATTCCGTCAGAAAAACCATCCGATGAAATATCCGCTCGTATGTATGGGGCATAAGTGGTCGGTCTTGTAAACCAGCTTTCGTAGCATGGGGAATTAACATTGGGGTAATAATGAAGCTGCTTTGCTGGTGATACTGATTTGGTGATACTGATGAAGTTATTGCAAACAAATTTTCAAAGGTGATATCAAGAATAAAATAAAAACAAACTTTCCAACAAATGGGTAAAAAAAAACCTTGAAAACTGCTACACTCTGCAGTCAATACAATGTATACAGGGGCCGGCTCGTATCGTGCGCTCCAACTGCATTCCAGACTCCCTGCTATCGTACCTGAAGTGACTTGACAAGTGACTTGAGTGCATGGCTCCGACTTACGCATTTCGTCATTAACATTTTCAAAGACCATAACTTTCATTGCTATAACTTTCACACAAACCAATAATATAAACTTATTGAGATTTTTTTACCAGACATGTAGCAGAATAATTTTTTGCCTAAATCTATGAAGAAATGTGATTTGACATGATATGTTTTATAACAGAAAGTAGGCTGTCTCAAGACAGGATGGGAATGTTTCACAGAATATGGGACCCGTGGATTGTCTATCTAACTAACGATCCCAGGACACACGTTGCTTAATGCTATTATAGTAGTAAGGACTCGAGGATCTAGGGCCACAGCTCTCCCCCAGCTCTGCCCCAATTCTCTTCCTTCCCCACCTTCTCCTATTCTCTACTCCTCTCTCCCCTTCTACTATTGGGTCTTTCCCCTCTTCTTTTCTGCTCTTTGTTTTCTTCAAATCTCTCATTTAGCGGTGCTAATTGCACGATTAGATACCTATAAAACATAAGAGGTAACAGTATCGGCAGATGGGGTCATGTGTGATCCAGAGTCTTTGGCTATAGGACCTGAGTTGCCACCGACAGAGTGTCTTAAGGAATGACCGGTGTATTACTCAATTGTGCATTGTGCTAGATGTAATACTTAGCCGCATTAATGAGACTTTTGTTTGTATTGTATTGAAAACCTTCAATAAACATATTGAAACATAACAGAAAGTAGAAAATATTGTTTGTTTTCGAAATTTTCAGTCTTTTTCGTTTAGTTAGCAAAAAAACGAAAAAAACAAAAAACAAAACAGTGGTGATCAAATACCACCAAAGGAAAGCTGTAGGGTCTATTATATCCCTCAAAAATTGTTTTCTTGGGGTCGTCAACCTTCACCTAATTGCCCTTGTTGTAATATGCATATGGGCACATTAATTCATATCTTATGGCATTGTCCTAAAGGATTTCAGTATTGAAAAGATATATTTTGAATTTTATCCAAACTTTGTCCAATGCAATTCCTCCTGATCCTAAACTTGCCCTGTTCCGGAGTACTTGCCATTATTCTCTCAGAAGATTGTATTTACCCGTTTGTTATTTCTTGCTTGATTTCTGAACATTGGATATCTTGTAACCTGCCAACTTGAATTCAGTGGTGCACGACGGGTAAATGCTGCACTGGCTACAGAGCGACTTATTTATAAGTACAAGTATTGTATGAATAAATTTAATAAGATCTGGTCTTCTTGGTTATCCTCTCTTTGCTTCTGTCGATATTGTTACTGCACTATAATGGGTCTACGGTGCGGAATTTAATTGAATTACTGATTGTTCTGTAATGTTAAACATTTATCAGCGATGACTGCTATATATCAGAGCAAATTATTGTTATTTATTTATCTATTTAAAATAGTTTTATGTTTTATTTTTTTATTTTTCATTTTCTTCTTTTTTTTTGTTTTGTAAAAGGTATTTGTGATGTGCTTTGTTTGTTTATGTGTAAGAAAGAAAAAAAAAGAAAAAAACTCAATAAAATGTAATTAATTAATAAAAAAAAAGCTCTTTTTGTGTGAAAAAATTAAATTAAATTTGCATACAGAACTGCGCAATTTTCCTGGTCATGAAGGGGGTAAAACCTTCCTGAAGTCAAGTGGTTAATAAAAGCAATGTGATAGATAGGTGTCCATTTCCAATGTTTTTGGTTGACTCTATACCTTCCTTGATGTTCTGATTGTATACAAGCTCAGAGCTCCTGGACATAAATACATTCCATATGCAGAATTTCTCTGGGCTGATTCATGCTTCCTGACTCTGATCAGATATTTTCTCCCACTGACTTTGCTGGGTTTGAGCATCTGGACTCTGCTTAGTAACCAAGCTGCATTGATTCTCTATGCTCAGGATGGAGCCTATGAAAAAAATCCTCCCTGGTTTTACTAAATGACTTGAAATTACCAGTCTACTCAATACACTCAATTGAGGACATGCTTGCTTTCCTTCCTTACAAATGTAATGGATACAAATGCAATATTGGCTCTTTGAAATAAAGAGGAAACAAATACGTACATCAATAAATAAACAAACTAGTTTTGGTTTAAAGGGCCCTGCTAGCAAAACTGGATGTAGTGCTGTTCGTTGTATCGCCCACCAGCTTCTAATATCTCTCTGAAATTCTTAAAGTGTTACTAAACCCACTACAGTAAAATCAGTCTGTATATCCACGAAAGCATGCTACAGACTCACTGTGGAACCTAAGGGGTTAATCCTCCGCATTGTGTAAAAATGCTGTTTGATCCTGTCTTCTCTGATCCTCCCCTACTTCCACTGTCCCCAAACCATCTCCTGATAGAACAGAGCCTTGGGGGCACTCTGCACGTGCTCAGTTTGCTGTGTATTGCCTAGAGAGCTTTTTTTATTCTTGGAAGAGTGCATGTGATCATCACAGGGCCAATCAGAACTGTTCAGACAGAGGGTCAGGGGTCCTGCAGCCTCATAGGACAGTCAGAGGAGAATGAAAACTCATCCTACAAGCTTTAACCAGACACTGATAGAAGTCACAAGACTGCTAAATACTGTTGATGAGAAAATGTATTTAGCAGTTTATTTTTACTAAACCTTTTGCATTGCCATGTTTTGTGTACTGTGAGAGACCAGATACAGTGAATGCAGGATCCGGGGTTTAATAACACTTTAAGGAGGCTTCTCCACACTAAAAAAAAAACCCACAGCCCTCCTTGCCATTAGTCTCACTCCTTGTACTGCATTCTCTACAATGTAATATAAATTAGAAATCCCATATTTAGGACCTTAGGAAAAGATCTCATTGTCAGAATTATTGAGGTACACAGGGGGTTGGCAGGTGAACTGACTAGCTGTCATCCTTTAAACAAAATTTCATTTTGAAAGGTTTGATCCTTCAAGTGTAATACCGTGTACACACAATTGGAATTTTGTTTGGAAAATCTCTGATGGTTTTCCTGACGGATTTCGCTCAAGCTGTCTTGCATACACACGGTCACACCAAATTCCGACCGTCAAGAACGCGGTGACGTACAACACGTATGACGGGACTAGAAAAAGGAAGTTCAATACCAAGTAGCCAATAGCTTCCGTCTCCTAGTTGAATCTGAGCATGTGTGAGTTTTTACGTGACAGAATGGCATAGACACAAACAAATTTTCAGATAGGAACTTTTTCTGACCGAAAAATTTAGAACATGCTCTGAATCTTTTGATTGAACAGCCATAACCCAGACTCAATTTCGATTGTATTGAAGCAAACTAAGATAATTGGCGAGGTTGGAATATTACTGATCATTTTGCATCGCTTGGCAGTACTTTGTTCTTGATAAACAATAGTATTTTAAAGCGGTAGTAAACCCGCACATTTTTTTTTTTTTTTTAAACCTGCAAAGCAAAAGGCATAATGAGCTAGTATGCACCGCATACTAGCTCATTATGAAATACTTACCTTAGAACGAGGCCCCGACATCTGGCCCGATCCACGCCGAGGGAGCTGACATGCTCCCTCGGCGTTTCTTCCGGGTATCGCGGCTCCGGCGCTGTGAGTGGCCGGAGCCGCGATATCGTCACTCCCGCGCATGCGCGCGGGAGATTTCATTCCGGCCACCGGCCACTGCCAGATTTTCAGGCCGAGAATCCCCTTGTGCGCATGCGCCGCTGCAGTCAGCGGCGCATACCGAGGGGAATATCTCCTAAACCGTACAGGTTTAGGAGATATTTTTTTTACCTACAGGTAAGCCTTATTATAGGCTTTCCTGTAGGTAAAAGTTAAAAATTTGGGTATACAACCACTTTAATTAATCAGATTATGAGGTTACATGATGGAAACAGAGATGGGATTGATAACTTCCAATCATAAGTTACAATTGTATCTACTGATGGAAATCCACTTTCCCATGTGTGCCAAATCAATCAAATGGGTTGTTGACTATAGATTAATTATTCCTATCGGAAAAGATCAATTGAAAGATGAAGATAAATCAATCATTTATTAAGTGTGTATGGGCCACCTTAAAATGGTTATAAGGGTTTAAAGAGGAAGTAAACTCTCCCACTCTGATGCTTCTTTTCATTTAGTCCATTATAATAACTAATTTTCAAACTATAGCCACTTTAATCCAGCCCAAAATCGCATATTAATTACTGTTTAAAGAAACTTTAAAAAACTTGTTTCCAGGGGTTAGGCAGCGCCATCTTAAGTATTGTTTTCTGAGTCCACAGTGGAGTGTATATACGCCCTTACATTGAGCACTTCCTGTACTTTTAACCAAGCCTCCTTCTCAATCCAACGTTTCTATGGCAACCCTGCTTCCCTGTTCATAGCTGACTTATTTTATTTCATAGTATTTACTTGTGCCGATGTCTAATGTTTGCCTTTGTCAGTCTTATCAGCTTCAGCTGATAAGACTGCAGTAATGGCCAAGTTTACACTGCATGTCCTGTCACATGGTCACATGGTGTGTAGGAGGAAGCTCTGAATGATTCTGCAGCCTCCTGGGATATCAGTGTTGTGCCATAGGAAGTCCTGATAACAGATAAATAAGCACATAGAGAGTGTGCCCTAAAATCAGGGGGGATCTGGGCATGCTCAGTGACGTCATTCTAAAAAGCAAAAAGGATTACAACAATACTAAGCAAGTAAGGAGATATCTACAAGCAGTGTTCATTAGGGGTTTTTTATGCTGATTTACATGGAACAAAGTTGTGGGGGAGAGTTTACAATCACTTTAAGGCTTTTTACCCTCATGCATTCTTTGCATGAAGGTAAAATAAACTTCTGTGTTCAGCAAACCCCTCTAATACTTACTTGAGACCCATCTCAATCCATCGATGTGCAGTGGCTCTCCCAGGTCTCTTCCTCCTCATTGGCTGAAACAACAGTGGGAGCCATGGCTTCTGCTACTGTCAACCATGGCCAGTGAGCCAATGAGGGGAAGCGGGGGCGGGGCTGAGCCGCACTCCATGTGTGAATGGACACCCAGAGCAGAGGCTCGGGAGCAAGACTGCTTGGGTGCCCCTATTACATTGTTATGGGGCACTCAGTAGAAGGGAGGGGCCAGGAGTGCCAGCGGGGGACCCAAGAAGAAGAGGATTGGGGCTGCTCTGTACTAAACCATTACACAGAACAGGTAAGTATAACATGTTTGGTAAAAAAATAAATAAATCTGCATTTAATATTAAGTAAAGGCTGACCAATCACTATACATTAACTATGCAGTGCAAGAGCCTGCCTTGATACTAATTGAACAGATTGCATAGATTTTTTTCATATTACATAATTTCCGTCTAAATTTTGGACTAAAATCTAAAGATGATTGTGCTGAGATGGTACAATCGGATTTATAGTGCAGCCTCACATTCAGCTATTGTAATCTGGAGGTGGGGGGGAGGGGATCTACCTAATATGCAGATCTTGCATATGCAATTAGATTATATTGAGCAAATATTTGGATTATAGGAGAAGAGAACCTCAAAATTTAAAAAAAATAAGAAAAAAATTGATAAAATATATATAAATTATTAATACACATAATTTGTAAAACCTAGGTTCCTACGGAACCAACCATATTTGTATTAACATAAACAAAAATACATGACAAATGGCAGAGGTGGTAAAATCCCATTACATAAATAGAAACCATCCATGCGTGAGAGTCCAAACTCTCACGCATGGATGGTTTCTATTTATGTAGTGGGATTTTACCACCTCTGCCAATTGTCATGTATTTTTGTTTATGTTAATACAAATATGGTTGGTTCCGTAGGAACCTAGGTTTTACAAATTATGTGTATTAATAATTTATATATATATTTTATCAAATGTTTCTTACTTTTTCAAAATTGCCTTTAAAATCTCATTTTGAGGTTCTCTTCTACTTTAACTCTATTGGGGATGATGGCAATTTACACGCCAACCTTTGGGAGTCTTTTTAATTTCAATATTTGGATTATATTGAGCAAATATTCGGATTTTAGCACTATTGCAGTGTGTGTTGGACAGCATTAGGATTTCACTGATTAGTTTCACTGCCCCATGAAATTACATAGTTAGTTAGGTTGAAAAAAGACACACGTCTAGTACAACCAACATAAAAAATAAATACATAGAGAACTTCCACATACAGTGCCCTATAACCACAGTTGATCCAGGGAAAGGCAAAAAACAAAACAAAAAAAACAAAACAAAACAAAAAAACAACACACTAATAAAGCATGATCCAATTTGCCACAACAGGTTAAAAACATTCCTTCCTGATCCCCCAAGGCAGTCGGATATTCCCCGGATCACCAACTCTAGTGTTATCATCTATAAATGCTATTATCCGGTTATATTCTGTGCACTGTTACCACAGAGTAACTTCCAAAAAAGACCAGCCCCATAAAAACAGAAACACTATACTTACCTTTCTGCCACCCGTTTAGTGCTGTGCAAAAAAAGCGCAGCACTAAAACATCCGTGAATAAAAGCAAACATGAAAATTTAAGTGCAAAAAAAAATTGCGCCAATGATAACAAGTGATATAATAAAAAAAAAAAATATATATATATCAATAAGTCCACCGATAAAGTCGACGATAAACGAATAAGATATTTTCCATCATAATCGGCGATGAGAGACACTGGCGTGCAGGATCTGTGGTGCTGAACGACAAATCAGATGGAGTGCAGCAGTGCTCCACAAACCAAACAATGGGTTGAGCTGCTTACCAGACGATATTGACCACTGGATTACAGGCGGTCAAATAGCACATAGGGGATTAAGGTCTCCCTCCGACCGCTCTGTGTCCATGTACCTCCAGCAATGGTAAAACAAAAATATCGCTCTCATAGTGTAGTAGTGTAATTAAAATCTATAAAGCAGAGTTCCACCAAAATGTTTTTTTTTTTTAAAGTCAGCAGCTACAAAAAGTGTAGCTGCTGACTTTTAATAATTGAACACTTACCTGTCCCACGATCCAGCAATGCGGGCATATGAAGCCCTGCTCCTCTCCCCCTTCTCTCAACAGCACCAGAATTCTTACTGTGGATGCCCGGCTGTGGCTTCACAGCCAGGCACGCACTGCGCATGCATGAGTTGCGCTGGGCTCTGTGAATGGCCGGGCAATCTTCTGGGACCTGTGATGTGTCCCAGAAGATTGCAGGGAGGGGGAGAGGTAAACTTTCTTCGGGTGATGCAGAGCAAAGTGGGAGCTGGATACCTCTATAAATCGGGTATTCACTCCCCCCCCCCCTAAAAAAATGACATGCAAGATGTGGCATGTCAGGGAGTCACTTGCACTTAAAGCACAAGTTCCATTTTTGGGTGGAACTCTGCTTTAATGAAAGAATAAATATTGCACTCACAGACTGGTAGAATGAAATGCTCAAAGTGGGGTGCCCCTAAAAAAAAAAAAAAAAAAAAAAGTCAGCAGCTACAAATACTGCAGCTGCTGACTTTTAATAATCAGACACTTACCTGTCCCAGGGTCCAGCGATGCGGGGGAATGAAGCCCCCCCTCGTTCCCCGCTCGCGGCGCCGTTATTCGTACTGTGGGCACCCGGCTGTAGCTTCACAGCCGAGCACCCACTGCGCATGCGCGAGCGGCGCAGGGTGCCGTGATACGCCGCACAATCATCTAGGACACGTGACAGGTCCCAGATGACTGTGCGGCATGAGGGGAAGTGATGTCACCAGCCCGGGCGAGGAAGAAGGCAGACTACGAGGGACCCCCTAGCAACAGGTATTTAGAGGTGAGTAAAAATATATTTTTTTTCCAATAATTTTTTTATTTTTTTTTTAAAGAATTTGAAAACACTTTTTTATTTTTTGGTGGCAACACCACTTTAATGAGCATCCAAACAAGTCAAATGGTGTTGTTAAGGGTTCCACTCCGAGCGCAAATCCAACCAACCAGATTCAAGTTTTCCGATTGTTATGGAAAATACCTTATTTGTTTTATAATGGTTAAGAACTGCAATCGCGTTCAAGGTTATCTGCTTGCTGGAAGCAAACACTCTGACACATGTTCAGCTCGGTTACTTCCACACTTCTGTTTATTGCAGGGTGGTGCTAATGTTTTATACACAAAGAATAATAGATTATACGTCGTTGCTATGTCAGTCTAATAGGTACATCTCATTGGTTGAAATACAAGAGGAATGGAGAAACTTGATGTTTGAAGCTTGGTTGAAGCTGGTTCCCTCTTCACTTCCTCATACTTCTAATGCGGGGACAGCAGAGTGTAGGCGCCATCTTTTTGGTTCCAAAGCAGAGCCAAGCTGTTTACTACATAATAAGTAAGGAGTTGCATAGAAACATATATACACATAAGAAAATATACATTTTTATGATTATAATTATGTACATTACATTCCTCCACAGTTTATGTGCAAAACCGTAGAACTGAATGGGACTTTGAGTGTACATGCTAGGGTATGTTATACACCGACTCATGAAATATTACAATTTTATTTGGTATCATAAAGGTTTAAAAAACATATTCACACAGACAGCAGCCATATATGTCTCTGTCTTGGAATCTAAAATATTGTTGGATGTGTTCCCGATTCATCGGGGCCTTGGATCCTCAGGGGTTCTCCAAACTACGGCGCACCAGCTGTTGTGGAACTACGCATCCCATGAGGAATTGTAAAACTCTGACATTCACAGACATGACTATTGCAGTTCCTGAACAACGGGAGGACTTCAGTTTGGAAACTCCTGCTCTAAAGAATACTGCAATCATATATAAACATGCATTAAAGTGTTTATTAACCTAAAAAAATAGATGCTGTTCCCTTAAAGAATCGTATACAGAGCAGTGCTTGTGCTGTGTAATTTGGTCCCCTGTAATAGCTGGCTGATCCTGCCTGGCTATACCCTCCCCCATGTAAACTGACCACCATTTATCATGGCTGCTGAGCCCTGACACCCTGGTCAGTTTATGTGCCTCCGTCATCCATAGCCCTGCTCTCTGCTCTCCTCTGTGATCCTGAGTCCCCCCCCCCCGCCTGTCAGCTTGTACCATTTCCTGTCCCCTCCCCTCCCTGCTGGTAATAAGATATTGTTGTTGTTACAATCCCCTCTGTTATAATAAATGCTGTGCTCCACTGTATGTGTTTTGTAAAAATTCTGCCGATAAATACCTTATTTTATAGGGTCTCTCGGGGCTCACTTGACCGGCTGTCTCTGTCCTCCTCTCCTCCTCCTGGCTGATGTCAGCGGGGGTTTATCGGCTCTAACTGCTTTGCTCTCAGACCTTGAGAGGAGAGAGAGAGAGAGAGAGAGAGAGAGAGAGAGAGATGGCCAGTCACATGAGCACCAATTGGTGCTATAAAATAAGGTATTTATCTGCGGATTTTTTACAAAACACTTACAGTGAGGCACAGCATTTATTATAACAGAGGGGATGGTAGCAACAACACTAATGCCGTATACACATGCTCGAACATTCTGACAACAAAATCCTGGATTTTTTTCCGACGGATATTAGCTCAAACTTGTTTTGCCTACACAGTCACACAAATGTTGGCGGAATTTCCAAAAGTCAAGAACACGGTGACGTACAAGATGTTCGACGAACCAAGAAAAATGAAGTTGTGCGTCGGAATTGTGTACACACGATCGGCATTTCCGACAACAAGTTTTGTTGTCAGAAAATTTGAGAACCAGGTCTCAAATTTTTGTTGTTGGAAATTCTGACAGCAAATGTCCGATGGAGCATGCACACTGTCGGAATTTCCGACAACAATCTGCCATTGTATATTTGTTGTAGGAAATTCCGACAGTCCGTACGCGGTATAAGTGGAGTAACAACCACTTTAAGACATTTATCCATCACTGGCATGTCATTAAACATTTTATTGCTATGTAAGACATTTAGGCATTGTTAGCATAGTGTCATTCAACATTTATTATCCCCTATTTAACCATAAAATATAAAGATATCCTATCCACCATTGGTATGAAAATGGTTTAAAGATTTTACAGTAAGTATGGTTACCTGTATGATGAATATATGGGATGCTGATAACAGCATCAATACTTTGGATCCCAAGGCCAAGACAGAGACATATATGGCCAACATATATGGCTGTCGTCTGCGTGAATATGTTTTTAAACACATGTTTTTAAACATTTATGATACCAAATACAATTGTAATATTTTTTATATATTTCATGAGTTGGTGTATAATATAATCTAAAATGTACACTCAAAGTCCTATTCAGTTCTACGGTTTTGCACATTTGTCTATTGAGGATGGTACCTTCTAGGGGTAGATAAATTTGAACACTCTGTCCCCACAACCTACTATTTGTTTATTGGTGGACTTATTGATATATACTTTCTTTCATTACATCACTTGTTATTATTGGCACTTTTTTTGGCATTTTAATTCTCATGTTTGCTTTTATTCACTGAGGTCTTAGCGCTGCACTTAATTTGCACATTTATATTTGATTTTTGTATCTGGACTAGCAGCTTTATTTATATCATTTTATACTTTATTTATATTATTTTTCTTCCAAGCGCAGTGTTTCTTTTTCTTTTATTCTACCCATTTAGTCCTCCCCGACCGCAGCAGGCATTTCACACTACCAGGTTTGTGAACACCTGCTCCTCCTGCTGCATGCAGTGTCCTCTCCCAACGGCCCATGTGTCGCTAAAATACAAATGAGCCAGCAGGAAGAACCATTGTATGCAGCAGGGGGTGTCTGACCCACCCAAATGGTCAAATACCTCCAGTGACTGGGAAACAGTGAAGTGGCAATGTGCCAACACACAGATGGCCAAAAAGGTAAGGATACTTATAGGGACACTTTAGGCCAATTTTCTTTAGACAGAAAAAGATTTCAGTCCCACTGTGCACCTGTTCATAGACATTTTTATCTTAACTACGGTATGTGTTTACACGACTTCTGTACATTTCCTGTAAAAGCCGAGAATAAGACAAAGTCACTGTCATAACACTGTCAGTATAACTGACAAGATTATAAAGGAAACGTACCCTTCTTGTAATTTAAAGAGAAGAAAATTCTAGCATGATAGAGAATGCTGATAATATTCCTTGAATGATAAAAGACATTCTTGAGCACTGTAACGCAGCACTTGAATTGAGTTTTATCTTTTATTGCATTGTATATATAAAAAAATATATTATAATGGAAACAGTCAATCATGAACATTTTACATTTTAGCTTAGCGGCTGTGGAGCTCAGATTTTCATCCTGGCATTAATTTTGTGTGAAAATTAAAATTAAATATACGCTGCGCTGGAATGGCTATGGACTGAATAATCTGTATCTTAATCTATAGTTATAGATCCACAAGAATATAATAATATGCATAAAATAGTAAACATATAACTGGTGTAAAGTGCAAGTGCAAAATATAGCAAAACAAATAATGTGCACAAAATCTATAAAAAAACAACTAAAACGCACAACTAAATATAAAGTGCACAAGTGCCAATAATACTCCGTGAGGCTATATGTACCCCTTAGCCCTTGTACACAAGGTCGGACAACTCCGTCTGATTTTTTCCGACAGATTTTGTGCAAAACTGGTGTTGCATACATACGGTTGGACAAAGTTGTCAGAAAATCTGATCGTTCAGAACATGATGATGTTAGTTCATTACGACTGGACTACGTTCAGGCTAGTAGCCAATAGCTTTGGTCTCGTAATTTGATCTGAGCATGCGTGGCACTTTGTCCGATCGGAATTCTCTACAAACAATTGGACAAAGTCCGATCGGATCATGTTGTCAGAAAATTTTATATCCAGCTCTCAAACTTTGTTGGTCGTAAATTCCGACGGAAAAAGTCTGATGTAGCCCACACACGATCGGATTATCCAACAACACGGTCCAATCGAACCTTTTCTTAAGGCCCGTACACACGGTCGGACTTTTTGACAACAAACATGCAAATTAGCTGTTTTGGAGCAACATCCGACTGGATGTACGCTCCATCGGACAAACTTTTTCTGTTTTCATCAGACTTTTTGACAACATAAGTCCAATGGAGCAAAGTCCGATCGTGTGTACGCAAAACCATCGGACTTTTGTACAAGGTACAAATACGCATGCTCAGAACCAATGCAAAAGATCAGACAACAATACAGTTGACCAAAGGTGGCGCTGGAGTAATTGAACGTCCTCTTTTGAAGTGTCATCAGTACATTGAAACATCACTACGTTCGCGTTTGTTGCCTAAAAAGTCAGATCGTGTGTATGCAATACAAACTTGTGGACTACGCCCTTTGTACAAAAGTCCACGGGAAAGTTTGTACAAAATCCGATCGTGTGTATGAGGCTTTAGAGTTACAAGGTGCCATGCACAATAACACACCAGGAAATTAAATAATAATAATAATAATAATAATAATATTAGATGAAAAAAGTGCTAAATGCATACATATGTGATAGCAAACATGTATAAATAAAAGACTTATAAAAAAAAGGTGCAAGTGCATAAACCATACAAGTGTCTCTATATTATTAAAAAACAGTTCTTTGTGGCAGCCTGTCTTGGGCTGTGATAAGAAACACAAAATGTTGATTGATGTGAGACTAGATGCAGGTGACGTGATCTCCAGTGATCATACTATCGACATGCTTGTTACATCCAACCTCTGAATCATGCATAGGTGAAATCTGGGAACCCCTTATGGTAATAAGCTCACCTCAGAGCGTGTGACCAGCTTTTACACTGAGACAAAACACGCATATGAACCACTATAGGGTTCTCAGCTGTTACACTGGATCAGTAGTATCCTCAATGCAATGATCTCAGAAGCGCATGAAAAAAGGAAAAAGACTAATAGTGCAATACCGTTTTTCCCCCGCCGGGGTACTCACATGTATAAGGTGCATCAGTGCACCATACTTCATAAGTCTCAATAGAATACTGTAAACAGTATAGGTATGGTTTGTATCTCCTCTAGGCAGGTGTACTGTCTCTCGCTCCATCCTGGCCCCTCCCCTACGCGTGCCAATACTCAGGGTGTGGTGTATCTTCCTCAGGGGGGTTGTGATTGGATGGCTGATCTGTCAATTATATACAGCGTCTGCAGGCATTTTGGTGTAGACCACAGACACTCTAGTGTCAGACTATGTATTTTCTATGGAGCGCTCAATGATAAATGCATTGTCAGGAGACACGTGCTGCAAACTAATCCTCAAATATTATCAGTCATCCTGGTCTGCCCTGCAGTGTTAAGCAATCCATATGATTGCAGCCACTATCAGTGGCCTGCACCCAATCAGAATGCTCAGGTATTGCAAGAGAAAGCGGGGCCAACTAGCAAGATATGGAAGCTTGGGCCAGTGGGAGATTCTTCCATCCACACAGTTCAGCGTAGATAGAGGAATCTGTTCCACTTTTTCCGTCTGCCCATAGAAAATCTGCAGAAAATCTGCAGATAATCTAAAGGTGTATGGCCAGTCTTATGCCCTGTCGGATGGAAAATGTGCAATTGGATCATGTTGTCGGAAAATCCGACCGTGTGTGGGCACAATCAGACTTTTTCCGTTGGATTTCCCGACGCACAAAGTTTGAGAGCTGGATCAAAAATTTTGTGACAACAAAATCCAATTGCATAAATTCTGATCGTGTGTAGACAATTCTGACGGACAAAGTGCCAGGCATGCTCAGAATAAACGAAGAGATTGGAAGCTATTGGCTACTGGCCCGTTTATAGTTGTACGTGTTTGATGTCACCGTGTTCAGACCGATCAGATTTTCCGACAACTTTGCGCAACCGTGTGTATGCAAGACAAGTTTGGGTCAAAATCAATCTGAAAAAATCTGAAGGATTTTGGGGTCAGAATGTCTCACCGTGTGTACAGGGCATTAGACTTCCTTTATTTAAAACAATTAATAATACATTTTTAGATCATTTGTTTTATTTTCACAAAAATTAATGTAGCACTGACTCCTGAAGGAGCAGCTGGTTTTATTGGGCTTACCGTTACCTTCTGCACCTCGTATTCGTCTAGGGGTTTCCCGTGGTAGATGGCCCTAGAACTATAGAGACTGACGACAGATTCACTTAAAGGGATTTTTATTTGCAAAGAACGTAGTTAAACAGTCACTCAGTATAGGATCAGAGGGTTTAGGTGGAAAGTCCAGGTACTCTTAGCCCTTGTACACACGGTCAGACATTCCGACGGAAAATGTCCGATCGGACCGCGTTGTCGGATAATCCGACTGTGTGTGGGCTCCATCGGACTGTTTCCGTCAGAATATTGGACGGACAAAGTTTCAGAGCTGGGCTGTAAAACTTTCCGATAACATGATCCAATCGGACTTTGTCCGATTGTGTGTAGAGAATTCCGATCAGACAAAGTGCCACGCATGCTCAGATCAAATTCCTAGACCAAAGCTATTGGCTACTAGCCTGAACATAGTCCCGTTGTAACGAAATAACATCATCACGTTCTGAACGATCGGATTTTCCGACAACTTTGTCCGACCGTGTGTATGCAACACAAGTTTCGCACAAAATCCGTCGGACAAAATCCGAAGGATTTTGTTGTCAGAATGTCCGACCGTGTGTACAAGGGCTTAGTGTCAAAGACAGTATAGGAGAACTCTCTTACTTTGAGTAAATCCAGAGAATAGCCATTCACAGCTGGATCTTCACCCTAATCGGATAGTCCTTCTCTCACCAGGCCTAGCAGCCAACAGGGTGTTTGAGTCAGGAACAAATCTCTGCCACAGACTTTGTAATAGAACATGTAGGAATAAGTCTCTGCCACAGACTTTGTTATAGAATAGGAACAAGGAAACTTGAATACTTGTAGAACACTCGTGTGGTACCAGTATCTTGCAGCTGGTCTGGCGATACCACACGAGATTGGATTCGCTTAGGTCCTTCAGCTTTACCACGCTTTTTTTGAGAAGCCAACCCTTGCATGGCCTTCTCCCGAAGAGTCCTCCCCTGGATAACTTCGAAGTGGCTGGGCCTCTCCACAACTTGAGACGGCATCGGACCACCTCCGAATCCTTCCTTTAGTTTCCTCGCCTTGGGCTAGCCAGCCCCGAGATGTAAAGTCGGGTGGATCCGCACCCCAGGCCATAGGCATCTTGGAGGCTTGTCAGGAGAACCAGGACCATGCAGTCAGAACATACTTCTGGACCAGAACCCCAAAACACGTGACATCCGCATCTTAAGTACCCTCTCCCAGAAAGCACAGCAAGAGAGATACTCCCACTGGGCTGGCTCCGAGAGAAAGTAATCTTAAAGCACCCAACCAGACAGTGGTTCCGTGCCTGCCAGAAGTGACAGTGCCCCCCATGGCCAGGCAGAACACCCTGTAGTCTAGTCAGACTGATGCTGAGGTCAAAATTTGGAGTAATCAAACCCAAACCAAACTGCGGTCCAGGTTAAATATTACATTTCAAAAACACATAGCGCATGCTCTTCAGGAGCCAGCGCTACACACAAAGTATGTGTGGGTGTTAGGATAGGGAGCAGTTAAAGTGTTACTAAGCCCAGTATCCTGCATTCACTATACAGTGCATCCAGAAAGTATTCACAGGACTTCACTTTTTCCACGTTTAGTTATGTCACAGCCCTGTTCCAAATTTGATTAAATTCATTATTTTCCTCAAAATTCTACAAACAATACCCCATAATGACAACATGAAAGAAGTTTGTTTAAAAACCTTTGCAAATTCATAAAGTCCATGTGAAGTCCATGTATAAATTCCAAATGTAAATAACGTCTTCAGTGAGTATAGGAAGGGTTCCTCTCCACCCGCATGTAGACACACAATGCACACACCGGACTTAATTGACCCCTATTATAGGGAGTGAAATTAGGCATATGGGAAAATCCAAGATGTTGTACATGAGGTCACAGGAATGAATCCCCACCGCTGCTGTCATCCTTTCAAAATATAGATATCATATTCAAAGCTCCGGTGTTGCCATATAGAGAGGGAGAGGAAGGAACACTCTCAGTGTGCAGTTATTCAAATCATTTATTTAAAAATAAGGTTGTGTTGCACGACAAGGGTCAGCATATAT
The DNA here is from genome assembly GCF_037356315.1 of Lithobates pipiens. Taxonomy (NCBI): domain Eukaryota; kingdom Metazoa; phylum Chordata; class Amphibia; order Anura; family Ranidae; genus Lithobates; species Lithobates pipiens. The sequence continues at coordinate 63,123,169 of NW_027507784.1, forward strand.
TGTATAGGAATCGCCAGTTAGCGCTCCACCTGCATTCCCAGAAATAACGTATCTCAACCACGATCCAATGCAGTTTCGACAGCCGTTTTCAACCCATTGCTGTTTTCAAGTCTTTTTGAGTATAATACAAGCTTAGCACACCTATATTCGGGCAGTTTATCCCATTCTTCTTTGCAGGGCCACTCAAGCTCCATCAAGTTGGTGCACAGCCATTTTCAGATCTTTCCAGAGATGTTCAATCGGGTTCAAGCCTGAGCTCTGGCTGGGCCACTCAAGGACATTTACAGAGTTGTCCGGTAGCCACTCCTTTGTTATTTTGGCTATGTTCTTAGGGTCAATGTCCTGTTGGAAGATAAACATTCACTCCAGTCTGAGGTTCAGAGTGCTCTGGAGCAGCTTTTCATCAAGGATGTCTCTGTACATTGCTGCATTTATCTTTCCCTCAATCCTGACTAGCCTCCCAGTTCCTGCTGCTGAAAAACATCCCAACAGCATGATGCTGCAACCACCATGCTTCACTGTAGGGATGGTATTGGCCAGGTAATGAGCGGTGCCTGGTTTCCACTATACATGACACTTGAGTTCAATCTAGTTTCATCAGACCAGCAAATTTTGTTTCTCATGGTCTGAGAGTCCTTCAGGTGCATTTTGACAAACTCCAGGTGGGCTGTCATGTGCCTTTTACTGAGGAGTGGCTTCTGTCTGGCCACTTTACCATACAGGCCTGATTGGTGGAGTGCTGCAGAGATGGATGCTGTTTTTGAAAAGTTCTCTTCTCCCCACAGAGAAAAGCTGGAGCTCTGTCAGAGTGACCATTAGGTTCCTGGTCATCTCCCAGGGGCGGCCCGCTCTAGGAAGAGTCCTGGTGGTCCCAAAAACATTTTCCATTTACGGATGATGGAGGCCACTGTGCTCATTGGGATCCTCAATGCTGCAGAATGTTTTCTGTACCCTTCCCCAGATCTGTACCTCGATACAATCCTGTCTCGGAGTTCTACAGTCAATTCCTTGGATTTCATAGATTGGTTTGTACTCTGACATGCACTGTTAACTGTGGGACCTTTTATAGACAGGTGTGTGCCTTTCTAAATCGTGTCCAATAAAGAGAATTTACCACAGGGGGACTCCAATCCAGTTGTACAAAAATCTCAAGGGTAATCAATGGAAACAGGATTCGCCTGAGCTCAACTTTGGGTGTCATGGCAGAGGCTGTGAATACTTATGTACATGTGATCTTTTTATTTTTACTAAATTTGCAAAGATTTCAAACAAACTTTGTTCATGTTGTCATTGTGGGGTGCTGTTTGTAGAATAATTAAAGCGGTTCTCCGGAAGTTCCGCTAATCTGATCCCTCCCCCCTCCGGTGCCACAATCGGCACCTTTCAGGGGGGAGGGGGGTGCAGTTACCTGGACAATCCAGGTATCTGTACCCACTTCCGGGACAGACCGCTGCAGATGCCCCGCCCCCCCCGTTGTGTTCTGGGAAACACACAGTTCCCAGGACACAGCAGGGACCAGCAGAGATGCGCAGCGCGACTCGCGCATGCGCAGTAGGGAACCGGGCAGTGAAGCCGCAATGCTTCACTTCCCGATTCCCTGACAGAGGATGGTGGCGGGGGCAGCAGAGAGACGAGCGATCGCTCGTCATCTGCCGCCGACATCGCTGGACCCTGAGACAGGTAAGTGTCCATTTATTAAAAGTCAGCAGCTGCAATATTAGTAGCTGCTGGCTTTTAATATTTTTTTTTTAGGTGCAAAACCACTTTAAGAATTAATATTTAAGAAATAATTTTCGGCCTAAAGAGTTACACAAAACCCTTAAACATTATATATTTTCTGAAGGCAGAAACCCTAGAGAATAAAATAGTGCTAGTTCCAATTTTTTACGTCACACGTTATTACCACAAAGGTCTAGGGAACGCAAAATTTCAGTAAAAAATACACTACAGTGAATTTTAGGGCAAACAAACGCAATAAACTACCCAAATTCGTGGTAAAATATAAAAAATTAGGTTGCGCCCAGTAAATAACACACCGGGGGAGGGGGGGTCAGGTGTCGGGTGCAAACGATCGGGTGGCAGTGGAGCCGCCTGAATGCTCTCACCTGACAGGTAGGGGTCTGTCTGTCATACACAATCTGGGTGGCTGCAGCCACTAGATTGTGTGTTTAACCCCCCCCCCCCCCTCAGGCCCGTACAACGTATGGACTTGGCAGCAAAAGGGTTCATCCATTTTGGAATAATGGTTTAACATATCAAAATGTGGAAAAAGTGAAGCGATGTGAATAATTTCTGGTTGCACTGTATCTGGTCTCCCACAGTACACAGAACATGGAAATGCAATTATTTTAATAAATATAAACTTGTAAATACCTTTTCTCCTCAACAGTATATAGCAGTCTTATGATGTCTATCAGTGTCTGGTTAAAACTTGTAGGAGGAGTTTTCATTCTCCCCTGATTGTCCTATGAGACTGCAAGACCCCTGACCCTCTGCACGAAGCCCCGGCCCCGCCCCATCTCTTCCCTGATTGGCTAGCTGACTTTGATTGACAGCAGTGGGAGCCAATGGCACCGCTGCTGTGTCTGAGCCAATCAGGAAGGAGACTCTTGGACAGCTGAGACACTCGTGGATATCACTGTCCTGAGAAGGACCTCAAGTAAATATTAGGGGGGCTGCTGCACACAGAAAGCTTTTCATCCTAATGCATAAAATGCATTAAGATAAAAAAACAAAACAAACAAACAAACAAAAAACCTTCTGCTTTTACAACCACTTTAAGTGATTTCATCAAGCAGTTTCTTCTAAGGGACCACTGTGCTTTTAACTGTTAGTCTCATGTGATTTAGTTTGAGCTTTTTTAATGTGACTACAGTGTTGCTCATATTTCTCCTTGCTTGAGAGGAAATTTCACCTAAGAACCTGCAGACAAGCCTCTCCTAATCATCAAGGAGGCAACTTTGACATGAGGGAGCAAAGTCAAACTAACCCAATGGGTGCTCTATACAGAGGGTCAATAAACTTGTGAAAACAACACAAGCAACGAACCCTATAATGTGTGTCTATAATGTGTGTCTCAACCCAAGAAAATAGAGAACTAATAAGAAAACACGCAAATAGAAATGATATGTAGCGCTAACCCCCGAAGGAGCGGCTGGTTTGATTGGGCTTACCGTTACCTTCTTGACCTTGTGTACGTTGACCGGCGATACTGTATGAGTGTAGATTCACTTGGTGTCTTTCAACTGAGCCTCCAGGCTTCTTCTGAGAAGCCAGCCTTATGTGTGGCCTTCTCCCGAAGAGTCCTCCCCTGTTTGCTTCTCCGGTTGGTGGGCCTCTCCACAGATGAGACGGCACCGGACCACCTTTGAATCCTCCTTCCAGTTACTTTGCCTCGGGCTAGCCATCCCTGAGACTCGGAATTGGATGGATCCGCACCCCAGGCCATGAGGGCCATGGGGTCTGGTCAGGAGGACCAGGACCAAACAGACAGAAAGATCTTCTGGACCAGAACCCAGAAGTATGTGATGTCAGTACCTTAAGTGCCCTCTACCAGAATGCACAGCAAGATGACACTCCCACTGGGCTGCTTCAGAGAAAGAATGGCACTCAATGCACCTAGCTAAATTGAGTTCTCACACTTGCCAGTAGTAACAGTACCACCTATGGCCAAGAAGAACCCAGTGCAATCCAGCTAGACTGGTACTGAAACCATAATTTGGTATAATTGAGCCTAAAACCCAACTGTGGTTTTAGGAATTTTAAACAGAAAAAAACACATGCTCTTCAGGAGCCGGCGCTGCATATAATATATATATATATATTTAAAGGAGAAGTATGGCCAAAGCTTTTTGTCCATATTTCTCTTGCTGGGCATAGGAGATTAATTACACAGTCAGTCAGCAGACTATTGCCCACCACCAACTGATGGGCAGAGCTGTGCTGCCTGATTGACAGTTGGCTCCAGAATTCAGCATGTGACTGAGAGCTGGACATGCCCGCCCCCCCCCCCCCCCCCCCCAACCTCGCACAGGGCTCCAGTAAGTGCTGGAGGGCAGAGCGGAGAGCAGTGACTGTCAGTCGCTGCTCTCTACTCTGAGCAGACCAAGCAATGAGCGATCAGCAGTCAGGTGATTGCTCAGTTTTTAGAGCTGACATGGGACATCGGCAGCATCACACAGATGCTGCAACATAGAGGTACTTATAGATGTTTTTTTTCAAAGCCCATACTTATCCTTCAACTAACATGCATTTAAGTAATGTATACCATAAAGTGTATAACCTTTAAGGCCCATTCACAATATGATGTGCAATGCCAGGCTAAAAGGGAGTATGTCTGGCCCCTGAAATGATTTGGATTTTATTCTTCTATGGACCAATTTTTCTTCTTTTAATGCCCCCCCCCCCCCCCCCCCCCCCGTAAGAAAGGCATTCATATAGGGGGGGCATGCAAAAATGATCACCACAATGCTCTTGGTGGCCAATACTGCCCACCGAAAGTGACTCATTCAGGTGGCTGGGACTGCTCCACAACTGCAGTGGCGTGGGCTTTAGGGGGTTAAAACAGGCAGCAAAGAGCAGACATAACACAACAGAAGTTCGCTCATTGGGGGGCTAATTAAGTAATTCATGAGGAAAGTCCAGCTGCATGGAGCCTATAGGCAATACAGATGACTAGTCCTTACCCAGTGTCTTCCTTTTTTATGACGCAGCTTGAAACCAAGGTTGCATGGCAAGTCATGCAAAAGGGAGCTGCACACAGACGCTCCACCTTGTTTAAACCTTGATCCCAACTCTGTCAGGTGTTAACTTTACAAAGGCCCATCTCGCCCAATAGCCATCTGTAGAAAAGAAGGAGAAGGGCACACCAGACAGCCATCCTGGTTTCTAGTTTATCAGAAAGGCTTCAGCTTCTCCTCCTCCTAAGCCACACTCCTCTAATGCATTTCACCCGCTCATGGGCTTAGTCCTAGGGGCACTAGCTGAAACTCTTTAGAGGGGCAAAGCTTGGGAGGAGGTGAAGCTGATACCTTTCTGATATACTAGAAACCAGGATGGCTGTCCGATGTGCACTTCTACTTCTTTTTTTTTTTCATGAAATTTTTATTGCAAGTGAAAAGCTATACAGAGATAGACAAACATTAATCAAAGTCGAACTACAGTCTGAGCTTCATTTATGTCCACACTGGGATTTCAAAAACCGAAAAGGGAGGGAAAAAGAGTAAAAAAAAAGAAAAGATTTCCAGTATGAACTTACTGGAACTCCAGTATGGACCTGGTGGACGGAGAGTGTGATGAGTCTGAAGCATTATGGGTGGAACTGCATACAGATGTGCATAGTTCAAAGTTAATCATTGGCGTTTGTTATAGACCACCCAATGTTAATGAGGAGGTGGAGACTCAGCTCCTTGCACAGATAGAAAGGGCTGCAAGGGCTGGGACAGTGATAATAATGGGGGATTTTAACTACCCAGAAATTGACTGGGGTAATGGCACTGCTGGGACAGTTAAAGGGCAAAAATTTATAAATCTATTACAGGAAAATTTTATGGTCCAGTTTATTGAGGCCCCAACTAGGAATGATGCTCTGTTAGACCTGGAAATCTCCTTGTTAAATCTTTTTATTGAATTTCAAGAGAAAAAAAAGGGAAGTTTACAGATCATAACGAGCATCATATCATGAGTATCGTAAATTAACAATATAGTTATAATCAGGTATTGATCACATAGATTAGGTATGTTATAAGTGAAAGCATAAGTAACATAGAGATTGTATACTATAATATTATAAGTACTGAACTAAATTAGGAACGAACTATATGAGAGAATTAATGAAATATGCCTCCAGACCACCCGTCCACCCCAAATGGGTTCAAGCTGTGAACAGGTGGGGGCAGATATAATTAAAAAGTAAAACTCTTTTCCTGGTTAACTTTAGCTCAGCACAACCAGTATTTAAAGAAAGTTTTGAAGAATACACCCTCTAAAAGAGAGATCGATTCTCTATGTTGATGATAAATAAACCAACTTTTGAAATATAAAACATAAATAAAAGAAAAAAAGAAGAAGAGGGATAGAAAAGGAGGAAAATAGAGAAGAAAAGGGATGAGATGAAAACTCTTGAGGTAGTGACCTGGTACATGACATAAATCAATAGCACAACAGTGATACACAAGGATTTTATTGTGGGAACAGCATTGACTGGTCAAAATCAGAAGGAAAGAAATGTTTAACCCATGGTTGCCAAATCATGTGAAATTTACTAATATTATTGTTTTCAATAGCTGTCATTTTATCGAAAATGAGAGCTTTGTTCAGTCTGTGTTTGGCTTCCGCCACAATAACATTGTTGGTTTTCCATGCCTTAGCTATGGTTTGTTTAGCTGCCGTATTAATATAAACAAGTAGTTTGAATTGTGTCCGTGTGAGTGAATCTGGTTTGAGATTTAAAAGTGCAATAGCTGGGTCTGGGGCAATATAGATATCTAATAGACCTGGAAATCTCAAACCATGCAGAACATATTACTAATGTTCAGATAAAGGAACATCTGGGTAGCAGTGACCATAACATGATTTCATTTGATGTTAGCTGTAAGCAAAAATCACATACGGGAAAGATAAAAACACTTAATTTCAAGAGAGCAAATTTTCCAAGGATGAGGGCTGCTCTCCAGGACTTAGACTGGGAGAGAACATTGACATAAATGGGCACAGAACAGAAATGGGAATTCTTCAAAAAGACTGTTTGTGATCTCACGGCAACGTATATTCCCATGGGCAATAAGTTTAAAAGGTTGAAAATAAAACCGACGTGGCTCACGGCCAAAGTTAAAAAAGCTATAAACTATAAAAAAGAGCTTTCAAAAAATATAGAAATGAAGGAACGCTAGTGTCATTTAAATGTTACAAGGAATATAACAGAATATGTAAAAAGGAAATCAAGGATGCAAAAATTCAAAATGAAAGACAGATTGCAAAAGATAGTAGGACAAACCCCAAAAAATTATTCAAATATATTAATAGTAAAAAGGTTAAGTCTGAGCATGTAGGCCCTTTGCAAAATAATCTGGAGTGAGTGACTGAGGACAAAGAGAAGGCTAACTTATTAAATACTTTCTTCAGCTCTATGTATACAAAGGAGCATGGGGGAGCTCATGTCCATAATGGGGGTGGTAGTGACGCAGCCCCAAATCCACAATGGCTCAAAAGTGATATGGTCCAGAAATATTTGGACAGAATAAAGGTGGATAAAGCACCTGGACCTGATGGCATCCACCCACAGATCCTAAAAGAATTGAGCTCTGTAATTTCAAAGCCATTGTATCCAATGTGGTGCCTATATTTAAAAAGGGAACAATGTCTTTACCAAGTAACTATAGAAATGTGTGAGTTTAACTTCTATAGTTGGGAAGATACTGGAGGGATTAATAAAAGACCACATAGATGAGTTCTTGCAGGAAAAAAATATTTTAAGCAACAGACAGCATGGATTCATGAAAGACAGAAGTTGTCAGACAAACCTGATTTCTTTTTATGAGGTGGTAAGTAAAACCTTGGACAGAGGGGTGGCGGTGGACGTGATATATTTGGATTTTGCAAAAGCGTTCGATACAGTTTCGCACACACGGCTCATGTGTAAGGTAAAGTCTACAGGTTTGGAAATATCAGTTTGTAAATGGGTAGAAAACTGGCTAAAAGACAGAATTCAGAGAGTAGTGGTTAATGATTCTTACTCTGAATGGTCTAAGGTTATCAGTGGTGTACCCCAAGGTTCAGTGTTGGGACCCTTACTTTTTAATATCTTTATAAATGATATTGGGTCTGGGATCAAAAGTAACATTTCCGTCTTTGCAGATGACACCAAGCTATGCAGTGGAATAACGTCCTTACAGGATGTCTCCAATTTACAAGCCGACCTCAATGCTCTGTCTAATTGGGCGACTATGTGGCAGATGAGGTTTAATGTTGAGAAATGTAAAGTTATGCACTTGGGGGCTAAGAATATGCATGCATCATACATACTAGGGGGAGTGCAACTGGGGGAATCCGTAGTGGAGAAAAAAAATGACACAAAAATGTGCCAAAAGTGTCTGATATGTCTGTCGCAATGTCACAGTCACGATGAATCAGAACGGCGTCATTACTAGTGGAAAAAAATGCCATAAATCAATTTTGTAGACGCTATAACTTTTGCGCAAACCAATTAATATGCACGTATTGCATTTTTTTTTATCAAAAATATGTATAAGGATACATATCGGCCTAAACTGAGGGAAAAAAATGTTTTTTTTACAAAAAATTGGGATATTTATTATAGCAAAAAGTAAAAAATTCGTTTTTTTCAAAATTGTTCCTCTTCTTTTGTTTATAGCGCAAAAAATAAAAACAGAGATGATCAAATACCACCAAAAGAAAACTCTATTTGTGGGGAAAAAGGGACATCAATTTTGTTTGGGTACAGAGTTGCACGACCGCACAGTTGTCATTCAAATTGCGACAGCGCTGAAAACAAAAAATTGGTGTGGGCAGGAAGGGGGTGAAAATACCCTGTATTGAAGTGGTTAAGGGTCTCCGCCAGATAGTGGAATCAGTCTGTCAAGTGAGAAAATGTCTGATCTGAAGCTATGACCAGAAAGGTATCATATGTAGGCTCATCAAAGCATTGATAGCTTCCCTTGAGGAAAAAATGTTGGGCCTGCAATTGGCCAACGTGCACTTCTACTTCTAAGCCCTTGTAAACACGGTCGGACATTCCGACGGAAAATGTCCGATCGGACCGTGTTATCGGATAATCCGACTTTGTGTGGGCTCCATCGGACTGTTTCCGTCGGAATATCCGATTGACAAAGTTTTAGAGCTGGGCTTAAAACTTTCCGACAACATGATCCAATCAGACTTTGTCCGATTGTGTGTAGAGAATTCCGATCGGACAAAGTGCCACGCATGCTCAGATCAAATTCCTAGACCAAAGCTATTGGCTACTAGCCTGAACGTAGTTCCGTCGTAACGAAATAACGTCATCACGTTACGTACGATCGGATTTTCCGACAACTTTGTCTGACCGTGTGTATGCAACACAAGTTTCAGACAAAATCCGATGGATTTTGTTTTCGGAATGTCTGACCGTGTGTACAAGGGCTAAGGGAGCTGTCAAGTCAGGTCAGGTCAAGGCTGCAGGTACTGGGGGAGATTTACTAAAACTGGAGCAATCAGGATATGGTGCAGCTGTGCATGGTAGCCTTAGCTTTCAGGTTATAGCCCACATACACATTGATCCAATTTGGCATGCGATTTGACATGTCACATGTCAAATCACCGCCTATTGCTGGCAACTGCATCATCCGAATCAGTACGACGCCGACTTTGTAGCACTGCACCGATTCCCAAAAGTAGTTCCTGCACTACTTTTGGCGATTTCAAAAGCGATTTGAATAGACATCTGTACATAAACCCACACAGATGTCTGTCAAATCGCCCCCCCGAAGTCGGACTGAAATCCTGGTTTGAAATGGTGCGAGTCCGGCTGAAACTCAAACCGGAGCTCAGTGTGAACGTGGGCTTATTGTCGAAGCTTATTTGAACGTGAACACTGTAACTGTTGGAAGCTTAGAGAGATGAAGCGCGGTCCATTAGCACCTCCTGAAAGAATCCGTAATAGCTAATGCATTAATTATTATTATTTCCATGGAGTTTAACTGACTCCAGCCTTGCAGAGAGAGATAACACTAAGCACTTGTTTTGTCCACTGACTGATGATGTCAGCAGCAAAGCTTGGATGAACAGAATCATTTAAACCGTGGTCTATGTGAAAAACATGTAGGACTGTCATGTCATTTATAACTGAAGCAACCACCTAACGATACAATCTTGTTTTTTCCTGCCATTGCGTTGTTGGTTCTTTTTTTTTTTTTCAAATGCATTGTTGGTTCTATTAGATACTAAGGCTGCTTTAGTCTGAATAGTCAGGTAGTATTTTTTGAGCCTAAACTTATTGCTTTATAGGGCCCCTTTCACACGAGCGCCTCCCCTAAGCGGAATCCACTTGTTCAGCAGGGGATCTCTCCACTCATCTCTGCTGAGCAGGCAGATGACAGGTCCGCGTCTGCTCCGCTGTGCAGAGAGGACACAGTCCCACTCTCTTCTATGGTAAGGTGACACCAGATTTTTTAAATGAAATCCGGGGACTTTTATTTTTTTACTAGTAATGGCAGCAATCAGCAACTCATAGCGGGACTGTGATATTGCGGTGGACAAATCAGACACTAAGTGACACTTTTGACACTTTGTGGAAACCAGTGACATTAATACAGTGCTAAAAATATGTACTGTCGCTGTACTAATTACACTGGCTGGGAGGGGGATAACATCTAGGGCAATCAGTGGGTTTAATGTGTGCCTAACAAGTGTTTTCTCACTGTGGGGGAGGTGTTTTTACTAAGGGAAGACATAGATCCCTGTACTTGCTTTGCAGGGACACAGGATCAATGTCTTCTACACTGACAGAATGGCGAACTGCCTTGTTTACATAGGCAGACCACTAGGTGAGTGTGCTGGATCCGCTGATTGGCTCTGACACCCAGAAATGCAGGATCACGTATATAAGTGATCCTGCACAGCGCGACCACCCCGTAGCAGTAAATCTGCTATCAGGTGATCGGAAACTGGTTAAGATCATCAGCATTATGATAACTCACAGGCAGGGGGCACTCCATCATGGCTCTGTCACAGTGTGTCACATAACATGGCTGCTGGGTGCTGATTTTGTTAACTTCTGACCAGTAAGTGCTGCTGCCTGTGAGTTCTGATACCATCCATTGTGCCAGAGAGACAGGCACAGTGCAATGTAGTCTATTCACAGACACCCCCAAAGCTCACCTGTGTTGAAGCCTTGAAGGCACTGGCAGCCCCACAATTGGATCTGATTCCCTCTATTCCTGCTACTGGACATCATCAGCTGAGCTCAGCTGCCTCTCTCTGCCCAGTGCCGCCTCCGCCGGCCTCACAGCCTCTCAGGTCTTACTCTCCGGGCCCCCGGCTACTACTGGGTGTGGAACGGAGGAAAATGACTCTGCCGGGGAAGGCAAGGAGATAATCAGGCAGGCGTCTGGCCGGGATTTGAGCCAAGGCAGAAGAACATGTGAGTGGAGCTGAATGGGCATGTGCAGGAAACTGAAGAAAAAGTCCATCCGCTCTGACCAGCACATCATCATCAGAAAGGGACACAGATAATGGAAAAAATACACCCCCTAAGCTAGTAGGAGTGGGGTGTGTAATTCAGAATTCGTATTTTTTTTATTCTGCACTGACTGTCTTTGAAAATCGCCCCAGCTCCTGTTGAAGTCAAATCCAGGGACAAAACCGGGGACAGACCTGGCCACCCTATTCTATGGGGCAATCGGATGGAAACGGATTGCCTGCCTGTTTCCATCAGATACCATCCAAACTGATCCACTGGACGGATGGAAAAAAGGGCACACCATCTGTCTGTTTTTGGCGGACAGGATCGGATCGCATTGGTGGCAGCTGTCAGCAGACATGTGTCATCACTGTAATAATATGCCCAAACCATTGTGACTCCATTTTTATATGTTTTGATATGCTTTGATATTCATTGCCAGTTCAACTATGAAAGAATGCTTATAAAGATGCAAGCATAAGCACTGTACTCTATATATATCATTGTGGGTTGGTTTATCCTTTTCTGTTCTCTGTTCTGTAGGCCATGGAACATGATGCATGACTCATATCAGATGGTCTGTTGACTCTTGTAACCTCATGATAGCTGTATTTTAGGTCCCATTCACACCTGAGCGTAGCGTCTTCAGGCAGAAAATCATGCGATTTTTTACCGTGATTTTGCAGCGTTTTTTGCTGTTTTTTTTTACCGCGATTTTGCTGCTTTTTTTTTTTACGGTGTTTTACCGCAATTTTATGCAGGGCAAAAGGCCACCAATGTAAAAAAAAGAAAAATGCTCAAATCTGCCTGAAAAAAAAAGTTCCAGAGCTTGTTTGAGCTTCAGGTGTTTTTGAGCTTCTGGCTTCAGGCCTTTTGTAGTGGAGATGTGAACCATCTCTATAGAGAATAATAGATTTTCTACCCTCCAGAGTTTTGTAGCTTCAGGCTTCAAGCTACAAAACGCCCAGGTGTGAATGGGGCCTTAGGGGTCATTGATTTGTATAACCATATATTTTATACCAATACATCATTTACTAACCACTCCCCCCTCCCCTCTTTCTGTTGGTATGTTGAACCATATATAAGCTGTAACACACCTAATAAAGGCAAACCCGCCTCTCGTTTCATTCGGTGTCTCCAGATATCTGAGGGCCCTGTTGGTGTAGATGGGTGGTCATCCAGAATACTTACTATTTCCTTTTAATCATCAATCAGGTCTGTCTGAAAATCTGATGGGCAGATCCGATTGAACAACCCATGTGAAAGGAGCCTAAGTCACAAGCCCCCTGAATCATGCCCGGTGTTTTTGTCAATGGTGCTCACAGACATTGAGCCAATGAGGAAAGAGATGGGCTGGGACTGAGCCGCAGCTCTGTGAATGGATACGCAGAGCCACGGCTCAGAAAAGAGCTTTCTCAGATGCCCCCATTGTAAGCTGCTTGGTCTGGGGGCACTTGGCAGGAGGGAGGAGCCAGGAGTGTCAGAGGAAAACCCAAGAAGAGGAGGATCTGGGCTGCTTTGTGCAAAAGTGAGTGTGGGTGAGTGGGGCTGTTGGCTGTGTGGATGGGGTGGTCCCGGTCTCCACTTAGAGGGTCTTCTCCTCTTCTTCTGGGAGTATATCTCTCTGCACCCCACTCTCTCCCCAAGTCCTCCTTGGTTTATGTCTGCTGCATACATCTCTACCTACTATCTAAAGTAGAACTAAAGGCAAAACTCGTTTTGTTTTGGATAGTGTGATGGAGGGTTATAACCCCTGTAGGGTGTCTCCCTCCCATCTGTGTCCCATTGTAGAGATTCCCCTTTGCTTCCGGGCTCAGCCAAAACAGGAAGTGAGAGGAAACCCCTCCAAATTAAAGGAATGCCTGATTGTTACCAGAACTAGTGTTCCCAATGGGAAGATTTCCTCTCTATTCCTGTTCAGATGTCCACTCCGCGTTTCGGTATTTGCTTTCAGTCTCGCTGATCGTGGTAAACAGGACAAGTCGAGAAGGTGACTCTTCCTAATGAGGATGTTTGGTCAGATTAGACGACCTGTTAAAATTTGTGACATCCCGTCGCCGCCATCTTGCTGCACCCCGCCCTCCTCCACAATAAGGATACAGTGAGAAGGCGGCAAGCAGACATCTTGTTACACCCACTGGAGTCTTTTTTTTTAAAGTCAGCGCCTAGAGGCGATTCAGTTCGCATTGTGCGCTATATAAGTATTTCATTCATTTCATTCATTCAAAACCACTGCACAGAGCAGGTAAGTATAACGTTTTTATTTTTATTTTTTAATTTATTTTTTATTGACTTTAATATCACGTTAACTCTTTAAAAGGTCACAGAAGTTGAATTTCTTCAGCTAATTGCAGTACAGAGAATATATTTCAGGGCTTTTGAATTGTAAGTAGACACTGACTTTTCTAAAAGGGACTGTAAAGTCAGAATGTTTGTTTTTTATCTTGAAGTGGCTGTAAACCCTTACAAACCACTTTGACCTACAGGTAAGCCTACATTAAGGCTTACCTGTAGGTCCAAGAAATATCTCCTAAACCTACACAGTTTAGGAGATATTTACTAAAAGACAGGCACCGATGTCTACGGGGCATGCGCACTATCGCCGTTAGCAGCATGCCGATGCTAACGGGCGGCGATATGCTGTTAGTGGCGGCTCCCGTGCGCATGCGCGGGAGTGATGTCATCGCTGCTCCGGCGCTGTGAGTGGCCGGAGCAGTGATACCTGGAAGAAGATGGACGCTCCGTGCTACAGGGGACAGTGGTGACATCGCTGGCTCCTGTGTCAGGTAAGTGACACATAATGGGCTACTATGCGATGCATAGTAGCCCATTATGCTTTACCTTTGCAGGGAGACAAAGAAGAAGTAAACCCATCAGGGGTTACTTCCTCTTTAATGCATTCTATGCATTAAGATAAAAAACCTTCCATGTGCAGCAGCTCCCCTCAGCTCCCCTAATACTTACCTGAGGTTCCTCTCTGTCCAGCGATGTCCACGAGTATCTCAGCCATCCGAGATTCTCCTTTCTGATTGGTTGAGACACAGCAGTGGCGCCATTGGCTGCTGCTGCTGTCATTCAAAGTCAGCTAGCCAATCAGCGGAGAGAGGGTCGGACCGGGTCAGGGCTCCACGTCTGAATGGACACAGGGATCTGTGACTCGGCTCGGGTGCCCCCATAACAAGCTACTTGCTGTGGGGGCACTCCCAAAATTTGGGATTTTCTTTTACTTTCGCTTTCAATGATAATGGCAAACAGGACAAATAGAGAGGGGGATCTCCTTAAAGTGGGGTGCCCCCTAAAAAAATAAAAATAAAAGTCAGCAGCTACAAATACTGCAGCTGCTGACTTTTAATAATCGGACACTTACCTGTCCCCTCGTTCCCCGCTCCGCTCGCGGCGCCGGCATTCTTACTGTGGGCCACAGCCGGGCACCCACTGCGCATACGCGAGCGGCGCCGCGTGCCGTGATACGCTGCACAGTCATCTGGGACACGTGACAGGTCCCAGATGACTGTGCGGCGCCGATTTTTTTTTTTTGGTGGCAACACCACTTTAATGGGGGCACAGATAGAAATAAAAATTGACAGCTGTTCTAATAGCTCTGCATTCTATCCAAAACTAAAAAAGTTGTGCCTTAAGTTATACTTTAAGATGGAATATTCAGATTCTTGCATAAGCTCAAATGTGACTTGCGCTTTTTCTGCTGACCAAGAGATAAGCAGCTGCCTAATCTCATTAAATACATTCATTAGTTCCGTTTCTCTTTGAGGCGCCTAATAATACTCGCAAGAACAAGAGCTTTGATGGCAGAAAATAAAAAGGATGACAAATAACATCATCTCAACTGATCACATTATGAGAGACCCAAATAAGGGGGATGTAAACATGTCATCGCTGCGATAATCACGGCCACCAGTAAACATTGTCTGACCTTATTTATCAAATTGTCTGGGGGAAGAAATATTCATGTTGCCACAACAACCAGTCCAAATCTACATTCTGCAATGTAGAGTCGAAAAAAAGAGAGAAGTTTGTACTGTTAGTCACAGGGCTGCTAGAGACAGAAGAGGATCCAGCTCCTGTGTTTGGTAAGCTCCATTTGGCCTTCACCCAAGGCTGAATTTGCCATAATGGAACCTGTGGTCCAACACTGAGAGCAGAAGAGCTAGGGCTTGTATAGATGGGCTAATTAGCATGTTTTTAGGAGAATTTAGCTCGCTTTTGAGGTTCTTCTTAGTTCCTTCTGATTTATGTAGCTCTACCCCCCTCCCCATTGGAGCTGCTTGAGTATATTTGGTTCTGTACTCTACCTTTCGACCCCAAGAACAGTCTCAGCCCCTCTGGCACACCTGGTAATAATGTACCTACCGACACAACACTAAGCCCTTGTACACACGGTCGGAGATTCCGACTGAATGTTTCCTATCGGACCGTTTTGTCGGATATTCCGACTGTGTGTGGTCTGCATCGGACTGTTTCCGTCAGAATATCCGACGGACCAAGTTTTCCAACTTGCCAGTAAAATTTTACGACAAAATGCTCCTATCAGACATACTCCGATCATGTGTAGCCTACTCCGACGGACAAAGTGCCACGCATGCTCAGATCAAATTCCTAGACCAAAGCTATTGGCTACTAATCTGAACGTAGTCCCATCGTAACGAAATAACGTCATCACGTTATGTACAATCGGATTTTCCGACAACTTAGTCTGACCGTGTGTATGCAACATCACTTCCGGACCTCTTCCAGAATTAATCCGTCGGAAATTACTCCGACGGATTTGGTTGTCGGAATCTCCGACCGTGTGTACAAGGGCTAAAAGAACACAAATTGCAATGAACGCAGAAATTATTTTTACTGTGAAATTTCTTAGGAATATAATAAACAGTAACAGTATAACTGAATACTAGCCAAATATATCTCAAGTAAATCAGCTGTGTAATAATGACAGAAGATTAAGAGCAATAGAACTCGGTGATACTGCCTGGCTGCTTTCAGGGGACTCCTCAAGGCGAATAACCCCAAAACTTTCAATACTAAGTTGTATTAAACCTCCATACAAAGTGAATCTGTGCGATAAAAAATGATTGTGCTAAACGTCCAGGAAGTGTATCCGTGCAATAAAAAATTTAAAGAGGAAGTAAAGGCTAAAAAATTTTTTTTTAAAACCACACCCTGTAAGGCAAAGGCATAATGAGCTAGTATGCATAGCATACTAGCTCACTATGAATAACTTACCTGAGAATGAAGCCCCCGAATCGGTCCTCCGTCTTCATGTCCGCTGCTGCCATGGATCCCGGAGTGACTTCCGGGACATCGCTGCTCCGGCGCTGTGATTCGACAGAGTAGCGATGACGTCACTCCTGCGCATGCCCACGGGAGCCGACACTCGCGGCATATCGCCGCGATCTGCGGCCTGCCCAGTGCGCCTGCGCGCCGCTGTCTACGGTGCATGTGCCATAGACAGTGGTGGCTGTCTTTGGGTAAATATCTCCTAAACTGTATTGGTTTAGGAGATATTTCTTGGACCTACAGGTAAGCCTTAATCTAGGCTTACCTGTAGGTCAAAGTTGGTTGTAAGGGTTTACAACCACTTTAATAGTTATCACAATAGTCCATTTAACTGAAGATGAGTTTCCAATGTGAGATTGACACACGATACACCCAAGAATTGTGGTGAGAAAAGATGCAACTTCCACCTCTACACACACTGCCGCTTACCGACTCCAAATGATCTCCTTTTACGGGAGATCACACACGCTTTTGTCTTAATACCCAGCCCGGGCCTTTAAGATGTAAAGCAATGTTACCAGCATCTTCTCAGGTGGTATCCCTCAAAGATACATATTGCCAGATGGTCCCCATGAGGAAATAAAAACATTGAAGAGAAAAGTCTAATTGAATTTTCAGGATGTCCTCTTTCCTTGCTGAAGATCTTGCAGCAAGGAGAGAAGACTTCCTGAAAATGTTGTGTGTAACTCACAGGAAGTTGCAGCTTGGCTTTCCACATTAATTTAATTTTTTTTCATCCATTCACCATTTCACTTGACTTTTTGTGACAGCGCAGTCATTTTTATTTGTTTGAATAACCCCAAAAGCAGAGGCAAACACTTTAACAATGACAAATCACAAAACTGTAACTGTTTGTAAATTGGGCTTTATGAGTCCAAGATGACATATTTCCTATGACCTCTGCCTTCTGTCTGCTGACACCCCAGGCCCAAAGAACCGTAAACACTATACCTAGTTTGGTTCAATAATGTACAGTATTTTCCAAGTCAGGTCACCCCATTTATTTGCTATATATACGGAGCCCTAGGTGTATGTGTGTGCCCGTATAGCACCAGTAACTTCAGTCCCTTGGAAGAAGAAGGCCTTGAACCTTCAGCTAGCTACTTTAGATGGTGCACTTAGATGTCTTGTTTGGCAGGAGTGATGCAAAGTGTACTGTTAAACTCCTGGAGCACAAATAACACTTTTGCTGCCTAGCAGAGGAAGAGTGTAGAACAGTGTTTTACTTGTGTAGGTAAAAATAGGCAACATTGCCTGCATGCAGTGTCTTTGTGTCTCTGTAAGATGGGCAAGTGCCCGCTCACCAATAACCAAAATTGTTAGAGGAGGAGAAGGAGGTGGAGGAGAGGCTGTATTTTCAATATTAAGTGTCTGCTTTAAGCTGGCTTTACATGAGGCATATTGAATGAGAAATTTAACTTTCAATGTCATTGTTTTGTCAGACTCACAATGCAAGTAAATACATACAATGGAGTCAACCGCAAGGGGATAGAATCAACAATTATCCCAATTATATGTGGTGGAAAAATCTGATCACTTTCTACAAGATTGACACAGTTTCAATTCAATCACAATTTTCCTTCATCATTGAAGCTGGCAATTTATTGTTAAGTTTTGACTTTACAACTGACTGTATTCCGGTGGACAATTATACTTGTGGGTGGTAAATGACAAAATTTCTAAGATGGGCTTCAGCTTAGAGAAAATAGTGTACAGCATGTCTTTTTCAAAGCATTGGTAAAAGTTTTAGCAGACTTAGAGAAGCTTTCTTGAAGACTTTGAAGCATTCTGCAGCTCCAGGTTGGAGCACATCAATCACAAGTTGTAATGGGAATTCTGGCTGTCACTACAAACAACCTGCTTGCGTTTCATGTAGAGCTAAAGCCTACTGAAGCCTATGAAAATCCTGCTGAAAACTACTAGCAGCATGTTCAAAATGACAGCCCGCTTTGTTTCAACATCCTCAAACAAGGGCTGAAAGGTGGTTTTAAAAATGTGTAAAAGGGCCTTAGAGAAGCAACATCACACCTCTAAATTTACAAAATGTGATAGCTTTTCCCTTGGTTTATTTCTGTCAAGGCTATTTTTTTATGTCCCCCACACATGAATTTGCAATGCATTCAAAGTAATATTCACTTTGCCAGATGAACAGTCTCTACTTCCTTAGAAATCTAACCCCATTGAATTAGCATAACTGCTAGGTAACTAGCAGTTTTAAAAGAAGGTCAGTGATGGTAAATCCCATATTCCACTTAAAGTGGAGTTCCAGCTTGTTTAATTTTTTTTTTTAAATAACCACCGCAATGGTCGCACCTAATTCTATTCACAATGGTAACTGTATCAAATGTAGGTATTATGAATCACGATCTTTTTAAAATAAGCTCACTTTGTTGTCCCCAGCGAGCAAGCTACCATCTTTAGCATGAGCATCTAAAGCCCACTTGTTCCGTCTTCTGGGATACAGCACTGCTGACTACCCAGCATGTGCCTCCCGATCTCGCACATGCGCATATATTACAAAGTGTGGCGCGATGCTTCAAGTTGCGGATGCTCATTGACTCCTGGGATTGATGACACTCATATCCCAGGAGCCAAGGGGAGCGCAGACATAACATACCTCGCTGGAGGATTCAGCTTAAATATAAGGTATTTACATTGCTGCAAAAATTATTTTTTTTTTAATTCCATTACTTACAGTAGATAAAGAGTATGTTTATTTATAAAGGTTTAGTCATTAGACCAAAAACTGGAACTTTAGCCAGGCTATGGGCATGCAAATATCTACAAATTTGCAACATAAAAAGGTAAATAAGTTTTCTTCACTGACCTTTGTAACTGCTGCTATCATGGAACAGTTTGTCCTAAACATTTACAGTAGAAACACTTTCAGTGGTGTCTTCAACAGCTGGGCTCATTCTGCTCACCTTTCATGGAGTAACTTGGCCACTTTTCAGCCTAGTAATCTCTAATTTAACATCTCTAAGCCTTTTTACTTCAGAGGAACACCTAAATTAATTGTTGTCTTTTGGGGACTCCCTACTAAACCAATTAATCAGGGATGAATGGTCCTTACATTGGTGGTCAGTAGATAGAATGCAACCCATACAGTGGAGGTTAGAGTCCCACCCTTAAAAAGGGTTCATGCTGCTTGTTTTGTCAAGTAGCCTTAGCCCTGGCATTATGCAGGTACCATTTAGAATGGAGTCCATCAACCACAGTTCAAGGTAGAGCCCTAGCAACCTTTGGAGGAGCCCTAGGGTTCCAAGAAACCCTAGTTGAGATTGACCCCTCTAATAGAAGCACAGAACAGGTGTATGGGAAGAGGGGAGAGAGCAGATTGCTGGTCTTTGACAAATTCACTTCATCTGTTACAGACTTTGAGGATGAACTGCTTCATAGTGGCTATAGCTACAGTGGTCAATGAGGGCTTGCTTAAAAGTTAATTTACCAGTTGTATATACCATGTTTTTGGCTTGGTCATGGTTATACTCAACTACTAGGATCAGGTTTATTATTATTATTATAATACACGATTTATATATCACCAACAGTTTATGCAGCGCTTTACAATGTATAGGGGGGACAACACAATTACAGTACAGTTCAATACGAAAGGTACAGGAGGGCCCTGCTCGTAGAGCTTACATTCTAAAGGGAGGGGTTTGTACAAAAGGTAATAGCTGCAGAGAAGGTGGGTGTGGGATAGGCTTCCCTGAATAAATGAGTTTTCAGGGATCTCCTAAAGGTGGACAGGGTAGGGGCTGATCGGATACTGGGGCAGGGAGTTCCAGAGGATGGGAGAGGCTTTGGATAAGTCTTGAAGGCGAGCATGGGAGGAGGTAACAAGGGAGCTAGAGAGCAGGAGGTCCTGGGAGGAGTGGAAGGGACGATTTGGGCCATATCTGCAGATGAGGTTGGTGATATAGCTGGGGGCGATGTTGTAAATGGCCTTGTATGTTATGGTTAGCTTTTTCGAATTTTACACGGTGGGGTAGGGGGAGCCAGTGAAGGGATTGGCAGAGAGGAGCAGCAGTCATGGATTGGTTAGTGAGGTGTATTAGTCTAGCAGCATAATTCATAATAGACTGAAGGGGGCATAGCCTGCTTAAGGGTAGGCCATTAAGGAGAGAGTTGCAGTATCCAAGGCGGGAAATGATCAAGAAGTGAATAAGTTGCTTTGTGGTGTCATTAGTCAGGAAGGGTTGAATTCTGGAGATGTTGTGGAGGTGAAGGCGGCAGGATTTAGCCAGTGATTGGATGTGGGGGCTGAAGGAGAGGTCAGAGTCAATAATTACACCCAAGACCCTGGCATGTGTGGAGGGACCAATATGGGGACCAAGATTTGATCCTAACAGAGGGTCAGTTGAGACCTAAGATAACACATCCATTTTACTCAGATGTATTATCTGAGTAGCAGACATCAGACTGAAGAGAAATAAATCTCCTAAAAAGCAATGTTTTACCAGGCGGTGTTTACCAATCTATCTAGATTTCGAACCTACTTTCATCAACATAGCAAAGGCATTTGCGTTCCTATATTTAATAAACACTAAGTCCCTGCTTAAACATTGCGTGGGTGTGCGTTATACAGCGCGTGTAGCTGCCTTCATCTTGGATGAAAAACAAGCAAAATTGGAAGGCTGCAAACTATATTTGTTTCAAAACACAATTAAACTTCAATTATTGCTTAAAAATTACATGATAAATCGAGGGAATAAATATGAAATTATAGTGAGAATACACTTTGGGCCTGATTTACTAAACTGTGAACTGGGATTCAGTGAATTTTCAACATCCAATCATATAAAGGAGATGCTCTATTTTTTTAAATATCTCTTGCACTTGAATAAAGGTTCACTTCACTTCATTCCACAGTTTTGTAAATCAGGTTCTTTGTGGATTAGAGATACATACAATATAGTGTGATACAGATTTAAAAATGAAGCCAATTCCTGTGTTCCACCCACTCACATTTTTTTGTAGAATTCTTTTTATTGATATTTTTAACATTACAGAGCAGGAGCTTACAAAAGCTGTCAGGTAACAGTCATTAAAATTGAACATAAAAAAGGAAAAAAAAAAACCCACAAACAAATAACAGCACAGAAGTAGTCTCCTCAACATATGCCAGTGTTGGGTCACCCCTAGGGGTGAGAGACTCGTGATCAGTGAAATGTTGTCCTGCCACATAACAATTGCACAAGGATATCCCAACGTGGTAATTCCTCCCACACTACCCCCGATGATCAAATCAAGGAATATACATTCAGTTCTATAACAATAAAAATTCTGAGACAATATCAACCCTTTTGGAAGTAAAGGACAACCACTAAAATCTCCCAATAGCTAAGCAAAAACACTCAAAATGCCCTCTGCAGTACTTTCTGTATGCATGATAACATCACTTCCAACATGTTTCATCCAATGAATTGTCGACCAAAACCACATCATGGCTCCCAGGCCTTGAATGGTTTGATGGTTAACAAATAAATGTACATACGGTGTTTGGATGATTATGGATACTAAAATTCTATTGTGCTCATGGTGGCGGCAATTCATGGGCAAAGTGGCTGCGTTTGATGGCACAGTGGCTGAACTGATGGGCACAGTGGCTGCGTTTGATTGGGACAGTGGCTGCCTTGATGGCACAGTGGCTGCGTTTGATGGTACAGTGGCGGCAATTGATGGGCACGGTGGCTGAGTTTGATGGGCACGGTGGCTGAGTTTGATGGGCATGGTGGCTGAGTTTGATGGGCACGGTGGCTGTGATTGATGGGCGTGGTGGCTGTGATTGATGGGCACAGTGGCTGAGTTTGATGGGCAAAGTGGCTGCAATTGATGGGGTTTTTTCCCAGAATTTTTCAGTTTGTTTACCCCCCCCCCCCAAAAAAATTTTTTTAGCACCAGCCACCACTGTTAATGGCTTCTCATAGTGGAAGACATAAGGCAAATGGAAAGCTTCACCAGTTCGCTAAACAACTAAAATTAAAGATTTTTACAAAACATTTACTGAATCAAATTCTCCTGCATGTATGAATTTACAAAGATACTGGCGTGCTGATTCCTATAATCTCTATGATCTTTTTTACACATCTGGAATGGACACGACCATCTGTATTGATCTCCTGATGTGGCAAGGTAGTTGGGGGGGCTTCAGCAACTTCAGCGCTCTGTTTTCCTTCTCCCGGGGGCTTCACAACCAATTAATTTCACTCGATATGTAATAATGCAGGTCACATTTTAAAAAACATGTATGTATATGCTTTCTAAACTTGTAATCTACTGCATATTTGTAAATTGCATTAGGGTTGTCTTGATACCTATTGTACTTTTAAGCCTCATGCATACTAGACGTTTTTGGACCATTTTACAGCCTCTGTTTTTGGAGTCAGATGTTTTTTTTCTACAGTCAATAAACTCCCCATTATGTTATCCTGTGTGTCCATGCACACATAGGCTGTTATCAGCAGTTTTTGGCTGGGGTGTTTTTTGGCTTTAAAAACAAAACAAAACTGGTGGATTCTAAGAGGATTTTTTAAGCTGTAAAAACGTCAAAAACCGATAACGCAGAAAACCGCTAATAAACGGTAAAAACCGCTATTGCAAAAACATTTAAAAACTTTGAAAAACTCACTGCAAAGCTACTGAAGTTTTTATAACGTTATTTTAACATCCAGTGTGCATGAAGCCTTATGCCGCGTACACACAACCGGACTTGGCCACACACAGACGGACTAATGCCGCATACACACGACCAGACTTTTCGACGGACTAAGTCCAATGGTCTTCCCGTCGGACTTTCGGAGGAGTTGCAAAGGACTTTCCGAACAAACGGACTTGGCCCCGCACAAGCGCACCAAAGTCCGATGGATTCGAATGTTATGACATATGACCGGACTAGAATAAGGAAGTTCATAGCCAGTAGCCAATAGCTGCCCTAGCATCGGTTTTCATCCATCGGACTAGCATACACACGAACTGATATTTTGACTGGACTCGAGTCCGTCAGAAAGATTTGAAACATGTTTTATTTCTAGGTCCTCTGACTTTTGAGGAAAAAAAGTCCACTGGAGCCCATACACGATCGTAATATCCGACGGATTCATTCCTTCGGACCTAGTCCGTCAAAAAGTCCGGTCATGTGTACGCAGCATTAGTCTTTCCTGCTTGCTGTGCCTTTTGAAAAATTATTAAAAATAAAGTATGCAAAAAAATATAAAAAAGGAGCATTTTATGTACAAACCTTCCTATATCCTCCACTCAACCCAGATGTTTCTTAATGGTACCAAAGGAACTTTCATTTCGGACCTTACACTTGTCTGTTAAAGAAGGGGCCCCCGGAGTTCAATGCAAAGTTAGGTTGGAAAATTCGATCTTTGAACCTTTGACTAGTTTACTCTCCTTTAAAGGGCCAATGTGGGAGATTTACCAAAGCTGGAAAGTGCAAAATCTGGTGCAGCTGTGCATGGTAGCCAATCAACTTCTAGTAAAAGGTAAATAATAAAACCTAGAAGCTGATTGTTTTTTTTGCAGAGCTGCACCAGATTTTGCACTCTCCAGTTTTAGTAAATAATCCCCAATGCCACTGTGTCAATGCAAAGTGACTCGTGAGCTGATTTACTAAAGGCAAATACACTGTGCCCTTTTGTGTGTCTAATTGCACTCTGCAAGTGAAGTTGCTCCAGAGCTTAGTAAATGAAGGAGAGCTCTGCTGAATTCCATCATCCAATCACATGCAATCAGAAATGTTTTTTTTTAAATTTTCATTGCATGTGATTGGGTATTCTCTGTAAAGTGAAGCTTTACCTCATTGACTAAGCTCTGGAGCAACTGCAGTTGCAAAAGTTCACTGTCTTTTTGCCTTTAGTATATCAACCCCATTGTCTGTTTATAGCCGTCCGCCCACCCCAAACCACTGTACTCACCTTATCATTGCTTCCCTACTGCTCCTTCTTTTATAAATGGAGCTGTAAAATGAAGAGTGCATTCAAATACGGGAGAGAATGGGACTTCCTCTAATGATCATAGGTGTGCGCAGCCTATTGCATTAGGGTGTGCACCCCAAAGCTCAAAAGTGTGTATATATATATATATATGTATATATATATATTAAAAACTACAGCACTGGACGGTGTCAGTATTTTATTTATTTTTTTAACAATTTTTACAATTATTTTTTTTTTTTTAATTTTATTGAAGTATCAGGGATCTAAAAACACCTATTATGTCTTGCTTTTGAGACAGAGAAAGGGACTGAGAACAGAGATTTCCCAGTCCTTCTCTTCAGTGTCATCTGCACTGGACAATGAATGAATGGGAAGTGCTCTGTGCTGAGCGGCTTCCTATTCATTCACAAAATGAAGCACAGTAAACAGTTTAATATGCTTCAGTTATGAATTCTTCAGTTATGAATGAACCCGGTGAGTGATTGGTATTAAATAAAAGAGGAACAGGGACAGCACGGGCGATGGCAAATACTGGTACCAATCCACTGTATTTTCCTCCTTCAGCCGCTGAATGCTGGCAGGAGGGAGAGAAGGAGAAACAGACTTTCAGTGGCTGCAGGAGGAATATACATATCAGATACAGTAAGCGTCGCCCTCCTATTGCCCCTCCTGTCCAGGTTCCAGGCATCGGCATAGGATTATGGTCTACCGATCACCTGCCGATCGGTACAGACACCAGTACCAGTTCTCAACCCCCATATCAGGGTGTGCCCAGGCACATCTGGCACACCCTCTGCGCACGCCTATGCTAATGATGGTCCAGTTTATTGAGGCCCCAACTAGGAATGATGCTCTGTTGGACCTGGTAAACTCAAACCATGCAGAACGTATTACTAATGTTCAGATAAAGGAACATCTGGGTAGCAGTGACCATAACATTATTTCATTTGATGTTAGCTGTAAGCAAAAATCACATACGGGAAAGATAAAAACACTTAATTTAAAGAGAGCAAATTTTCCAAGGATGAGGGCTGCTCTCCAGGACTTAGACTGGGAGAGAATATTGGCATCAATGGGCACAGAACAGAAATGGGAATTCTTCAAAAAGACTGTTTGTGATCTCACGGCAAAGTATATTCCCATGGGCAATAAGTTTAAAAGGCTAAAAATAAAACCGATGTGGCTCACGGCCAAAGTTAAAAAAGCTATAAACTATAAAAAAAAGAGCTTTTAAAAAATATAAAAATGAAGCAGTGCTAGTGTCATTTAAATGTTACAAGGAATATAACAGAATATGTAAAAAGGAAATCAAGGATGCAAAAATTCAAAATGAAAGACAGATTGCAAAAGATAGTAGGACAAACCCCAAAAAAATATTATTCATGAAAGACAGAAGTTGTCAGACAAACCTGATTTCTTTTTATGAGGTGGTAAGTAAAATCTTGGACAGAGGGGTGGCGGTGGACGTGATATACTTGGATTTTGCAAAAGCGTTCGATACAGTTTCGCACACACGGCTCATGTGTAAGGTAAAGTCTACAGGTTTGGAAATATCAGTTTCTAAATAGATAGAAAACTGGCTAAAAGACAGAATTCAGAGAGTCGTGGTTAATGATTCTTACTCTGAATGGTCTAAGGTTATCAGTGGTGTACCCCAAGGTTCAGTGCTGGGACCCTTACTTTTTAATATCTTTATAAATTATATTGGGTCTGGGATCAAAAGTAAAATTTCCGTCTTTGCAGATGACACCAAGCTATGCAGTGAAATAACGTCCTTACAGGATGTCTCCAATTTACAAGCTGACCTCAATGCTCTGTCTAATTGGGCGACTATGTGGCAGATGAGGTTTAATGTTGAGAAATGTAAAGTTATGCACTTGGGGGGCTAAGAATATGCATGCATCATACATGCTAAGGGGAGTACAATTGGGGGAATCCATAATCCTCAATAATAGCATGCAATGCCAAGCTGCGGTTTCCAAAGCGAGCAAAGTCCTTTCCTGTATTAAGAGAGGTATGGACTCCAGAGAGAGAGATATCATTTTGCCCCTGTTCAAATCATTAGTAAGACCTCATCTGGAATATGCAGTTCAGTTTTGGGCACCAGTTCTCAAAAAGGATATGGGGGAACTGGAGAAAGTGCAGAGAAGGGCAACCAAACTGATAAGAGGCATGGAGGAACTCAGCTATGAGGAAAGATTAGAGGAACTGAATTTATTCACTCTTGATTAGAGGAGATTAAGGGGGGATATGATCAACATGTACAAATATATAAGGGGTCCATATAGTGAACTTGGTGTCGAGTTATTCACTTTACAGTCAACAAAGAGGACAAGGGGGCGCTCTTTATGTCTAGAGGAAAAGAGATTTCATCTCCAAATACGGAAAGGTTTCTTCACCGTAAGAACTGTGAAAATGTGGAATAGACTCCCTGCAGAGGTGGTTCTGGCCAGCTCAGTGGATTGCTTTAAGAAAGGTCTGGATTATTTCCTAAGTATTCATAATATAACTGGGTACTGACATTTATAGGGAAAGTTGATCCGGGGAAAATCCGATTGCCTCTCGGGGGATCAGGAAGGAATTTTTTCCCCTGCTTTAGCAAATTGGATCATGCTCTGCTGTTTTTTTTTGCCTTCCTCTAGATCAACTGTGGGTATAGAATTCGGTATATGGGCTGGTATGATATTATATATATATATATATATATATATATATATTTTTTTTTTTTTTGTGGTTGAACTGGATGGTCTTGTGTCTTTTTTCAACCTGACTAACTATGTAACTATGTAACAAAATAAAATTACAAAAATAGAAAATGTATCATAAAGTTTATTCAAAAAGTAATCGTAAAAGCACGTTTCATGTTTAGTGAAATACATGGTATGGAATAAAAATTGATTGATGAACATAATTAAGAGCTGACAGATGGCACATGATTATTATAATAAATTCATTAAAAAAAATTAAAAAAATACATGGTATAATAAAATAGACAAATGCATAATGGATATAAAATGTAAGGATCAGACTGTCTTGACGTATAGTAACACTACGCGTTTTGTGGCTCATGTCCACTCATCAGGAGTATGTTACCAAAATTCTCTGTAAATATAAGTAATAAATAAAAGATGTGCAGAGGTAAAAATTCCTATATGGGTAACAAAAAAATAATAATATAGCAGAGGCCAGAAGTCTGATACTTACCTGTCAGCTCAGAAAAAATCCAGCCAACAAGATGGATGTGAGGGTTGCCAATGACAAAGTCTGACCCGGGGCTGAGGCAGGAACATCCCACCGGGACCAGGGGAACAGCACAGGAACCAGCCAGGGGAAGGAGTGATCCATGTATGGAAAGCAGAAAAACACATCTGACTAAACTGATCTGAAAAAAACATAGTAAAAAATATGTGATTGACTATGGGTAGGTAAAACGAACAGTGTGTAAATATCTGGACAGTCGTGAAGGTGTAAATGGGGGCGAACAAGAAAACGTGAAAAAGAAAGAAAAAAAGAAACGGATGAAGAGTGCCATCAATGGACATCCAGGGGAGAAATCGTAACGTGAAGGTGAAAATAAACTGAGTCACAAAAGTCAAAAGACCACTGACATGGTGTTAAAAAAGATGGATTTACACAGTCGCTGTCACTTTGTCGTGAATAGCGAAAGTAGAATATCTCTTTAACTGCTTGCGGACCAGCCACCGCAGTTTTACTGCGGCAGGTTGGCTCAGTTGCGTGAAATCACCTCCGTAACATCACAAAAATGTGCCCCTTTTTAACAAATGAAACCACCAAGCTCCTCATTCACTCCCTCGTTATCTCTCGCCTTGACTATTGCAACTCCTTTCTCATTGGCCTGCCTCTCCATAGCCTATCTCCTCTTCAGTCTATCATGTCTTCAGTCTATCATGCTGCTGCCAGACTTGTCCACCTTACCAACCGCTCAGTGTCTGCCAACCCTCTCCTCCATTACCTACACTGGCTACCAATCACCCAGTGAATTAAATTAAAAATACTAACCACAACGTACAAAGCCATTCACAACTCTGCCCCGAGCTACATCACCAATCTTGTTTCCAATTATCACCCAAATTGTCCTCTCCCTCTTCTCAAGACCTCCTACTCTCAAGCTCTCTCATCTCCTCCTCCCATGCTCATCTCCAGGATTTCTCAAGAGCCTCTTCCATCCTCTGGAACTCGCTACCTCCACTGGTCGAGCTATCCCCTACTCTTGCTACCTTCAGGTGATCCCTGAAAACTCATCTCTTCAGGGAAGCCTATCACATCTCCAACTAATCTTCTACCACTTCCATCAGCTCATTCCCCACAGTTTAACCTTTTGTACCACCTGCCCCACCCTCTTAGATTGTAAACTCTTCTCAGCAGGGCCCGCTTAATCCTCTTGTGCTTTATTGTATTGTAACTGTATTGTCTCCTTTTATATTGTAAATTGCTGAGTAAATTGCTGACACTATATAAATCCTGAATAATAATAATAATCTCGTGAGGTTCGGATAGCAGGCCCACCATGAGCTCCATGAGTCCTCTCTGCGATCGTCTCACGGAGAGGAAGAATGGGGAAATGCTGATGTAAACAAGCATTTCCCCGTTCTGCCTAGTGACAGGACACTGATCACACTTAACCCCTGCAGCGCCCCCTCCTGGTTAACCCCTTCACTGCCAGTCACATTTACACAATTATCAGTGCATTTTTAATCGCACTGATCACTGTATGAATGTGAATGGTCCCAAAATAGCGCCAGAAGTGTCCTATGTGTCTGCCATAATGTCGCAGTCACGATTAAAATCTCTGATCACCGTCATTACTGAAAAAAATAAATTATTAATAAAAATGCCATAAACTATCCCCTATTTTGTAGACACTATAACTTTTGCGCAAACCAAACTTTTTTTACCAAAAATATGTAGAAGAATATGTATCGGCCTAACCTGAGGAAAACATTTTTTTATATATATTTTTTGGGGGTATTTATTATAGCAAAAAGTAAAAAATAATGCGTTTTTTTTTGTCGCTTTCTTTGTTTAGAGCGCAAAACAAAAAAAGAAACACATCAAATACCACCAAAAGAAAGCTCTATTTGTCGGGAATAAAGGACGTCAACTTTGTTTGTGAGCCATGTCCCACGGCCACGCAATTGTCAGTTAAAGTGACGCAGTGCCGAATCGCAAAAAGTGCTCTGGTCTTTGGCCAGCCAAATCCGGGGCTGAAGTGGTTAACAGTTTTTGTGTATGTATTGTATATGAAGCTTTACAAACCCAGGTATGACAGTATTAAAATAAGGAAACACATTCATTTTCATCTCTTCTGCTCAGCACTGTTTTGCAAAATCTAATTTAAAATGATAAAAGTAAATTGGAATATTATTAAACTTTAATAATGCATTCAGAATAGAAATGAATGTGACGTTTTAGTATTCAAAGGTGACTTATGCTGCGCTCTCGCTTATGATTAAAGCATAATTGGACAGCTGAATTCCGTTGAAAGCTTTTTTTTAAATATTTTGGGAAACCAATTCTTAAAGCAGACCTTAACTGAAAAGTAAAAGGGCATTTATTTAATTATTTACCCTCTGTAATGCATCTAAGTGTCAATGCTGGAAGAATACAGAAATAAGCTTATTAGAGAAGCACTCAACTTTTCTGTTCCGTTGTTGCTATTTAATTAAATTGTAGAGGGTAGAAACTTTTCTTCTTCTTTTTTTTATTATTGAATATCATTTTATTATTAAACAATTAAAGTTTCAGAGCTGCCACATTGTTATGCATATGTTATTTTCTAAATGGCTAGATACAACGCATTACATATCACGGCTCATGTGTTATTGGTATCATCAATCTTGGTTTCAGAACAGCTGTGGCTCACCTGAATTTATCACTTATAGCAGAATGACATCTTCCAAACACATAAGGGCTTATGCAGGCCATACACGGTCGAATTTCGAACAAATTTTCTTTTCAAAATCAGAAAGTTTGTTTCTTTTGTGATCTGATGATGCCACCATTGACTTTCGAAATTCGGCCGACCAAGCCTTCAATTTCACCTCATGTTGCTACAGAAAAGAATTTTCGTGGCTGGGAATCTTCTTTTCTCTCCGTAAATTTTATTTTCTTATTACATTTCTCGCACAATTCTCCCATCATTGATTAGAAAATAGTTTGTTTTTCAAAAAATTTACAAGATGTCCGATTCCTCAAATTTGATTTGCGAAATTCGTACGAAAATTCTTAGATAAAATTTTAGAAAGAAAATTCTTAGATACAGTTTTCAAAAGAAAATTCTTAGATACAATTTTCAAAAGAAAATTCTTTCGAAATTTGAACCGTGTATGGCCGGCTTTAGTTTACACTTGCTGTTGGGAGGCTCGGTAAAAATAGGCGGTCAAGCCAAGTGTTTCCAACTTCCAACTGCCCACTTTAAGCTGAAAAGTCAGCTGGATGTGAGCGTATACATTCAGTGGCCACGGTGCAAAACAACAAATATGATCCCCATTTTGTGGTTGATGGCCAGTACCCCTGCTGAACATTAACCATTTAAGTCAGTCTTTCTCAACCTTTTTACCCCAGAGGAACCCTTGAAATCTTTTTTAGGTCTTGAGGAGTGGTTGTCAAAATGCAATGACTACAGATGGCTTAAAAGTTTGTTAGCTTCGTGCAACTGGCTCTACCAAGTGGTGTTAACCCCAGTGCTATGCAGACATCTTAAGATAGGAGGTCAATCAGCCACAGCTCAAGGAACCCCTACCATGTCGGTAAACACAAATAGAGGGGAACAGCATCACCAGCTAACGCGTTTCACTCTTCCTTAGCACTTAGTCATTGCTCAACCAGCTAGGACTAAGCACTACGGGAGTGTGAAACACATTAGCTGGTGATGCTGTTCCCCTCTATTTGTGTTTTTGGACATGTTTTTATGGACTTGCTGAAATAAAGGGATTTTACTGGACATGCAGCCAACCAGAATTTATTTTTGCTCTTTGCGGCACAGTATGTTCAGCTGTCAAAAATTCAGGACATGGTAGTAACAATGTAATAGCCTTTCATGGCACTGTACCTGCTTGGCGGCCATAGCTATCCACACACATCTGTCATTCTCAGCCTCAGGAATCAATAGATTCTTGTCACAGAGATTTGGGACACGTCCCAGGTCCCAGATGTGTGAATGCAGCCTTAGTGATATCTATGCACTTGAGCTGCCGGATCTGTTTGCCTGCTGTGGCCATTATGGTGGGTCTTGTTGGATTTTTTAAACTTATTTTATGTTATGCAAAATAGCAACTCCTGGGTGCAAAGTCAGGAATTACAGCAGGAAAACCACGTAGTATCCCAGACATATAAGAAGAGTTGGCCACCTAGGATGAATAATATCACTTTTTTCACAGACAGCACTTACCATATTTATCGGTGTATAACATGCACAGGCGTATAACACACACAGGCGTATAACGCGCACATTCATTTTAAGAGGGAAGTTTCAGGAAAAAAAATTTTTTTTAAATAAGGAACTTTGAAGCAAAATAAGGGTCAGTGCCCATCTACAGCCTCACCATTGCCATCAATGCAGTCTGATCCATGCCCATCTGCAGCCTCACAAGTGCCATCAATGCAGCCTCATCAGTCCACATAAATGCAGCCTCACTATTGCCATCAATGCAGCAGCCTCACCATTGCCATAAATGCAGCCTGATCAATGCCCATCTGCAGCCTCGCAAATGCCATCAATGCAGCCTCATCAGTCTACATAAATGCAGCCTCACCATTGCCATCAATGCAGCACCCTCACCATTGCCATCAATGCAGCAGCCTCACCATTGCCATCAGTGCAGCCTGATTGATGCCCATCTGAAGCCTAGAGGGGCAGGGAGAGGGGCCGGATGAGCACTGACAGATTACATTCAGTGAGAATCACCTATGATAGACAGAACAGGAGATGGAACTTCCTATTACAGAGGCCGCCAAGTAAACAGGAGATTCTCACTGTATGTAATCTGACGGCGCTCATCCCGCCCCTGTCCCCGTTCCCCCCCGAGGCAGCTAAAATTGAAGTATTAGCGTATAACATGCACCTGCTATTTGCATCCAATTTTTATTGTGAAAAAGTGAGTGTTATACTCCAATAAATACAGTAATTAAATACTGGATAGACTGTTCAAAATGTCTCCCTATTGGGGTATCTAGGGCTCTGGGGAATAGTGCTCTCTCGCTTCTGCCAAAAAATCTCTCCTCTTTTCTAAATACAAAAGAAAGTCTACAAAGCTTATCAACTTAAATCACACCACTCTTTTATTTGGAAAGATCGTTTATGGCATCTCAAACAGAATGCATTATCATTGTTTTAAATTAAAATTTCAGTACAAAGTTCCTTATGTACATATGTAGTGAATATGTATAATAAGACTATTTAATTACCCCCAGCGGGACATAAACAGAGATTATAAATTCACCCTACAGCTGTTCCTCAAGACATATGGAGGTATTGAGTTGACTTCCTCTACGAAGGTTGCAGAAAGTGATCCCTTTGAAATTAATTACAAAAACACACATCAAAGACAGTTGTTAGAACTGTTACAAATTTCAAACTGACCTGTCAAATAAAAACTAAAAACAAATATATTGTACAGCACTAAAATTGCACCATCATGTAAAAATGAAAATGAAATGCTTATTTGCATAGTTACACATAGCGTGTGTGTGTGTGTATTCTCATGTGTGTTTATTCCACTATCATTTTCCATATCCCTGTACATTGCACTAACCACATCTTACCGTTTTTTGAATTTATCTACACTCCCGCTGACACCACCAACTGTGGAAGGGAGTTCCATATTCTCTTTCAGCTTCATTGAGTGTCTGCATGTCTTTTTTTTAGAGACCTTAGGTTAAATAGTTTCCTCCTAATGCTAGAGTCGCCATTTTAAGTTTTGTATATCCCCTCTTAAATGTTTATATACCCTTCTTAAGCGTCTCTTCTCCAGGGAGAATAGGTTTAATGTTTGTAGTCATTCCTCATAACAGAGGTCCTCAAGACCCTGTATAAGTTTTGTTGCCCTTTTTTGGACTCTCTCCAGTTCAAGCACATCCTTCCTGAGGATTGGTGAGCAAAACTGGATGACATACTCAAGATGTGGCCGAAACCACAGTTTTGTAAATTAATAGAATTATAGTCTTATCTCTTTAATAAAAAAACTATTTTTAATGCATGCTAATGGTCTGCATTTATGTTTTTAAATCCCATGCGCATTGCTTTACTTTTTTTTTTATATCTAGGACCTTTTCACACAAGGATGATCTGAGCAGAGAGGGGAGAATGACAAGTCCTTGTGCGCTCAGTTTATGCAGCGTGAACATAGACAGATCCTGCTCTGTTCTACGAGGAGCTGGGTGTAAACTAACTCCAACATAATTTTATATTCGACTGCGTCTGATCTAATCCACCTACATGGACGAGGACGGATCCCATTCTATTTGTTTTTAGCTGACCAGATCGGGGGTAAGCAAGAGTAAACAGACCCAAGTCCGTTTTTACACCCGCTGGTCCATGTGAAAGAGGCATAAACCTCATCTGCCATGTAGCTGGCTATCCCTTTCTTTCAACTAGGTCTTCTTGTAAATGTTACAAATCCTATATAAATCCTGTTGTGAAGTTATTGCCCTGTTTAGTTTTGTATCATCAGCAAACACTGAGATTGAACTATTTCTTCCAACCTCTATACAATGCCCACTTTATTAGGTAATACCTGATTGGACCCCCTTTTGCCTTCAGAACTGCCTTAATTCTCCATGGCATAGATTCAACAAGGTGTTGGAAACATTACTCAGAGCTCTTGGTCCATATTGACATGATAGCATTACGCAGTTGCTGCAGATTTGTCGGCTGTACATCTATGATGCATCTCTCCCGTTCCACCACATTCCATAGGTGCTGAACTGGATGGAGAGCTGGTGACTGTGGAGGCCATTGGAGTACAGTGAACTCATTGTTATGTTCAAGAACCCAGTTTGAGATGATTTGAGCTGTGCGACATGGTGCATTATCCTGCTGGAAGGAGCCATCAGAAGATGGGTACACTGTCCTCATAAAGGGATAGACATGGTCAGCAGCAATGCTCAGGTAAGTCATGGCATTTAAATGATGCTCAATTGGTACTAAGGGGCCAAAGTGTGCTAAGAAAATACACCGCCCTCACCATTACACCACCAGCCTAAACCATTGATACAAGGCAGGATGGATCCATGTTGTTCATGTTGTTTATGCAGAATTCTGACCCTTCCATCTGAATGTTGCAGCTAAAATCAAGACTCATCAGACCAGGCAACGTTTTCCCAATCTTCTGTTGTCCAATTTTGGTGAGCCTGTGCAAATTGTAGGCTCAGTTTCCTGTTCTTAGCTGACACGAGTGGCACCCGATGTGGTCTTCTGCTGCTTCAAGGTTCGATGTGTTGTGCTTTCAAAGATGGTATTCTGCATACCTTAGTTGTAATGAGTGGTTATTTAAGTTACTGTTGCCTTTCTATCCTCTCAAACTGGCGTGCCCATTCTCCTCTGACCTCAGCAAGGCATTTTCGTCAACTCACTGGATATTTTCTCTTTTTCAGTCCATTCTCTGTAAACCCTAGAGATGGCTGTGCCTGAAAATCACAGCAGATCAGCAGTTTTTGAAATAGTCAGACCAACCCATCTGGCACCAACAACCATGCCACGCCCAATGTCACTAAAAGTGGTAGTAAACCCCACTCATGAAATCTGACCTGGGCACATATATCTGTAGTGTCTACTTATCTCTCTCCAAAGTGCCGTGTCCTTCTACTGCTCCGTTCCTCTGTTATCAGCATGATAACTTCTGACAAGCTCTCCGATACATGAGATAAAAGCAGCTGGAAATTTGTGTTGGGGATGAAACTTAGAGACAGATTAGCAGAGGTCTTGTCTATTCAGACTGCAGCTCAGCAAGTTTCTTCCTTCCTCTGCCTATGTAGAGGGGGGGTTGTGTGTCTTTCATTCAATCAGCTCTCACATAGTGTATGCCCAGACTCCCCTCCCGCTGCTGAATGAGGAAGAAAGATTTCTAACACAATGTGCACATGCTAAAGAATGTAGAAAGGAAAAGGCAGCAGATAAACAAGTAAAGCTTATGTAGGGAGATTTGTTTCATCTCTGTGTATCATGTGTGAGGCTATTCCCATCAGTTGGTATAGGAGAGGGTTTACATCCACTTTAAATCCCCTTTCTTCCCCATTCTGATGCTCGATTTAAACTTCAGCAAGACGCCTTCACCACGGCTAGATGCCTAAGTGCATTGGGTTTTTGCCATTTGATTGGCTGATTAGCTATTTGTGTTACCAAGCAATTGAACAGGTGTACCTAATAAAGTGGCTGGTGAGTGTATATAGTTTCTGAACAAGTTAAACAGAATTGGTCCCAGGACAGATCCTTGGAGTATTGGTCCGTTTACAACTCC
Organism: Lithobates pipiens; assembly: GCF_037356315.1. Taxonomy (NCBI): domain Eukaryota; kingdom Metazoa; phylum Chordata; class Amphibia; order Anura; family Ranidae; genus Lithobates; species Lithobates pipiens. The sequence goes on from NW_027507784.1 coordinate 63,159,063, forward strand.
AGACCATTCAGAAAATATAGCATTAATCACTACCCTCTAGACATGCTCCTGCAACCAGTTTTCCAGATACCTACAATATCATCAATGCCAAAATACCTTAATTTGTAAATTAAGTGTTTAATACTTACAATAACAAATGCCTTAGAGAAATCTAGATACACTACATCTAATTAATGTAGCATTGAGCATAATGCTGTAAAGCAAGAATATTAATAATAATAATGAATAATTCAATTCAGTATTTGGATTTAGTGTAGTTTGAATGTGTCACGCTACCAATCAGTGGTTCAAATCTCAAAGGTGTTCAGTAGGGTTGGGGTCAGAGCTCTGTGAAGGCCACTTGAGTTCCTCTACACATAACTAATCAAACTGTGTATTTATGGAGCTTATTTGCACACATTAATATAGCCATTCTTGAGTAGAAAAGTATTTTCACAAGTTTGGAAGTGCCACAGTTGTCTAAATGTCTTTGTACACTGTAGCATAAACTACCACCTCACTGGAAGCACCTGAACTTAATAGTTTGGAGGCCTGTCTACATATAAGAGTCTACTTATCAATGTTTTCACCCAAGATTCAAACGTTTACTCACGATTCACCCATTTTCATAATAACATGCAACTGGTAAAATTGTTAAATCTTGGGTGAAAGCTGTGTGAATCTTGGGTCAAAACATTGATAAGTAGACCCTTGTATGTGGACAAAATATTGAGTTCAGATGTTTCAAATGCAGGGAACTGTTTGCGCTATAGTGTACAAAGATATTTTAGACAATTGTACACTAAGGTATAGACAGTTAGACCTGTTGAGGATTTAGACAGGCTGACATTAAATAAGAATTATGGCTGAAGATGCTCCATAAGTGTAACCTGCTCCGTTCTTCATGAAAATGTTCAAGTCTTTTTACAATACATTGCTACCATAGTCTTTGGGTACATGTGGATGGTCCTTGGGTACATGTGGATGGTCTTACCTACTCATTTTGATCAAATACATTCACGCTAAGTTTGGTTAACAAGCTTACTGTTTATAAAAGAATTCAATTATGAAAAGGAAAAAGAAAGCTGTACAAAATAACTTTCCAAGTGTTGTTGTGACTATGGCACTTACAGCTCTTTCTAATGAGAAGTACAATTGCTTGTTCAACCTTCTGCTCATAAATGTCAAGGTTGTAAATGGCTATTATGAGGTTTCCAGTTTTACTTCTCTTTGCAGTGAGCGAGGGGCATTGAACCTTATTATTTTTAAGTATGACTTCATTTAGAGGCAATGAAATCAGGCCTGGATGGGCAATCTAACAATTTTGGTGTAAGACAGAGGGTTAGTGTAGGTGTCAGTCAAAGTTGACTCTTGACTGGCTTGAATTATTCCTTAGCATGTGGAATGACGAGAGAGGGTATATATGAATGGAATTTGGCTCTCTACATTTTGTGAAACTTGCACATACATTTACATACAGTTATACACTTTACATTGTGCCCACTCACTCTTCCCATTCTGACAATCTCTCCATTGGCTTCAAGTCGTAATACATTTCAAAATACCAACAACAACATACACGTTTATCCACAACTTAGCCCTCAGCTACATCACAAAACTTGTCTCAAAATATCACCCAAACTATCCCCTTTGCTCCTCTCAAGACCTCCTGTTTTCTTAGTAGTTCATCATCCCATCGCATGCTTGCATGCAGGACTTCTCCAGAGCCTCTCCCATCTTCTGAAACTCTCTACCTCAACCTGGAATAATGACAATAAAAATCGTCGTGCTGTATTATTGTATTTAGAGAGGACACATCTGCAGTTACCAGCAGTACCTGTTCTATGCCTACCAGGTGCAAAAAAGCATGGTCCAAACTAAGGCTTACCTTAAAGACACTAAAAACGTCCTGAATTGTTTACAGAATGTGGACCCGATAGGCATAGAAGAGGCACTGCTGGTAACTGTAGATGTGTCCTTTCTCTATACAATAATACAGCACGACGACTCACTTTTGGCATTAAACTGGGCAATAAGTCAAAGATATGACTTGCCATACAACCAAACATTTTTTTGGAGAAATGCAATGTATATTTTTGCACTAATATAACAAGGTGCCTCTCTGTTTTTGTGGGCCATAGACTTCTCTTTCCCTTCATTCCCAATCATTGGGGGAGTTGTATGGGTGGAGCGGCGAAATGTACACAAATGATTAACAGGCCGAGGGGCCGAACTCATCCTATTAAAGTCCGGGAGTCATGTCGTGAGATCATGCCCTCCGTTGAAGTCGGAAGTGACAAAACGCATCAGATGCGTGATCTCTACGACAAACCGGAAGTGACGTTTGCGGGTCACGGTGAGCTGGAAACACCAGGAAGAGAACACAATGATTGCTGTTACAGCCGTCTTCCTCTTTCACATGACTGGAGACTGGTGACTATGCTTTCAGCTCACTTTATTTGCTTTATTGGCTCTTTGACATTTGTAAGCTAGTACGTAGATCTTTTAAGGGGCATTGGCAACAATAAATGTTTTGTAAATAGGATTACACTATATGGATATTTTTATTCTTTCACATGATTGTACTATAGTGAAGCCATGTATACACAGTAAGAACCATAGCAGAGCTGGTGGATGTTTTTTTGAAGCAACAACCAAAGAGTATTAGAAAAGGCATTTCAATTTTTGCCATCTGGTGAGTTTATTCCCAAAGGGGAGAGTTTTTTTTTTGCACGTGGTGCTAATTGTGGTGTGTGGTGATCGTGTTACATCAATTAGGATCACCGCAACAAGAATTACACTTCTTCAGAGAATTGTTTCATCACTTCATTCTTATATGTGCTGAAATCATATAAAAGCTCGTCATGACTGGAGTGTTTGACATGAGCGCTGCTATGACATTCTAAGGACACAAACGAATATGTGGGACTTTTTATTGTCATTATTCCTTTTACGTTTTATTTGACAGCAGCTGCTGACATAAATACAGAAGTTGCTGAGTTTATGTCTTATTTCGGTTAAAACAAAACTGTAACCAGATAACATCAATTCCTCAAAGGGGTTTTTTCTTTTGGCGCAGGGGAGATTACTACTGAACTAGTAAACAGAAGTATAAGAGACACATCACACTGATTATAAATAATGTCCTTTGTACTTGATTTGTGTGGGTTTCTTTTAAGTAGTCTTAGGTTTTAAAAAGCATTAACACTAGACACAGCCAGACAATAAGCAAGACTAAGGCCAGCCAAACATGGAGCAAATTTCTTTCCTGCAACCACAGGTTGCAGGAAATAAATTCACTTGTTCCCTCCATCAACACAGTCAGTGTTGATGGGGGAATCCCTCCTGCTGGGTTATTGTCTTCTCCCGGTGGGGGCGGGTGGGAAAAGCCATCCCTGCCAGGACAAGACAGTGATTAATGCTAGTGGCTATAGCAACCACTTGTGATAATGGTAAGCGAATCCAGCAGGCTGGTTGTACTCAAGTTGATTGATCAACTTGGTACATTCAGCCTGCCTGTCAATGTCACTGCTTTACTTATGGGGAGGGGAGAAGAGGCTTGACTGCACCCACTACTTCTGCTTCCTTGTTGGTGTTACCCCTCTGGAGGGTGTGATCTGTGTGCGGTTCACCCCCCACACCCCCATAGCGACGCCACTGTCGCTCTGACATGTCTTTATGGACCTTGCTTTGTGCTGCACTGGTGTGCAGTCATGTTGGAACAGGAAGAGTCAATCCCCAAACTGTTCCCACAAAGTTGGGAGTATTAAATTGTCCAAAATGTCTTGGTATGCTGACACCTTAAGAATTCCCACCTTAAGAGTTCAACTCTTAATTGCACCATTGTGCGACACTTTACCCATAAGAAGTCCTTTTTTTTCCACAAATAGAACTTTCTTTTGGTGGTATTTGATCACCTCTGCATTTTTTTTTTTTGCACTATAAAAAAAAAAGCGACAATTTTGAAAAAAAATAAAACGTTTTTTACTTTCTGCTAAAGAAACATTTCCCCCAAAAAATGTAGAAAAACAAATTTCTTACTCAGTTTAGGCCGATATGTATTCTGTTACATATTTTTGGTAAAAAAAAAAAATCACAATAAGCGTATATATTGATTGGTTTGTGCAAAAGTTATTGCGTCTACAAAATAGGGAGTAGATTTATGGTATTTTTATGATTAATTCGTTTTACTAGTAATGGCGGCAATCAGTGATTTTTAGCGGCACTGCGATAATGCGGCAGACAGATCGGACACCTAAAGCCTCATACACACTATCAGATTTTCTGCTGATTTCTTCCATCAGATTTACCAAAACCATATAATATGAGGTCAAACCTTAGGAGTTCCAATGTGTATGTAATCAGGCAGGCCCTTCTACTACATGGTTTTGGTAAATCTGAAGAAGAAAATCAGCAGAAAATCTGATAGTGTGTATGGGGCTTTACTGACATTTTTGACACTTTTTTGGGAACCAGTAACCAGTGCTAAAAATATGCACTGTTATTGTACTAATGACACTGGCAGGGAAGGGGTTAACATCAGGGGCGATCAAGGGGTTAAATGTGTTCCCTGTTTGTGTTTTCTAACTGTATGGGGGACTGTGTGGCTGGGAAAACACACAGATCCGTCTTCCTGCTTAGCAGGAAGACAGGATCTGTGTGATCTGTCAGAACAGAGATTTGCTTTGCTTACACAGGCAGGTCCCTGTTCTGTCACTGCAGAGGAACGATCGCGGGTGGCCGTCAGACATCGAGTATACATCTGAAGATACCCCGTATTGCTGGTGTTGTTCTGTTTCTGTAATACAGGCATCTGCAGCAGTCTGAATTGGCCCCCCCTCCGCTGGCCAATGGGAGCACGCGCCCACAAAAGCGAGTTCACGTGCCGACGTACAGCGATTTGCAGGAACGAGCCACCTTGCCGCAGTATAATGACGACGGCTGGTCGGGAAGCGGTTAATCATCTGTGTAACTTCAGATGTCCTCTCGAGAAAAAAAAATCTATTTTTTCTTGAATCTCAGAGCTTTAAACCTAATTGACTCTTTGATTTTAAGTCCTCAAAGAGTGACAAAGATTATGGGTTTTCTTGCCAGAGTTATCAGCTGACCAATTGGATTTCTTTTATAAGTATACTCCTGCGCTTCTCGCTGAGTGCCTATCAAGCCCAGACAATCGCTAAATGCGCCTCTTGCTGCTTTGTGTCATGAATTTATCAGATGCTTCAGTAAAACATGTCAAGATTGGAGGCCGAGCAGCCTTTATTAGATTAATGCGAGGGAAGTAGCAGAACATGATGTCTGCTGAACAAGACAAGATGAGAACAGGATAGCGACGGTATAAAAAACAAAAAACAAGGTCTTTTCTATCTACAGGAAGCGAGCGAGTTGTTACGAAACGCTCGTTGCTACAAAGCCGTAATTCAGGAGGTAATTGTAGAGGCAGCAGGAAGGAGTGTGTTTGATTTTTCCTGATATAGAGATACCTTGGAGGTCACAGCTGAGTAAAGTTTAAATATTTAGAATACGTAAAGTCTACAGATTCCTCTGAGTTTGTTTGCATGGAGGAAATGTATTGGACAATTTAAAGCTGAAGTACAGGCCGATATAGAAGACTAAAAGGAATGCTAATCTAAATTCAATTCATTAACCCCTTTAAAATGAATTTCCATTTTCGCAGTCACGTTTGGAAAAACTCCCCCACTATACAGTGTACAGGGGGTCCCCGACTTACGAACCACTCCTACTTACGAACAGGGTGCCATTCTGCGTGGACCATCTTCCGTTCTGCGCATGCGCAGCCAGACGGAGCCTCTCGGAAAATCCCGGAAAATGTCCGTAATTGGCCGCGCATGCGCAGAACGGCATTCAGCGGAACATTGGAAATATCCGTAATTGTCGTTCGCTCGGCCGACTTACGAACATTTCCGGATTACAAACAGGAGGAAAGTCCCTAACGGATTTGTAACCCCGGGACCCCCTGTATCCGGAAAGTATTTACAGCGCTTCACTGTTTCCACATTTTGTTACGTTACAGCCTTATTTCAAAATTGATTAAATTGATTATTTTCCTCAAAATTCTACAAACAAGACCCCATAATGACAACGTGAAAGAAGTTTGTTTGAAATCTTTGCAAATTTATAAAAAATAAAAAAACGAAAAAAAAAAATCCCATGTACATAAATATTCACAGCCTTTGCTCAGTACTTTGTTGAAGCACCTTTGGCACCAATTACAGCCTCAAGTCTTTTTGAGTATGATGCTATAAGCTTGGCACAGCTATTTTTAGGCAGTTTCTTCCATTCTTCTTTGCAGGACCTCTCAAGCTCTATCGGGTTGGATGGGAAGCGTCGGTACACAGCCATTTTCAAAGCTCTCCAGAGATGTTCAATCAGGTTCAAGTCTGAGCTCTGGACGGGCCACTCAAGGACATTCACAGAGTTGTCCTGTAGTCACTCTTTTATTATCTTGGATGTGTACTTAGGGTCATTGTCCTGTTAGAAGGTGAACCTTCATCTCAGTCTGAGGTCTAGAGCACTCTGAGGAAGGTTTTCATCAAGGATGCCTCTGTACGTTGCTGCATTAATCTTTCCTTCGATCCTGACTAGTCTCCCTGTTCCTGCCGCTGAAAAACACCCCCACAGCATGATGCTGCCATCACCATGCTTCACTGTAGGGATGGTATTGGCCAGGTGATGAGCGGTGCCTGCTTTCCTTCAGACATGATGCTTGCCATTCAGGCCAAAGAGTTCAATCTTCCTTTCATCATAGCAGAGAATTTTGTTTCTCATGGTCTGAGAGTCCTTCAGGTGTCTTTTGGCAAACTTGAAGGGGGCTGTCATGTGCCTTTTACCCTCCGTCTGGTCATTCTACCATACAGGCCTGATTGGTGGAGTGCTGCAGAGATGGTCGTTCTTCTGGAAGGTTCTCCTCTCTCCACAGAGAAATGCTGGAGCTCTGTCAGTGACCATCGGGTTCTTGGTCATCTCCCTGACTAGGGCCCTTCTCCCCTGATCACTCAGTTTGGCCAGGCGGCCCGCTAAAGGAAGAGTCCTGGTGGTTCCAAATGTCTTACATTTACGAATGATCAAAGCCACTGTGCTCATTTCACAGCTCATCTCGAGTTAATACAGACAACTCCTTGGACTTCATGGCTTGGTTTGTGCTCTGACATGCACTGTTAACTTTGGGATCTTATATAGACAGGTGCGTGCCTTTCCAAATCATGTCCAATCAATTGAATTTACAACAGGTGGACTCCAATCAAGTTGTAAAATAATTTCAAGGGTGATCAGTAGAAATTTTGAGTGTCATGGCAAAGGCTGTGAATACTTAATGTACATGTGATTTTTTTTTTGTTTCTTATTTTATTAACCACTTGACCACTGGGCACTTAAACACCCTTAATAACCAGACCAGTTTTCAGCTTTCGGTGCTCTCACATTTTGAATGACAATTACTCAGTCATGCAACACTGTACCCATATGTAAATGGCCTCTTACACGCAACTGAATATTTACAATTAATATGAGAATGTAGGCAGAATAAAAAAGTGTAAGTGAGATAAGGAGTAAGGCTAGGTTTAGACTTGTCTAAACTGCTGAACCTCTGAAAAGTGATCCTCATTTAGATTGCTTTTCAGAGGTGTTTTACAGGCAGTGAGGAGGCGACCTCCTTCCCTGTTTTAACCCCAGCCTGTTTGCTTGAATTGCACTACCACCACCAAAATTGACAAGGGTGGTAATTTTTGCCACGGGGCAAAACAAAGCATCGCAACTGTGGCATGTGAACACCCCTTTCTGCTGATTTTGCAGCTTAAGGGATGGGAGTTGTGGGGGGGATATGCTACAAATGTGGCTAAACTGTGCATTTTAATGATCCCCCCACCCCCCACCAGCATGCATATTCACACCATACATGCATAAAAACTGATGGAAATAAACACACATTTGATTTGCATAAGTTGTTCACACCAACTGCAGAGAGGTGCATCATTATTATATAGCTCCTACTTCCAGTCGGGTCGCCTTCTTCCTCTGCAGGCTTTTGGGACACGTCACAGGTCCCAGGAAAACCGCAGGACCATTTACGAAGTGCAGTGCGACTCGCTCATGCGCAATCGGAAGCCGGCTGTGAAGCCTAAGGCAGTCACAGCCGGCTTCCCAAAGTAAACATGCTGGCGCCTGGACCAGAAGATGGTCAAAGAGCCGGTTCGGGTGAGGACAGAGCTGGATCCCTGGACAGGTAGGTATCTTATTATTAAAAGTCAAGCAGCTACAGTATTTGTAACTGCTGGCTTTTCAATTTTTCATAGGGTGAAGAATGGCTTTAAGGTGACAACCCTGCTCCCTTTATAGTACAGTGAGTGAGCATTGTCCCCCTAGGACAATACATTTATTATTGGCAGGATCACCAGGTGAAAATAAAGAAAAAAAGCTTTAAAAAAAAGATAATGAATTCAGCGACCTCATCTAAGGACTAGTAAGCTGCAATATATTATATTTGTATTTGTGTATTTAGATACACTTTAACAATGAAACATACATACATATTGTCTGCAATTTTGAGACTACGCGTCCAAGAAAGCTATATTCTGAACATCTTCACAACAACTTGAGAGAAAGATATTATAAATGTAGCCTGGTGCTGGACTACAGAAACATGGAGAAGGAGACTATTCCCTCTTTACAATCAGTTTACTTTTACTTTCTGCTGTTGTGCTGAATGTGGTGTTTACCAGACTGCACTGGAAACCTTTTCCTCTTTGCGAGGTGTTCACATCGGCCCTGGTGCACATGGATTATCCACAGGGCGAGTGACCAGAGACTGAAAACTGAGGCAGAGACACCCAGGGCATTGCAGCATGGTCCACAGCAATCACATCTGTTCCATTGCTGCAGGGAGAACGAAGTGTCCTCTAACCCTTTACTTACCACCACTGATCACCAGAACCATTGTGAGGGGCCCCCCTTGTACAGAAAGAGGTCACTGCGGCATTCTAGAGATCAGGGTGAGAGGGATATTCACCCATTGCAGCCACTGCTAACAGGGACTGAGCCATTGAGAGCAGGACATCAAGTATACCCATCCATACCACACCTATGCTGTACTCTATACCAAAGTTATTTCAAACCTAGACTGCACCTATATCAACCCTATACTGCCTTATATCAAACCATTACCACACCTGAACCACATTTACTTTGCACTTGTGCTGAGACTATACCATACCTAAACTGCATGTGGGTTAACTCTGACTGTCATTACATGCAAAAAGACTGTCATTACGTGCAAAGAGCCCCAACATTTGCCGGCAGAAGAACATTTAGATGGACTGCCCCTCCTGTAATAATAATTCTGCAAGTCCACTTTGTTCCTTGCCCCCTCCTCTACCATTTTCCTTTTCTTTTGGACAATGGTAGCCAGTTGTTCTGGGACTGGGTATGCAGTTTCATACTGCGCTCTGGCAGTATAGTTCCAGAACTCAGTTGTTTAAGCTCTACTACTGCTGCACACTGCTGCACTTGAGGTGGTCTTGCTACTAGATGCCAAATGTCACCTTATGCCTAGTCCTTACTGTTAATCACTTTATATGCTAAATTATGTTATTACCATTGTTAAAGTGGATGTAAACCCAATGTCATCCTTTCTAAGCTACTGCTATAGGGGTTATCTGTAAGGACATACATACCTCCTGCATGTATCTTTACCTGTCAAATGTCTCCCCTCTGTCTGTTATGAGACCCGAAAAACTGCATATTTTGTGGGTGGGTCTGTTGTCTGGAGCTCGTGGGTGGATTTGTGATGTCAGTAGGCTGCCCGCCCACCTATACACTCCCCTTATCAATATGCATTTTCTCCTGTGTATTTCTTACACTTCTGAACTTCTGCTATGATCACTAACATCCAGTGAAAAGACAGGAAAGTAACCACATGACTTCAGCATGCCCAATCATGCTGAGGTGTGGAACATCCAATCCTTGCAGAGCAGCAGAAGAATGGAGTGGGAGGGAATTAAAAAATAATGCATGTCTCTTAGGCTAGTGCACGAGATATGTAAATCACCAGTCACTCACAGCAAGGGGAAAGTTTTTCTCTGTTTGTCAAGATTTATCTCATTGAACAATAGAAGATGATTGCTCTGAGCTGGAGTAACTCTTTGTGGCAAGACTGGGCTCAAATGATAGGAAATCTTATACTCTACATTATGACATAAAAAAAAATAAAAAATCGGGTTTACATCCACTTTAATTCATTTTATGCTTGCCTAGTTACCAATCACATTGGGTGACAATATATTATTTTTAGTTTAATAGCCAATAGCTTCCCTTGCGTCGTATTAGGTCCGTCGGACCAGCATACAGACGAATGGTTTTGCCGATAGGAATTGGGTCCATCGGACAGATTTGAAACGTGTTCTATTTCTAGGTCCGTCTGATTTTTTTAAACGAAAAACGATTGGATTAGCCCACACACAATCGTATTGTCCAACGGACTATTTCCGTCGGACCTAGTCTGCCAGAAAGTCCGGTCGTGTGTACGTGACATAAGTATTACTTTCAGTGATTTCCTGTGATATTGTATGTTCATATACTCTGCGGTAGAAGGGTGAGGTACTTGAAAAGGATGAGGAAAACAACAAAGAACCCATCCTAATCAGCGGCTTCTACAGGTGTAGCGCTGCATAAACTAGAGCGGCTCCATTGTGGGAAGAATCTCTCTGTTCTGAAAATGGTACTTCAAGTGCAAACAGTCTTTAGATGGGCTTTCAGGATCATATTATGGTACATCAAGAGGAGGCGTATAGGGCATAGATGAAAGCTGTAATTATAATGCAATTATCACCACTTATCTGTCCTCTTCTGCAAGGGGCCGTTGCGTTTTCGGTATAATTTCAGGATATAAACACAGGTTTCGTCAGAAAACCATTTTAGTGGTTCTGTGTTCGATCCCTGTACCAAAAATGATACTGATATTAAAAAATAATGTCGAACTTACCTGTGCTATGAAGACAGACACAAGTGTCAGTAATACTGTATATGTCACAATGTGCACATTGTTGGAAATTCATATGTGGACTGCAGGTAAGTCTGCCCAGAGGTGACATTGATTTGCAGATAGAAAAGAGAGTTTTAAAACTATTTATAACTACATAAATAAAATAAATAAAACTACAAGTCCCCCCCCCCCGTCCCTAGTATCAGTAATGCATAATGACCGACCAGTCTTTTTACCAGACCCAGTGAAACAGCAGCAGTGATCCCTCCGGCTGGATGTTTGCTCACCCTGTGTTGTGTGGCGCTCTCTGGTGCTCTCTGATGGTGCTGGGCAGCATGGCACTTCCTGGTGGTGTTGGCAGCATGGCACTCTCTCTGGTGGTGCTGGGCAGCATGGCGCTCTCTCTGGTGGTGCTGGGCAGCGTGGCGCTCTCTCTGGTGGTGCTTGGCAGCGTGGTGCTCTCTGATGGTGCTGGGAAGAGTGGCGCTCTCTCTGGTGGTGCTGGGCAGCGTGGTGCTCCCTGGTGGTGCTGCGCAGCATGGCGCTCTCTCTGGTGGTGCTGGGCAGCGTGGTGCTCTCTGATGGTGCTGGGAAGCGTGGCGCTTTCTGGTGGTGCTGGGCAGCATGGTACTCTCCCTGGTGGTGCTGGGCAGCATGGCGCTCTCTGGTGATGCTTGGCAGCATGGAGCCCTCTCTGGTGGTGCTGGGCAGCGTGGCGCTCTCTCTGGTGGTGTTGGGCAGCGTGGTGCTCTCTCTGGTGGTGCTGGGCAGTGTGGTGCCCTCTCTTTCTTTTTCCTATGTGTAGCACTCACTCCCTCAGCTTGTTCCTGGGATCTCTCTCTTTTCTCCCAGCAAAGTGCATGTTGGGGGGTGTAGCCACCTCCCTCTGGAGAACAATGGGCCGCCAATCTTCTTGGACTACATGTACCTTGATGCTCCCCTAGTCTCTTTTGATTGGCCTCCGCTGTGGCCAATGGGAAGTGGGAAAAAAATGTGCAGGTAGCTGGGCAGCTAATCTAAAAAGACCCCCCCTCTCTTTTATCCTGCGTGGCTGACAGATAAAGAGTAGGTGGGGTGAGCGGGGGAAAACTTCCGACAGCTCGCCTCTCCCCTGTCACAGTGCCACTGCTGAGTTCTCTTCAGCTGAGAAGCAGCATGTTGTCACCGCTTCACTGATGGGGGGGGGAGGGGGCGCTCAACAGCTCCCATCACTACAACTGCTTCCTGAATGGATGGTGTCACCCGGGTGCGTTCCATCCCCCTCCATAGCTACTCCACTGCCCGGGGGTTCCCCACATCCTCCTCTGGAGACAGACAGACCCTGCTAGGACATCTCCACCAGTTGAATGTCCAGTCACCGACTGCTCTATGAGGGTGCCAGTCCCTCCCCTTCATCTTGCCAAGTACGCTCCATACTGGCCTTTACTGGTGCCGCTCTACAGCAAGCCACCGGAAACTGTATATGTGCAGGAGTCGGCTGTGCTAGACGGGGGTGGGGGGGCTTTTTTGCTGCCCCCTGCAAAGAGGCTGCACTGAGGAGCACCCCATTTATATGGCACCCATGGCACTTGCCATATGTGCCATACCCTAGATATGCCACGTTGAGAGGGGACTCAATAAAGCTGCAGCACCACCTTTCTGGCGTTAATTGCTCCTTATGATGTGTTGCTTTTAATTCAAAAAACATCTGTTTTGGTTCCGACAGCGACTTGTGCACCAAATTCAGGTAGTTCCAGTTTGCTCCACGTCTACATTGTGGAGCAATACCTGCACCAAATTCATAATAAAAGACAGACAGTTTGTATCTTATAAAAGTGGAGCTAATTAAAACCTACTTTCTTTTGCACAGTGACAGATTTCGCTGAAGTGTCCTGCATGTGTTTTAACTCTTACAAATATTCCTCATCTATATAAGATATTCATGTGATTAAAGCAGTATTAGGCCCAAAAGCAAACATTCATTATATTGCAGCTTACCAATTCTTAGCCCTTGTACACGCGGTCGGACATTCCGACAATCAAATCCGTCGGATTTTGTCCGACGGATTTTGTCCGAAACTGGTGTTGCATACACACGGTCGGACAAAGTGGTCGGAAAATACGATCGTTCAGAACGTGATGACATTATTTCATTACGACAGGACTACGTTCAGGCTAGTAGCCACTAGGTTTGGTCTAGGAATTTGATCTGAGCATGCGTGGCACTTTGTCCGATCGGAATTCTCTACAAACGATAGGACAAAGTCCGATCAGATCATGTTGTCGGAAAATTTTGTAGACCTAGGGATGAGCAGTACGCCCCCCGGTTCGGTTCGCACCAGAACTTTCGAACGGACCCCAAATTCGTACGAACTTTAGAACCCCATTGAAGTCTATGGGACTCGAACGTTCAAAATTAAAAGTGCTAATTTTAACGGATAATATGCAAGATGCTGTCCTAAAAATGGTCTGGGGACCTGGCTCCTGCCCCAGGTGACATGGGCCAATGCCTAAAATGTTTTTAAAAATGGCCGTTTTGGGGGGAGCACTGATTTTAATGACGATTAAAGTGAAAAAAAAAAAGTGAAATATTCCTTTAAATATGGTGCCTGGGGGGTGTCTGTAGTATGCCTGTGAAGTGCCACGTGTTTCCCGTGTTTAGAACAGTCCCTGCACAAAATGACATTAAACGGAAATAACATCATTTAAAACTGCTTGCTATTTTAATGTTATATCTGGTTCCTGCAATATGGTTGAAAATCATTGAGAAAAATGGCATGGGTAGCCCTCCCTGCCCATTACCAGCCCCTTTGGGTCTTGTACGCATATTAAGGGGAACCCCGTACCCATATTAAAAAAAGGAAATGCGTGTGGCCCCCAGGCCCTATATACTCAGAACAGCAGTATACAGGCGGTGCAAACAACACAGGGACTGTGTAGGTTTGTTGTGTTAAGTTGAATCTTTTTGTAATTTTCAACTGGTACATTTTTAAAGTGTAGCTCCAGTCAAAAAAACTATTTTTAAGCTTTTTGGAAAACATAGGGAAGGGTTATCACCCCTGTATAATTTGTTTTGTCGTCCATCTTTTTTCATCTCACTTGCTGTTGTCTCCTTCCGTTTGCAAGTAGGAGATGTTTGTAAGTTGGATGTTTGAAAGTAGGGGCCTGCCCTATATGCTCTGCAGAAATGGCGGAACAAGGTGTTGGTTTTGCCACAACATTGTAAGCCCTCAAAGTGACTCTTGGTGGGCGCTGGAGCGCCCTGCTGTGAACGATTATATCAAGAATTGTAATTACATGCCATTGTTGAACAGTGGTAGAAAAATTGACCTTTGGTGGTTGTGGTGCTGGTGCCACAACACTATAAGTCCTCACAGTTACTCTGGGTGGGCACAGGAACGGGCCCTCCTGTGAAATATTATATCAAGAATTGTAATTACATGTCCCTGTTAAACAGGGGCAGAAAAATTGGGCCTTAGGCACTGGTGCTGGTGCCACCACACTGCAACCTCTCCCATATACTCTAGTTTTATTGCAGGAATTAGCCCTGCTGCAAAGAATTGCATCAAAAATTATAATTAAATGCCCCTGTTAAACAGGGGCAGAAAAATTGGGCCTTAGGCACTGGTGCTGGTGCCACGACACTGCAACCTCTCCCATATACTCTAGTTTTATTGCAGGAATTAGCCCTGCTGCAAAGAATTGCATCAAAAATTGTAATTAAAAGCCCCTGTTAAACAGGGGCAGAAAAATTGGGCCTTAGGCACTGGTGCTGGTGCCACGACACTGCAACCTCTCCCATATACTCTAGTTGTATTGCAGGAATTAGCCCTGCTGCAAAGCATTGCATCAAAAATTGTAATTAAACGCCCCTGTTAAACAGGGGCAGAAAAATAGGGCTGATGGCATCACCCAGAACCAGAAATGTTCTTCCAACATATCAGCGGAGGAGGAAAAGGATAGACAATCAACATAACAGGACAGTCACTCAGCATCAGCATAGGCAGTCTTGAAGGGATGTGATATTTCAAAAAAAATTATTCGGTTACATCAGCTTCAGGTGCTTGGTAGCGGTGGGTTATCCAAGACTGATTCATCTTGATGAAGGTCAGTCGATCAACTGATTCGGTGGACAGGCGCACCCTGTGATCCGTAACAAAGCCACCAGCAGCACTGAAGGTGCGTTCCGAAAGAACGCTGGATGCAGGACAGGCCAGTAGCCCAATTGCATACTGTGCAAGCTCTGGCCACAGATCCATCCTCAAGACCCAGTAAGCCAGAGGATTCCTGCACCATGTAAATCAGACGCTGGTGATGGTTGCTGGAACCGATCATACCTTGGGGCTGCGGACTAAAAAATTGTCTGAAAGCATCAGTCAGACGGCCACCTTCTCCAGCGCTCCTTCTGTCGGGTTTCTTGGGACTGTAAATCATCCCTACAAGACTGCTGCTGCTGCTGATGCTGAGTGCCAGCCTCCACCTCCATGCTGACACAATCATCCTCCTCTTCCTCCTCCTCATCCTCTTCCTGTGTGATGGGTGGCACAGCAGGAACACTGTCTGGATAAAGGGGGCCTTGAGAGGCAAGGAAGTCCCCCTCTTCCTGCCTCTGTTCTGCCTCAAGTGCCCTGTCCATTATTCCATGCAGCGTATGCTCCAAGAGGTGGACAAGAGGTACAGTGTCACTGATGCATGCACTGTCACTGCTCACCATCCTTGTGGCCTCCTCAAATGGTGACAGGACAGTGCATGCATCCCTGATCATGCCCCACTGGCATGGTGAGAAAAAACCAAGCTCCCCTGACCCTGTCCTGGTGCCGTAGTCGCACAGGTACTCATTGATGGCCCTCTGCTGCGTGTGCAGCCGCTGCAGCATGGCCAACGTTGAGTTCCACCTGGTGGGCATGTCACATATAAGGCGGTTCTTCGGCAGGTTCAACTCCTTTTGGAGCTCAGCCAGCCAAGCACAGGCATTAAATGATCGGCGGAAATGCACACAGACTTTCCTGGCCTGCTTCAGAGCATCCTGTAAGCCCGGGTACCTGCCCAAGAACCGCTGCACCACCAGGTTAAGGACGTGAGCTAACAGGGCACATGGGTCAGTTGTCCCTGTCGGAGGGCGGAGAGGAGGTTGGTGCCATTGTCGCAAACCACCATTCCTGGGTTAAGCTGGCGTGGCTTCAACCACCTCTCGGCCTGCCCCTGCAGAGCTGACAAAACATCAGCCCCAGTGTGGCTCCTGTCCCCCAAACAAACCAGCGCAAGCACGGCATGGCATTGTTTTGCCTGCGTACATGCGTAGCCCCTGGAACGCCTACGGAGCACCGCTGGTTCTGAGGACAGAGCACTGGAAGAAGAGGAGGGGGTGGAGGAGAGAGGTGTGTATAGTAGTAGCATTTTGGAGGCGTGGTGGCGGAACAACCTCCAACACTACTGCACCTTGTCCTGCATCCTTCCCAGCTGCCAGAAGAGTGACCCAATGGGCCGTGAAAGACAGGTAACGTCCCTGTCCATGCCTGCTGGACCATGAGTCAGCGGTAATATGCACCTTACCGCTGACCGCCCTGTCCAGCGAGGCAAGGACATTGCCTTCCACATGCCGGTAGAGAGCCGGAATCGCCTTTCGTGAGAAAAAGGGGCGTTTGGGGACCTGGCACTGAGGAACCGCACATTGTACAAACTCACGGAAGGGGGCTGAGTCTACCAACTGAAAAGGCAGCAGTTGAAGTGCTAGTAATTTAGCCAAGCTAGCATTCAACCGCTGTGCATGTGGATGGCTGGGAGTGAACTTCTT
This sequence comes from Lithobates pipiens, assembly GCF_037356315.1. Taxonomy (NCBI): domain Eukaryota; kingdom Metazoa; phylum Chordata; class Amphibia; order Anura; family Ranidae; genus Lithobates; species Lithobates pipiens. Next base: position 63,175,811 of record NW_027507784.1, read on the forward strand.
TCGCCGGTCCAGCAGCTGGGGCAGGGACATTTGCCTGCTATAATCGGACGTGGGTGTACTGCTAGCAGAGTGCCCGGAAGCACTTGGCTGTGACACATCTAATTCTACACCTTCATTCCTCTCAGAGCAGGTTTCAGAGAGGACTGAAAGTCTAGTGGGGTTGGAGATGCCAGCTGATGAGGAGCAAGGAGAGGTCTGCTTTGTTCTTTGGTGTGGGTCTTTGAGGTACGCTTGCCAACGAGCTGCATGGCAGGTCAACATATGTCTGGTCAAGCATGTGGTGCCCAAGCGGCTGATGTTTTGGCCATGTGAGATACGCTTGAGACATATGTTGCAAATAGCAGCGGTGCGATCTGATGCACTCGTCTCAAAAAAGGCCCACACTAAAGAACTTTTAGAATAACGCGCAGAGGCAGCGCCCTGCACAGGCGGAGCTCTGCGGTGTGATTCAGTCGGTGTGCTGCCCCTAAGCTGGCCCTCGGAGGGCATCCTGCCTCGTTGGACATGTGCCTCCTCCTCCTCCTCTTCCTCCTCCTCCTCCTCCTTTCTCCTACCAGGCACCCACGTGGAGTCAGTGCCCTCATCATCCCCTCCCTCTTCATCGCTGTAGCAAACCTGGCAATATGCTGCAGCTTGTGGAACATGACTGCCAGATTGCTGTCCTTCTTGAGCATCCCCTCTCTCTGTATTCACGCTACTGCCTTCCTCTAGCTGAGTGTCATCATCAGAGCCTACAAAACACTGGGCATCCTCCTGGAGCATGTACCCAACACTGTGCTCAAAGAGTTCAGGAGACTCCTCAGGAGGACGTGGTGGGTCTAGGGAAGGAGTCACTGATGATGACATTGAGACGAGGGAAGACGATGCGTTGGCAGCTGCTTTGCTAGTACCCTGAGACTGGGTGAGAGAGGATGAGGAGGATGAAGAGGGCTTGGTCATCCACTCTACCAAGTCATTGGCATGTTGCGGTTCAACATGTTCAGCTGCCGAAAAGAAGGACAAGCATGTCCCATGGCCACGTGCTGATGACAATGCACCGCGTCCATGACCAGCACTGTTGTCTCTAGACACAGAGCCTGCTTGCCCTCTTTTATCGGCTTGCACCTGTCTGCCTCTCCTTTCTGGCCTTCCAGACATGGTAATGGCCTGAAGGGAGTTGGGTAAAACAGCAGTTGGGTAATGCATATTGTGCTGGAGGCACACAACACCCACTAACTCCTGCAGATGCCTTTATTATAGAACACCAGAGATAAAGGGGTATACTGTAATGGAGTCACACAACACCCACTAAGCCCTGCAGATGGCTCTATTAGAGAACAGCAATAAAGGGTAGATACAGGTGTATATTGTGCTGGAGGCACAAAACACCCATTAACTCCTGCAGATGCCTTTATTATAGAACACCAGAGATAAAGGGGTATATACAGATGTATACTGTGCTGTGCTGGAGGCACACACAACTTCCAATAACTCCTGCAGATGGCAAGTGGGCTCAAATAGAGAAGAGCTATGTAGGTGGATATAGCGGTGTGTACTGGGTACAGAGCACGCAGACAGCACGCACAAGCTCCTAACACTACTGACTGCAAGCTCTATTATAAAAGATAGATCACTAGCTATATAGGTGAGGTGAATATAGCGGTGTATACTGCGGTCAGGGCAAGCAGACAACAACCACTACAGAAGAGCAAGATCGAAAATCGTCCGATAACGATCGGTGTGTACTGTGTTGAAGGTACACAGAACACCCACTAACTGCTTCAGACGCCAACACACTACACTAGGCCGCCACGCTGGCGGCCTTATATAGTGTGGGGCGTGTACTACACAGCCTGAGCAATGATTGGCTACAGGCATCCTGCCTGTGGCCAATCATGGCTCTCCTCGCTGCTGGCGCTGTGATTGGCCAAGCATGCGGGGTCACAGTGCATGCTTGGCCAATCATGAGCCAGCAATGCACTGCGATGACGCAGTGCATTGTGGGCCGTGAGCGCCACACGAATTTGTCGCGAACGGCCCATAACGTTCGGAATTCGCCGAACAGGCGAACAGCAGATGTTCGAGTCGAAGCTCATCCCTAATCACAGGTATCAGAAGACTGCAAGATCATTTACAAAGGGCAGTACGGCAGGCGCATGCACAGTGGGAAGCCAGCTGCAAAGCTGCGTATTGCGTAGTGCGTTACACATTCCCGGCTCCTGACCTTTATAAGTACTATGCTGTGTATTTCATTCTCCTGACCACTGCACTCTGTATGCTGGGCTGTATATGACATATTCCTGACTCCTGCTCTCTTTATATTTTACAATGTTTGCTGAGGGCTCAAAGGTCACTCGCTGACTATGTTTTATAAAGAAAATGATTCCGCACTTCCAAAAATCCTCCTTATTGAAGCTTAGTGACAGGTGGTTAACAGATGGAGCAGAGGACAAGGAGGTAGATGCGTTTTGCACAAATGTTAGCACTTAGTCATTACCAGGGTAATGAGGATATGACAAAGCACTAACATTTGCGTGAAACGCGTCTACATCCTTGTCCTCTGCTATATCTGTTGACCACCTGTCACTAAGCTTCAATAAAGAGTATTTTTGGAAGTGCAGCCGTTAGGGATGAGCCGAACACCCCCCGGTTTGGTTCGCACCAGAACTTTCGAATGGACCCCAAATTCGTACGAACTTTAGAACCCCATTGAAGTCTATGGGACTCGAACGTTCGAAATTAAAAGTGCTCATTTTAATGGCTAATATGCAAGATACTGTCCTAAAAAGGGTTTGGGGACCTGGCTCCTGCCCCAGGGGACATGGGTCAATGCCTAAAATGTTTTTAAAAATGGCCGTTTTGGCGGGAGCACTGATTTTAATGACAATTAAAGTGAAAAAGAAAGTGAAATATTCTTTTAAATATTGTGCCTGGGGGGTGTCTGTAATATGCCTGTGAAGTGCCACGTGTTTCCCATGTTTAGAACAGTCCCTGCACAAAATGACATTAAACGGAAATAACATCATTTAAAACTGCTTGCGGTTTTAATGTTATATCTGGTTCCTGAAATATGGTTGAAATCATTGAGAAAAATGGCATGGGTAGCCCTCCCTGCCCATTACCAGCCCCTTTGGGTCTTGTACGCATATTAAGGGGAACCCCCCAAAAAAGGGGTACCCATATTAAAAAAAGGAAATGTGTGTGGCCCCCAGGCCCTATATACTCAGAACAGCAGTATACAGGCGGTGCAAACAAGACAGGGACTGTGTAGATTTGTTGTGTTAAGTTGAATCTGTTTGTAATTTTCAACTGGTACATTTTTAAAGTGTAGCTCCAGTCAAAAAAACTATTTTTAAGCTTTTTGGAAAACATAGGGAAGGGTTATCACCCCTATATAATTTGTTTTGTCGTCCATCTTTTTTCATCTCACTTGCTGTTGTCTCCTTCCGTTTGCAAGTAGGAGATGTTTGTAAGTTGGATGTTTGAAAGTAGGGGCCTGCCCTATATGCTCTGCAGAAATGGCGGAACAAGGTGTTGGTTTTGCCACAACATTGTAAGCCCTCAAAGTGACTCTTGGTGGGCGCTGGAGCGCCCTACTGTGAACGATTATATCAAGAATTGTAATTAAATGCCATTGTTGAACAGTGGTAGAAAAATTGACCTTTGGTGGTTGTGGTGCTGGTGCCACAACACTATAAGTCCTCACAGTTACTCTGGGTGGGCACAGTAACGGGCCCTCCTGTGAAATATTATATCAAGAATTGTAATTACATGTCCCTGTTAAACAGGGGCAGAAAAATTGGGCTTTAGGCACTGGTGCTGGTGCCACGACACTGCAACCTCTCCCCTACACTCTAGTTTTATTGCAGGAATTAGCCCTGCTGCAAAGCATTGCATCAAAAATTGTAATTAAACGCCCCTGTTAAACAGGGGCAGAAAAATTGGGCCTTATGCACTGGTGCTGGTGCCACGACACTGCAACCTCTCCCATATACTCTAGTTTTATTGCAGGAATTAGCCCTGCTGCAAAGCATTGCATCAAAAATTGTACTTAAACGCCCCTGTTAAACAGGGGCAGAAAAATTGGGCCTTAGGCACTAGTGCTGGTGCCACCACACTGCAACCTCTCCCATATACTCTAGTTTTATTGCAGGAATTAGCCCTGCTGCAAAGCATTGCATCAAAAATTGTACTTAAACGCCCCTGTTAAACAGGGGCAGAAAAATTGGGCCTTAGGCACTGGTGCTGGTGCCACCACACTGCAACCTCTCCCATATACTCTAGTTTTATTGCAGGAATTAGCCCTGCTGCAAAGCATTGCATCAAAAATTGTACTTAAACGCCCCTGTTAAACAGGGGCAGAAAAATTGGGCCTTAGGCACTGGTGCTGGTGCTACCACACTGCAACCTCTCCCATATACTCTAGTTTTATTGCAGGAATTAGACCTGCTGCAAAGCACTGCATCAAAAATTGTAATTAAACGTCCCTGTTAAACAGGGGCAGAAAAATTGGGCCTTAGGCACTGGTGCTGGTGCCACCACACTGCAACCTCTCCCATATACTCTATTTTTATTGCAGGAATTAGCCCTGCTGCAAAGCATTGCATCAAAAATTGTACTTAAACGCCCCTGTTAAACAGGGGCAGAAAAATTGGGCTGATGGCATCACCCAGAACCAGAAATGTTCTTCCAACATATCAGCGGAGGAGGAAGAGGATAGACAATCAACATAACAGGACAGTCACTCAGCATCAGCATAGGCAGTCTTGAAGGGATGTGATATTTCAAAAAAAAATATTCGGTTACATCAGCTTCAGGTGCTTGGTAGCTGTGGGTGATCCAAGACTGATTCATCTTGATGAAGGTCAGTCGATCAACTGATTCGGTGGAGAGGCGCACCCTGTGATCGGTAACAAAGCCACCAGCAGCACTGAAGGTGTGTTCCGAAAGAACACTGGATGCAGGACAGGCCAGTAGCTCAATTGCATACTGTGCAAGCTCTGGCCAGTGATCCATCCTCAAGACCCAGTAAGCCAGAGGATTTTCGGTGGGAAAGGTGTCCAAGTCTGACCTGGCCCCTAGGTATTCCTGCACCATGTAAATCAGACGCTGGCGATGGTTGCTGGAACCGATCATACCTTGGGGCTGCGGACTAAAAAATTGTCTGAAAGCATCAGTCAGACGGCCACCTTCTCCACCGTTCCTTCTGACCGATGCCTCAGCAACACATTGTCCAGGACCAGGAGTTTGTAACCTCCCAGTCTCTGGGAACGCGTTGCACAGACCTTTCTGCAAGGCCTCCCAGAGATGTCTCATCCTCTGCTCCCTCTGCGATGGCAATATAAGGTCGGCAACCTTACCCTTGTACCGTGGATCAAGGAGAGTGGCCAGCCAGTAATGGTCCCTCTCCTTGATCCGAAGAATACGAGGATCCTTCCGCAGGCTTTGCAGGATCAGGGAGGCCATACAGCATAGGTTAGCTGAGGCATTCGGTCCGGAGTCCTCTGGGTCACTAAGGACAACATGATCCGCAGCTACTTCCTCCCAGCCACGTACAAGTCCACGTGTTTCTTGGGACTGTAAATCATCCCTACAAGACTGCTGCTGCTGCTGCTGATGCTGAGTGCCAGCCTCCACCTCCATGCTGACACAATCATCCTCCTCCTCCTCTTCCTCCTCCTCATCCTCTTCCTGTGTGATGGGTGGCACAGCAGGAACACTGTCTGGATAAAGGGGGCCTTGAGAGGCAAGGAGGTCATCCTCTTCCTGCCTCTGTTCTGCCTCAAGTGCCCTGTCCATTATTCCATGCAGCGTATGCTCCAAGAGGTGGACAAGAGGTACAGTGTCACTGATGCATGCACTGTCACTGCTCACCATCCTTGTGGCCTCCTCAAATGGTGACAGGACAGTGCATGCATCCCTGATCATGGCCCACTGGCGTGGTGAGAAAAACCTGAGCTCCCCTGACCCTGTCCTGGTGTCGTAGTCGCACAGGTACTCATTGATGGCCCTCTGCTGCGTGTGCAGCCGCTGCAGCATGGCCAACGTTGAGTTCCACCTGGTGGGTATGTCACATATAAGGCGGTTCTTCGGCAGGTTCAACTCCTTTTGGAGCTCAGCCAGCCGAGCACAGGCATTAAATGATCGGCGGAAATGCACACAGACTTTCCTGGCCTGCTTCAGGACATCCTGTAAGCCCGGGTACCTGCCCAAGAACCGCTGCACCACCAGGTTAAGGACGTGAGCTACACAGGGCACATGGGTCAGTTGTCCCTGTCAGAGGGCGGAGAGGAGGTGCCATTGTCGCAAACCACCATTCCTGGCTTAAGCTGGCGTGGCATCAACCACCTCTTGGCCTGCCCCTGCAGAGCTGACAAAACATCCACCCCAGTGTGGCTCCTGTCCCCCAAACAAACCAGCGCAAGCACGGCATGGCATAATTTTGCCTGCATACTTGCGTAGCCCCTGGAACGCCTACGGAGCACCGCTGGTTCTGAGGACAGAGCACTGGAAGAGGCCACGGAGGAAGAAGAAGAGGAGGGGGTGAAGGAGAGAGGTGTGTCACAACCAATAGTAGCATTTTGGAGGCGTGGTGGCGGAACAACCTCCAACACTACTGCACCTTGTCCTGCATCCTTCCCAGCTGCCAGAAGACTGACCCAATGGGCCGTGAAAGACAGGTAACGTCCCTGTCCATGCCTGCTGGACCATGAGTCAGCGGTAATATGCACCTTGCCGCTGACCGCCCTGTCCAGCGAGGCAAGGACATTGCCTTCCACATGCCGGTAGAGAGCCGGAATCGCCTTCCGTGAGAAAAAGTGGCGTTTAGGGACCTGGCACTGAGGAACCGCACATTGTACAAACTCACGAAAGGGGGCCGAGTCTACCAACTGAAAAGGCAGCAGTTGAAGTGCTAGCAATTTAGCCAAGCTAGCATTCAACCACTGTGCGTGTGGATGGCTGGGAGTGAACTTCTTTCGCCGGTCCAGCAGCTGGGGCAGGGACATTTGCCTGCTATAATCGGACGTGGGTGTACTGCTAGCAGAGTGCCCGGAAGCACTTGGCTGTGACACACCTAATTCTACACCTTCATTCCTCTCAGAGCAGGTTTCAGAGAGGACTGAAAGTCTAGTGGGGTTGGAGATGCCAGCTGATGAGGAGCAAGGAGAGGTCCGCTTTGTTCTTTGGTGTGGGTCTTTGAGGTACGCTTGCCAACGAGCTGCATGGCAGGTCAACATATGTCTGGTCAAGCATGTGGTGCCCAAGCGGATGATGTTTTACCACGCGAGATACGTTTGAGACATATGTTTCAAATAGCAGAGGTGCGATCTGATGCACTCGTCTCAAAAAAGGCCCACACCAAAGAACTTTTAGAATAACGCGCAGAGGCAGCGCCCTGCACAGGCGGAGCTCTGCGGTGTGATTCAGTCGGTGTGCTGCCCTAAGCTGGCCCCCGGAGGGCATCCTGCCTCGTTGGACATGTGCCTCCTCCTCCTCCTCCTCCTCCTCTCTCCTTCCAGGCACCCACGTAGAGTCAGTGCCCTCATCATCCCCTCCCTCTTCATCGCTGTAGCAAACCTGGCAGTATGCTGCAGCTTGTGGAACATGACTGCCAGATTGCTGTCCTTCTTGAGCATCCCCTCTCTCTGCATTCGCGCTACTGCCTTCCTCTAGCTGAGTATCATCATCAGAGCCTACAAAACACTGGGCATCCTCCTGGAGCATGTACCCAACACTGTGCTCAAAGAGTTCAGGAGACTCCTCAGGTGGACGTGGTGGGTCTAGGGAAGGAGTCACTGATGATGACATTGAGACGAGGGAAGACGATGCGTTGGCAGCTGCTTTGCTAGTACCCTGAGACTGGGTGAGAGAGGATGAGGAGGATGAAGAGGGCTTGGTCATCCACTCTACCAAGTCGTTGGCATGTTGCGGCTCAACATGTCCAGTTGCTGAAAAGAAGGACAAGCGTGTCCCATGGCCACGTGCTGATGATGACGATGCACCGCGTCCACGACCAGCACTGTTGTCTCTAGACACAGAGCCTGCTTGCCCTCTTTTATCGGCTCGCGCCTGTCTGCCTCTCCTTGCTGGCCTTCCAGACATGGTAATGGCCTGAAGGGAGTTGGGTAAAACAGCAATTGGGTAGTGTATATTGTGCTGAAGGCACACAACACCCACTAACTCCTGCAGATGCCTTTATTATAGAACACCAGCAATAAAGGGTAGATAAAGGGGTATACTGTACTGGAGGCACACAACACCCACTAAGCCCTGCAGATGGCTCTATTAGAGAACAGCAATAAAGGGTAGATACAGGTGTATATTGTGCTGGAGGCACACAACACCCACTAACTCCTGCAGATGCCTTTATTATAGAACACCAGCAATAAAGGGCAAATACAGATGTATACTGTGCTGTGCTGGAGGCACACACAACTTCCAATAACTCCTGCAGATGGCAGATGGCTCAAATAGAGAAGAGCTATGTAGGTGGATATAGCGGTGTGTACTGGGTACAGAGCACGCAGACAGCACGCACAAGCTCCTAACACTGACGCAAAGCTCTATTATAAAAGATAGATATATCGCTAGCTATATAGGTGAGGTGAATATAGCGGTGTATACTGTGGTCAGGGCACGCAGACAACAACCACTACAGAAGATCAAGATAGGCCGATAACGATCGGTGTATACTGTGTTGAAGGTACACAGAACACCCACTAACTGCTTCAGACGCCAACACACTACACAAGGACGCCGTGCTGGCGGCCTTATATAGTGTGGGGCGTGTACTACACAGCCTGAGCTATGATTGGCCACAGGCATCCTGCCTGTGGCCAATCATGGCTCTCCTCGCTTCCGGCGCTGTGATTGGCCAAGCATGCGGGGTCACAGTGCATGCTTGGCCAATCATGAGCCAGCAATGCACTGCGCCATCTCAGTGCATTGTGGGCCGTGAGCGCCACACGAATTTGACGCGAACGGCCCATAACTTTCGGAATTCGCAGAACGGTCGAATAGCCGATGTTCGAGTCGAACGTATGTTCGACTCGAACACGAAGCTCATCCCTACTTAGACGTAATGGCTTAATTTGTTTTCTTTTTTTTTAGGCTTTCTTTCTTCTGTTTTCATCTGGTGAAAAGCCCAAGCTCTCCAACAGAATATGTCAGTTTACATGGATGGGACAAACCATTTACCAATGGCACGGGTGCTTAAACTATCAGCTTTTATTTTTTCACGTAAAACCTTTATCTCAGAGGGAAAAGAAAAAAACTATTTGCTGTAACTGGTTATAAGGTGGGAGCTGGAGTTTGGCTTCAATTTGTTAGTGTACTTAAAGACAAATATATATTTTATGAATTTTAAGAAATACAGGAACACAAAACAAGTATATAAATCCATATGTGGGCATAACTATGTAAACATGCATGTATATAACGCCTCAAGGATAAAAAATACACGGAGCTGGCATGAACAGATTATACACATTCAAGTATTATGCATAATATGATAAAATATGGTTTACATAACTCAAACAACTCAAATAACTCAAAGTGGACTTTGCAAAGAATACCCAATCACATGCAAGAAAAAAAAAAGAGCATATTTGCTTGCACATGATTCGATGATGGAAGTCAGCAGAGCATTCCTTTATTTACTAAGCTCTGCAGCAACTGCTCTTACAGAGTACAACTGCACATTGCAAAGTGCACAGTCTATTTGCCTTTAGCAAATGAACCCCTAAGGCCCCGTACACACGCGGGGACTGTTCGCTCAACTTTGTCCGCTGAACAGTGTTTCGGCGGACAGTCCGCTCGTGTGTGGGCTTTCAGCGGACAGTTTCAGCGGACAGTCTGCTGAACAAAGTTTTTCGGAAATTCCGAAAAACTGTCCGCTGAAACTTTGTTTCAGCGAACAGTCCCCTCGTGTGTAGGCTTGTTCGTCAAACTAAGTTCCGCGCATGCTCAGAAAGGATTTACACGCCGAAGTTTGCATTGCAGTGTATAGGACGTCGCTTTCTAGTCCCTTCGTACGTGCCGTTCACGTCATCGCGCACGGTTTCAGCGGACTGTTCGTTCGTCGTGTGTGGGCAAGTCCGTCCATGCTAATTTTGAGCGGACTGTCCGCTGAAACAGTTTGACGGACAAAGTTGAGCGAACAGTCCCCGCGTGTGTACGCGGCCTTAGTCTTTCAAGGCAAACAATAGTGCAAATAAACTACACTATATTACCAAAAGTACTAGGACATCTGCCTTTACACGCACATTAAGTTTAATGGCATCCCAGTCTTAGTTCGTAGGGTTCAATATTGTGCGTAGTCATGTTGGAACAGGAAGGGGCCATACCTAAACTGTTCCCACAAAGTTGGGAGCATGAAAATTTCCAAAATGTCTTAGTATGCCGACGACTTAAGAGTTCCCTTCACTGGAACTAAGGAGCCAAACCCAACCCCTGAAAAACAACCCCACACTATAATCTCCCCTCCACCAAATGATTTGGACCAGTGCAAAAAACAAGATCCATAGAGACATGGATAAGCGAGTTTGGGGTGGAGGAACTTGACACGCCTGCACAGAGTCCTGACCTCAAACCGATAGAACACCTTTGGGGTGAATTTGTGTGGTGACTGCGAGCCAGGCCTTCTCGTCCAACATGTGTATATTTGGTGTAGAGGTCTAAGGCAACAAAACTGCAGAAGAGAAATATTCTATGGCGCCGTAGATCCATAATAGAATATTCTATGGCGCCATAGATCCATAATAGAACAATGTGTTAGTGTATTTAAATCTATGCTAATACATTTAACACTCCCTTCCCCACCAGACTGACCATGCTGCTGTCTGCTGTGCCTCCTATGCTCATTCATCCAGAGTGGGGGTACTGTAATACAGGGGGTGTTTTACTGGCCAGATCACCAGGTGAAAACAGAGTGGAAAAAGCCAAAGAGAAGACTGATGGAGCCACCACATCCAAAGCATTAACTGGTCCACTTAATAATGAATGTTTCTGAACTCCCTGTAATAACTGGGTGATCTTTGTATTGCTGTAAATCCTCCAGCAATGTCTGTCCCTGGTTCCAATGACCTCCTATAGAAATCCCTGTATATGTGATAATAATGATAATCCCGGTGTCTTCTAGCTTGTTTCTTCTCTGTTGTCAGGAATATGTTCCCAATTTACTGTGTAGTCACTGTCATTAAATTCTGATTTTGTGGATGTTTTTCACTGGATTCTACTCCATATTTACACTAATATGGAACTTGAAGGTTATATTTATTATGCTGCTTCTCTGAAAAAAATACTCTTTAATAAAGGATTTATTTATTTACAGATTTATACAACCTTGACGCATTACTGAGATCTTGTAGCTTCTGCCAACGTGGACCTTATCATTTATTGCAATGGTGGCCAACTTGCTAAATATAGGTGGCATCCAGTGCAGGCTTGAAACGTGTAGAGGGCTGTAAATAATTAGACATGCGCATTCGTTTTCGTCCGAATTTCGGGCATTTTTGTTATCGTTTTAACAAACTAGAATGAACGTGCAGAATCCGAAAACTGAAAGATCCAACATAAACAAATACTGTAGGGGTTAAAGCGGAGGTCCACCCTAAAGTGGACCTTCCGCTCATTGGAATCCTCCCCCCCTCCGGCGCCACAATTGGCACCTTTCAGGGGGGAGGGGGGGTGCCGGTACCTGTACAGTACAGGTATCTGCACCCACTTCCGGCGTAGATTCTGCAGAAGGTACGCCCCTTTCCGCAGAATCTACGCCCCTTTCCGAAAGTCCCCCACTGCCTGCTGGGAAACACACGGATCCCAGAGACAGCGGGACCATCCTTATTGCTCAGCAGGGAACCGAGAAATGAAGCCGAAAGGCTCCACTTCCTGATTCCCATACCCAAGATGGCGGCGGCAGCACCCGAGATACGATCGAGAGATCGGCTTCGGGGGCCGACATCGCGGGCGCGCTGGGCGGGTAAGTGCCATTATTTTAAAAGTCTGTTTTAATAACAATAAACCTGTTGAAGCACTTTACACTATGGAGTATTCTTCCTCCATCTCTGCTTAAACCCATGTATATGCCATACCACTGAGGAACCCTGACTGCAATACCACAGAGGAAACCCCCTTAAAGGGACCATATCATTGGTCAGGACCTGGGCACCCCACATTAAAGGGAAAACTCCGCTAAAAGGATCCCAAAAAGCTCTCTATATATACGCTGTTACCTTACAGCGGTAAGGTAAGGGGACATCCATTACTGGTATATACGGGACCACCAAGGCCACATCCCCTTCCACCAGCACCACTGCCCTTCCCATTGCAACAGCTCCACATCGTATATCTTGTTGAAGAAGTCACACCCTATGCGATTTTGAGAATAATCGCAGCACTTTGCACTGAAAACGGACTTTGTGTCTGATACACTTATATTTTTTGTCACTTAATTATCATTTATGTTTGAAGGTTTGCCTATGTGCACCACAGCTGAACACTTGCACTTTATGCGATTTTAGGATTGCAACACGCTGCACTTTTGAATGTTATATTGTATTTTTTCTTTTTTCTTGTTTTTATTGTTTCACGGTTTCATGTTGTAGATTTTACACTAATAGCAACGAACATTATTGTTTTATCAGCCACAGCGGCACATTGGAATATTTGCACTTTTATGCGACTACAGGATCGCAACACGTTGCACTTTGGATTGTTTATGAATTTTCACAATTTTATGTATTTATGTTGTGGACTATTAGTAGAAATGAGTGTTGCTGTTTAAACTAGTCACATAGACATACCTAGACCTGTATTGTTTACTGGATATCCCCCCATTGCGAATTTTATATACTGCTTTTATCAATAGATATATCCTTTTTGTGTACAGCGCACCACTACCTTTCTTATTCATTATTCCCCGGGGTTCAGATATTTCCCTTCCAGTGTGTGCAGCAGTACCCTATCTCCCTCTATTTCCCTGACGTGGCGCAGGAATACTTCTTTTCCATCATGGTGTTCATATTACTGTATATATCTATGTTGATATCATGTATTGTTAGTATCCTCTATCAATTGTAACTGATTTAACTATGTATATGCTATATTTTTTTATGAACTCAATAAATTTTCCCAAATGTTCACCAATTTACTCTATTGCAATTTCGCACCTCATTTAAAGTCCCGCCCCCGTTGCTCTCCCCCTTTGACTAGTACAGGGATGGAAATACATGACCTCACCAGGCCAAGTTTTCATATAAAGTCCCAAGGGATGGAAATAGATGGCCTTACCAGGCCATACTTTCATTTAAAGTCCCTAAATCCTCTTCATATTTACCAGCTACCACCAGTGTCGGATCACTCCCTGGCTTCGCCAATCGGTCAGGTAAGGTATCTCTCACGATGCTTCAAAATGTGATCCCGTGGCGAATCCACCTGAGGGGCCACTTTTATCTAAAAAAGAATCACCTATAGTAAAAAAAAAAAAATAGCTGCTACCATATTTAACATAAAACAAATAACATATTTTTACTATTGGCTGGTCGGCTAGTGGGGTTTCAATAATTTGTGTCCCTTACAACATTAATTTAGGATGCAACTGGGTAAAAGAATCGATTTGTGCAGTGTATTGCCCTGTACATACGGTCTGACTTTCAGACGGAAAATGTGCGATCGGACTGTGTTATCGGAAATTCCAATCGTGTGTGGACTCCATCAGACTTTTCCCGTCTGAATTTTTGGCATACAAAGTTTGAGATCTTATTCTAAAATTTTCTAACAACAAAATCCGATCGTTTAAATTCCGATGGTGTATAGACAATTCTGACGCACAAAGTGCCACGCATGCTCAGAATGAATTATGAGACAAATGCTATAGGCTACTGGTCTCTTTATAGACCCGTCGTACGTGTTGTATGTCCCCTCATTCTGAACGATCGGATGTGCGACCGTATGTATGCAAGACAAGTTTGGGCCAAAATCCGTCAGAAAAAATCCAATGGATTTTGTCGTTGGAATGTCCGACCGTGTGTACAGGGCATTAGTGTAATTATAAGGTGATATCAACTGAAGTTTGTATGAATCAATATGTAGCACCCTGTACCAGAAAGTAGGTGCTAGAATAGGATTTTTCTGGGTTTGAGAGATCAGTATAGGCAAATTTAGATAGGCCCGTGTTATAAAGTAGGCCTGTGTGTTTTGATTTGAGAGTGGGAGTGTCTAGTGTAGTGGTGGGTGTGACCACCTGAGCTCTGACCCAGAAGCGCCTCCCCTGCTTTCAGGAAGATTGTTCTGGAAGAGAGGTTGGACCTGAGGTTTGAGTGGCAGGCCAGCTCAAGTGAGGAGCTCTGACCAATAACCCTTCGGTATTGGCAGGGGGCAGGCCTCCCATATAAGGTGGGGTCACATGCTGCCCAGGGAGTTCTGATGGTGCAGGAAGAAAGAATGGAGTTTTAGGTAGCTGCCGCAGGGCCTCCCCACTTGGGCCTGGATAAAGATCTTCAACATGGAGTTGGTGTCACGCTGCTGTGACCTGGGAACACAGGACTTGGACACCAGAGAAGATTGGTGAAGGAGAAGTAACATTAGGATTGAGAAGAGCAGACTTCTGTGACTGGGGAACACAGAACTTGCCCTTTGCTGAAGGTCAGTGTACAAGAAGCAATAGGAGAAGTGTTGAGAGTAGTGCAGAATGCTGTGGCGGGAGCACAGCTTTTGCAGTTATGGACTGGCGGGGAACAGTAGTCCACCTATTACCGTGTGCTAGGCCTGGTAAGGCACTCTGGTAATATCTTCCAAAAGACTGTGTGGCTACCAAATTTACTGAGCCACCGGGGAGAGGTAGTTGCACACCCCTGGCTTATTGATTTGCTGAAGCAACACCCTTCAAGTACAGCCAGCAAACTGGGATTATTCAGAGTGGTCCCTTTTTGTAATACTGGAAGTGAAGCAACAGTTATCTAATGCAGCGTACACACGACAGAAAAGGTCCAACGGAATCATTCCGTCGGATATTCCGATTGTGTTTTGGCTTCATTGGACTTTTTTTCTTCAAAAATTCCGACGGACCTAGAAATAGAACATGTTTCAAATCTTTCAGACGGAATCAATTTCTATCGGGAAAACCGTTCATCTGTATGCTGGTCTGGCGGACCAAATACGATGCAAGGGCAGCTATTGGCTACTGGCTATTGAACTTCCTTTTCTAGTCCCATTGTACCTCATCACGTTCAAAACGAACGGACTTCGTCCGTGTGTGGGCAAGTCCATTTGGTCGGAATCCTGTCGTGAAGACCGTCTGACCTTTTCTGCCCGAAAGTCTGGTCGTGTACGTGGCATAACAGTTTTTCAGTAGAAGATTTGTACAAGAGGAGTAATAGTCTGCAGGACTGAGTGCAGAGGAAGAGGAGCAATAGTCTGCATGGGAGATATGCAGGGGAAATAGACTGTGAATGTTAGAAGTGCATAATTTTCAAGGCTAAAGCTGCTAATAAATGTCTTACCAATGTGATGACAATTCATTAAGTGCTATGGGCATCTCATATCTTCCTTTACCCCACCCAAGTTGTATCCTGCAATAAACGCAACAAAACTACACAAATGACTGCTCATTGTCTCAAATGATATATGGGGGTCTGGCAGCAGGGTGATTGGCGGATTATTTGTCAAGAGTGCTTACACCATGACTACAAATATAAGGAAAACTGAAACATTTTCACAGGTCTGCAATTATTAAAGCGGAGTTCCAACCATTTAAAAGTCAGCAGCTACAAAAAGTGTAGCTGCCGACTTTTAATATTCGGACACAATCCAGCGATGTGGATGCATGAAGCCCCGCTCCTCTCCACGGTGACAGCATTCAAACTGTGGGCGCCCGGCTGTGGCTTTACAGCCGAGCACACACTACGAATGTGCGAGCTGGGCTGTGATTAGCCGGGCAATCTTCTGGGACCTGTGACGTGTCCCAGAAGATTGCAAGGAGGGAGGGAGGGAGGAGAGGGGATCTTCCTTCCTGCACCACAGTGCCAGGGGAGGAAGTGGGAGCTGGGTGCAGAAGTTCAATTTTTTCCATTTAAAGCAGAAGTTCAATTTTTGGGTGGAACTCTGCTTTAAATACTCTAAAGAGCATCAAGTTAATTTATGCAAGTCAAAAAAGAGATTAGAAAAAAGAGGGCGCACCAGCCTTGTGCATTATCCTTTGATATATTTATTAAACAATGTTACATTGTGTTTTTCTTTCCATCCTTGTGAGTAGTTTTTAATACTTTTTCTTTTAATAAATATATCAAAGGATAATGCACTAGGCTGGTGCACCCTCTTTTTTAATACTTTTTATTTTAATAACTGTATCAAAGGATAATGCACAAGCATACCTCCCAATTCTTTGAGATGGGAAGGAGGGACACCTATCAGCAAAAGTATGTGGGCATAGGACACACCCCTTGCCACACCCCCTTAAAGGAGAATTGTACAAAAATATAAGATTGGTTAAACCCACAAGTGCTTTTTTTTTACCACTACTATTCCTTTATATTGGCTTTTGGAATTTACAAATGCGGCAATTTAGAAATCAGATTAAAGCTCTAGCACTGGAAAACACTTTTTAATAGATAGAAAGTGCATTTTATGTAAAGCTATATAGATCAGACCAAAATCAGGGACAAATGAGGAGGAATGAGGGACAGAGGGACATTTTTCCAAATCAAGGACAGTCCCTCGAAATTAGGGACAGTTGGGAGCTATGCACAATGCTGGTGCGCACTCTATTTTCTATTGTCTATTGACTGCTAGGATACCCCTATCCTGGAGGGCAGCAAGGCCTAAGATATTATCCACTCTGTACTTTTGATCACCTGGTCAAGTATTTGTTTTGCTGCTATTGATTTATGCAAGTGTTTGATGCTCACAAACTAAAAACAGATATCAGCAGGGCATCGGCCCCATCCATGTCAGGCAGCAAGCATTTCACAAGTGATGTGTAAAGTGCAGTTACAGTGTATGCAAACTCAAACAAAATGTATTTTATTTGCTTCCTTTTGGTCTGTTAAATATACCAAATGAAAGTATTTAATTGCAGCTGTGCAAAAAAATAAATAAATAACTTCCTCCAGCCAGAAATATGTGAGCAGATAGCTTTGTGTGCTTTTTGTCTCTGGACTGTTATCAGTTAGCAATGTTCCCTGCTAAGTCCCAAAACACCTCCGCCTGTTATAAAGAAGAGAGAAGAGAGGGAGGTATTATGTATTCCTAACACACTCCTGATCCACATGTGACTATGCTGCTCAGTATGGCTGTCACCCTAGGACAGAAAGTGAGTCAATGGCATGACTATCAGGTTAAAATATAGGCAAAAATTGTGAATGGAGAAAAACTAGACATGTGCAATTAGTTTCGGTCCGAATACAAATTCTGACAAATTTTTGGTTATGAATGAAACGGCATTGAATTTAGTTGAAATCTGTTAAAATTTGTTTTATTTATTAGTTTTCTAACTTTTCAGAACAATTAGAATTTGGATCGGTCGATTGTTTTCTGTGAAGGAATAGCTGGTTTTTAAGTAGCGAACTGGGAAGCCGGCCGCCGCATCCTTAACAACCATGAGTCATCATCTGTCAGCGAGCTTCCCCTCTGACAGATGAATGTAAAGAAAAGAATGTCGGCAATAGAAATATATTGCCCTGAGATGTTGGGAAGAGGCCCTTTTCCCCATCAACATGGGGTGGGGGGGGCGCATATCCCCCCTGCCCCAAATCACCCACCTCCCCCACGTTGAGGGTATGTTGCCTGGTATGGTTCGGGGGGGGGGGGCCGCTCATTCCCCCCTCTCTTTTCTGACCTGCTGGGCTGCATGCTTAAATAAGGGTCTGGTATGGATTTTGGGGGGACGCCATTTTATTTTTCATTTTGACATGGGGTTCCCCATAAAATCCATGGGGGACCCTACGCCATTTTTTAAAATCTTTTTCTATTGCCGGGACAATTACCAGCATTCTTTTCTTTATATCCATCTGTCAGTGGGAAAGCTAGTGGACAGATAACTCATGGTTGTTAAGGACGCGGGCAGCCGGCTTCCCAGCCCACTGCTTAACAACCAGCTATTTCTTTACACAGAATTCGTATTGGTCGGTCATTTTATGACCGATCCAAATTCCAATTATTCTGGAAAGTTGAAATTTGCTAGAAAATGAATAAATTAAATGAATTTTAATGAAAACCAAATTAAATTTAATGAAAACGAAACAAAACAAATTCTAAAACCAAACTATACAAATTCCAGAACGAGAAGAAATTAGTAACATAACGAATCTATCCAAAACTAAACAAATTATAATATGAATTTTTTGGACTTGGGTTTAGATATGCTTTAACTATTGTAACCAATCAAATTGCAGCAGTGTAGTGTGGCAAAAGAGAGCATAAGTGGGGGAGGCCTGTTACTTTTTCTTGAATTAATTTTTATTTATTTTTTGGTGAGGGGGAAGGGTTAAAAATAATAATTTAGGCAGAAATAAAGTATGACCATTGACAGAGAATAGTACAGATGACAAAGAATTACTTGCACTGGTTTTTGATACCTAAAAAACGTTGTTCCGCATGATAAAGCAACCTTACCAAATATTCAGATAGGCCTATAGCTATGAAAGAAGGGAAATAAGAGCAGAGCCTATATGACTGTATCCAAGCTCCAACTGTTGTAATAGTAACTTATCTCTTGCTGAGACCTCTATGCCTGGAATATATAAGCAGATACAATCCCCGTGGCCAGTCTTGTCAGATATCTGAACTCACCAAATACCCTTTCTCATTCACAAAGATCTTGATACAGCAAACAATAGGATATTTGCAGGTCAAAACATGGTCATTTGTTCACAGATGCGAGCAGATTACACGTGGCCTAGAGACAAACTGCCATCCACACAATGTGAGGAGGAAGGGGAAATACATCACAAAAATGCGGCGGGGGGGACACAGAAAAAGATGGTGCATTACCAAAACGACCACAAGATGGCAGTATAATAACCAACTGGACAGAAGCCAAATAAATAATGGTTTTGGAAAATAATTTTGTAAATTCTCAGTTCACAGTAATATTAACATTATCCATCACTATGCATTGTATTATATTTTATATAAAACAAGTGTAACAGCACAGATTGCATGGAAGGCAAAGCAGGTAGCATGGACTTAGATGTCTGTTAAAATGTGAGTAGTAGTGGCAGACTGACGGCTCATTGGGTCCCCAGGCAATTGGAGATGATGGGGCCCCCATGTGTAAAGATGGCTGAGAGGGAGTAGCTCTGAAAGCTAGTCTGAGGGGAGGAGTAAGGCAAGCTTCAATCAGGGATCCATTTGGACATTCTGGATTTAGGCTGTAGCAGGTATTTGCTGTTTAGGGTCCTGGAAGGTGGCTTAGGCTGGTGTTTTTGAAAACCAGTTGAGGAACCATCTTTAGCGTTGTTTCCTGTAGTCGGTCCAGCCAACTCATAATGATCCAAGGTGGTGTTTTGGACCTGGGGGCATACCATAGTTAACTGGAACCACAGAAATTAGTTTTTCCTGGTATTGGTATATGGTGCCAACAAGAACCTGCAACTTATCTACTTTGTCATGGTATGGTTTCTTTTTAATTAAAGTTTATTTTATTGTGTGCAGTACTTATAATAAAAGGTTGCTCTGGCCATTTAAACTCCACTTGAGAACAATGGGGTTGATTAACTAAAGGCAAATCCACTTTTCACTACAACTGCACTTGGAAGTGCAGTCGCTTTAGATCTGAAGGGAAGATCTTAAATATGGGGAAGCTCTGCTGATCTTATCATCCAATCACGTACAATCAAAAATTATGTTTTTTTTTCCTTGCATGTCCCCCTCAGATCTACAGAGAGTGCACTTGTAGTGCAAAGTGGATTTGCCTTTAGTAACTAAACCCCAATGTGTCTTCAATGGTGGCTCCAGGAAGGGGAGTTGGGTTGGTGGCCAGATGTGGATTAAGAGGCAGCTTACCTCTGATCTGATGGACATCTAGCTATTAAAGAAATAAGTGCAGGACCTACATGACTGGGTAGAAGAGGAACCAAGTTACATAAAGCTACAGTAAATGTGGACACTTACAAGATTGGTCAGTGGACTGATGATTGTAATTGGACTGATGTGGAGTAGTTGTGAAGGTCTGTGGGGTATTGTAAAGCCCACTTCAGTCTGAGATCTGTGGTCGTTAATTAAGCGTCTCTCCCTCCCGTCCAGTTTAACCACTTTGAACGGTCTAGATTTAGGTCTTAGTAGGTAGTGTAGGTTTGGGCACCCTGAAGGTGGTTTAAGCTGCTGTTTTTGGAAATGGTTGAGGACCAATCTTCAGTGTGGTAAAGAGCTGCACGATTCTGGATAAAATGAGAATCACTATTTTTTTGCTTAGAATTATGATCATGATTCTCTCACAGATCTGAAGAACTTTTTTTTATTTTAAAGATTTACAACCCCTGACCATTAGGTTATCAAACAAGATGGGAATAAAATAAGACATAATACTCTTTGTCTCAATCAAATTTAAAGACATGTAAATAATGTAATAATGTAATGTATAAAGAAATAAACAAATTACCATTAAGTTATATTAGGGTCTTTTTTTTTTTTTTTTTTTTTTAGTACTTTCCGATACCAATTACCTACCGCAGCGTTTTTGTTTATACTTCAGCTGTCAGCAATGATATTTTACAAATTAAATAAATGTATTTTTTTTATAATTTTGTGCTTTTCAATGTGAAACATGCAAATATCTGTTAAAGGTCTAAAAATATTAGTGTAAAAAGCAAACAAAAAAAAGGTTTTAATTAATAATAGTTTATAAAATAGAAGCAAATAAAATTAAAAATAAAAAATCAGCAGGAAAATAATAATTAAATGGAGGATGAGAATAAGGAGTTAATAAAGCTGATTAGAGTAAATTAAGGGTTAATAAGGGGTAAAACAGAGGAACAATTTAATAAAAAAAAAAAAATATATATATATATATATATATATATATATATATATATATATATATATATATATATATATATTTATTTTTACTTGACAAGGCTACTTCTTTAAACTGACTTAATTTGCAGACCAAAGTTCATCCCTTTAATCTGTAAATTAATAAACAGGACAGATAAGAAGATACAATGTTTCTTGTTATGCTGCCTCTTTGAGTGCTGAGCAATGTTGTTGATAAACGATGACAGCTGTGAGCAGGGGAACCACTCTGCACTTTTTCACTTTTTACATGGATCGTGGAAATTCTGGATTAAGATTGTGTGTGTGTGTGTGTGTGTGTGTGTGTGTGTGTGTGTGTGTGTGGGGGGGGGGGGGTCGATTCGAGCTTGTGATCTTTTAAAGATGAATTGTGCAGCTCTGTGGTGTCATTAACCCCCCTGGCAGCAATCCCGTGTGTGGCTCGGGATTGAATTTCATTAACATTAGCGGTAACCCCAAGCCACACTTGGGATTCCCCAGGTTCCTGCTCCAATGTACCCTCCCCCCCCCCCCCCCGATGTGTCTGTGGGCTGTGTCCTCTGCCCAATTCCTCTGTGTGCCGGGCTCCATTCCCTGCGAGTGTTGCGACGCATGAGGACAGAGCCCGGCAGCAAAATTAAAAAGTACACAATTACATTATGAAATAATTTCACATCCCTTGTCCCTAGTGCTTTGTCCAGTGCCCTGCATGAACTTTTATATTATATATACTGGTCTTTCTGCTTGGAAACTTGAGATTGTCCATAGCAACCAAAAAGTGTCCGTTTTCATCAAAAACGGTTTGAGACCAGCTAGAAAACAGCGCTAGTAAATTAGAACACTTGCAGAATTGAGCAATAGTGAATTGTGAGGAAATTCATTTTATTATTATTATTATATTATAATTTTTTTTTTATAATTATTTATTTATTATATTATAATTTCTGATTTAGTGTTTCAAACTTTATCATACCCGGGATGTCTACTAGACTTTTTTTTGGACAGATTTAAGTGTGTTTTATACTAAGAATTATAGGCCTAAAATATAAAACGACAAATTTCTATGCAAAACAATGTACCGCTTTGAGACACAAAAATCTGACATAATCATACCTCCAGGGAGGCTACATCAGTCTGATCAACTCATAGTGAATGGGTAGTTATAAACCAGGACATATCTGAGGTCAGCTGAAATCATCTCCGAGTTGGTGTTTTGCGATTGTGGGCATCATGTAGTTACTGTAGCTAGTACCACAGACAAGGTTTTCTGGTGTTCTTATATGGTGCCATCAAAAACCTTCTCCGATCTGCCACGTTATGGCTTTTAGTTATTTAAATTGTATTTATATTTTGTGCGTTATTTATAATACAAGTCTGCTATGGCCAAATAAACTCCACTTGGGAGTTAATGTGTCTTACTTGGTAGCTCCAGGAAGGGGCATTGGGGAGATGGACAGATGTGAGTTAAGGGGCAGTTTACCTCTGATCTACCCTGGTCATGAATCCTGAAACAAAGATACCCATAATGATTCACGAAATTCAAGGAAGCGTATTCATCTATGGAAACAAAAGGAACATTTTAATATGTATACAATCCTGTAATTATTAATATTGTTAGTTCTTATTACATAAACACATCACGGTTTATAGTAGAAGACATTTTTTTTTTAAAGGAAATGCTGTAATTAGGCCTATTTATAGTTGCAGCGATGATGACCCTTGCAGATTGACTCATTAGTACAACTAACAAATGACTTGTAAAAGCATTAGCTGTACTTACCTCTGGCTGCAGGCTTAGAAATAAGCCAATTTGTAATGGTGATTACATTAAATCTAGTGTGCAAACGGTAGCTTTACATTGCTTTTTCTATATTTTCTGCTCCCAATTAGCTGCAGGTCATTAGCATAGCTATTTAATAATAAATAATTATACTAATGTACATTACTTGCTTGTGGCACCATATGCAAAGAGTCTAATGAAATATGAAAACTCCGCTGAGGTGTGTACGTGAAATCTCGTCTCTCCTTCTATTAATATGCTGCAAAATAAACAGCCATTTAAACTGATACTTTATGGTAACTTTATAACTTTGTTTTAGTGAGACAGACTCAATTCATGGTTACAAAATAAAGGGGGCTTGTAAAGGTGGTGGGCATGCTGGTTCACCTCTAGATTTATCTAGTTCTCTTAAACTTTCATGTTTCCGCTCCTGGAGATCCATGCGATAAGGATGGTCCTATCAACTAGGAGTCATAGAACCTCTATATAACACCACAAAAACTGATGAAGTGGTGTATTAGCTTTGGTGTAACCAAATAAATGTTTGCTCATTCATTATTACAACCTCAACTTCTCCATGTACATGATCAAGGGCTCTCTGCCACACCATCCTTTTTTTTTACAGGTTATTCCTTACAATTAGGCCCCTTTCACACAGAGCCGCCACTATTTTTAGCGCCGCTTTACCGTAGTTTTAGACCCCTTTCACAATGACAGTGTTTTTCAGGCGCTACAGCGCTAAAAATAGCGCCTGTATAGCACCTGAAAAAGCGGCTCCCTTCACTCCATTCAGCCAAAGGGTTTTCACACTGGAGCGGTGCGCTGGCAGGGTGTCACAAAAAGTCCTGCCAGCAGCCTTTTTTGGAGCGGTGAAGGAGTGGTGAACTCACTGCTCCTCCACCGCTGCTCCCCATTGAAATCAATGGGTCAGCGCTGCGATACCACCGGCAAAACGCCTCTCCAGCAGCATTTTGTGGCCGGGTTTAACCCCTTTTCGGCCGCTAAAACAATGGTAAAGTGGCGCTAAAAATACATAACACATGGGGCAGGGCCTGAAATGGGGTTAAATCTGCCCGCAAAACGCCACCGGTATCACTGCGCTGCCCCATTGATTTCAATGGAGTGCAGCGGTGGAGGAGCGGTGAGTTGACCGCTCCAAAGAAGCTGCTGGCAGGACTTTTTGTGACTCCCTGCCAACGCACCGCTCCAGTGTGAAAGCCTTCCGGCTTTCACACTGGAGTGAATGGAGCTGCTTTTATCAGGCATTGTTTTCAGCGCTGTTCTTTTTTTCAGAGGACGTCATGGAGCTTCTCGCTACAGCCTCTACTGAGGACCACCATCTAATTAACATCCTGGATACTGGATTAGAGCAGATTTCAAGCTACATTCTCATTATAACTGATCCCTCCAAATGTTCAAATTATTTTTTTGTGTGTGTGGGGGCAGCCTATGCACAGCAGCGGCTTTTTTATTTCACTCTTAGAGCTTACATTACTAAAAAACCTTCTTGTTCATAATCCAATTTCTCACATACCACCAGTGAATCAGTATTATAGTGTTGTAGGAGCCTGTAGACTGCCATGTTTTTTTTTTTCTTGCTTGCTTTTTTAATCCTGTTACATCTTACTCCTGCTGATTGCTTTGCAGCCTCTTTGCAGTCACTTTTGTTTTAAATAATTTTTTATTCGTTTTCCATAAAAAATACATTACATAACATTACATTACTTTCTCATACAACAAATGCATGTAATACTCCTTTGAGTTTGCGTATCACAAATAGTTTCATATATCCTTTAATATGCATATACCTCTCAAAATCTCTCAAACTAAGCCCAGGAAAGAAAGGAAAAAAATTAAAAAAAAACTCTTCTTCACTTCTTGTCTACAAGCACTTTAATGGCAGCTGCACCTCATTGCTCAGGGACAGTTGCGACAGAACATGCTTTTGCAGTGCAATGTGTGTTGGCATGGCGTCCACTGTAAATGCTTGTGACAGTTGGACAATGCAGAGACAGAAGGGTTGATTTACTAAAGGCAAATACAGGCATACCCCACTTTTATTTATTTATATTTAAAGCTGGAAAGTGCAAAATCAGGCTCACTGCTGCATAGAAACCAATGAGCTTCAAACCCCAGCTTGTTCAATTAAGCTTTGGTAATAAAACCTGGAACACCATTATTTCTATGCAGGAGGGAGCCTGATTTTGCACTTTCCAGCTTTAGTAAATAAACCCCATTGTGTACTTAAAAGTGGGGTATGCCTGTAGATTGTGCACTTTACAAAGTGCAGTTGCTCCAGAGCTTAGTTAAAGAGGTAAATATACCCTGCACAGCGAATACCCAATCACGTTCAAGGAAAATAAAGAAAACAGCCTTTTGCTTGCCCATGATTGGATGACACAGTCTATTTGATTTAAGTAAATCAGCCTCAGAGCGTTATCACTTTATAACAGGAAGTGCCTAAACAAGGACCTTTATGGCAGGATCATCAGACATAAATTTAATAAAAGCTGCAGAGGAGAAGTGCCTCAAACTGCACCTGTGCCACCACCACTGCCTAATGGGCCAGTTAACCAGTGGTAGGTTCATAGGTAACAGGAAGGTCACAGGGGGGTATTTGGGTTAGAGAAGGGTGATGATGAGGGTAATGTGTAAGAGGAGGGTGGCAGGAGATTCTGGAGGAAGAGTTTGTGGACTTTTAGGCAAGAACAGAGTTTTCCTTACTGCTACTGATGTAAGAGAGGATGGATCTAGCCTGAGGGCCCCCACTCATCACAAATAAGATTTAGATAAGCCTGATATCTTCCCAAGGGTATTGGAAAAATTGGACACTCTCCCAAGGTTACCAAAGATCCCTCCTGGACCGGCTCAGCTCAGCAGGTGCACCATGAAAAATAAAGGGAATGCTCTGCATTGCATAATACTGTAATTTATTAGAAACACACAACCCCCGCATACATATTGTGCTTACAGGATGAATCAATAAAAACGGGATGACGCACTCTGTGATTGACAAGGGAGCTGTGTGGTCACGCTCTAACACGTTTCGTCATCACGTCTTCGTCTGATGGCAAAGTGCACAGTCTATTTGAAAAGATCGACAAAAAAATCTGAGGATACACCACTGGCCCTAGCTGCAGGCCAGATATAATGTTGTTATATAGAGGATGCGGGTAAAGTCGATGGGGTAGTTGGGCCAACATCCCAAATAAATGGAAAGAAGAGATGCAACCCCCAATGAGACTTTAAAGGCCTACAGAAAATCATAAAGTGAAGTATAAATTAAAAAGAAATTAATTTACAAAATCTCAAATACAAATTGTATTAGCAAAATTGTTAAAAACAGATTAAGGCTGGTGTAGAGTGAAGCCAACATAGTTCAAGTCACATGAATGTATACAGTTCTACATATTCCAAATATGCCATGATGAGAGCACTATGGCAGAGCATACATGGACACCCAACGCGTTTCAGAATTTCATTCTTTCCTCAGGGGTGTGTACATTTGTAGAACAGATCACTTATGCTGTCAACAAATAGAACTTACATACATCAGCCAAAAAGGTTTAAAAAGGCAGTCAGTGATAACCATCCCATTGCCAGGGAAGAGGGTGACTTAGTAATATAATCGTCCCAAATGAGGTCCAGCAAGACCTGCCAGGGTGCATGAGAGAGGGAAATGTAGATGTACAACGCGGTCCAACAAGTAAAGTATTTGTTCTCAATTGCAGCCAGTGGGGGAATTCTGCATGTCCTCTCCCATAGACTGATGGGTAAAATAAAATGTTCTAGCAGACTGGATATGGCCCTCTAGCCATAGTTTTACAGCCTCTGATCTTGCCTATAACCTATAAACCAGTACTGTAAATTTATACTGATTTGTATTTTACTATCCGAACCCTATCCTGTAATGTGTTATTAAACCCACCACAGTACTCAATGTTACCTTACTACAAGGCCACGTATGAGGCTAGAGGTTGTATGAGGAAGTTCGACAAAATATGGCACTCATGGTTTAATTCTAGTTCCACCGTGGGGTGAAAATCAAATCCGCTAAATAGGGATACATTGTGTGATAGGACTGCCTTTACAGGGAAATCCGAATACTTTAGGAGCTGATCTGTGGGATTTCTCCTGTAATATATGGTGACTCGTACTTTATGGAGGGACATGTCCGAAAGAGTATTGCAGGACAACATTGCAATCTGGTATGGTGTTGAGCTGTGACTCAGGGGAGGGAGGAAGGGGTTGGGGGAAGGGGAGGGTAGATAGGAGGTCTCTGTTAGTTAGATAAGTGGCCATATGGCCGAGAATGGATGCATCCAGTTGATGCATCCAATGTTTGTATGTTATTTGTAAAATCAATAAAATAACATTTGCAAAAAAAAAAAAAAAAAACACCACAGTAAAATCTGTCTGTATATGCAGTAAAGCATGCTTGTTATACTCACTGTAGGACCTAAAGGGTTAATTATTTTTCATTGTGTATAAAGGCTGTTTGATCCTGTCTCTCTGATTCTCCTCTTCTTCCACTGTTTCCAAAAAATAACCTGATATTTACAGAGCCAGGGGATGGGCTGCACATGCTCAGTTTGGTGTGTATTGCTAGAGAGTTTTTTTTTTCTTTGGAGGGTGATCAACACAAGGGCAATCAGCACTGCCCAGACATATCTGGGCACTTAACTAGGAACGGAAGTCACAAGATTGCAATATGCTGCTGATGAGAAAATGTATTTATCCGTTTGTATTTACTAAAATAATTGCATTTCCATGTTCTGTGTACTGTGGGAGACCAGATATAGTGAATGCAGGGTCCTGGGTTTAGTAACACTTTAAGCCCCTCCCACTTTTAAGCTCAATTTGTCCGCACCCAAAAAGCATGCTCAGGATTGGCTCCACCCCCAATCTCAGGAACTCCATTTTTTTTATTTAAAGATTCCAGGATATACAAAAAGACATAATAACCAACATAAGGAAAAAAAGAATGAAAATTGGGTGTATCAATACACCTAGTGGTATGGTGGATACACCTAGAAAAAAATTATAATAAAAGTGCTGCGCCCTAAATTACATTCAATGAAAATAGCAGAAAAGGGGGGCTGTGGACTTTTTAGGCACTGATACAGAAAACTATTTTAAAATAGTTTTCTGTATCAGTGCCTAAAATGTCCACAGCCCCCCTTTTCTGCTATTTTCATTGATAATAACCAACATGTTATCCAACCTCCCCCGTTACCGGACCAAGTCCAGTGCTCACAAAACAAATTTTGTACATGAGTGAGACAGCATTTCAGTTTCCACTATCACATTGTAGTTATACAACACATTGTCGTTAATACCATACATGACATAGCTGGCTGATGAGCCCAAAAGAGGGGACTTCAACCCCTAGGGGGCTTACGTCGATCATCCCATTACATGTGGGTCGTTAATTTCGGTAAGGGAATAGTGGGAACAATACCAGGAAATTTCCCGCAGCCCGTATGTGTTTTCCATTTGTGCAAGATAGTAACAGAGTTAGGAGGTCAAAGGAGGAAAGGAGAAGAGAAATGGAAGTGAAAGGGGTAGAAGAGAAGGGGAGGTAGTCAGGGGAAGGTAAGGGAAAGGGGAAAGGGGGTATGGGACTCCAGCAGGGCTGGCGACCCCACTTCTTAGTTTAATTCAAGACGGGGGATTCAGCAGTAATGCCCTGTACACACTATCGGACATTCTGACCACAAAATCCGCCTGATTTTTTCTGACGGATTTTGTCCTAAACTGGTGTTGCATTAACACGGTCGGTCAAAGTTGTCGGAAAATCCGATAGTTCGGAACGTGATGACGTTCGTTCGTTACGACGGGACTACGTTGAGGCTATTAGCCAATAGCTTTGGTCTTTTCATTTGATCTGAGCATGCGTGGCACTTTGTCCGATCGGAATTCTCTACAAACGATTGGAAAAACTCAGATCGGATTTTTTTGTCGGAAAATTTGAAATCCTGCTCTCAAATTTTTTCCATAGGAATTTCCAACGGAAAAAGTCTGATAGAGCCCATACACGATCGGATTTTCCAACAATATAATCCGATCAGACCTTTTCCGTCAGAATTTCTGACAGTGTGTACAAGGCATTAGTCTTGTATTCCTCCAAAGATCGAAAGAGACTCCATCGCATCCAGCGGGCGCTGTGTTCCTCCTCCCTTTCTCCCAGGGCAGCTGTGAGTTGCTCCATCCGTTGGGTATCACGTACCCTCGCAAACCATTGAGATACTGCTGGGTGAGACTGTTGTTTCCAGACACTGGGGACACATGCCCTGAGGAACGCCAATTTTTAAAAGTTCTCAGGTATGTCGAGAAGTCACCACGAAGATCTGAGCAGATCTGTGACTCCAGCAATACAACCAAGGACATGCAGATACTTCTTCATTCATTGTTCCCATTTATAGCCGGCTTTATTGAATAAGTCAGATTGAATTTACTGCAGGATAAGCTCGCTACCTCCAACAGTAACTAGATCTGTTGAATTTCCTTGGAGATAAGCAAGATAATGAACAGTTTATGGTTTAATAAAAAGTACAATAAAAATAATTGCATTCTAACTGAAAAGCCCAGTGAGTTTTGCAGTCACACAGCAATTACTTATTGAATAGCTGACTATTTCTATGGAATAAATACTGCTGTGAACTTCAAGAGACGATGTTAAATTGCATTTAGGCTGGAGCCAGCGACTGTGGGCAAATAATAACATGCAATATGTCTTTGCTTTTGATGAGGTTAGTAAGCAAATTATTTCATAATTTACTAAAAGAAAAACATCCTGTCAATCGCTGACATGTGATTTTGCATCCTATAGAGATTTATAACGATATTATCCCAACTAATTGACTTCTAACAGAACTCTGCTGATTATGAGTGATATGCACATGGATCCTTGATATTGCAAATCACCTTGACTTAAATAGAAGTTTAAACGCATCAACAATTCATTCCCTGCAATAACATTTTAGATTTCCTGTACTGCAATAAACAAGCTATTGGTTTCTGTTTGGAGAACCTAAAGCCCAATCAATAGTAATAGGTAAAACCACTCAATTATCTATTTATGTTATCCAGCATATGCTGCAGCTGTGCTAAAAACAGAACATCTCCTTAATTTACCTTTAATCTGGGTATTTTTAACCCATCAAGGATTCAGAGCTACTGCGTCCCTGTTAGTGTATCTCCAGAGGTTTGTGCTGTGTTATTTCTCTCTGTTCTCCCTGTATCACCAATCGAATTTTGGCATGCATACATATTAAAGGGGCTGTAAACCCTTACAGACCACTTTGACCTACAGGTAAACCTAGATTAAGGCTTACCTGTAGGTCCAAGAAATATCTCCTTAACCTACCTACACGATTAAGGAGATATTTTACAAAAAAAGGCACCGCTGTCTACGGCGCAGGTGCACTGGGCGTCCTGCAAGTCAATGACGGCTCCCGCGCGCATGCGCCAGAGTGACGTCATTGCGGCTCCGGCCAATCACAGAGCCTCGAGACCCGGAAGTCACTCCGGGATACATGGCAGCGGCGGAGATGAAGAACGAGGGCCGCTTCATGGGCTTCAATCTCAGGTAAGTTATTTATAATGAGCTAGTATGCTATGAATACTAGCTCATTATGCCTTTGCCTTGCAGGGTTTATTTTTATTTTTTATTTTTTTCAGGGTTATCTTCCTCTTTAACATATTAAACATATTAAAATAATCCAATTTCCGCTGGATCTTCCTCTCAGGAGCTAGAAATAAAATCCAGCAAAAAAATCGCTTCAATAAATCCAAAATTACACTCTAAAAAATTACACTCTATGGGGTTGATTTACTAAAGGCAAATAGACTGTGCACTTTGCATTTGCTCCAGAGCTTAGTAAATGATGTAAAGCTTCACTTTGCAAAGAATACCCAATCACATGTAAGGAAAATAAAAAAAATTTAATTCATTTTTGTTTGCACATGATTGGATGATGGAAGTCAGCAGAGCTCTTTCTCAAGAGAAACTGCTCTTACAGAGTGCAACTGCGGTCTATTGGCCTTTAGTAAATCAACCCCAATATATTAGGAAAAAGAATGCAAAAAAACAGAAGAGACTCCAATGGTGCAGGTCAAAAATAGAATAAAATTTTATTCACATCAAATAAAGATGTGACAATAAAACGAGATGGGGCATGCCCCAGTTGAAGACCCATAGAGTCGAAACTCGTCAGGCCAGCATATCTTGTGCTTTCCACATTGCTGCTTTTTATATACATTGAAATCTCATTTTATTGTCACATCTTTATTTGATGTGAATAAAATGTTATTCTATTTTTGACCTGCACCATTGGAGTCTCTTCCATTTTTTTGCATTCTTTTTCCTAATATATTGGATTCCCATCGAGCTATGTCATCGTGAGTCACCAGTCCGGATGTATTCTGTTCCACACTGTGGCCGTCTTCAGCTTTATTGCATGGTTCCGGTTTTGGGTTCGACTTACCCCAGCGCAAGAGGTTGAGTGCTGTAAGCCTGTATGACACACTGCTATAAGGTAGATGTGTCCAACGTTTTCGGTAAGAGTATACAATCTTCTTATTTTGATATCATCTGTCAAGCCTCTTTGAGATACCATCTGTCAAGCCTCTCAGAGTGTCAGCTTTCAATTTATGTAGAGCAGGCGTCTCAAACTGGTGGCCCTCCAGCTGTTGCAGAACTACAATTCCCATGAGGCATAGCAAGACGGACAGTTAGAGACATGACTCCCATAGACAGAGGCATGATGGAACTTGTAGTTCCGCAACAGCTGGAGGGCCGCTAGTTTGAGACCCCTGATGTAGAGACATTTACAGACATCAATTGATTATTTGACACCCATTGGACATTTGATATATGTTATTGTTTTGCACTCATTTTGGGAGTAGTTGCATATTACATGCAATCACCCTTCTTATTAATTTGTGGTTCTTTGGTTTATGTTGAGACACTTTTTAGACATTATTTGATTTTTTGATATCTATTGGATATTTGAAATATGTTATTTATTTGCTTATTTATATGCATTTAGTTTAAGAGTATTTTCATATTATATGCAATTATCCCTCATATGCATTTGAGTGTTTTCTGGTATGGTATACACTTTCACTTTATTGTGCACAGATTCTAGCGCTACATTTCTTTTTTGTATAAAGTTTGAGAATTGGAAGGGAACAGGCTGAGTTCCCAGCATAGCTTTTTTCAGGCCTTTTTAAAAAATTTTAACAAAAAAACGCAGAGGTGATCAAAAACCACCAAAAGAAAGCTCTATTTGTGGGGGAAAAAAATGATATCATTTGGGTTCATTTGGGTACAGTGTTGTATGACCGCGCAATTGTCATTCAAAGAGTGACAGCGCTAAAAGCTGAAAATTGGTCTGGGCAGGAGGGGGGTTTAGGTGCCCAGTAAGCAAGTGGTTAAGAAATTTTTTTATATAGGAGGAATCTCCTCCTCTAAAGCCTCATGCACACTATCAGATTATCTGCTGAGTTTTTCCTTCAGATTTACCAAAACCATATAATACGAGGACAAACCTTAGGAGTTTCAATGTGTATGCAATCAGGCAGGCCCTTCTACTACATGGTTTTGGTAAACCTGAAGGAAAAACTCAGCAGATAATCTGATAGTGTGTATGGGGTTTAACTGGGCTGTACAAGTATCAGTGCTGCTGCATTGGAGCATGAGAGGGAGGTTACACCGCAAAGAATAAAGTGACAATGGGGGGGGGTATCCAAGGTGAAGCACTGCGAAAACCCAATTTAATGTGGCTGAAAAAGCATTATATAAAGTTCCCATGAAAGTAGAATTAAAGGGTTACTGAAACCCACAACAGTAAAATCAGTCTGTATATAAAGTAAAGCATGCTTGTTAAGCCCCGTACACACGAGAGGACTTATGTCCGACAGACTTCCGAAGGAGTTCTGCCGGAGTTCCGACAGAGTTCTGACGGACTTTTCGGCTGAGCGGACTTGGCCACACACAATCACACCAAACTCCGACGGATTCGAACGTGATGACGTACGACTGGACTCGAATAAGGAAGTTCATAGCCAGTAGCCAATAGCTGCCCTAGCGTCGGTTTTAGTCCGTCGGAATAGCATACACACGAGCGAATTTTTCAGTAGGAACTGGGTCCGGCGGAGTTCCGTCGGAAAAATTTGAAGCATGTTCCATTTTCTAAAGTCTGTCAGACTTTTGTGAATCAAAAGTCCGTTGCAGCCCACACACGATCGAATAGTCTGACGGAATCATTCCGTCGGACTTTGGATGTTGAAAAGTCCGCTCGTGTGTACGGGGCTTAATACTCACTGTGGAACCTGAGGGGTTAATCCTCCGCATTGTGTAAAAAAGGCTGCTTCATCCTGTCTTCTCTGAGCCTCCCCTTCTTTTACTGTCCCCAGGAACCCAGTATAAATACAGTAGTGAATCATCCAATACACAATTAATGAGATTAATACATGTGGATAAGGGAACAAGGGGTTGTATTAGGTAGATAAACAAAAGTGAATTAGAATCGCTACTGGTTAAAATTGGTAATGACCACAATGAAGGGCCTATAGAGCAATGTGTCTAAAAACATAATTAAAATACCAATGGTACAATAAGTATAACAATTATAAGATTAATAAATTAAAGAAAATAATAAAAATAGGATACAGATTTTTATTTATACCTATATTCATTTGCATATCATGGACTTTTTATGAACTGCTCATGAACTTTTTCCATATTTTAAATCCTGAGTGCATGCAACTTCTCTCTTTATTGCTATTTCTTCAGAATAACAAACGGTAGGAATCTGCAACAAAGTTTGTTAAAATCCTTGCAATTGACATATACAGTATCACCCAGAGGAAATGTTTTTTTTTTTCTTAACAAAAGTGGAGTTACTTTTAACCACTTTCCGCCCAGCCACCTCAGTTTTACTGCAGCAGAATGCCATGGCTGGATGAAACGACATTATGCAACGTCGCTTCGCCATGCGGCCACTCAACACACAGAACCCAGTTCTCTGAGAGAAGAAGAGACTGTTCCTGTACTCATACAAGGTATGAACAGCAATCTGTCATCTCCACTAGACAGTCCCATCCTCCCTTCAATTAGAACACAGAGATGGAACACAGTTAACCTCTTGATCGCCCCCTAGTGTTAACCCCTTCCCTGCCAGTGACTTTTATACAGTAATCAGTGCATTTTTATAGCACTGATCGCTGTATAAATGACAATGGTCCCAAAAATGTGTCAAAAGTGTCCAATGTGTCCACCATAAGGTCGCAGTCTCAATAAAAATGACAGATTGCCACCATTACTAGTAAAAAAAAAAAAATAATGCTATATATCTATCCCCTATTTTGTAGATGCTATAACTTTTGTGCAAACCAATCGCTTATTGTGACTTTTATTAGCAAAAATATGTAGAAGAATACATTTTGGCCTAAACTGAGAAAAAATTATATTTAAAAAAAAATGGGGATATTTATTATAGCAAAAGTACAAAATAATGTTTGTTTGTTTTTTTTTAATTGTCTTTTTGTTTATAGTGCAAAAAATAAAAACCACAGAGGTGATCAAATACCACCAAAAGAAAGCTCTATTTGTGGGAAGAAAAGTACATTACTTTTGTTTGGGTGCAGCGTCGCGCGACTGCGCACTTGGCAGTTAAAGCGACGCAGTGCCAAATGTCAGAAAATGGCCTGGTCATTCAGCAGCCAAATCTTCCAGGGCTTAAGCGGTTAATTATATCTAGCGTTATCAATATTAGTAAATTAGAGGAATAATAATAAATAATAAAAAAAATAATAAAGATAATGGCATAGCTAGAGTATTTGGCACTCACGGTGGATCATTTTAACACTAAAATGCTCTAAATACTCTAAATATAAAAAAAATTATAATAATAATTTGCAGTTCAAATCACAAAATAATAAAAAAAAAAAATTACAAAATGTTGTATCTGCAGTCTGTGAAGAACAGCATTCTTTACCACTTCAGCCCCGGACCATTTTGCTGGTCAAAGACCAGACCAATTTTTGCGATTCGCCACTGAGTCGCTTTAACTGACAATTGCGCGGTCGTGCGACGTGGCTCCCAAACAAAATTGACGTCCTTTTTTTCCCACAAATAGAGCTTTCTTTTGCTGGTATTTGATCACCTCTGCGGTTTTTATTTTTTGTGCTATAAACAAAAATAGAGCGACAATTTAAAAAAACGCATTATTTTTTACTTTTTGTTATAATAAATATCCCCCAAAAATATATAAAAAAACATTTTTTCCCTCAGTTTAGGCCGATACGTATTCTTCTACATATTTTTGGTAAAAAAAATCGCAATAAGCGATTATTGATTGGTTTGCGCAAAAGTTATAGCGTTTACAAAATAGGGGATAGTTTTATGGCATTTTTATTAATATTTTTTTTTTTTACTAGTAATGGCGGCGATCAGCGATTTTTATTGTGACTGCGACATTGTGGCGGACACATCGGACATTTTTGGGACCATTGTCATTTATACAGTAATCATTGCTATATAAATGCAGTGATTCCTGTGTAAATGACACTGGCAGTGAAGGGGTTAACCAGTGGGTGGCAATGTAGGGGTTAAGTGTTCCTAGGGGTGTGTTACTAACTGTGGGGGGGTTGGGCTTTCATTTAGTGAACACTGATCTCTGCTCCAATCACATGGAGCAGAGATCAGCGTCACTAGCTGCTAGGCAGAATGGGGAAATGCTGTTTACAACGGCATTTCTCCGTTCAGCCCCCCCCCCCCCCCCGTGAGACG
Source organism: Lithobates pipiens (assembly GCF_037356315.1). Classification (NCBI taxonomy): domain Eukaryota; kingdom Metazoa; phylum Chordata; class Amphibia; order Anura; family Ranidae; genus Lithobates; species Lithobates pipiens. The sequence goes on from NW_027507784.1 coordinate 63,211,357, forward strand.
ATCGTGGGTATGCCCGCAGCGATCGAGTCCGTGGGACCTGCGACCGGACTCACGGTGGTCCCGACCGGCAGGGCGGCATTCAAGATTGGACATACCTGTACGCCAATATGCCTGCCCGTGCCATTCTGCTGATGTACATCGACGTGCGCCGGTCGGGAACCGGTTAATCGTTGGTCACTAAGAAGAATTTTCCCTTTACAGACATCTAAAAAGATCATTGGTGACATACCACTGACTCTGCCACGTCATGTCATTCCCTAGAACTATGCACTATGTCTGTCATGGCCTAGGGCAGTGATGGCGAACCTTTTTGAGTCTGAGTGCCCAAACTGAAATAAATAAGTTGGTTTTGTGTTGTAAAGTGCTAACACGGCAATTCACGAGAGAGGGGTGCTGAGAAAAAGAGAGTGGGTGTGTGAGAGATATGGGGGTGTGTGTAAGAGAGAGAGGGGGTTGTGAGATAGGGGTTTGTGAGAGAGCGAGAAAGGGGGCTGTGAGAGAAAGGTGACAGAGTGAGGGGGGACAGATAGATAGAGATGGGGGCACACACAGAGAGGGGGGACACACGGGGGGCAGAGAGAGAGGGGGGTCAGAGAGGGGGAGGGGTGTGAGAGATGCTGAGAGAGAGAGAGGGGGCAGAGAGAGATGGGACAGAGATAAAGGGGAGGGCACAGTGAAAGAGAGAGAGGGGACAGAGAGAGAGAGCACACATAGAGAGAGAAAGGTGACAGAGAGTGAGGGGGGGACAGATAGATAGAGATAGGGGGCACACACAGAGAGGGGGGGCACATGGGGGGCAGAGAGAGGGGGGACGGAGAGGGGAGACAGGGGGAGGGGTGTGAGAGATGCTGAGAGAGAGAGGGGGCAGAGAGAGAGAGAGGACACATAGAGAGAGAAAGGTGACAGAGTGAGGGGGGACAGATAGATAGAGATAGGCGACACACAGGGGGGCAGAGAGAGAGGGGGGCAGAAAGATGGGGGCACACAGAGGGGGAGGAGTGTGAGAGATGCTAAGAGAGAGGGGGGGGCAGAGAGAGAGATATGGGACAGAGATAAAGGGGAGGGCACAGAGAAAGAGGGGACAGAGAGAGGGGGGACACACAGAGGGGGGACACACAGAGAGAGGGGGGACACACAGAGAGAGGGGGGACACACAGAGAGAGGGGGGGGACAGAGAGGACACAGAGAGAGAGGGGGGACAGAGAGGACACAGAGAGAGAGGGGGGACAGAGAGGACACAGAGAGAGAGAGGGGGGGACACGGGGGCTGAAAAAGTGGAGAGCTGAGAGAAAGGGAGACCTCTAGCTATGTCCTTATCTGCAATCCCTGCTCTGCCTCCCTGCCCCAGTCTTCGTCTGCAGGTATTCAGTGTATAATTGTGCCCGGTACCTGTCTCCATCCCTGTTCCATCCAGCGGCTCCCTCACAGCCTGTGCCTCTTGCCTGTCCTTGTCTACTGGGCCCACAGTCAGTCTGTTCTCCGGGCCTCACTGTTGAAGGAGGTTTGAGGAGTTCAAGCTCTGGAAGGCACCAGGGATGCTGCGCCCCTCTTCAGCCATAAAATGAAGCAGTGAAGCTCTTCTCTCCCTCCCGTGCGTGCTGTCAGGCCTGTAGCCTACCACGCGGAGAATGTGGGGCCGCCCACTCACTCGTGCAGACAGTTACCCACACCTCGCCGCTGCCTGCTTCTCTCCCTCACGTGCTCTCAGGTCTGTAGCCTTCCGCGCGGAGGCTGCAGAGCCACCCACTCACTCGTGCAGTTAATTTCCTGTACCTCGCCGCTGTTTGCTGCCATGTTCTCCCCACCGTGAACCAGGACCCTCTCGTGTGCCCACAGAGATGGCTCTGGGTGCCAGCTGTGGCACGCGTGCCATAGGTTCGCCATCACTGGCCTAGGGAAACCTTAGAAACCTTTGGAGAAACCCTAGGTAGAGAATGGCTGCTGTAAGTCCCTCTGTAACTTCAGTGAGTCTGGCTAAGACCAAGCATGATCCACTAAATCAGATACCAACTTCATACATTTGTATTCTACCCTGTAAAGAGACAGGTGCGCAGCTTCAACCAATTACACTATCCCCCTATTTTACTGCAGGAGGATATAGGTTGTAGCTCCAACCCCCCAAAAAATCCACCAGACCCTAGGCTCCTGCCTAGTTTGCCTTGTAGATGTAGCAGTACCCCCATAGGGCTGCATAGGGACAAGCAGAAATTATGGGATTCCCAGTTTGACTGCAACAATAAGCAGGGGCGATTTTCCCCCCTATGTACACAGTCCTGAAACTGTCCTCCTTCCTGGACACTGACAGTCTTTGATAATCAAAATACAAAAGACCCTTAAGGACTAGGTACTCTCAGCCCTTTAGAAAGTTGCACAATGTGTTGTAAGCTGCATACAGGAGTATTTCTCCAGTACATCTCCACTATAGACACTGATCCCAGCTCTAATGCCTGCAGGAACTACCAGCACATCTAGCTGCTCCGAAGACCTCCCAGGGCAAGGGAAAGGAAAGGTTTGGCACAACGCAGTCCTCCTGAAAGTTTTCTACATGTGGCAGTCTCTCCCCTTTTGAATTCCTGGCTGTGCTGATGTACTCACTCTGTCCTCCTTGCTATCTTTAGGCAAGATTAGACATGTGCGATTCCTATATGTTTCAAACTCTTTTTTTTTAAGGAATTCAGACAAACTTGTTAATTCAGAAATATCTAAATTTCTGAATTTTTGGAAATTAGACATTTCATAAATTTGAAATTTCAGAAGTTTGAAATGTCGAAAATTCTAAATTTCGGAAATTCAAAAATCAAAAAATTCGGAAATATAAAAATAAGAATGAACATCTGAAAATTCAAAAGAACGAAAATCCGATAATCTGAAATGATAACTAATAATAACTAAACTAATACTAACTATTAAATTATAGGTATTGCAATGTCCTTTCAAGTTTGGCCGTTAGTGAATGTAACAAATTTATCTGAAGTTGCAAATTGTCAGTAATAATGAATGCTGTATCTAAACAAATGGAAGGTAACAAATTAATAATAATAAATAACAATAATAATTCCTTTCCATTTGTTTAGATGCTGCATTCTTTATTTCGGATAATTTGAAACTTAAGATAAATTTGTATTTGTTATGTTCAAAAACAGCCAAATTTGAAAGGAAATTTCAATATCTATAATTTAAGTTAGCTATTATTAGTTAGTTGGTCAGTTATTATTTCAAATTTTGGGATTTTCGTCTTTCTAGTTTTCGGATTTTCCTTTCTTATTTTCGGATTTTAGAATTTTAGAATTTTAGAATTCCAAATTTTCAAATTTACAAATCTTCGTATTTACAAATCCGAATTTATCAAATCTCAGAATTAAAAAAAAAAAAACAAAAAAAAAAATGACAGCATCTCAATCTCCATATTGTCACTGTGTATTGATGGCATTCTGACTTTAAATTGAAGAGCATGTGCCGTGAATTTGTCTTGCATACAAATGGTACGCAATTGTCGGCCAACAAACATGAATGTAGTGACATACTACGTGTTTTTCAGCTCTTTGGCGCCGCCCTTTGGGCTCCTTCTGCTAATTTTGTGTTAGTAGAAGTTTGGTGAGTATTGATTCGGGCTTTTCATTTAGCAATTTTCATTTTGCGCTTTACAGTTCGTGCTTTTCAGTTCGTTTCTGAACGACCATTCGTCAACCAGCCATGTTGCAGAATCGGAGTAGATAACGTGTTATTATTGGCCTTGGAGTTATTGCTTTGACCCAAGTCCAGTCCAGGAGGAGGATTTCTTGGACCAAAAATTGGTTGCTTTATTAATCGTTACCAATTATGTCATATGCCTTTGCTGCGGGAGCTCCAGGAGAATAATCCAGATGATTTTCGGAATTATCTCCGGATGACAGACCCCTGCTTTCACCAACTCTGATTCTGAATACTGTATATTTATTAAAAAACAGTGCCATTGGCAGCCCAGTAAAAAGGAAGTGACGTCACTTCCATGTTTACAGAGAGAAGACTGGAATGAAGCCGTTTCCGGCTTTGGGCCAGTCTGTCTATAGCCGCCGGAAGTAGCGGATTGAGGATCAGGTCTCCCAGTGGGATGGGAGGCTTTTAGCCACATCGGTTGTTATCCCTGGAAAGCCGATCGCCCGCTCTAAAAACGGTAATGGGATAATGCCTGCAGCTGCGGGCATCATCCCGGTATAACCCCCTAAAGCCAAGGTTGCATATATGTGGCGGGAAGGAGTTAAAGAAGAAGAGAATTGTGCACTGCATTTCGAGATTTCATAATTTGCCGCGTCATGAATATTAATTCTTCATTGCGAGCGCTAGTTTACAAGACCAACCGCTTCTGGCTCTTCCTTGCTTCTGCGTGGTTGTACTTTGGACTTTTGTCCAACGGACTTGTGTACACACACTTGGAAAATCCGACAACAGACATTTGTCCGCAGAAAATTTTAAAGCCTGCCATCCAACATTTGTCCACGGAAAATCCGACAACAAGTGTCCGATGGAGCATACAAAAGGTCGGATTTTCCGCCAACAGTCTGTCAACACACAATTCCCGTTGGAAAATCCGATCGCGTGTACGAGGCTTATGTGAGTATTTTTGTGATGGTCCTTTGTCCTAGACCTAACAATTCCATGCAGTAAACATACAGTACTTTCACCATTGATTCCTAGAATTCTATGCTGCGGCTTGTCTCATACGTGGAAGAAGCATTTATTTAGATTCACTGAATGCATATTGTACTGTACACAGCCTGACTGGGCTTAAAGTGAATCTATTATTAGATATGTTTTTTTTTTTTTTTTCATTTTAACCGTATGCTAAGCAATGAGTTAGGCTACTTTCACACTGTAGCCTTGCGGGCGCTGGCTGCACTTTACCGTCGTTTTAGCGGCGCTATGCGGCCACTAGCAGGGCAGTTTTTCTCCCGCTAGCAGCAGAAAAAGGGTTAAAACCGCCCGCAAAGCACCACTGCAGGGGGGTTTGCAGCGCTGCCCCATTGTTTTCAATGGGAAGGAGCGGTAAATACACCGCTCCTACAGCGCTCCAAAGATGCGGCTTGCAGGACTTTTTTGACCGCCCTGCAAGCGCACTGCTACAGTGTGAAAGCCCTTGGGGCTTTCACACTAGACACACAGCAGCGGCTGTTTCAGGACACTTTGCAGGCGCTATTTTTAGCACTTTAGCGCCTGCAAAGGGCCTCAGTGTGAAAGCAGCCTTAGTGTAACACCTTCAGGTAATTGTAACGTCTTACCAGTGGTTATTTTCGGAGTGCAGTGGCCTGTGTGCAAGATCAGTCTATTCATTAAGGTAAATAAACCTTCTTTGTGCAGCGGCCCCTCTAATACTTACCTGAGCCCCATCTCGATCCAGCGATCTTCATGAGTGGGGCTGAGCCGCAGCTCTGTGTCTGAATGGACACACTGAGCTTGACCCAGTGTCCACATAGCAAGCTGCTTGCTGTGGGGGCACTCAACAGGAGGGAGGAGCCAGGAGCACAGAAAGCAGAGCAGGTAAGTATAACATGTTTTTTATTTTTAAAGAAAAAAAAATAAGACTTTAGTATCACTTTAACCACTTGTCGACCAACTCACGTACATTTACTGCGGCAGAGTAGCAGCACTGTGGGAATCACCATACCTGTACGTCGGCTCCTTTAGGAGCCATAGCAGGCGAGCGTGCCCGCTGCACGACGGGGAACCCAATGAGTGTGACCGGCGGCTGTGATGTCTGCGGCCACCCATGATCGCGGGTGCGAGAGCCAGAACGGGGATCTGTGTATGTAAACTCACGAATTCCCATTCTGACCAGGGAGGAGAGACAGATCTGCTGTGCCTAGTAATTAGGAACAGCGATCTGTCTCCTTCTCCAGTCAGTCCCTGCCCCCACAGTTATAAACACATGTGAGAGAACACCAATGACATTTACAAAGTAATCAGTGCATTTTTATAGCATTGATCACTGTATAAATGTCACTGGTCCCAAATAGTGTCAAAAGTGTCCGATCTGTCCACCGCAATGTCGCAGTCCTGCTAAAAATCGCCCCCATTGCTAGTAAAAAATAAAAATACCATAAATCTATCACATATTTTGTAGATGCAAATTTTGTGCAAACCAATTAACTGCTTATTGCGATTTTTTTTTTACCAAAAATATGTAGAAGAATACATATTGGACTAAACTGATGAAAAAATTAGTTTTTTTTTTTTTAATTGGGGGATATTAATTATAGCAAAAAGTAAAAAATATTATAATTTTTTTTCAACATTGATGCTCTTTTTTTGTTTATAGTGCAAAAAATAAAAAATCAGAGGTGATTAAATACCACCAAAAGAAAACTATTTGTGTAAAAAAAGAGACATACATTTTGTTTGGGTACAACATCGCATGACTGCGCAATTGTCAGTTAAAGCATCGCAGTGCCGTATTGCAAAAAATGGCCTGGTCATTAAGGGGGCTAATCCTTCTGGTCCTTAATTGGTTAAGGCCGGGTTCACACTAGTGCGACTTGGATATGGGTTTCTTCGCATCCAATTCGCAGGAGATTGTGATATCTCCGGGGTGGCCACGGAGCAGATTGCACAGGGCTCCTGAGCATCTTTGGCTCCTTGGACAAATTTTTTGCTTGAGTTCACACCTGAAAAGGTGTGAACTCAAGCAAAAAATTTGTCCCTGATTCGTCCCTGCAACGGAGAACAGGGACGCGCCGGACTCTTGCTTCGAGCCACATGCGGCTTAGATGTGAACCCAGCCTAAGATGTAATCCAGGGTCAGCATCTACCCAGATACTGACTCAGATGTGACATGTCATGTTATGTAATACCTGGTTCCTATGCAGTCCCGATCTGTGTTCACAAATGTGTGACACAAACCAGCCCCTGCTGCGGCGTCTTACCTTGTGATTTGCTAAAAAGGTACAATGTTGCAGTCAGATCACTGAGAAAGAGAGTATAGACTGATGAAATGATTCCTCCTGCATGCAGCAGAATAATGACACCATCTCAGCCTAGGCAATACTCACTGACTGGAGTTTGAGGACCGCATCTTAATGATAAAAGGTGCTTTTATTTTCTTTTTCTTTTTTTTTGAATGACGCTGTTTCTGTATGTTGTAAAATATCTGGAATCTTTTCCTTCATATGGAAAGGTTTACTTTAAATATACACATAAGGAAAGCCATTTATTCTCATTACATTTGCAAGCTCTGCTTCCAGCTTTTAGTGAATTATATAAGTGTACAGATTCTCTCAAAGCCGGAGATGACGGGAATGGCTCAATGTTTTTTTGAAAAGCCTTTAAGAGAAAAATCTGCCAGGAATATAAAAATGATGATATAAGAGATATACCTGCCAGCTGAGATGGGGGAAAAAAAAGACGTCTTTCAGCCAGAAAATAAAAACACCCCGTCATAACTCCTACGTGTTCTGCTTATATAAAAAGGGCAAACACTGAAAGTTAACAGCAAACACAACTTAAAATGTATGTACAGCCAAAACTTTTTTTTAGACTTTATTTTTTTTTGTTGGACAGAGTAGGGAAGGGTTAATTCCCCTCCTGATTTATTTTTTGCTGTCTGTGTACCATTCAAGAAATTTACCATCACTTCCTATGGCAGACATGCTAGAGGAAGTTAGAGGAAATCCCCTAAACTCATTAGCAGTGGGACCTTTTAAGGTGACAAATATATACTTTTTATTGGTACATTAACCACTTGCAGATATACTGCTACAGGACAGCAACTGGGCGTAGGATCAAGTATATAAATATATATGTGATCCTGCACTTCCAGGTCACGGGTGTAAATGTGTGGTGCCGGCCGCTCGCTCCCGCTGTGATTGTACACAGTCGGAGTGGATCAGCAGGTACCGGGACTCGATGTCCATCAAGACCCAATGATCATTAGGTACACAAGCGGAATGGTAGTCTGCCTATAAAGAACAAGGCATATTGCCATTCTGTCTATAAGGAAGGAATGGATCCTGTGTTCCTGTGAAACAGGGACTAGGATTAGGGTTGCTACCTGTCCGGTTTTGACACATGTGCCCGGGTTTCCACCTGATGGAAACCCGGGCACACATACCACGTCCTGTGGCGAGTGGCAATGGATCTCGAGAGGTGCCGCACATCAAGTGCCTGTTATCACACAGTGCCGGGTGCGCTCTGAGCCCAGAGGGGGCCCTGTGTGGTTGGCAGAACAGAACGTGCCATGTGCAGGGCAGCAGACATGAGGGTCAGTGATTGGCCCAGTGGAGCTGGTCACATGTGGAGGCGGGCTGGACAGGACTGTGGATAATCATGTCTGCTGCTTGCTCCTGGAGTCCTGCCTCACGCTGTGTGCACTGTCTACTGAGGTCGATATCATCTGCTTTGCCAGCCCCCTCCTCTGTCAGCCCCCCTCTGTCAGCTCCCCTGCTCTCTGTCATCCCCCTCCTCTGTCAGCTCCCCTGCTCTCTGTCATCCCCCCTCCTCTGTCAGCTCCCCTGCTCTCTGTCATACCCCCTCCTCTGTCAGCTACCCCCCTCTTCTGTCAGCTACCCTCCCCCCCCCCCGTCAACTACCCCTAGGGTTGCCACCTGTCCGGGATTTACCCAGACAGTAAGTTTTTGTGATCTTAGTATGTCAGGATTTCAAAGGGTTCTTCTCACCCCCCCCATACACCATACATATAGTATATCACAAAAGTGAGGGCACTCCTCAATTCTTTGTAAATATTTTATTATATCTTTTCATGTGACAACACTGAAGAAATTACACTTTGCTACAATGTAAAGTAGTGAGTAAAGTAAAGTAGTGAGCTTGTATAACAGTGTAAATTTGCTGTCCCCTCAAAATAACTCAACACACAGCCATTAATGTCTAAATCACTGGCAACAAAAGTGAGTACATCCCTTAGTGAAAATGTCCAAATTGGGCCCAAAGTGTCAATATTTTGTGTGGCCACCATTATTTTCCAGCACTGCCTTAACCCTCTTGGGCATGGAGTTCACCAGAGCTTCACATGTTGCCACCGGAGTCCTCTTCCACTTCTCCATGATGACATCACAGGGCTGGTGGATGTTAGAGACCTTGCGCTCCTCCATCTTCCATTTGAGGATGCCCCACAGTTCAGTTCAGTGTTCTCAGCTGCTGCCAGTCTGATAGCACCATCTGATTTCCAGAGGGCTGTGAGAATTCTCTGGAACATAGGTGTGGAGCTATGCAAATGGCAGTATGAATACTTATACAGCCCTGGCCAATCCCAGGGAGCAGGACCCTAAAGGCTGCTGGGACTACTCTAAACACTCTGAGCTCAAGGTTTTTTTCCTGCAGAGGATCAGTCCAGCCTGGGGGGCAATGCTGCCATGTTCTTGCTATTTGTGAGGCCTGAGAGCATGGATGCTAAAGCTGCAAATAGATGACTGAGGGTCTGTCTGCTGAGGATTTAGTCTGGTATCACCAGTGGCATTGCTATGGGAATGTGGAGGGTGCGGCCCACACCTGGGTGACACCCACCAGAGGGGTGACACCATCAAGTAGGAAGTGTAATCCTGTCACCCCATCCATGACAGCGCATGGATCGGCACGCTGGCACTGACTTCATCATTTACAGGGGCTGGTATCGGCCCGCTGCTGGCTCAAAACTAGCCAGTCCAGCACCCTGCAGGGCACTGTGGCAGGCTAGACAGGAGAGCGAGCCCGATGAGGGGTGGGATCTGGTGTTTTACAGCATCAGGTGACACCAACCTTAGTGACACTACTGGGTATTACTGGAGGAAGTTGGAAGGAGGATACTAGGAAACTAGCTTTTCCTAGACATTTTCTGAGTTCAGCCTGCTGAGAGATCTTATAGACACTTGGGCTGCTGCCACCCCTCCTGTGCTAGGGAGTCAGCTGGGTATTTGCTAAAGGAGGCATTGGCTGGTGTCCTGAAGAGCTTAGTTTATCTAAATACATGTGAAGGGACTATGGTCCTAGTGCTCTAAAGAAAGAAGTCTGCTTTTAACTGCAGCCATTACAAACCAAGTCCACAGTTTGCTATATGCAAGGACTTCTGCTTCAGCTTTACAGAAGGGAGTTTACTGTCTTCAACCTGTACATAGTTTCTGTTTTTGAAGTTTCCCACTCAATTGCCTTAACCCTATCCAAGTTCTCCAAATATAAAAACAACAAAAACACCAATAGACTGGTTATTGAGAAGAAGTGTGGCTGAGCCATCCACTGGGAAGAACCTGGTCCAATTCCAGGTGCTCCTACAAGAGTGAGCGCTACATAGATGTGGTTTTAGCAGGTCTCAACAGCCTGTTTATAAGCTGTTGTAAACTGCTAATGGCTATCATGAAGTACAAAGTCCGGAAGGCAGAACACTGATTACCAAATACATTTAAATCCCTGATATGGTGTTTTTTGTAAATGGATGTAATTGGTCTTTATAAAACTAGTTAGAATCAATCCACATTTGTAGTCTGGCTTCATCTTAACTGAAAGTGCCTACAGTATTTCATGCAACTCAACTCTCCAAACCCAGTGTTACTTCATAAATCCTGATAACATTATGTTAATATCAAGGATCCAGCTGAATTTAAAGTGGCTGTAGTCTAAATTATTTTATTAAAATAATAAACAGGGTTATACTTATCTCCTCTGTGCAATGGTATTGCACAAAGCCTTCCAGAACCTCCTCTTCTGGGGTCCCCCGCCAGTGAGTTTGGCTCCTCCTCTTCTGTGTTCTGCTGCTTGCTAGGGGGGTAGATGTGTAGATTCACTCCCAAGCTGAGCTGTGTGTGTTCATAGACACATGTTGTGCGGGTTGGCCCCGCCCCCTTCTCTCTGCTTTCTGGGTTTGACTGATAGCAGCAGAAGCCATTGGCTCTGCTATTCTCAGCAAAGCCTGTTAGAACAGGAAGAGGGAAGAGAAGACTGGCAGAAGAGCACAGCACTGGATTGATACAGGAGTCAGGTATTAGAGAGGAGGGGAACGCACAGTGGAAGTTTTTTTTTTTTTTACCTTAAAGTGGATGTAAACAAGATTCATGAAATTTGAGCTGGGCACATATACAATATCTCACAAAAGTGAGTGCACCCCTCACATTTTTGTAAGTATTTTATTTTATCTTTTCATGTGACAACACTGAAGAAATGACACTTTGCAACAATGTAAAGTAGTGAGTGTACAGCTTGTATAACAGAGTAAATTTGCTGTCCCCTCAAAATAACTCAACACACAGCCATTAATGTCTAAACCGCTGGCAACAAAAGTGAGTACACCCCTAAGCACTGCCTTAACCCTCTTGGGCATGGAGTTCACCAGAGCTTCACAGGTTGTTACTGGAGTCCTCTTCCACTGCTCCATGACGACATCATGGAGCTGGTGGATGCTAGAGACCTTGCATTTCTCCACCTTCTGTTTGAGGATGCCCCACAGATGCTCAATAGGCTTTAGGTCTGGAGACATGCTTGGCCAGTCCATCACCTTTACCCTCAGCTTCTTTAGCAAGGCAGTGGTCATCCTGGAGGTGTGTTTGGGGTCGTTATCATGCTGGAATACTGCCCTGTGGCCCAGTCTCCGAAGGGAGGTCATGCTCAGCTTCAGTATGTCACAGTACATGTTGGCATTCATGGTTCCCTCAATGAACTGTAGCTCCCCAGTGGCGGCAGCACTCATGCAGCCCCAGACCATGACACTCCCACCACCATGCTTGACTGTAGGCAAGACACACTTGTCTTTGTACTCCTCACCTGGTTGCCGCCACACACGCTTGACACCATCTGAACCAAATACGTTTATCTTGGTCTCATCAGACCACAGGACATGGTTCCAGTAATCCATGTCCTTAGTCTCCTTGTCTTCAGCAAACTGCGGGCTTTCTTGTGTATCATATTTAGAAGAGGCTTCCTTCTGGGATGACAGCAATGCAGACCAATTTGTGTGGCGTATAGTCTGAGCACTGACAGGCTAACCTCCCCACCCCACCCCTTCAACCTCTGCAGCAATGCTGGCAGCACTCATACATCTATTTCCCAAAGACAAGCTCTAGATATGACGCTGAGCATGTGCACTCAACTTTTTTGGTCGACTATGGCGAGACCTATTCTGAGTGGAGCATGTCCTGGTAAACCACTGTATGGTCTTGACCACCATGCTGCAGCTCAGTTTCAGGGTCTTGGCAATCTTCTTATAGCCTAGGCCACCTTTATGTAGAGCAACAATTCTTTTTTTCAGATCCTCAGAGAGTTCTTTGCCATGAGGTGCCATCTTGAAATTCCAGTGACCAGTATGAGAGAGAGAGAGCGATAACACCAAATTTAGCATACCTGCTCCCCATTCACACCTGAGACCTTGTAACACTAACGAGTCACATGACACCGGGAAGGGAAAAAAATGTCTAATCGGGCCCCATTTGGACATTTTCATTTAGGAGTGGACTCACTTTTGTTGCCAGCAGTTTAGACATTAATGGCTATGTGTTGAACTATTTTGAGAGGACAGCAAATTGACACTGTTTACATTGTAGCAAAGTGTAATTTCTTAAGTGTTCTCATGAAAAGATATAATAAAATATTTATGTGAGGGGTATACTCACTTTTGTGCGATACTGTACCTGCTGTGTTTTGTTACAGTATCTCTCTTGAAAGCACTATGTCCCATAGCTGTCTCCTGCTCCGTTCTTCTGTTATCAGTCTGATAACTCCTGACAAGTTCTCCATCACATATGATAAAAGCAGCATGGGTTTTTTTTTTTTGGGGAGGTTGCAAGAAATAGATTAGTGTGCTGAAGAATGCTGAATGCAAAAAAAAAAAAAAAAAAAAAATATATGTGTTGCTTTAAAATAAATGAGTGAAAATCCCCTACTTAATAATCAATATGCATCAGAAACAAATTCACCACAAGTGTTTAATATGTAAGAAGGCCAGTATGGTGGCCTGAATTTATGGGAGGAGCCCGGGGGGGTATTTAACCAGCCCACTCGCCTGTGGTCTTTGTCGGTTTCCTGTGCGCAATACTACGTCACTAGGCCGACTGCTCGAGTTTCGTTGCCATTCAGATAACTTCTCTCTACTAGAAGTCTCGTGGTTTTCGTTCCCGTTCGTGTTTTGTACAACGTCTCCGGCTCGACTGCCGCAGGTAAGGGTCTCGATTGACCTTCCTTTACTAGAAACATTTCTATTTTTGAGTATCGTTAAAACCTGAAAATCTCGAGTCATTCGTTACGAAACCGGGTTGTTATCACTCAAAACGCACCATTTTCGCAGCGCCCTTCATTTCACGGGCCTCATTTCAGTAGAAATTGCTTGAAGAAAAAACTGCACTGTTTTCGTAACTTGTTATGTTGTCTGCCTCATCACCGTGTTCCACAAACAAATCGTTGCTAGTCGCATCACACGGCACAACGATTCGTACCTCTGCCACAGCTGGCTCACGTAGGTCATTTCATCATTTCACTCATTTCTGTCACACACTGCGCTCCGATTCGAATCCAGTCGCATCCGCTAAATGCGCCGATTCGTTCCGGTGTGCCCCTAGTTGCTCGGCCTCATTTCGGTACATGCTCCAGAGCCCACTCGTTGCTAATCGATCCGGGTCTCTGTCATGGGAATCATTTCACTGTCACCTATTACGTTCCGAATCAAAACCAGTCGCATTCTCAACGCACAGGTTCGATCAACGTGTCCCAGTTGCGTTGGCCTCATTTCAGTACATGCTCTAGAGCCCGCTCGTTGACGGTCGCAGGCTGCGTCCTCTCCGATTCGTAGCTCTATCATGGGAAATGCCTCTGTCATGGCAATCATACTTCATTTCACTGTCACTTACAGCGCTCCGACTCGAATCCAGTAGCATCCATGATGCATCGATTCGGTTCAGTGTGCCCCAGAGGGAACGGCCACATTTCACTTTCTCCACAGGTTGCCTTATTGTACGGTCACAAATTCAGCACTTATTTACGCTCCCGCATTGGACACAGGTCATCCCACACTTTATCCTTTACGCAAATGATACGTCGAATTGGGACAGCAAAAAAAAAAGAAAAAAAAAGGAAACAAATGATGAACAAATGGTGGTGATAATGAAAGGAATTATGACGAAACTGTCTACTCACTGGTGCACCTCGCTCGTATTAGCCAACCGTTTGCGTCACTCTTCAGTTTACTTGTTAGGCTCCTCACCAGTTTGTCATCTGTTATTTCTCTCTCCAGGTCAGTCAAGTTCAGTAGGTCCACCCTGCACCAGCTTGGACGTTATCTTCCCAGGTAAAAAAAAAAAAAAAGAGAGAGAGAGAGGGGAAGGCGTAAAAATGCGACAGCAACCATGCTGGCATACATATATATATATATGTGAAGGCTTGTGACAATATATATATATGTATACGCGTTCGCTCCCGCCTTGGCACTCAGCAACAGGTGGATTCGCTTGGTAAAATAGAGAAACAGTCTTGACTTATGTCACCCTCTATAGGTTCCGGTCGTCCATCCTTCGTCCCCAGAGAGATAGGACATCACTCCTAGGGCACGATTCACCTGGAGCCATGTCCCAAGTCGGCAGCGAAGACCTTACCGCCCCTTTGTCTCCTCGCCCGCCTTCAGTGAGCGACAGCATACAGTCCTACAGGGTTTGGACTATCCCCAGGCTGACAGCAGAGCTGAGACGCAAGGGCATTCCCTTCCCCGCTACCGCTAGGAAGGCAGAGCTTTTCAGGCTCCTCTCTACCCCACCAGCTACAGCCGGGCCCAGTACCCCACCTCAGGCTTCTCTCCAGTCAATCTCAGCGGCTATTTCTCAACTGCACTCAATGGTGTCGTCCTTAAACAACACGGTCACGGACGTCCAGACCAGAGTGGCGCTTCTAGAGGCTCACCCAGCCACAACCACCCCTGTTCCAGTTTCGGTCCCGCTACCACTGCCGACAGGTAACGCAGGGACATGTCCTGTTGTCCACCCAGCACATCTGGTGCCGGCCGGCATAAGAAAGGACATCTTGGACGGCAAGGATATCAACCTTGCCTCCCTGCTTATCTCAGTCCACGACCTTGCAGAAAACAAGGCCTACACATGGGGAGACGTCTCTGTAGTCCTCAAAGCTAAGGATCCTAGGCTGAACCGCAAACTCTCCATCCCAGAGTTTGCCCTAGCCTTTGGGATGCTTAGAGACGTCATTTGTTCAGCATCCCCCGCCAGAAGGGAAGAGCTGGACTTGTACCTCCACACAGTGGTGGACCTAGGTTACAAATACGGAGGCTTCGCCTTCTACGATTACCATTGTTCCTTCTCCACCAAAGTAGCCGCTAAACTGGCACAGTTCCAATCACCCACGGACTGGAGCCTTATGGACACCGAATTGTTCTGCCGGCATTTTGCCGGCCTTCGTTCACCTCTGTGTGCCATCTGCCAGTCCTCCACCCATACCGCCTCCTGGTGCGCTAACGTCACGGCTAGCCGCCCAGTAGAGTTCCCCTCCACCTCCGGCGCAGGCCAAGGCTCATCAGGCCCTACACCAAAGGCTCAAGTGGACAAGTTTGGACGTTCGGTCCGAACCATGGGGGGTGCGGCCATTTGCAATAATTACAACTATGGCTCATGTAATTTTAGCCAGTGCCGCCTATTGCACGTCTGTGTCATATGTCACAGAGCACACCCCAGAAACCTGTGTGAGGTTAAAGCTCGCAAGGGCTCATGACTGAGCCGCATAGACGTCCTATGCTTGGGCTTCTACCTCACCATGCACCCCACTCCTTCACTAGCCACCTTCCTCATCGCTGGCTTCACAACAGGCTTCCACACCTGCCTCATCTCCCTGCCCCACACAACCTACGAGTGCGGAAACCTCCGCTCAGCAGCTTCCGACGAGCAGGCCATTGACCAGTTGCTGCAAACCGAGGTGGAACGAGGCTTCGTCATAGGCCCCTTCACACAGCCCCCCTTCAATATGTGGAGAGTTAGCCCTATTGGGCTTGTCAAGGGCAAGTTTTCAAATAAAAATCGTTTGGTGTACGACCTGTCTGCGCCTCATTCTTCCCACATTCCCAGCCTAAATTCCCTGATTCCTTCAGAAGAATTTTCGTTAAAATACGCCTCTGTGGACATGGCGATTCAGGCCATCCTTCAAGTAGGCACAGGTGCGTGGCTGTCCAAAGCCGACATATCCGATGCCTTTAAGCTGTTGCCTATTCACCCATCCCTCTGGTGCTGGCACGGCATTAAATGGAGAGACCAGGAGAGCGCATGCGCGGGGTCTCCTAAGATGGCCGCCGGCATCTAGAGCTCCGCTCCACCGCCGCCCTGCTTTGTCCACCGGAGCCTTCCGAGCGCCCCCACGCCATACCGGACGGCAGATCCTGGTGGGGGAACACTCAGGGAACCCGCGGATGGCGTCCCCGAGCGCCAGAAAGGACTTGTCAGGCCGTATGAAGGCCGAAACCGGCCCTGTCAGTTACGCCAAGATGGCGGCGGCTACACGAGGCCTCCCAGTCACAGCTCCTCAGGAGGATTCCATAGCGGACCAGGACCAGGACCGGATGCCTTTTCAAGGTACAGAGTGTGCCCCTCTACCTTCAGTTCACTCTCCCTCTTCCACTGAGTCATTGCTAGGGGGATTGAGTGCAGGATATCCCACTACACCTATGAGGGATCCCCATACAGGCATGCTGCTGGCAGTCAGTGAGGCACAGGAAGATTTCCCTCCCCCCACAGACTTTCCTTCCATGATGACAGCTTTCTCACATATGCTTTCCAAAAGCCTTGCTATTCAGGCTAATCAGATCACTACCTCCATACATGCAGATCTGCAGCAAATAGGTCTGAGACTGGACACTGTGGAACGGAAAACTGACCAGGCTGTATTACGGATCAATCAAAATTCGGCTAGATTGGAGGAGGTTCAGGACCAACTAGAGACTGCGTTTGCAAAAATCGATGACCTCGAAAACAGGTCAAGAAGATACAATTTTAGGGTACGGGGGATACCAGAATCTGAAAAAGAGGTTCACAAGGTGGTGAGATCTCTCATTAAGAATTTGATCCCTGACATCCCGGATCGCCATCTAGAACTGGATAGAGCACATAGGGCTCTCCAGGCCCCCCGCTCTGACGGTTTACCCAGGGACATTATAGTCAAGCCGCACTATTACTCGGTGAAGGAGGAGGTCATGCGAAAATCCAGATATGCAGAAAATCTCTCGTTCCAGGGTCACAAGATCCAGCTATTCGCTGACCTCTCCCCATACACTATACAGAGGAGAAGGTCGTTTAAACCTTTGCTACAAGTTTTGTTGGACAAAGAAATCGCATACAGATGGTCGTTCCCTTTGAGGCTGAACTTTTCTTACAAGAACAAAAGCTTTGGATTCTCCTCGTTCCAGGAAGGCGAAAAACTTTTGACTCGACTAGGTCTGATACAACTGGAACCCGCAATGGAAACTTCCAACAGGGGTACCCCAGCTTCAACCAAGAGGCCTCCCCCAGCGAGCCCGCTGCAACAGATCTGGCTGACGCAAAGCTCCAAACGATCCAAAGAAAATCTACCACCTTGAGACTATTTTAGTTTCCCCATATGGGGGCTGAACTCACACTTTTTCAGGGTTCCCATGGTTGAGGCCCGGGCCACGGGACTCGGGGGTCTTACGGGACTCTCTTGGCCCCCTCCTCTACCTAGAGGGTTATGGTTGGGAAGTCTTCCCATGTTCTGAAATGTTCTTTTTGGGGGACTTCTTCCCCTCCCTAAGTTGTCTGATGTTCTGCTCTCCTTTCGCCATGTATCTGTATAGAGGAGGGCTTTGGCACTTTTTGAATTTTTTACATTTTTGGTATTTTTATAACTCTTGTTATAAAATTTTTTTTATTTTTTTTATTTTTATTTTTTGCATAATTACTTTGGTCCAGGTTAACTTCTTTTAGTTTCAGGTCGAGGTCTCAGGCCTTGCTATTATGGACTCGAATGACCGGTACAACGAACTCTTCTCATATCAGACGGGCCTGTAAAGTATATGCATTATCGGGAAAGTTACTAGGTTTACTGTATATGGTAGCAGGGAATGTTTTCAGGGATATGCTCATTTTCACAATCCTTGTTTTGAAGAGTCCTTTACGGCCATTAGATACTGGTATGATAAGGGTATGGCCATTTCTCCACCGTCTCTATTTGGGGGGAGGGGGGGTGGGGGAAGGTGGGTCTGAATAGAGAATTGGGCCATTATCTTTGCCATAGGTACAGGAGTGTTACTCCATGGTCAGAATTCTTGAGGGGCGCTCGGTTTAAATTCTCGATAGGAGCTGGTGACAGCTCCACAGTTTATATATTTAAGGTGGCGGGGCGGTGGTGGATTTAGTGCGCTCCCCCTGGCTCAGAGGTAATGTTTACGCTTCTGGGCCATTTTCGGGGTAACCTTATCTAGGGTTGCCCCGTTCATTTACGAAGGAGAGTTGGTTGGAGGGGTTCCGATCGCTCAGGGGGGAGAAAGGGGACGGGGGTCCCCTGTATGTATTTTTCTGTCAACGCAAAGATGTTACAACATGGTTCTCCTCATGCTGATGTTCTCTCTCTCTATGATGGTTTATTCTTTTTCATCTCTTTCTTTCTCCTTTCTCCTCATGTTTATTGCAGACAAGACAACTTCACATACGACATCCGGTCTGCACTCCTGGACATTTATAGGATCTATTGGTGGTTCTTGCTTCGCACACAGCGTGGCTCTCCTCATGTGAGCGGTGAGTTATTTTTAAGTTGCGTGGGTTCCCCCCCTCTGGTCCATGGCTGACACACCTGCTAAAGTGCCCACCCTTAAACTAGTTTCGCATAACACTCAGGGCCTTAACTCTCCACTAAAACGCAGGAAGATTCTAGAACATTACCGATCCATACATGCAGACATTTTATTACTACAGGAGACGCACTTCCCTTCCTCTTTCAAACCCACATTTTTACATCAGCACTATCGTCAGTTCTTTTTGGCATCCTCGGAAAACAAGACTAGAGGTGTGGCAGTGTGTTTCTCCAAACATATAAACCTCTCTCAACCTGAGATTGTTCAGGACCCACAGGGGCGATATATTCTGGTTTCGGGATACATACAGTGGTGTGAAAAAGTGTTTGCCCCCTTCCTCATTTCCTGTTCCTTTGCATGTTTGTCACACTTAAGTGTTTCGGAACATCAAACCAATTTAAACAATAGTCAAGGACAACACAAGTAAACACAAAATGCAATTTGTAAATGAAGGTGTTTATTATTAAAGGTGAAAAAAAATCCAAACCATCATGGCCATGTGTGAAAAAGTGATTGCCCCCTTGTTAAAACATACTATAACTGTGGTTGTCCACACCTGAGTTCAATTTCTCTAGCCACACCCAGGCCTGATTATTGCCACACCTGTTCACAATCAAGGCATCACTTAAATAGGAGCTGCTTGACACAGTAAGGTCCACCAGAAGATCCTTAAAAGCTACACATCATGCCAAGACCCAAAGAAATTCAGGAACAATTGAGAAAGAAAGTAATTGAGATCTATCAGTCTGGAAAGGGTTATAAAGCCATTTCCAAAGCTTTGGGAATCCAGCGAACCACAGTGAGAGCCATTATCCACAAATGGCGAAGACATGGAACAGTGGTGAACCTTCCCAGGAGTGGCCGGCCGCCCAAAATTACCCCAAGAGCGCAGCGACGACTCATCCAAGAGGTCACAAAAGACCCCACAACAACGTCCAAGGAACTGCAGGCCTCACTTGCCTCAGTTAAGGTCAGCGTTCATGCCTCCACCATCAGGAAAAGACTGGGCAAAAATGGCCTGCATAGCAGAGTTCCAAGGAGAAAACCACTGCTGAGCAAAAAGAACATCAAAGCTCGTCTCAATTTCTCCACAACACATCTTGATGATCCCCAAGACTTTTGGGACAACATTCTGTGGACCGATGAGACATATATATCTGGCGTAGAAGGAACACTGCATTTCATAAAAAGAACATTATACCAAAAGTAAAATATGGTGGTGGTAGTGTGATGGTCTGGGGCTGTTTTGCTGCTTCAGGACCTGGAAGACTTGCCGTGATAAAAGGAACTATGAATTCTGCTGTCTACAAAGAGATCCTGAAGGAGAATGTCCGACCATCTGTTCGTGTACTCAAGCTGAAACGAACTTGGGTTCTGCAGCAGGACAATGATCCTAAACACACCAGCAAGTCCACCACCGAATGGCTGAAGAAAAACAAAATGAAGACTTTGGAGTAGCCTAGCCAAAGTCCTGACCTGAATCCTATTGAGATGTTGTGGTATGACCTTAAAAAGGCCGTTCATGCTCGAAAACCCTCTAATGTAACTGAATTAGGACAATTCTGCAAAGATGAGTGGGCCAAAATTCCTCCAGGAAGCTGTAAAAGCCTCATTGCACGTTATCGCAAACGCTTGGTTGCAGTTGTTGCTGCTAAGGGTGGCCCAACCAGTTATTAGGTTTAGGGGGCAATCACTTTTTCACACAGGGCCATGATGGTTTGGATTTTTTTTCACCTTTAATAATAAACACCTTCATTTACAAATTGCATTTTGTGTTTACTTGTGTTGTCCTTGACTATTGTTTAAATTGGTTTGATGTTCCGAAACACTTAAGTGTGACAAACATGCAAAGGAACAGGAAATGAGGAAGGGGGCAAACACTTTTTCACACCACTGTAGATGGAGAATGCTACACATTTGTTTCCTACTATGCACCCAATAAGGGCCAAAGCTCCTTTTTTGCATCCATGCTGAGGAAGCTTCAGATCCATCTTCAGGGCACGGTATTTATTGGAGGTGACTCAAATGTAGCATTTGACTTTTCTCTGGATAAATCGGGATCTGGGGGGTCAAAACCCAAGCGTCCGTCAAAACAGAGCATTAGCATAGCTCGCATGCTCCACGCGGATGGTCTGATTGACTCTTGGCAGGAGATGAACCCTCGAGCGAAGGACTATACGCATTTTTCGGCGCCGCATCACACCTATGCCAGAATAGATCACATATTTACGAAATCCCAGACGGTTCCTCTGCTGGTTACTGCCAGGATTTTGGACTCGTCCTTATCGGACCACTCCATGGTGGTGGTAGTGTCCAGGAGACCTGTGGGCTCCAGGAGCCGCCCATGTTGGCGTCTCCGGGAATCCATTTTGAGTGACCCTGCACATAGCGCAGTGTTGGAGGCTGCTATTCGGGAATACTTTGAGCTGAATGATACCGGGGAGGTTACGCCAGTTACTTTGTGGGCTGCACATAAAACTGTAATGAGAGGCAAATTGATCCAGTTATCCTCTAATCTCAAAGCGCAACATCGGGCTGACACCCTCAAACTCACGGAGGAGTTCCGTTCCCTAGCTAAAACACACAAACAGCGTCCTACGGCAGATTCATTAGCCAAACTAGACGAGGTCAAGGCCCGACTGAATATGTCCTTAACTACAGCGGCTGCTCAACATCTTTCTTGGACGGGGGCTAAATTTTATGCACAAAAAGACAGGGTGGGCTCACGCCTAGCAGTAAAACTGACTCCCAAGCCACGATCTCAGTCCTTCCCTAAGATCAGGATTCACTCAGGGGACCTCTCTCAGAATCCTGTTAAAGTCATGGACACCTTTTTGCAGTTCTACTCGGACTTATACAAGCAGGGGACTAGTCCCTCCAAGGGTGCTCGGGAGAGGCTCCTGAGTGATCTCCCACTGCCCAAGCTCTCGGAGGATCACAGGGACCTTATGGAGGATCCGTTCACTCAGGCAGAAGTACTTGACACTATTAAAATGCTTTCGGTGGGTTCTGCCCCGGGTCCGGACGGATTCTCCAACGGTTATTATAAGAAGTTTGGCCCTTCTCTGGCTCCTTATCTGGTGAAAATGTTTAACTCTCTCAGGGATGGTACTGCCATGCCTTTGGACATGAACTCGGCATTTATATCGGTGATTCCAAAACCTGGTAAAGATGCCAGCGTGGTAGGCAATTTTAGGCCTATATCGCTTATCAATAATGATATTAAGATAATGACGAAAATACTGGCGAATAGGCTCTCAAGCTTTATCTCCCGGTATATCCACAAAGATCAGGTGGGGTTCATCCCTGGGAGACAAGGACCAGACCAGATTAGACGCGCAGTAGATGTTATTTCACTCCTAAAGGCACAATGGGACGGGGAATCCCCGCAACAGGGGTTCCTGCTGTCCATTGACCTTCATAAGGCCTTTGACTCTATTGATTGGCGGTACCTTACGGATATTCTGGAGAGGTGGGGGTGCGGTAAATACTTTCTTAACCTCATATCGGCTCTTTATTCTAATCCTTCGGCTCAGGTGCGTCTGTTGGGCAGATATTCTAACAAGTTTGGTATTGGTAGGGGGACAAGACAGGGGTGCCCATTATCTCCACTTCTTTTTGCCATAGCCATAGAAACTTTAGCCATTGCCTTACGTTCTAACCCCGACATTAGGGGGGTCAGGTGCGGGTCTGGCGAACATAAATGTGCCCTCTATGCGGATGACCTTCTTCTTTTTGTTACATCGCCCCTGACCTCTATGCCCATCATTAATCGGACTTTATTAGATTTTAGTAAGATCTCGGGACTCCGGGTCAATATGGAGAAATCTTTAGCCCTGAATGTTACGCTACCTACCGATGTGCTAGCACAACTTTCGAATAATTTTACCTTCTCCTGGGCACAATCCCAGCTTCCATACTTGGGAATAAAACTCACTTCAGATATACACACTCTATTCAAAGCTAATTATCCCTACATGGCGCAAAAATGCAGAGAGGATTTAGTACGTTGGTCTGGTTGTGGCATCTCCTGGATGGGTAGGATTAATGCGGTGAAAATGACACTTCTACCACGTCTATTGTACTTGTTCCGCTCGCTCCCAATTCCAGTCCCCAAAACATTCCTTGACAAAATACAAACGGATATAGTGAGGTTTGTCTGGGGGAAGAAAGGCTATAGGTGCTCCTCAGCCACACTCTACCGATTGAAATCTCAAGGAGGGTTGGGCCTTCCCAATTTATGGGGTTATTATCAAGCGGCACAACTGGCCCATATATCAATGGATTTCTCGGTTTCTGTAAAACCAGACTGGTTATTGATGGAAAGGCAATCTATTCCCCACCACACAATAGATTTCCTGATGGGATGTTGTCCCAAACGCAGACCAGCGATTCTAGCTCCCACTCTCTCGCATTCATTGGCGCTTTGTTCCAACCTATTCAAACGGGGCTCTTTGATCTCTCCACTGAAACCTCTGACTCACATTTTTCATAACGGGGATTTTCCTCCGGGGGAAAATATAGAAGCTTTTAAATGGTGGACGGATAAGGGGTTATACAGAATCGGACACTTCTTTTCCCCTTCCGGCCCTCTTTCTTTATCACATTGCAAAAAGAAACTAGATATGCCTGATTCGGAAATGTTCAGATTCACACAAATTTCACACTTTTTGAATTCCATTTGGACTTCAAAACCTCTTCCTCCTTTTATAACGCAATATGAGCAATGGTGTGCACAGGTCACGGACCAGAGGGGGGGGCATTTCCCTGATTTACGCGGCTCTCATGGGGAAGGACAACAAACCCCCCTATGCTCTCGCGTGGGAAGCTGATTTGGACAGCTCATGGGATTTGAAACAGTGGTTCGGAGCCTCGATGAGAGCTCACAAAGGTATACTTAATATTTCGCTAATAGAGGCAGGTATCAAAGTACTGTTTCGATGGTACTATGTTCCTTCCAGGCTGGCAAGAATTTTTCCGGGTTCCTCACCAGGGTGTTTCAGAGGATGTGATCTGGGAGGAGATATGTTTCATATCTGGTGGTCCTGTCCACGCATCCGTTCCTTCTGGAGGAAAGTGTTTCGTACAGTTAGTTCAATTACGGGGACCGCTGTACTACCACACCCCAGTTTAGCCTTACTTAATCTTTCCATCCCGGCTTTGTCCAAACATTTACAGCAATTAGCGTTTTTTGTTTTCCTTGGGGCTAAAATTACGTTAGCTAAGGCCTGGAAGAAACATACAGTTTCGTACAAGATGTTCAGATCCAAGGTAACATGGATTATGGTGCAAGAACAAATAGTGGCCAAGTGGCATGACAAAACGGAAAGATTCCGGTTGATCTGGGAACCTTGGGCGACATTGTGTAATATCTCTCTTATTCCAGGAGTGCAGCCGGGTGCTTTGTCTTCTAGGACAGGTAACATTTGATTCAGCTTTTTACACTGCCTTTCTTTCTCCTCTCCCCCCTTTTTTTCCCCCCTGTTTTTGTTTCCCTTTTTCTCACGTTTTCTCTCTTCTCTTCTTCTTCACCTCCCTTGGTGTTTTGGGATGGGCCCCAATTGGGGTTCTAAGGGAGATGGCAGCGATGTTGTTGGCCGGTCTTGGCCCGATATTTCTCTGGGCATCCCAGGTTTCTGAACTTTGTTGAGATGGGTGGGGGGGTGTCCTGGTCTTGGCGGGCGGGCCTAGCCCTTGGTTTGCAGCTTGATCCCGTTTGGGGCACCAGGGGGTCCGTGGCTCGTGTGCTTTGATTAGACATATCACCCCACGGGGGCATAATTGCTTGGTATGGGTACAAGATAATACTAATGTTTTTCAATGTACTTCCTGTTGGCTTTATTGTTTAATTTGTCAATATTCTGATCTAGAGACATATATGTCTAGCTCTGCGTAGCCTATGTATGAGTGGATTTAGCTTGTATTGTATTGAGGAGTATTTTCCTTTTTTTTTGTTCTGTTCTGATGCAAATCTTCAATAAACATTATTAAATTTAAATGGAGAGACCAATATTATTTTGCCACTAAATTAACATTTGGCTCCAAGAGCAGCCCCTGGCTGTTAGACACGTTCGCACAGTCTCTTGCTTGGATCCTTCGGCACAAGGCCTGTTGTCAGCAAGTTATCCATTACCTGGATGACTTTCTATTGATTGAACAGCCGGGCATACCTCCAAGGGACCTTGGTAAGTTAAGGACCGTCTTTGGGAATCTCATCGTCCCCATCGCCGAACATAAGGTTGACGGGCCCGCACAATTTATCACCTTCCTCGGAGTCAATCTCGACACCAGCACCATGCAGGCCAGCCTGCCCCTCGACAAACTGACCCGCATCAGGGCAGTCCTCCACGAATTCACCTGCACCAGGGGATGTACAAAGAGGCAGCTACAGGCACTATTAGGCATGCTCAACTTTGCCATGCGAATAATTCCACAAGGTCGCTCCTTTATCTCAGGCCTGTTGGTCTGCCTTTCTCAGGCACAAGACCCGGATCAAGTCCTTAGCCTGGACATCGCAGCCATAGCAGACTTATCAATGTGGGACGAGTTCCTGTCCACCTGGAACGGTATCTCCCTGTTCATCCCGTCCATCTCACCTCTCTCGCCACAGGTAGTAACAGATGCCGCAGCCTCCACAGGATTTGCGGCTATTTTTGGCCACCATTGGTTCGCCGGACCCTGGCCTTCTCAAATACTCTTGATCCCTGTGTTTAGTCAGTCTTCATCCCTTTTCGAGCTCTACCCCATTGTAGCAGCCGCCCAGCTCTGGGGTCATACCTGGACAGGACAAACCGTAGGTTTTACCACTGATAACCAGGCCACAGCCGAAATTATCAACAAAGGCAGGTCTAAGTCTCTCTCCGTGATGTCCTTCCTTCGCAGGCTGGTGCAGCTGTCTCTGCGACATCACTTTAATGTATACTGCACGTTTATCCCAGGAAAGTACAACCTTGCAGCTGACGCAATGTCCCGTTTTAATTTCCTGTCCTTCTTCCGGCAGGTTCCTGGAGCAGATACGGTGTCAGCTCCTATACCACATTGGTCTCAGTTGACCCTGGACTAGATCCGCATCTACATGGAGCCACTCGGCTCATCAACCGATCACTCGCAGACAACACTCTGAAAGCCTACCAGGTAGCCTGGAAAGCGTTCAATGCATTTCTGGTTGCCTCCTCAGTAGGCACCCCAACAGATGCCAGGCATATACTAGCCTTCACCTCGTACTGCCATAGTCAACTGGCCTTGTCCTTCAACACCATTCGGTTATACGTAGCTGGCATACAGCACTACCTCTCATTACAGGATCCTACCAAACCATCCATCTTCTCGTCTCACTCTATCCGAGCCGTCCTGCACAGCATTCTGAAACAGCAACCATTAGACAAGGTCAAACGGCTCCCCATCATCAGTTCCATCTTCAGGGACATGTCCACCATGCTTATCAGCTACCCCTTCGGTGTTCTCCCCAGTCTGGTCATACAGGCGGCCATTTATCTAGCCTACTATGGCTTTCTACGGCCCAGCGAGTTCACCCATAACAGCACACACAGTCCAGTCCTTCGCAGATGTCATCTGATCCGTCACCAGGACCACTTCATTCTCCACCTCTCGGTAACCAAGACTCAGCAGGCAGGCACCGGCGTAGATATCCACCTCTACAAAACCAACACACGCCTAGTGCCCGGTCGCTGTACTTTCGCAGTTACTCTCTCTACTACCCGAGCTCCCGGACTCTAGTCCTCTGTTGCCCTTCCCGGTCAAACCATTAATGAACCGCCAGTTCATTAAGCATGTAAGGATTCTCCTCCGCAATTTGCTCCTCAATCCCGGTGAGTACTCCGGCCATTCCTTCCGCATCGGAGCAGCTTCATCCGCATCCCGGCACGGGGTCCCGGACCACGTCATCAAAAGATTGGGCAGGTGGAAATCGGCCTGCTTCGCTCGATACATCCCTAACCCACAGGTAGAAATGTCTCGGGCATTCACCCAACTGGCTCAATAAAGATAAAGCTGAAAACAATGAAACTCTCTTACCCCTACCTAAGTGTTTTTGCCCCCTTATTTTGGTATACCGTCCATTAGACCAGGGCACACTTTCAGGTTCATTTCATATAGGGTATCTTATGATAAACTAGTATTGTTCAGATACGTATCGGCCATAGGGCTTCGGCCATAAGTAAGAAGGCCAGTATGGTGGCCTGAATTTATGGGAGGAGCCCGGGGGGTATTTAACCAGCCCACTCGCCTGTGGTCTTTGTCGGTTTCCTGTGCGCAATACCCACCCTCCCATCCCCTTTTTAGGGCATTTCTCAAAACATTTCTCTTCAAACTCATTCATTTCTAATCATTGGGTATGCCCCCTTATTTTGGTATACCGTCCATTAGACCAGGGCACACTTTCAGGTCCATTTCATATAGGGTATCTTATGATAAACTAGTATTGTTCAGATACGTATCGGCCATAGGGCTTCGGCCATAAATAAATATATAATACCCATAACTCATTGGCATAATTGTATCAAAATATATAACAATAAGTTCATTATTATTATTATACACGATTTATGCAGCGCTTTACAATGTATAGAGGGGACACACAATTACAGTACAGTTCAATAAAAAAGGAATGAGGGAGGGATTTCATAAAAATATTTGTGTAGCAGACAATCTGTGATCTTCCGTTATTTTATATATTTGTGCAGTGAAGATTTCGGTGCAGCCACCACCATTCCCCAGTGGACAGACTTTCACTTTGCAAAGATGGACCTCAGTGGTCTACTAACACCACTGAGTCGGTAACAACTCCCACAAGACATCAATCTCCTTCAACGCGTTCCTTTCTGAAGTGCTCCTCATCTAGTAAAAGATAAGAAACATTGCACAGTTCTATCTGTTGTTTAAAACACTTTATTAAAAAAAAAATTGAAAACTCACATGAGACTGCGCTCTGGTATCGTGCACCAGATATGTTCCGCTCATACAGGTTAAGGTGGAACATTTACAGGTAAGTGCCATTGCTTATTGCCCATCATGTCTAGGGGATTTCAGAAGAGGCTGTTTCACTTACCTGATTCCTTGCTACAGCTTGCTCCAGTGCTCTCCCCTTCTACCCGAAGTTCTGGTCTGTGGCCACACCCTCTGCATCATCACGTACAATGCAGGGGCATTAGCCCTGTACTGTGCATTTACATACCTCCCATAACCACTTAAAGTGGTTGTAAACCCTTACCACCTAGATTAAGGCTTATCTGTAGGTCCAAGAAATATCTCCTAAACCTATACGGTTTAGGAGATATTTGCCCGAAGACAGCGGCGCACAGGCGCACTGAGCGCGGCATTTCCAACAACGGAGTTGCCGCGAGTGTCGGCTCCCGTGCGCATGCGCGGGAGTGACGTCATCGCGGCTCCGCCGAATGACAGTGGCGGAGCTGCGAGACCCCACCGAAAAGATGGATGCGCCGGACTACAGGGGACAGCAGTGACATCGCTGGCTCCTGTGTCAGGTAAGTGACACATAATGGGCTACTATGCGATGCATAGTAGTCCATTATGCTTTGCCTTTGCAGGGAATGAAAGAGGAAGTAAACTCATCAGGGTTTACTTCCTCTTTAAGGACTGAGCTTCTTGCAGAGATTTGTTGTTTTTTGTTGTTTTTTTTTTTGCTAGAAAATTACTTAGAACCCCCAAATATTATACATTTTTTTTCTAACACCCTAGAGAATAAAATGGCGGTCATTGCAATACTTTTTGTCACACCGTATTTGCGCAGCGGTCTTACAAGTGAACTTTTTTTTGGAAAAATACATTTTTTTTTAATTAAAAAATAAAGACAACAGTAAAGTTAGCCCAAATTTTATATTGTGAAAGATAATGTTACACCGAGTAAATTGATACCCAACATGTCACGCTCATGCATCACATAGTAGCCCATTATGTTTTACTTACCTCACACAGGAGCCAGCGATGTCACCACTGTCCCCTGTAGGACGGAGTGTCCATCTTCTTCCGGGTATCGCTGCTCCAGCCACTCACTGCGCCGGAGCAGCGATGATGTCACTCCGGCGCATATCGCCCTTAGCAGCGGCATGCCCAGTGCGCCTGCGCTGCTGTCTACGGTGCTTTCTTTTTGTATATATCTGCTAAACCTACATTTCTTGGACCTAAAGGGAAGCCTTAATCTAGGCTTACCTGTAGGTCAAAGTGGTTTGTAAGGGTTTATGACCACTTTAAGCTTTATCTTGAAATGCTCTAAACCAGAACTGTTTGAATAGTGCTAGTATATTTCAACTTCTGTCATATGCCTGCTTGGCTTGAAAGTGTTTAACACAGATATTGTCTGGTTGTAAAGGCATGGAATTTTGTTTTACCTTAATGCACGTGCACCCTCATAGGAAGCAGCTTCCTATCGTGGCACACGGAGTAGAGGAGGAGCCAAGAGCACCAGTAAAGAACCCCTGAAGAGAGGGTTTTGTGCAATGGTTTTTCACAGAGCAGGTAAGTATAGCATGTTTGTTATTTAAAAAAAAAAAAGTGTCTTTATAACTGCTTTTAAAGTTAGAATTGCTATAGTATATAGTATGTATTTCCTTGAAAACATGCTGGCAGCTATTGTATTTAAAGGGTTCATTGCAGAGTTAAATGACCCTCATTGACAATCATTTTAAAGTGGTTGTAAACCCTTACAACACACTTTGACCTACAGGTACGCCTAGATTAAGGCTTACCTGTAGGTCCAAGAAATATCTCCTAAACCTACATGATTTAGGAGATATTTGCCGAAAGACAGGCACCGCTGTCTACGGCACATGCGCCGTAGACAGCGGCGCGCAGGCGCACTGAGCGCGCCGTGGTCAACGGCGGTATGCCGCGAGTGGCGGCTCCCGTGCGCATGCGCGGGAGTGACGTCATCGTGGCTTCGCCGAATGACAGCGCCGGAGCAGCGAGACTCACTGAGAAGATGGATGCTCCGGACTACAGGGGACAGTGGTGACTTCGCTGGCTCCTGTGTCAGGTAAGTGACACATAATGGGCTACTATGCGATGCATAGTAGTCCATTATGCTTTACCTTTGCAGGGAATGAAAGAGGAAGTAAACTGATCAGGGTTTACTTCCTCTTTAAGTCTGCTGGCACTTAGATTGTTGTCCCTGTGAGCTGAAAAATCTCTGTGCAACGTGAGGTTGAGAATTCTATCATCACATGCTGACAACAGTGGTGGAATTTTAAACTGCTGCCGCCACAGAGAGTGCACCAACCGTGTACAGCTGCATCTTCTTTTCTCGATAGGTGGCTGTATGTAGTAGCTGCTGGTCCCGGGAGAGTACTGTAATTACTGTGCAGACCCTGTCCTTATATGTTCCTTTCTGGCCTGTTCAATATTCCTCTTAAAGCATTTTGTTTTATCTGTTCAATAGGTGCTGAAAAAAAACATGTTGATTGTATCAGACGAATCTCAAGGAGTCCAATCAACCCTTCCTTTTCTCCTGAACTACACAGCAATTGCATGTAGTAAAGATGAGGATAGGAGGGAAAAATCTGTAATTGAACAAACTAAGCAGACACTGAGATCATATCTTGCTATTTCTTGTTTTTTTCCATCCATAAAAAAAGGCACTGATAGAACATGTAGACTTGTAGTCACAGCCAGGAACATGCAGAAGAGGATGTCAATGCAAGGTCCATAAAGACATTGATGAGCGAGTTTGGGGTGGAGGAACTTGGTCCTGACCTCAACCCAATAGAGCACCTTACAGCGGAGATTGTGAGCCAGGCCTTCTTGTCCAATATCAGTGCCTGATCTCACAAATACGCTTCTGGAAGAATGGTCAAACATTCCCATAGACACACTCCTAAACCTTGTGGACTGCCTTCCCAGAGGAGTTGAAGATGCTATAGCTGCAAAGGGGGGGCCAACTCAATATTACCCTACAGACTAAGACTGGGATGCCATAAATATTCATGAGCGTGTAAAGGCAGGCATACCAATACTTTTGGTAATAATATATATATATATATATATATATATATATATATATATATATATATATAATATTTAATTTACTTAAAAGAAAGGGAAAGAGATCTACAGTACATGCCTACATGGGGAGTAGCTCTTTACATTTTGTATAGATGACAAGTACGCTTTAGTCACCCTGAGTAGCTCTGAGAGGTTCAGCAGGCAAGCCAAAGCCACCTGCTTGTGTACCCAAACACAGAGCAGTTCTTGGACCTCTGCCCTGCTGGTCTGCCAACTCTTCCATCTGTCTGTTATTCCCAAACACCAGCCCGTGCGGCTTAGTACAAGCTTTAGAATTAGCATCCTCAATGTCTGCAGATTTATGCTCAAGGGGGAGTTTCTCTGCTGCCAGCAACAGGTAGAACTGAATTTTCTCAGCGTACTGGCAGAATATAGTCCAAACCATTCTGCAGAGCTAATGCTTTCTGGGCCAGCAACTGATAGAATAAAAGCAAGCGTTTATGTATGCTCAGTGAATACTCATTTCAATTGTTAATATAATATTACATTTTAATTTGGTATTCTTTTTACAATTCCCTTTCCTCATCGTGCTGCTTGTGTTTTGCATAGAGCAGGTAAAGATTGGAACTCATGTTTATTCAGTTTGCGACCCTATTGGGAATTCCTGCTTCCGGGATCAGTGATACCTTCTCATGCCATGACTAGGGTTGTACTAAATTAAGAGTTTATATTTCTTTGAAAGTACAATAAAATCTGGAGGTTTTAGTGAAATTTTGCTATTTTATTGACATGCATTGGAAGAAAAGAGAAACAAAAAAGATGGTCTTTGGTAGTTTATAAGGGCGAGAAGGGCTTTAAATGTTCCCTAGAGGTAACATTTAGAGATTCCAGTGAACTTTTCCCATTTTGGCAACATGCATTGGAATAAAAGACAAGCACAATTCAGGTGGCCTCACATGCATGTGTAGTACTAACCCCCGAAGGAGCTGCCAGTTATTTTTGGGCTTACCATTACCTTCCGCTTCTTCTTGTTGCACGTCTAGGGGACGTCCCCTGGTAGATGGCCCAGTAACTTGAGACTGACAATAGATCCACTTGAATGGATTTTATTTGCAAACTTCAACCACTGAACGGTCTTTTAACTTGGGATCAGAGGGTTGGGAAGGAATTCAGGTACTCTCAATGTCAAAGTCTATAAACGTTAAAGAACTTGCTTACTTTGACTGCATCCAGAGAATAGCCATTCACAGCTGGATGATCACTCGAGTTGGACAGTCCCTCTCTCACAAGGCCTAGCAGCCAACAAGGTGTTTACTCAGGAACAAAGTCTTTGTCACAGAGGGTTGTTGCAGAACACGTAGGAAACTAAGCTGTAGAACACTTGTAGGATACCTGGATCTTTCAGCCTACTTGGCGATATCCACAAGACCGGACTCTTTTGGTTACTTCAGCCCTTCCAGGCTCTTGTTAAGAAAACCAACCCGTATGTGGTGTTCTTCTAAAGAGTCCTCCCCTGGAATGCTCGAAGTCCAATGGGTCTCTCCCGGACCGGAGACTGCTCCCATCCACCTCAGAATCCTTCCTTAGATTCCATGCCTTGGGCTAGCCAGCCCAGAGGCATTAAAGTCGGGTGAAACCACACCCAAGGCCATAGCCTTCCTGGGGGCTGGTCAGGACCAGGACCATGTAATCAGAACTTCATACTGGACCGGAACCCTGAACCACAAATACCCTCTCCCAGAGGGCACAGCGAGAGGGCTACTCCCACTGACCTGACTCCAAAAGAGAGTAACTTAAGCGCCTGACCAGACCATAGTTCCACGCCTGCCACAAGAGACAGTGCCCCCTGCGGCCAGGCTGAACATCTCACAGTCTAGTCAGACTGGCACAGAAGTCAAATTTAGACAAATAGACACAAACCAAACTGTAGTTTGGGTAAAGTAAAATTTTGAAAACACATAGCATGTGCTCTTCAGGATCCCGCCGCTACACATGTAACACATACTAAGGTCAAATTAAACAAGAGCCAATTAACCACTTCAATACAGGGCACTTTCACCCCCTTCCTGCCCAAGCCAAGTTTCAGATTTCAGCGCTGTTGCACTTTGAATGACAATTACCCAGTCATGCAGTGCTGTACCAAAACAACATTTTTAGAATTTATTTTACACAGAGATTTCTTATGGTGGAATTTATTCACCACCGAGTTGTTTTTTCTTTTGCTAAACAGAAAAAAAAAGGTTTTCTTTCTTTCTGTTACAAAATGTTGTAAATAAGTAATTTTTCTGATGAGGCTGCACTGACGGGCACTGATCAGGCGGCACTGATCGGTACTGATGAGGAGGCACTAATATGCAGCACTGATAGGCAGCAAAGATATGCAGCACTGATGGGCACTGATATGCGGCACTGATGGGCACTGATAGGTGTTAATACTGGGCACTGATGGCCAGCCTTTATGGGCACTGACGGACACTGATAAGAAGCACTGATGGGCACTGATAAGCAGTATTGATGGGCACTAATAGATGGCATTGATAAGCAGCACTGACGAGCAGGCACTGACAAGCTTCATAGATGGACACTGAAAGGCAGCACTGATGGGCACTGATTGGCATCACTGGTGGGTACTGATTGGCACCATTGGGGGGCACTGATTGTCATCACTGGTGGACATAGGTGGGCATCACTGGTGGGTACTGACAGGTATCACTGATGGGACTCCACTGATACTCAATGCACTGATTACCAGTGCAGACCCCTCCGTCAAGAGAGCCGCTTATCAGCTCTTTACTAGTCACGCCCTGTTAGCGTGAATAGAGGAATGCCAATAACCGGAACTTCCTATTTACACTGTGATCAATTGTAATTGGACACAGCTGATCACATGGTAAAGAGCCTATGTTATAGGCGCTTTACCATGATCAGAGATGCAGTGTGTACAAGCAACACACAGTACCACCAATCGCCTTGCTGCGTGTCCCTGGGGGGGGGGGGGGGGCGTACATGAGCAGCATGTTGTGAAGGATGTCACATGACGCCCAGTCACAACAATGAAACCCCCGCCTGGTCATCATTTTGCCATATGCTTTGCGGGAAGGTGTTAACCTACCAGTTTTAGGACCGAGTTCACCTGTTGGTGGCACTGTGGTGCTCGTAGTAGTAAGCTGTAGTTTTAATGTCCACCAGCAGGTGTCTCCCAGCAGCCAGCAGAGAGGGTACTTCAGTTCCACTTTTGCTACTGTTTCTTGTCTCAGTGTTTTGGCTGCTCCTGCTTTGTACCCTGTTTGTCGTGCTGCTGCCTGACTCTGTAGCCATTTACCATTGTCCTTGCCCTGCTGTATCTAAAATACTGCTGCCTTGTTCCCATCCCAGTTTTGTTTTCCCCCTTCCTATCTGCTCCCTGCTCTCCCCTGCATTATGTGTTTCTTATTTGCACATTTGTATATGTATAGTTAAGCGTAGTTAGGATTGCTGATTAGGCATTTATTATTTCGTTTTGCTTTTCATGCATCCTTATGTTTATTGTTTGCTGGTTTGTGATTATCTTTCATTCACTGTAAATAAATCACACTTTAAAGATATACATACATGGTCTAGTCCCAGTTTCCTTGTGTAGCTGCATATATCTGGTCACCTCCTGTGCTGATTCCTGACAACCTGCATATTTTTCTTTTTTTTTTTTTGAAGCGTGGGAGGAAACACATGCTAGCATTGGGAGAACATGCAAATTCCATACAGATAATGGCATTGTTGGGATTCAAACCAATGACTCTAATGCTTCCTCATAAGTTATGTTTTTTTCACACACAAAATAAAAAAAAAGCAAATTTGATGCGTCTATAAATACAAAGAATGCTAATTTAAATAAAGTAAACTACCCTTAATCCCCCCCCCCCTTATTTTTTCTTCATTTGGGTTTGAGACATCTTTTCAACCCACTATACACCAAGGATCTCGCCCTGACAGTGGAATGTGCCTGAGAGTTTAACTGAAATAAGCAGACAGGGGAAGTGTGGACCTTGCAGTCTGCTGGGGGGTCATCTCCCGTGGCCCTGTGGGTAGTGGTGTTGCACTATATATATTGCTAGAGCGTTTATATCGTTTTTGGCTATTCTGCTCAACAAGTGCTGTCTGCTGAAACAGAGAGAAGTGATTGATTAGTGTGGTCTGCTCAGTGTGCTCTTGTGCTGCTCATGCCGTCTTGATGTTTCACACTGCTCCAATAGCAAGAACAGGGGTGGACTGACAACTCATGGGGCCCCCGGGCAATAGGAGATTATGGGGCCCCCGGGCAATAGGAGATTTTGGGACCCCACAGTATACACAAACACACACACACAGTATACAATCACACAGTATACACAGACATGTTTCTATTGGCTGAGAAGGTACTGGAGAGGTGGGGCAGCTATAATCTCTGGATTTTTAGACCAAAAGGATGTCGGTAAGGGACATTTCAGAGACAGATATAAAAAAAACACAGATTTTTACAAAATGTCCCTGGTTTTACTGAGGCTGGCAACCCTGATGGGGCCCCCTAGTGGCTCGGGGCCCTCGGGCAGTGGCCGAATGATCAGTCCACCCCTGAGCAAGAAGGCATATTGGACAGTGGGAGGAAACCTAACAGGAAAGAGCATAGATGTAGATACAGCCCTGGCTCATTAAAAGTGGAGGTGCTCGAGGGAATGCTGGTTGACTGTATTTATATTTGATGAACCAAGGGACAAGTAAATATCCTGGTGAGTTATTTTTGGAGAATTTTTATTAATTTATTACAGGTACTTATATAGCGCCGTCAATTACGCAGCGCTTTACATATACAGTATATTGCATATTCACATCAGTCCCTTCCCTTAAGGAGTGTATAATCTAAAGTCCTTAAAGTGGATCCAAAGGCAGAAGGTTTTATTATCGCAATGCATTCTCCAGGCAGGTAGTGCCGTGGTTGAGATTTAAACTGGCAACCATAGTGCTGCTGGGCGGAAGTGTTAACCACTTAGCTACTGTATAAGACTAGTGATATTGTTTGGTGTCACTATGAGTGGTACTCTTTAGGCTTTATGCTTTACTGAAAAAGCCCATAAGATTAAATCTGAAGAAAGCCAAATATGTCTGGGCCTAGAAGAACAAAAATAAACAGCATCCTGAGATTAATAGTTCTTTTGCATTTGGAGAGCAACAGGTAAAGAAAGATTACCCTCGCGCCACAGTAATTATAGAAAAAAGGAAAGTACACAAAATTAATAAAAAAACAAAAAGGATTATGGTTGCAGCAAAGCACCGACAGGGGTTCAAACCCTCCCCTGAGTGAGTAAAAACCAAAAGTATAAAAGTGGTGTTGCGCTCCTTAATTAACTATATCAATAAATATGTGAAGTACACAGTGTACAAAAAATTAAAAGTGAATATTCCTACAAATGCTTAACTATAAACACATAATTTAACATCCAAAAGGTGCATTAAATAAAGTGCATTTAGGTGCCAGGGTAGATATATAATATATCCAAAGTGCACAGATTACAGTGATAACAGGATCTACAACGTGACTAAGAACACTCGATAGTGTAATATCCAAAAGGTGCAACAAGGAGAAAAATATATATATAGCAATAAAAATATAAAAAGTATAAAAAATTAAATATAAAAAATATAATAAAAAATATTATATAAAGTATATTCCACAGTCCGTATTGAATCATGCACTGAGTGGATTTCTTTCAGTGCATGATTCAATACGGACTGTGGAATATACTTTATATAATATTTTTTATTATATTTTTTATATTTAATTTTTTATACTTTTTATATTTTTATTGCTATATATATATTTTTCTCCTTGTTGCACCTTTTGGATATTACACTATCGAGTGTTCTTAGTCACGTTGTAGATCCTGTTATCACTGTAATCTGTGCACTTTGGATATATTATATATCTACCCTGGCACCTAAATGCACTTTATTTAATGCACCTTTTGGATGTTAAATTATGTGTTTATAGTTAAGCATTTGTAGGAATATTCACTTTTAATTTTTTGTACACTGTGTACTTCACATATTTATTGATATAGTTAATTAAGGAGCGCAACACCACTTTTATACTTTTGGAGAGCAACAGGTACCTAAGACACATGGTAGGCAAAGAAAATAAAAATCTGATTTCCACTTAAATGACCTACATTTTTTATTCTGGCAGTGACTCATTTTGTTTTCTAGCACAGCAAACATATCTGAATTCACGATACTATTCAGAGAAAACTTGTCACTGAATATGTAACAGTCCCAAGCTACTTTGCAGTTTATAATGGACCGTGGCGCAGTGAATTCCACCACTTCTGTGGCTATTTCTAGTTAGGCAGGCTGGATTACTAGCCTGAGAAAGAGATTCTGTAAGGCAGCCGTGTGCTACTGTGCATGGATACCGAGGAAGCAGTTTCCTTGGTAATGGTAACTATGTAAAGATCTTGGAATTGTCTGGCTGTTTATATTGAGAAGATTTATGAAACTATTTAGGTTTTCTATCATCTCTTTAACATTCTTTAACACCAATGATGTGGCCCCCCTTATATTTGAAGGACAGTAAACTGGCCCTTTGCTCTTAAAGAATAATTCCAGCTAAATAGCTGAAAAACAATAACTATATGCAGGCTGTAGATTTTTTTCTTCCCCCTGGGGGTTCAGCCATGGGCACCCAGAATAGATTAATTGGGAGGTGCAAACTGTGGGTGTTCAAAATTGCACCAACAGTGGGAGAGCATTAAAACTGGAGCCAACTCATCCTGTAGACCAGGGGTCTCCAAACTTTCAAACAAAGGGCCAGTTTACTGTCCTTCAAATATAAGGGGGGCCACATCATTGGTGTCAGTGGAAGAAATAGTGCCCTATCATTAGTGTCAGTGGGAGAAATAGAGCCCCATCATTGGTGTCAGTGGGAGGAATATTGCGCCATCATTGCAATTAGGGGGAGGAATAGTGCCCCATCATTGGTGTCAGTGGGAGGAATAGAGCGCCATCATTGGTGTCACTGGTAGGAATATTGCCCCATCCTTGAAATTAAGGAGGAGGAATAGTTCCCCATCATTGGTGTCAGTGGGAGGAATGGTGTGCGCAAATGGTGTCAGTGGGAGGAATAGTGCCCCATCCTTGAAATTAGGGGGAGGAATAGTGCCTCATCATTGGTGTCAGTGGGAGGAATGGTGCGCAAATGGTGTCAGTGGGAGGAATGGTGCACAAATGGTGTCAGTGGGAAGAATAGTGCCCCATCATTGGTGGTAGTGGGAGAAATAGCGTGCAAATGGTGTCAGTGGGAGGAATGGTGCACAAATGGTGTCAGTGGGAGGAATAGTTCCCCATCATTGGTGGTAGTGGGAGAAATGGCATGCAAATGGTGTCAGTGAGAGAAATAGTTCCACATCATTGGTGGTAGTGGGAGAAATAGTGCCCCATCGTTAGTGTCAGTGGGAGGAATAATGCCCCATCATTAGTGTCAGTGGGAGGAATAATGCCCCATCATTGGTGTCAGTGGGAGGAATTATGCCCCATAATTATTAAAAGCAAAAGGCTGCATCTGGCCCACGGCTGAAGTTTGGAGACCACTGGTGTAGACGATTACATGTGCCACAGTCTTTGTAAAAATATCCTTTAATAAAACTATACCACAAGCCAGTGTTTAAACAACACATACAAACCTCAACACATGTAAAAAATGTTTTTATTACAAAAGAAGATTTTCATAAACATAGTCAGTAAAAGCTGCTCCAGGTAAGTGAGTCTCTAGTTAATCCCCATACACACTAGTCGGGTGCTATCCCAGCTCGCTTGCTGTGTATCATTACGCAAATGATTCCAGACGGCTGCACTTCCAAAAATCCTCCTTATTGAAGCTTAGTGACATGTGGTTAACAGATGGAGCAGAGGACAAGGAGGTAGACGCGTTTCACGCAAATGTTAGTGCTTTGTCATATCCTCATTACCCTGGTAATGACTAAGTGCTAACATTTGTGCAAAACGCGTCTACCTCCTTGTCCTCTGCTCCATCTGTTAACCACCTGTCACTAAGCTTCAATAAGGAGGATTTTTGGAAGTGCAGAATCATTTTCTTTATAAAACATAGTCAGCGAGTGACCTTTGAGCCCTCAGCAAACATTGTAAAATATAAAGAGAGCAGGAGTCAGGAATATGTCATATACATACAGAGTGCAGTGGTCAGG
The DNA here is from genome assembly GCF_037356315.1 of Lithobates pipiens. NCBI lineage: Eukaryota > Metazoa > Chordata > Amphibia > Anura > Ranidae > Lithobates > Lithobates pipiens. The sequence goes on from NW_027507784.1 coordinate 63,250,276, forward strand.
AGAATGAAATACACAGCATAGTACTAGTACATGTATCATAGTACATAGTATAAAGGTCAGGAGCTGGGAATGTGTAACGCACTATGCAATATGCAGCTTCACAGCCTGCTTCCCACTGTGCATGCGCCTGCCGTACTGCCCTTTGTAAATGATCTTGCCGTCTTCTGATACCTGTGATATGTCCCAGAATGTTGCAGGCAGGGGGAGGGGAGGAGAACTTCTGCTCAGATCACTGTGATGTGGGTACCTGTCAAAACTAGGTACCCACTCCCCCCCCCCCCCAAAATACAAAATAAAATCCAAATGTGGCAGAGGAGGAGGAATCACAACAGTAAGCAAGCTGTTCATGAATGGAAAACCATTTATAACAGGTTTTTTTCATTGTTAACAATCCTAACATGCATACATTGTGACCAATCATAGTTATCACATGATAGCCGATTACCAAATACTGGTACTAGTGATCCATGAACACAGCGGTCACAGGAGAAGCACATTAAGTGTGTCCTAGGGGCGTGTTGCTAACTGTGGGAGGCGTGGCTGTGTTTTACAGATCACTGATCTCTGCTCCAATCACAGGGAGTAGAGATCAGTGTCACTGTTGCTAGGCAGAACAGGCAGATGCTTGTTTAGCATCTCCCCGTTCTTCCTCTCCGTGAGGCGATTGCGGGTATCCCTGCGGCGATCGAGGGCACGCGTGCCCCGCCGCCTCTTAAAGGGCAACGTACAGGTACGTGATTTTGCGATTTTGCCTGTACGTGCCCTTCTGTCAATGTATATTGGCGTGAGGCGGTCAGGAAGCAGTTAAACACTTAAGGAATCGCCATCATTATTTGTCGGCTCATACATGGCGATTTGTGGGTGTGCGCACGTGCCCACTGGTCAGCTGGGGAGCCAATCAGCGGGTGGGGCAGATTTGATGTCCGCCGGCCACCCCTGATCATTCATCGTAGTGATAGAAAGGGGATTTACCTGTGTAAACAAGGCAAATCTCCATTCTGACAGGGGAGATCACACAGATCCTGTCTTCCCGCTAAGCAGGAAGACGGATCTGTGTATTTCCCCAGTCACACAGTCCCCCACACAATTCGTTAACACACTGAGGGGACACAGTTAACCCCTTGATCGCCTCTAGTGTTAACTCCTTCCCTGCCAGTGTCATTAGTACAATAACAGTGCATATTTTTTATCACTGATTAATGTAATAATGTCACTGGTTCCCAAAAAAGTGTCAAAAATGTCAGGTGTCCGGTCTATCCGCCGCAATTTTGCAGTCCCGCTAAAAATCACTGATCACCACCATTACTAGTAAAAACAAATAAATAATAAAAATGCCATAAATCTATCTTCTATTTTATAGATGCCATAACTTTTGTGCAAACCAATCAATATACGCTTATTGGCCTAAACTGATGAAGAATTTTTTTTATTTATTTATTTATTTTTGGGATGTTTGTTATAGCAAAAAGTAAAAAATATTGGTTTTTTTTTCAAATTTTCTGTCTTTTTTTTGTTTATAGAGCAAAAAAAAATTGGAGAGGTGATCAAATACCACCAAAAGAAAGCTCTATTTGTGGGGAAAAATGGACATCAATTTTGTTTGGGTAGGTCGTCGCACCAATGCGCAATTGTCAGTTAAAGTGGTGCAGAGCCGTATCACAAAAAATGGCCTGGTCAAAAATCCCACCAAAAGAAAGCTCTATTTTTGTAAAAATAAATTATATAAGTTACATTTGGGTACAGTGTTGCACGATCGTGAAATTGCCAGTTAAAGTAGCGCAGTGCTGAATAGCAAAAAACGGCCTGGTCATGAAGGAGGTAAAACCTTCCTGAGGTCAAGTGGTTAATAAGAACGAAAGCATTAGTACATCATTTTACTAACAAAACATTACTACCTTGTTTACCTACTACTGTGTTATTAAGCCTATCTTTAAAATATCTTCATAAATAGATATATCTTTATTATAGCAACACCCTACACTGTTATTGTCTGTGTTGTAGAAACGGGGAAATTTGTATCATCATTTTTGTAAATAATTATCCTAAGTATATTTCCAGTTTAAACATTCTTTCTTCCAACATAAACAGTGAAGTGATAAATGTTTCAAGAATGACTGTTGGTATACAAATGACTAATTGAAGTTGCGTCTAAATAAAAGGTTAAGTAATTCATTTAGCTTAATAAAAATTAAAACGCAAATTACAAGAAGTCCTCTGAATGTTTGGTTATGAATTATTTCAGTGTGATATATGACAGGTATACTTCTTTTAAAGGCCAACACATCGTTTTCACAATCCAGTACAGCGGGTGACAATGGGGGTTATTTACGAAAGGCAAATCCAGTTTGCAATGCAAGCGCACTTGAAAGTGCAGTCGCTCTAAATCTAAGGGGTAGATCTGAAATGAGGGGAAGCTCTGCTGATTTTATCATCCAATCATGTGCAAGCTAAAATGTTGTTTTTTATTTTCCATGCATGTCCCCTTCGGCTCTACAGCAAATTTACTTCCAAGCAGGGGTCAAGTCCTAGGGAAAAAAGTGTGGGAACTCCCACCCAAGATCCACTCCCCCACCAAAAAAAAATTAAAAAAAATAGGACATCGGGGCACAGCAGGGCACGGGGCATATCAAGGCATGGGACACATCAGGCCACATGGCACATCAGGGCACGGGGCACATTATGGCACAGCAGGGCACATTATTGCACATCAGAGCACATTATGGGGCACATCAGGGCACGGGGCACATAACACATCAAGGCATGGGGCACCTTATGGCACATTATGGGGCACATCAGGGCACATTATGGGGCACATTGGGGCACATAGCACCTCAGGGCACATTATGGGGCACATAGCACATCAGGGCACATAGCAGATAAGGGCATGGGGCACATCAGGGCATGGGACACATCAGGCCACATGGCACATCAGGGTATGGGGGAAACAGTGGCACATTATGGCACATCAGGGCACATTATGGCACATCATGGCACATTATGGGGCACATAGCACATCAGCGCACATAGCACATAAGGGTGAGGGGCACATCAGGCCACATGGCACATCAGGGCACATCAGGGAACATTATGGCACATTATGGGGCACATAGCACATCAGGGCATATTATAGGGCACATAGCACATCAGGGCACATAGCACATAAGGGCATGGGGCACATGGGGGCATGGGGCACATCAGGCCACATGGCACATCAGGGCATGGGAAATGTTGGCACATGGGGGCACATCAGGGCACATTATGTATCACATAGCACATCAATGCACATTATGGCACATCAGGGCACATTATGGGGCACATAGCACATCAGGGCACATTATGGCACATCAGGGCACATAGCACATCAGGGCACATTATGGCACATCAGGGCACATAGCACATCAAGGCACATAGCACATAAGGGCACGGGGCACATCAGGCCACATGGCACATCAGGGCATGGGGCACATCAGGGCACATTATGGGGCACAGTGGGGCACATAGGACATCAGGGCAGGGGGCACATTACGGCATGGGGCACATCAGGGCACATAATGGGGCACAGTGGGGCACATAGGACATCAGGGCAGGGGGCACATTACGGCATGGGGCACATCAGGGCACATAATGGGGCACAGTGGGGCACATAGGACATCAGGGCAGGGGGCACATTACGGCATGGGGCACATAATGGGGCACAGTGGACATCAGGGCAGGGGGCACATTACGGCATGGGGCACATCAGGGCACATAATGGGGCACAGTGGGGCACATAGGACATCAGGGCAAGGGGCACATTACGGCATGGGGCACATAGGAAATCAGGGCAGGGGGCACATTAGGGCATGGGGCACATAGCACACCAGGGGGCACATTATAGGGCACATCGTCATCTTACCAGGCAGTATGCAGAGTAGCACAGGAAGCGTTTGGCTGTAGTAAGTTCTCCCTCACTTCACACAGTGCTGTTCACTCCCCGGTGGCCCCCCTCTCTTCTCGTCTATCGCCATTGGCTAGTGACATCATCTGGGATAGACCATAGACGAGAAGAGAGGGGGGGGCGCCGGGGAGCGAACAGCGCTGTGTGAAGTGAGGGAGAGCTTACTACAGCCAAACGCTTCCTGCGATACTCTGCATACATCTCATTCAGGCGGCTCGAGTCCTGCAAAGGGAACGGCGTTCCCGCTGTGAAAATAGTGCAGGGACGCCATTCCCACGCGTTCCCGCAGGACTCGAGCCCTGCTTCCAAGTGCACTTGTAGTGCAAAGTGGAGTTTACTTTAGTAAATAACCTCCAATGCAATCGTTTGGATTGCGGTCCCTAATTAACCTCCCTGGCGGTGATCCCGAGTCTGGCTCGGGTTGGGATTTCAGTGCCATAAGCGGTAACCCCGAGCCAGACTCGGGATCGCATCGCTGGATACAGGGAGAAGTTACTTACCTTGTCCCCTGGATCCAGCGATGTCCTCCATACTGTGTGTGCAAGCTGTCCTCCGCTCGATTCACACATTGCCCGAGTGCCGCCGAGCTCCGATCCCTGCGACGTTACGGTGCACGGGAGCGGAGATTGGCGCCAAATTAAAAAAAGTAAAAACACACAAAACACACACAGTACTGTAATCTTACAGATTACAGTACTGTATAAAAAAATTACACACCCCCTTTGTCCCTAGTGGTCTGTCCAGTGCCCTGCATGCAGTTTTATATTATAAATACTGTTTTTTCTGCCTGGAATTTGGAGATTGTCCATAGCAACCAAAAAGTGTCCCTTTATGTCAAAATTGATTTTAGACCAACTAGAAAACAGCAATAATAAATTAGAATCACTTGCAGAATTGAGCGATAGCGATTTGTGGGGAAATTCGCCATCAAACACTAAATCTAATGACAGCGACAATTCTGCAAATGAGCAAATTTCAGTGTTTTTGGATTTGATTACATTATTAAATAATTTTTATTATTATTTATTATATTATAAATTTTATCATACCCGGGATGTCTGCTAGACTGTGGTTTGAACAGATTTAAGAGTTATTCCTAAGGCCGCGTACACACGCGGGGACTGTTCGCTCAACTTTGTTCGTCAAACAGTTTCAGCGGACAGTCCGCTCAAAATTAGCATGGACGGACTTGGCCACACACGACGAACGAACAGTCCGCTGAAACCGTGCGCGATGACGTACGTCACGTACGACGGGACTAGAAATAGGAAGTCCAAGACACAGCAAAGCACCCTTTGGGCTCCTTCTGCTGACTTTGCGTTAGTAGAAGTTTGGTTAGAGACGATTCGCGCTTTTCAGACTTCAGCTTAATTTGTCCGTTCGCTGCGGCGCAGTCTACCTGTGAGGTTTGTATCTGTCTTTCGGTACGCGTGGATCAGTTGTACCTGTTATTAGGCGCTTCTGGTCCGCTCGTTTCTGGGTTTCAGGTCGTTCTTCATAGGTCTGGCTGTTCTTCAGTGCGTTCAGTTGAGCTTGTCTGTCCAGCCGACCGTTTCAAAGCCATGGAGTGTGGACGTACTCGGGAACGAGTTTGTGCTATATTGGGGCTTGGTGTTGGGGTTAATACTTTGACCCGAGCCCAGTCTGTGAACAGGGTGAGGAGGAGTTCATGGACAAAGAATTGGTTGCGCCAGCGTGGAACAGGGTGAGGAGGAGTTCATGGACAAAGAATTGGTTGCGCCAGCGTGACCAATTCTCGCATATGCCTTTACTCCGTGAGATCCGTGAGAATAATCCTGATGATTTCAGGAATTATCTCAGGATGACGGACCCCGTTTTTCACCGTCTGCTGGCTTTGCTGACCCCTTATATCAGCAGGCAGGATACCTGCATGCGGCAAGCCATCACTCCGGAGCAGAGGCTCGTCGCCACGTTGCGCTACTTGGCGACAGGGAGAAGCCTTCAGGACCTCAAGTTCTCGACAGGCATCTCCCCCCAGGCTCTGGGTATCATTATTCCAGAGACCTGTTCTGCCATTATTCGGGTCCTGCAGAAGGAATATATGAAGGTAAGTTTGTTCTTTTAATATTGCATTATATGCATTATATGCATTGTATGTTTGTATTCATTTCATCATGACTTTTAATATCCATGACAGGAATATGATGTGAATGTCCCCTTTATATGAATGCATGCATTTTTTTTTTTTTTTTTTTTATTTAAATGGGTTTTTTATATTTTTTTTTTTTTTTTGTGTAATTTTTTTTAGCTTTTTACCTTTTTTGTGTCTCACATGCATATTTGCTTTCATTAACGTCCTCAGCATTCAATCCTGGCCCCATATACACCCACAGCCGAGACTGTTTGTTTTTCTCTATAATTCATATTGTCAGCTCCATTGTACTATTTTACTTGCCCCCCCACCCTTTGTATACTCTTTATATACACCCTGTGTGTGTAGAGAGAGAGAGAGAGAGAGAGAGATATAGATATATAGAGATATATAGAGATATATAGATATATAGAGATATATAGAGATATATAGATATATATATAGAGATATATAGAGATATATAGAGATATATAGAGATATATAGAGATACATAGATATATAGAGATACATAGATATATAGAGATATATAGAGATATATAGATATATATATATAGAGATATATAGAGATATATAGATATATAGATATGGATTGTCAACTCATTAATTATTCCCCCCACTCAAATTGCTTGCAGGTGTTGGATACTTAGTAATTAGTCCCCCCACCCCACTCAAATTGCTTGCAGGTGTTGGATACTTAGTAATTAGTCCCCCCACCCCACTCAAATTGCTTGCAGGTGTTGTATACTTAGTAATTAGTCCCCCCACCCCACTCAAATTGCTTGCAGGTGTTGTATACTTAGTAATTAGTCCCCCCACCCCACTCAAATTGCTTGCAGGTGTTGGATACTTAGTAATTAGTCCCCCCACCCCACTCAAATTGCTTGCAGGTGTTGGATACTTAGTAATTAGTCCCCCCACCCCACTTACCCACCTAATTTATGTCCCCTGGTCCATCAGAGGGCTGATTAATCTGTGAATTGGTCCGCCTACTTTTTTTTTTTTTTTTTGGGCTGAAAACAAATTTGCAATATTTCTGTTTAACTGTTCTTCCAAAATGTTTTAGAATTTTATTTGTTATGAATTGTTTTTATTTAATGACTAATTTTTTTTTGTTTTATGTGTTTGACTCCCCAGCTTCCTTCCACGCCACAGGAATGGCAGACTGTGGCTTCCCAGTTCGCTGCCCGTTGGGACTTCCCCAACTGCGGAGGGGCCATCGACGGGAAACATGTGAGGATTGTGCCCCCACCCCATTCGGGGTCCTACTATTGGAATTATAAGGGGTTCCATAGTGTGGTGCTAATGGCGGTGGTGTCGGCACAATGTGACTTTCTTTATGTGGATGTGGGGAAGAACGGCCGGATGTCTGACGGAGGAGTCTTTAGGCAGACCGAGTTCTGCCACCGTCTTACCACTGGTGGCCTGGACTTGCCACCAGATGCCGAGAATGTGGAGGGGCTCCCGTTTGTTTTTCTGGCTGATGAAGCGTTCGGTCTGAGTGAACATCTTATGAGACCCTTCCCCCAAAGGACCCTCACCCCGGAGAGGAGGATTTTTAATTACCGGCTGGCCAGAGCAAGAAGGGTTGTGGAGAGTGCCTTTGGCATTATGGCCAGCCGGTTCCATCTGTTACTGACAGCCATCAACCTGGCAGAATATAAACTGAACTATGTTATTCTGTGCTGCTGCATTCTGCACAATTTTCTAAGGAAACTTTCAGGTAACCAGTACCTGCAGCCTATTGGGCCTGAGGCCGGACTCAGGCTTCCAGAACTGACAGGGCTGGATCATGCCCTTCCTGGCTTAGCCCCCCAAACAGCACGTGAGGTGCGTGACCGCTATGTCAGCTATTTTAATGGTAGGGGGGCTATTCCAATGCCAGCTGACCAATAAAAATCAATTTTTCTTGAAATATGTCTTGTCTGTTCAAATTTTGAAGTTTGGTTCTTGTTTGCTTTTCACGTTGCTTGTATCCTACATTGTCCTAATTCAGGGATATGCAATTGGCCAACCTCCGGCTGGTGCAAAACTGCAAGTCAATCATGCCTCTGGGTCTCATGCTTGTGGCTGTCAGTCTTGCTATGCTTCATGGGACTTGTAGTTCTGCAACAGCTGGATTTCCACTAATTGCATATTCCTGTCCTAGTGCATTTGTATAGCAAAGTGGTTTTTGACAATAGGAAATAAGGCCCTTTGTGACAGAAAACACAAAATGACTTCCCAAACTGGTATTGAGTATTGAAAGAAGTAGACACACACACATCTTTTTTTTTTGACTTTTTAATAGTGCACATTCCAACCAGTGCCTCTTATTTAGATCTTTTTTTTTTTTTTTTTGTGTCTTTTTTTTTTTTTTTTTTTTTTTTATAAATTCTTTTTTTTTTTTTTTCTTTTTTTTTCTTTTTTGGTAAACATAGAAATATATAGATATATCAAAAATACAATTATCACAAAAATAAAAAAATAAAATCAGATTTTTAACTATTTACATAAAACAAGGGGTAAAGCCAAATTTTGAAGATGCACACCAAAAATTGGTAATGTCAACATGTGCTATGTACCATCATGAGTGATCAATGGACGTGTTTGGTGTGTGCAATCCCTTCCTCTCACATACTAGAATGAGGAAGGGTTTGCAAACACCAAATGCGTCCATTGCGATCCTCTGATGGCACATAGCACATGTTGACACACCGTGTGCATCTTCAAAATTTGGCCTCTAAAAACTCTGTTTTTAAAACATTAAAAACGTTTTTACAAGGGAATGAAGAACATGATCGATTGGGTTTTAGGGAAAAGGGGCTTAGATTCTCCCTAAAACATCGATCATGTTCTTCATTCCCTGCCTCATAGTGACCAGTTCTCTTTGGATGTTGAGAATCTGGTTCTCCATCCGGTCAATCTGCCCATTCCAGGCCATGATGTCACCAATTAGCCTCTGGGCACTGTCCGCTAAAAATGGCTCCGCGGCTTCTCCTACCACAACCAGATCATCACCTAAAAACATGTGTAGATAAAAAATTGGTTAAAATATACAGCCATTAATTGTTTACCTTAAGCTGGGTTGTCAGACACTCACTTTCACTTTGTGGGGTGTGTAACTCCACCTGCTCTTCCTCCTCCACATCTAGCCCTGGGCTGGGCTCATCCAGTGGAGCTACGGAGCTTGGTCCAGCGGAGGATACCGAGCTTGGCTGCTCCCTCTCGGACACTGGGCTGGGCAGCTCCAATACTGATGCGGGGCTGGGGCTAAGTGCCCAATCAGGGTGGCGAGGTCGGGGGGTCCTGGGCTGCTCCGCCTCTTGTCTGAGTCTTTGTTCCCCTATGAGAATGAAAAAAAAAAAAAACTTTTAAGCATAGTGATATTTGAGTTCAGAAATTTGAATATGAAACATTGGTTTGAAGTGGTGTACAATTATTAGTGGTTATTACAAGATCCTAGTTTAATACATCCTTAAAATGATTTTTTTTTAGTTAGGCTGTGTTCAGACTGCTGCGATGTGCGAACGCTGCAAATCTACTGTGGTTTCACGCATCGCATGCGCAGTTCGCACTGCCCTATGTGACCTGCTGGGAGTATCAGTGTAAAGTTTTATTGACACCTCCAAATTAGTTCTCATTTCACAGTGCAATCTTTAAACTCAGTAATGGTAGGTTATCCTCGCGCTATAGTGGTAAAGTTAGAGCAGGTTGGTGTGGTTGCAGCAAAAAACACCGATAGAGGTGCAAACCCTCCCCTCAAAGTGACAGTAAATAAGAAATAGATGGTGTTGCGCTCCACACCAAATAAATTAAGTCTAATAACACAATTACTAAATAATCGCATAAAATCTTGAAAACGCACTTATGTGATTAAATTTAAAATCACTAAATAATCGCATAAAATCTTGAAAACGTGCTCATGCGATTAAAATTCCATTAATTCTAAGATAAATACCAAGTGAATAATACAGTGCTTGAAATAAAACTATTTCCTACTAATATTCATAAAATGAAAAATGATCTATATAATCGTGATAAAGTGACAAGAAAAGAATCGCAAATCTTAAAATTGTCAAAAGAATCGTGACATCAAACAAATCTGTGTCAGTCCATGAAAGTGCATCCAAGTGCCAGCATGTGTGCAGAAAAAAATATATATGATAATAAATACACAATAAAAATATATAAAACGGTGTGTGAAAAAAATTATTAGCGCAGAATACAAAAGATAATAGTCCAGCAAACGTGATAAAAAATGTCTCTAAATAAGTATAAAAAAGCTAAATCACAAAGTTCATGCAGAAAATGAAATAAATCCACGCTGTGCTATGTGAAGAAATTAATCCTATGAACAACCCCGGGATGATTCCACCAGTGATTTTGCAGCTCCTTAAACGTGGGTGCTCACACACTGAGTGCAGTGGGTACCTTACCTCACTGCTGTCAGTAAGACAGCAAAATGCTCCAGTGCAACAGTTGTGTCCTCAAATGGGGTGTATATCCTCAGTGGGTGTAGGGGAACTTCAACACTTTGCGGTGTATATCCTAAATGTAGTATGGGCGCCCCCAAAACCTTTTCCTCCAGATATTCCGCAAGGGATCGCAAGTCAGACCCAAGAAAGAAAGAGGGGGGGCTCCAATGGTGAAGTACGTTCACACAAATACTTTATTATAAAAAGGAACTAAGTCCTGGGTACTCACATTTATGCAGTAAAAATCAAACGTTTTTTCCACTAACAAACAACGAACGGCTTCCTCGTTCGTACCCCGGACGTCACTTCCGGTATCCTCCTAGGTCAATCCTACGCGTATCGTCATTGATCACGTGACTTCATCAGGGACTAGTGCATAGGAGGTGGACGAACGTTTAAATAGTCTTTCTAATTGGCGGCCATTTTCCTGTAGTCAATCCTATTTAATACTATTCGCGGGCACGACTCTAGTTACACGGCCATTTTCTAATAGACTACATTATCGACCGGTTCTGTGCGCTTCACGGTCGTGTTTTCTATAGGTACTAGAATAGTCTATTCGTATATTAGGTAGATCTGTGTCCGCTTGCCTGACCTAAAGCCCAATTGGGACACCCGGTGGTTGTGTTTATTCAAACAATAACCCGGGATCTCCCTAATTGTATGACTACGAATAGCATTCTTGATGTCAATAGCAATGTGAACACATTCACTTGCTATTGGAACGACGGGACCGCAGTTCGTTCGTGAGCTGGTTTAAAATTAAAAATGTATTGTAATAAAAAATACATAAAAAATTATAAAAAATGGCTTGAGATAGAGGGTAATATGCAAATTATTAAATATTCTTTAATTGGTAAAAAACATAGTGAATCTAAATCTATCATATAAAATATTAAAATATTGGTACTAGTTAATTTGTGAGTAAAATATCTAGAATAGTGTGACATAATATTTTTAAAATAAAAATAAAGTGCTCCCGACAATTAGTTGAGCGATAATCAAGATATCAAAAGGACGCATATATATGCGATTTGGGGGATGGATGCCGGAAATGAGGTCCAGAGTTCCAAAAATTCCCTTTCAGTATATCATTGTAGAATACAGTAACAGGCAAGATGTTATATGTCATAGTGCTATTAAATATATAAAATTCAAATTCATAATAAAATATCTAAAATTACCTAAAAATCGCTGATAAAACAGTTAAGATCAAATTCTATATTGAGTCCTTGAGGTGTAAAAGTATCTAAGGTAAAAATCCATTTAGATTCTAGCTGACTGAGCATTCTCACTTTATGCCCCCCCCCTCCAATGCTTTCTGTAGGGCTCAATCCCCCAAAATGTGAGGTGGGTGGGATCTTTATTATGGTGTGTTAGAAAATGTTTTGACACACTGTGTTTGTCAAATCCATTAATTATATTTTTGACATGTTCCTTTATGCGAACCCTCAGAGGTCTCTTGGTGCGGCCTACATACTGTAGGCCGCAACTGCATTGTAGGACATAAACAGCCCCTTCAGTGTTACAGCAAATAAACTCTTTAATATCGTAGGAATTCCCAGTGCTTGTGGAGCTAAATTTGAATCTTTTTTCGGGTGGGCATTTTGTTTTTGTACACGCAAAACACCGCTTGCATGGAAAAAAGCCCTTTCCTGTGAAAAAAGTCACACCATTGTATGGTGGGTCAGGAACATTCCTGACGATCTTATCCCTCAATGTTGGTGCCCTTTTGTACACAAACTTGGGAAATTGGGGTAGAAGGTCTTTTAGATGCACATCTGAGCGTAAAATATACCAGTATTTTTTAATAATTGCCTCTATTTTCTTATATTGGGCATTATAATTCAGAATGATTGGTACTTTGCCTGCTTCCAGCTTGGGGATTTGTTTGTCTTTAATCATCTCCATGCGATCCATATTTTTAACTTCTAAGATCTTCATTCTAATTTCTTCGTCCTTATATCCTTTATTTGTGAACCTGTGACCAATCTTCTCTGCTTGTGTCAAATATTCTTCAGTTTTTGTGCAATTTCTGCGCAATCGCATCAGCTGCCCTTTTGGAATGTTGCACAACCAGTTTTTGTGGTGGCAGCTCATGATTGGCAAATAACTGTTTTTGTCCACATTCTTAAAGTGCGTTCTTGTGCGTAAAGTTTCATTTTCTTGTAGGATTTCTAGGTCAAGAAAAGAGATGGATTCACTATTAACTACCCATGATAATTTGATATTTCTGTCATTGCGATTCAGTGTCTCCAGGAATACAGTTAGGCTATCTATGTCTCCTTTCCAGAGTATGAGGATGTCATCTATATACCTCTTATATAGTATTAGCTCTTCAGGTTTGCCAGGTAGTACCACATCCTCTTCCCATTGAGACATATAAAGGCAAGCTACACTGGGCGCAAACTTCGCTCCCATCGCAACTCCAGTTTTTTGGTAGTAATACTCGCGATCATACCAAAAATAGCTGTTCTTGAGGCAAAAGTCCAAGCATTTCACTAAGTATTTTCGCTGTACGCATGGCAAAGTACTGTATTTCCTTAGGCCCCACTTCACTGCCTCACACGCTTGATGGTGTAGGATAATTGTATATAATGACGAGACGTCTGCAGATGCCATAATCCATGGGCCTTCCTCTTTTGGTAGTCCTTCCAAGATTTGTAATACTTGTTTGGTATCTCTGAGGTACGCTTTTGTTTGTTTGACTACTGGTTGAAGATATTTATCAATATATTCCCCCATTCTAGAGGTTAAAGAGTCGATCCCATAAACTATGGGTCTTGGGGGCGGGTCCGCTTTATCCTTATGGATCTTGGGAAGTGAGTAAATAATCGGGGTCCTACATGCCTCGGGGATCAGATACTTCGCTTCTTTTTTATTCAAGATGTTTCTCTTTAATCCCAGATGCACCACCTGTTCCAGCTCCTTTCTACATTTAAACACTGGGTTCTTAGGTAATTTAGTGTAGGTAACACTGTCTGACAGTAATTTTGTCATACTGTTCTTATACTGTATTTTAGAGAGGATTACAATCCCTCCCCCTTTATCAGCAGGTCGGATGACTATGTCCTTCCTCTTTGTTAGTTTTCTGATACCACTCTTTATATGTTTAGGTTCCTCCAGTTTCTTAATTCTTAAATCTTTCAAGTCTTGTAAAACCACTTTTTTAAAAACTTCAATATGTCTGTTGTTCGAAATCAAAGGGTTAAAAACTGATTTGTTTCTTAATTCACTCCGTATGATATCTTGATCCTCATTCTGAATTCGCTTTTTAATCGGGTTACCGGCCAGGTATTTTTTAATATTCAAGGTCCTTACATACTTCTGTATTCCTACATATGTTTCAAATTTATCTAAATTCTTTGTCGGGGCATATTTGAGACCTTTATCTAGTACGCCAATCTCTTCTTGGGATAGGGGGAGGCCACTCAAGTTGAAGATCCCCTCACCTTTTAATCTCTTCTTTGCCTGTATTCTTTTTCCGGACCTCTTCCCTCTCTTCTTACAGGACTTCTTCTTTGATCCCACTGATCGTTTAGGCGTCTTGGTGGGTGATTCTCCATGCCCCTCCCTAAAAAAGGCCTGCTTTGATACTGGTCCTGGTAGTAGCCATGGGATCTCCCATCTCCGTTTTCCTCATAATGGTCCCTTAGGGGAGCATAATAGTTGTTTGTAGGTATTGGATAGCGTCCATCGGGATAGGGGTAATCGCGCGGTGTGCCCCAATTATCTCTATGACCAGTCCCATAATTATGTGGGGGGGTCCTTCCTCGTTGGCCCTGCGTTCCTTGGGGTGGGCCTCTATTTTCCCTTTGATCCCTAGGGTCATATGGTGGCTTATTGTAGTTGCCATTCTGTGTCCTTCTCTGGTTATTATTTTTCCAGTAAGGCTTCTTACCCCCATTATGTGGTGTTTGGTTTGAGTAGGGCGGTCTCCTCTCAGCTCTTTGTGGTGTGGAGTAGTTGTGGTCATTTTCTCTCTCATTACCCCTTGGGGCCCTAGATGGTTCTACCAGATTTCCAGTTTGTAGATCACTTTGCTCTGATCTGTATTGGATATTCCCAGGTTGTGTAGTTCTCTCTGGGGTGGAGAATGTAGAGATCGGATCCAAATTACCTCTCTGTCTCTGCCATTTAAAAACATCATCGTTTTTAAAATCATTAATATCCCTTGTGTACTTCTTGCTTTTCCTAGTCTGGACTTCTTTGTCCTTCTTGGCTAGGTCTTTATTCAATTGTGACATGAGTGAAGTGAGCTCAGGCTTATCCTTATGTGTTTCCAGTTCCCCTTTTATCTCTCCTATGGTCTGATCTATTTTCTTTAATTTCCTCTGTTTTCTTTTGAGTAGGAAAGTGAGTAATTCTAAACCTTTTGTGTTAAAGAAAGAAAACCATTCATCGATCGACTCCTGGTCAACCAAACCATCGTTTGGTGTAATGTCCCATCTGAGTCTTCTCGGCACTATGCTATCTTTCTGGTACTGCTCAAAAGTGGTTATGTCCCACCATAGGCTCACTTTTTTCTCCATGTTGTGGCCCAACTTCCGCATCAGACTCTCCAAACCCCCATTTTTTATTGTATTGGAGTCTGAGCTATTAAATACTTGTTCTAGATCGATTTTCCTTTTTTCCATAAAAGAAAATACCTCCATTATGGCTGCAAGGATATATGGGAGAGTGAGTCAAAATTAGTAATGGTAGGTTATCCTCGCGCTATAGTGGTAAAGTTAGAGCAGGTTGGTGTGGTTGCAGCAAAAAACACCGATAGAGGTGCAAACCCTCCCCTCAAAGTGACAGTAAATAAGAAATAGATGGTGTTGCGCTCCACACCAAATAAATTAAGTCTAATAACACAATTACTAAATAATCGCATAAAATCTTGAAAACGCACTTATGTGATTAAAATTAAAATCACTAAATAATCGCATAAAATCTTGAAAACGTGCTCATGCGATTAAAATTCCATTAATTCTAAGATAAATACCAAGTGAATAATACAGTGCTTGAAATAAAACTATTTCCTACTAATATTCATAAAATGAAAAATGATCTATATAATCGTGATAAAGTGACAAGAAAAGAATCGCAAATCTTAAAATTGTCAAAAGAATCGTGACATCAAACAAATCTGTGTCAGTCCATGAAAGTGCATCCAAGTGCCAGCATGTGTGCAGAAAAAAATATATATGATAATAAATACACAATAAAAATATATAAAACGGTGTGTGAAAAAAATTAGATAGCCTAACTGTATTCCTGGAGACACTGGATCGCAATGACAGAAATATCAAATTATCATGGGTAGTTAATAGTGAATCCATCTCTTTTCTTGACCTAGAAATCCTACAAGAAAATGAAACTTTACGCACAAGAACGCACTTTAAGAATGTGGACAAAAACAGTTATTTGCCAATCATGAGCTGCCACCACAAAAACTGGTTGTGCAACATTCCAAAAGGGCAGCTGATGCGATTGCGCAGAAATTGCACAAAAACTGAAGAATATTTGACACAAGCAGAGAAGATTGGTCACAGGTTCACAAATAAAGGATATAAGGACGAAGAAATTAGAATGAAGATCTTAGAAGTTAAAAATATGGATCGCATGGAGATGATTAAAGACAAACAAATCCCCAAGCTGGAAGCAGGCAAAGTACCAATCATTCTGAATTATAATGCCCAATATAAGAAAATAGAGGCAATTATTAAAAAATACTGGTATATTTTACGCTCAGATGTGCATCTAAAAGACCTTCTACCCCAATTTCCCAAGTTCGTGTACAAAAGGGCACCAACATTGAGGGATAAGATCGTCAGGAATGTTCCTGACCCACCATACAATGGTGTGACTTTTTTCACAGGAAAGGGCTTTTTTCCATGCAAGCGGTGTTTTGCGTGTACAAAAACAAAATGCCCACCCGAAAAAAGATTCAAATTTAGCTCCACAAGCACTGGGAATTCCTACGATATTAAAGAGTTTATTTGCTGTAACACTGAAGGGGCTGTTTATGTCCTACAATGCAGTTGCGGCCTACAGTATGTAGGCCGCACCAAGAGACCTCTGAGGGTTCGCATAAAGGAACATGTCAAAAATATAATTAATGGATTTGACAAACACAGTGTGTCAAAACATTTTCTAACACACCATAATAAAGATCCCACCCACCTCACATTTTGGGGGATTGAGCCCTACAGAAAGCATTGGAGGGGGGGGGCATAAAGTGAGAACGCTCAGTCAGCTAGAATCTAAATGGATTTTTACCTTAGATACTTTTACACCTCAAGGACTCAATATAGAATTTGATCTTAACTGTTTTATCAGCGATTTTTAGGTAATTTTAGATATTTTATTATGAATTTGAATTTTATATATTTAATAGCACTATGACATATAACATCTTGCCTGTTACTGTATTCTACAATGATATACTGAAAGGGAATTTTTGGAACTCTGGACCTCATTTCCGGCATCCATCCCCCAAATCGCATATATATGCGTCCTTTTGATATCTTGATTATCGCTCAACTAATTGTCGGGAGCACTTTATTTTTATTTTAAAAATATTATGTCACACTATTCTAGATATTTTACTCACAAATTAACTAGTACCAATATTTTAATATTTTATATGATAGATTTAGATTCACTATGTTTTTTACCAATTAAAGAATATTTAATAATTTGCATATTACCCTCTATCTCAAGCCATTTTTTATAATTTTTTATGTATTTTTTATTACAATACATTTTTAATTTTAAACCAGCTCACGAACGAACTGCGGTCCCGTCGTTCCAATAGCAAGTGAATGTGTTCACATTGCTATTGACATCAAGAATGCTATTCGTAGTCATACAATTAGGGAGATCCCGGGTTATTGTTTGAATAAACACAACCACCGGGTGTCCCAATTGGGCTTTAGGTCAGGCAAGCGGACACAGATCTACCTAATATACGAATAGACTATTCTAGTACCTATAGAAAACACGACCGTGAAGCGCACAGAACCGGTCGATAATGTAGTCTATTAGAAAATGGCCGTGTAACTAGAGTCGTGCCCGCGAATAGTATTAAATAGGATTGACTACAGGAAAATGGCCGCCAATTAGAAAGACTATTTAAACGTTCGTCCACCTCCTGTGCACTAGTCCCTGATGAAGTCACGTGATCAATGACGATACGCGTAGGATTGGCCTAGGAGGATACCGGAAGTGACGTCCGGGGTACGAACGAGGAAGCCGTTCGTTGTTTGTTAGTGGAAAAAACGTTTGATTTTTACTGCATAAATGTGAGTACCCAGGACTTAGTTCCTTTTTATAATAAAGTATTTGTGTGAACGTACTTCACCATTGGAGCCCCCCCTCTTTCTTTCTTGGGTCTGACTTGCGATCCCTTGCGGAATATCTGGAGGAAAAGGTTTTGGGGGCGCCCATACTACATTTAGGATATACACCGCAAAGTGTTGAAGTTCCCCTACACCCACTGAGGATATACACCCCATTTGAGGACACAACTGTTGCACTGGAGCATTTTGCTGTCTTACTGACAGCAGTGAGGTAAGGTACCCACTGCACTCAGTGTGTGAGCACCCACGTTTAAGGAGCTGCAAAATCACTGGTGGAATCATCCCGGGGTTGTTCATAGGATTAATTTCTTCACATAGCACAGCGTGGATTTATTTCATTTTCTGCATGAACTTTGTGATTTAGCTTTTTTATACTTATTTAGAGACATTTTTTATCACGTTTGCTGGACTATTATCTTTTGTATTCTGCGATAATAATTTTTTTCACACACTGTTTTATATATTTTTATTGTGTATTTATTATCATATATATTTTTTTCTGCACACATGCTGGCACTTGGATGCACTTTCATGGACTGACACAGATTTGTTTGATGTCACGATTCTTTTGACAATTTTAAGATTTGCGATTCTTTTCTTGTCACTTTATCACGATTATATAGATCATTTTTCATTTTATGAATATTAGTAGGAAATAGTTTTATTTCAAGCACTGTATTATTCACTTGGTATTTATCTTAGAATTAATGGAATTTTAATCGCATGAGCACGTTTTCAAGATTTTATGCGATTATTTAGTGATTTTAATTTTAATCACATAAGTGCGTTTTCAAGATTTTATGCGATTATTTAGTAATTGTGTTATTAGACTTAATTTATTTGGTGTGGAGCGCAACACCATCTATTTCTTATTTACAATCTTTAAACTCGGACAGGAATCGGACCACATGGTGTGAACACCCATGTGATCCGATTCGGCTGTGGACTAAAAAAAGGGCCATGTACAAGTTTGGTCCGGATGCGATGCAAATTCAGCCATACTATATGCATGGCTGAAATCGCATCACACAGAGATCACATGTGATTTGCACTGCAGTGCGGTGCAAATCACATTTGATCTCGTACATTGCAGCAATGTGAACCTAGCCTTTAACCAAACTGTGATACTTTATATCTTTTGTCCAAGTTTCACAGACGGACACACTCGAATCAACGCCTGGAGTACCTGTGTGTGATTATGTCAAAAATGTTCTATGATGTCCCAAACTACACTTATAAAAGTTTCCTAGTCCAGATGTTGAACCAGCATTTTATCTATCTATCTCATTTTTTTAATTGAGTCTACATTGCACTGAATACATTTATGAAACTTTAGTAAAAATTTATATCCTATAAACTGAGCGTGACAATTCAGTTTATCATGAACAATACAAAAAAAATAATAACTAATTAAAATCTAATCCAACACCAGATAAATTTACACCATACACAAATTCATGCTATTTACGCCCACATATACGAACAACTATATGCGCTCATTACGTGAACTATTAACTACACGAACGATCAAATCCGCCAGATTTACATAAACCACCTACACGAACGATTACGATCAAATCCGCCAGATTTACATACACTACCTACACGAACGATTACGATCAAATCCGCCAGATTTACATACACCACCTACACGAACGATTACGATCAAATCCGCCAGATTTACATACACTACCTACACGAACGATTACGATCAAATCTGCCAGATTTACATACACTATCTACACGAACGATTATGTCCGACAGTCACGAGAAACGCGGAGTTTACTCACTTTTTTTCAGGACCTTTTGGATGCGGTAATATTGGTCCGGCTCCCTGGACTTGATATCGGACCATCGTTTCCGGAGCTGGTCCTTGCCTCTTCGTACCCCAAATTTGGTCTCCAAGGTTGTGACTACCTCATCCAAGATGGCGCTTTTCCGGACATTAGGTTTGGGGTACGGGCCATGTTCCCCATCATAATCCTCCCTTTTTAAGATAGCCACCATCTCCACCATCTCTTCAAAGGCCATATTGGTGGCCTTATATCTCCTCCTTGCTCCGGAAGCATGGGGCCCATGGCTTTCCTCCGCGCTGCTCACGCTGCTCATAGAA
Organism: Lithobates pipiens; assembly: GCF_037356315.1. Lineage (NCBI taxonomy): Eukaryota > Metazoa > Chordata > Amphibia > Anura > Ranidae > Lithobates > Lithobates pipiens. Next base: position 63,270,239 of record NW_027507784.1, read on the forward strand.
TTTGCGTCCGCCATTTTCTCCTCTCATTCACCCACAGCGAGACGAGGGTAAAAGGGGCGGGGAAACACGGTCGCAAGGAACGTCAGGGGCGGGCGACGCAGGCGGAGCCTGAGCGCATGCACTGTATATAAAGCGTTACCACGAGGCCGTACGCTTGTCCGAACGGAAGCAGCGAGTGCTACACGCGACGGTAAGATAGTTATCGTTTTATTTTCGTTTAATTTAAAGCCTGCGTTAGGGATGTGCATATTGAATTTTGTTCTTATTGATGTTTAATTGATTTTTATGTGGGTTGGTGGTTGAGTGGGGTTGGTGTTTTGTGTGGTAGTGTGGGGGTGGAGGTGGGTGTATAGGGGGGTGGGGGGGGGTGGGGGTAGTGTGTGTGTGTGTGTGTGTGTGTGTGTGTGTGGACAGGGGGGGGTGGGGTGGGGGGGGTAGTGTTTGTGTGTGTGGGAGGGGTAGTGTGTGTGTGTGTGTGTGTGTGTATGTGTATGGGGCAGTAGTGTGTGTAGTGTGTGTGTGTGTGTGTGGGGGGGGGTAGTGTGTGTGTGTGTGTGTGGGGGGGGTAGTGTGTGTCTGTGTGTGGGGGGGTAGTGTGTGTGTGTGTGGGGGGGGGGGGTAGTGTGTGTGTGTGTGTGTGTGTGTATGTGTATGGGGCAGTAGTGTGTGTAGTGTGTGTGTGTGGGGGGGTAGTGTTTGTGTGTGTGGGAGGGGTAGTGTGTGTGTGTGGGAGGGGTAGTGTGTGTGTGGGAGGGGTAGTGTGTGTGTGTGGGAGGGGTAGTGTGTGTGTGGGAGGGGTAGTGTGTGTGGTGTGTGGTGTGTGTGTGTGTGTGTGTGTGTATATGTGTATGGGGCAGTAGTGTGTAGTGTGTGTGTGTGTGGGGGGGGGGGTAGTGTGTGTGTGGGGGGTAGCGTGTGTAGTAGTGTGTGTCTCGCTGCTGAGGACGTCTCTGACGAAACGCGTACAGCGTCATTACGCACACACGTCACTTCCGGTGCGCCTGGACCCGCTGGAACGCAGCCTGGAACGCACGCCGCGCGTTCAGGGGAATTGTCTCTACGGCGGACCGGCGAGTTGAGAACTTGGGCTGAAGTTAGTGGGAACAAGCCCGATAACTTTTTAAAATTCTTTTAACATTAATGTTTTTTCTTTTTCGGCTTTTTTACCTACGTAGCTCCATTCCTAACCTAAACTAAGCCTGACAAACGGCCCCCAGAGGAGACCACCATTTAACCCCACTGTAGCAAGGGGACTGTAGCACTGGGGGAATAGGGCTTTTTGGGATTAAGTGCAGTTACTCTGCAGACTTATGTAAAGGGCCGTAGGTGATTCTGTTTTTCATTCTGATTTTTATTTTTATTTTTTCCATAACTGGTGGATTTTTGGTACATATATAAAAAATTTTTTTTTGCACTCCGGAATCAGTGCTTTATATTTCCTTATGTTGCATTTGTTCTTTTTACTTTTTATTTATTTTTTATATTTTATATTGTCTCTCTTTTTTTGCTGAAAAAGGGTTGTTACATTACATCTTTTTGAGCCGTATAACACAACTTATACACGGTGTATGCTGATGCATGGTTTGTTAGACTGCATCTTGCATAAAAAAAAACCCCTTTTTTCTGCACAGAGTGTTGTATTAAGCTTTTTTTGTAATAAAGTATTTTTAAGTGGAAACTAGCCTCCTACTATTTCTACACAACTAAAAATACCTGCTTTTAAAGAAGAATATCAGACTGTTCTCCCCTCTTTCCCAATTATAATCAAAAATACTACACCATGAGGGAATTTTCTTTTATTTGAGGAATCACTATTGGATATAAGGACTTACCTGCATCTCTTTAAAAGACCTTGAGAAGGACCCATTGAAGATATAACTGGATGGTGGAATCTTCGGACAAATAGGATACAGATTACAGGCGTATAACCCCCTAGGGGGTGAATGGATCTGGTGAGTGGGGATCCTTGAGGGGGAACAAGCACGAAAGTCACTAATAAAGCGCAGGCAATCTCACGAAAGTCACCTTTCCTGTATTCTGAAGAGGCGTAATTGCATTGATACGGTTATAGAAGACTCAATGTGGACTGAAATATTTTTATGATATTTATATTGTTTATTTCTTACATATATTGGTCTCATTTGACCCTTTCACATTCTCACATGTTCGTGGATTGGTGTATAGACCACTGGATGTAATTGGACTTTTCACATATTTTGTCTTTTTTGATTTTTTGTTTATTGTATATTTTTTTGGATATTACTGCATGAGGAAATCTTGTGCTTCCTCCTTTTACACTTATTAATATAGGGAGATCTGGTGTATTTAATATTTAATAACTAGCACAAAGAATTTGTATGAAAATTGGAGATAGTTTTCTTCCCCAATTAGGAAGAGGTTTGGCACTGGTAAACACTAAAATTTCTGGGGGTTCTTTTCTCCCCTTTTTTTCTGTGTTTTTTTTCTGTGTTTTTTGGCTTTTTGTTTGTGGTTAGGTTTTTCTACGGCAGAGGCCTCTACCAATCACTTTTTATTTTATTTTTCGTATTTATATTTATATCTTTTGATCTGAGATTCTTAAATATTAATGAAACTATATGTAAAATAAGTGGCACTAGCTCACTTAGGTGATACAAAGTGGGGTGCAATCAATTTTTGCCTTGAGTTTAAGGTGTTGGATAAATGGGGTGTTGTTGAGATAAAATACGGAACACGGGTTTAATACACATAGTCCCTGGGGACACGTTAAGGTGATAGATAGACATAAAAGGTTTGAGGAAGCAAAGAGTGTTACTGAAATTAATTGGGTGGAGGTAGCGCCAATAACCTTTAATCAAGAATCATTCCATTAATGCAGGTTGTTTAGTGCAGCCTTTGCATATCAGGGTGGCAGCAACCTCATAAAACAAAGAAAGCTTATACTTAATCTTTTAAACTAATAAGATAAAAATTAGATAGAAGAATTGTAACCAATAAAAAATTATATAGAACACAAGGTTACAGGTATAAACTAACACCTATACATACTCCTGCTGATCAAGACCTATTCCATAGGCGCGGCTTTACTTGTATAAGTAGTGTGTGTCTCGCCTACATTGTCACAATATAGTGTGCATTTGGTCTGACTTTTTTTTTTTTTGTTGTTGTTTTTTTTTTTTTTTTTTCAGAAAATGCAAAGGTATACTGCAGACCCCTTTAAGGAGGAGGCCTTCCTCTCAACATTTCTCGATTTAGTGGAGTCGCACAGCAATCTTTGGGATACAAAACACCCCCAATATTCAAGCCGTGCTGCCCGGAAGAAGACACTGGAGACAGTTTTGGCGTTTGTGAAAACCCGAGTCCCCCAGGCAGACACTGGCTTTGTGAACGCCAAAATTAAGAACCTGCGTAGCGTGTATAGGCGGGAGCAAAGAAAGATCCTAGAGTCCCAAACATCAGGAGCAGCAGCAGGTCAGGTCTATGTTCCTAAGCTGTGGTATTATGACAGGCTGCGTTTTCTGGATGACACGTCAGAAGCCAGGCCGTCACTTTCGACTCTTCCGTCTACCCGTCCCTCCACCCTTCCCTCCGCCTCAGGTGAGCCATCCCTGGAAGATCCAGACCCTTCCTTGCTGGACGAAGTTGATGCGCCCAGCTGGAGCCAGGTATATTTTACTTTCTAAAGTTTGGATTGCTCAAATATTAATGATGTAAAGTTCAATGTTTGAATTGCTTCCAAATCTAGGATTTCATCACAAATTAAATTAGATAGAAGGATACAGTAGTTTACACAAATGTGGCTCAAATCTTGATGAACTGATGGAAAAATGATGGTGTCAAAATGATAGCCTTTTGTATTTCAAGACAAATGTATTTGCAAGTGAGAACTGTAAAATTGTTAGTGATTGATGATTTCAAAATATAGACATATTTTATTTATTGATTTCTTTGTTTTTTTACACAGGATGAGCTCACCCAGGAGGAGGCCGGGACCAGTGGTATGGAGGAGGAGGCCGGGACCAGCCACACGCAGGAGCTAGCTGGGCCCAGCAGGAGTAGGACTGAGAGCCAGGTCCCTCCCCTCCGCCTAGCCAGCAAAAGGCCCAGGAGGATGGGCCGTACAGAGGAGGAGTCCTTGGCGCTTATACGCCAAGCCACACAAATTTTGTCAAAACCCCCCAATCCGGAGGAGGCCTATGCCACTTATCTGGCTAGTAAGCTACAAGAAATGGACAAACCACAGCGAAACTTGTGTGAAGCAATCTTTTTTGATGCCATCCAACGGGGTCTGAAGGGTGAGCTCACACCCACCACTAAGCTTTACAACACAGACCCTACTGCTCCTCCTCCTCCTCCTCCTCCTCCTCCTCCTACCACAACTCCACCACCAGAGGCACAGCCTCCAGCGACGCGTGGAGGGAAGGCTAGACGGAAGAGTCACAAGTGACTGCCTGGCTTCAGTCTGCTCTGAAAGAAGACGCAGGCTGTTGTAGTACCACAGTCTGGGGACATAGATCTCATCTGCTGCTGTTCCTGGTCTTTGGGATTCTAGGACCTGGCTGTGCTCCCTATTTACATGCTACGCAGGTTCGGAATTTTGGTGTCCACTCACTTGATGTGTGCCTGGGGGACAAAAGGCTTCACAAACGTCAAAATTGTCTCCAGTGTTGCCTCCCTCTTGATTTATTTTTGTTCTGAGGAAAAATAAAAATGTATTATTTCAAAAAAATCTTGTATGTTTTTTTTATTTTTATTTTTTTTAAATATTTTTGTAGAATTTTGGCTTAAAAAACAAAGTTTATTTGTGAGTAGGCAGATACATGTCAAAAGACTCTGGGGGTTATTTACAAAACACACGTTCATGTAAATATGCTAACTTCAAGTGCAATTTTTAAAGCACTGCAAGTGCACTTGGAAGTGCAGTCGCTGTAAATTTGAGGCTTAACATTTGAAATGAGGGGAAGCTCTGCTGATTTTGAACATGCAATCATGTGTAAGCTAAAATGCTGGTTTGGGTATCTATCTATCTATCTATCTATCTATCTATCTATCTATCTATCTATCTATCTATCTATCTATCTATCTATCTCTACTTGCATAGTCCTGCTTGGCCAAAAAAAATGCAAGTCCATCTTGTTTCAAACCCCCCACAAAAAATTAAAATAAAATAACAATAGTAGTTCCAAAAATATATAGTAATAGATAAATTCTATTTTTTTTTCAGAAATAAATAAATAAATATATATATATATATATATATATATATATATATATATATATATATATATATATATATATATATATAAAATTTTTTTTTTTTTTTTTAAGATAGACACATATATATATATATATATATATATTTTTTTTTTCTTTTTTCTTTTTATAGGGTTTTTTTTTTTGTTTTTTTTTAAATTTGGAATATATTTTTTCTATAATTGGAAGATTAATCATAGGATGAGGATGAATAAAAACATGTAGTATAACTCTGTGTGAATATAAGCAGCAAAGCTACTTCACTTTTCTTGCATTACGAAGAAGAAAAGAACGGGCTATATTAAAAAACCACAAAATTAGCAGCATGACGAATATGCTAGCTTCAATACGAACACTAGTTTTACAAGACCGAGCGCTTCCGCCCTGTAAATCCTTTCTGAGTATGCGCGGAACTTAGTTTGACGAACAAGCCTACACACGAGCGGACTGTCCGCTCAAACCAAGTTTCAGCGGACAGTTTTTCGGGATTTCCGAAAAACTTTGTTCGTCAAACTGTCCGCTGAAACTGTCCGCTGAAGCCCACACACGAGCGGACTGTCCGCTGAAACACTGTTCAGCGGACAAAGTTGAGCGAACAGTCCCCGCGTGTGTACGCAGCCTAAGAATTGCAGGACTACAATATAAAATGCCAAATTTCCATGCAAAATAATTGTACAGCTTTCAGCACCTAAAATCAGAACTAATCATACCGCCAGGGAGGTTAAGGGACAGATTTACATCAATCCGGCCCTTACAATAAATTCAGCCCTTAGAATAAGGGCTGCATTTACATCTCAGGAAGCATTGCACTATCCCCATCCCCACCCCCAAACCCCTCCCAGACCGACTTTTTTTTTATAAATAAATTACCGCAAAGGTCTAAGAAATGCAAAATGTCAATAAAAAAAAACAGACTAAAATATAAAAGACGAGGTTGCAACAAGTAAATAGATACCCAGCATGTCAACTCTTAAATTTGTGTGCACCTGTGAAAAGGAGACTTACTTCAGTACCCTATATTTTCTATAGTCGATTCTTCAAAAGTCCCCTATAAGTCATCAATTTAGTGTCACGGGCGGTGATATGTAACATTTGTATCATAATCAATGTATTCACATGTAGGTGCCCCTGACGCACGCATTTAAATTCATATGTGTGTATATGTGGGGGGTGGGGAGGCCACATCATTTTTAGGGAGATTTTATGTGCTTGGGTGTACCCTTATTTTTTTGCAAAGAAAAATATTTTTTTGCTTAACTTTTTTTTTTATCACATAGGAGACAAAAAAGTCCCCAATGTGATGAATTATAGGTGGCAGCATGGGCGTAGCATAAGGGGTTGCAGGGGTCACAATCGCAACCCCTGCAGCCTCCCTGTCATATTATCATATCCTCCACAAAGTCCACCTCTGATCTGCCCTAGGGCCCCACAGCCACGCTCCAGTACTGGGCTTCTACTTTGCCTTCCACAGTCCACACCCCTCTGTTCCCATTGACTGGGGAGAAGCTGTGAGCCATTTCCTGAATGGAGAGGAGCATGGTGTGAGAACAGCCCAGGATGGGCAGGTGTCTGTGCTGGCAACATAGAATGGTAACAGAGCTCATCGAGGCAAGAGGAGGAGAGTGCCCTCCTGTAGCCACGATGGGACCGATGTCACTGGTGAAGTATGACACTGTCTCCTAGTCACCAACTGAGATTACCCGGGGATGAAGACCTTCCCCAACACCTGCTGACACTGACAGAGAAACCTAATTGCTAAACAAATCCCTTAACACCTCCTCGGGGGGCCCCTAAAGGGCTGTAAGCTCCAGATTTTGTGTCACATGGCTTTACCCTCCCAGATCTAAGTTGCACCCCCCTCAAAGCCCCCTGACCACCCCTCCACCCTGCATGCTTGCCCAGCTTACCATTACAGCACTCTGTTCCTCCTCCACAGGGCTGAAATTACGTTCCTTTGCAACACAGCCAGTCAGCCATGATCTGCACAGGGTGTATCTGCAACTACACTGCCATTCCGACCAGAGAATTTCACAGGTCAGAAGGGCAACATAACAGCCAGACACATCCTGTGAAGACTGACAGACTGTGTGTAAAGAAATGTGACTTCAGCCCTGTGTAGTGTATGTGTGTGTGTGGGGGGGGGGGGGAGCTGTATACAGTGCTGGGATGGCAAAGGAGCTCTGCCAAGTGACCTGCCAGGGGCCCCTGTCCTCTGATTCTCCAGCGGTAATTCCTGCCCTCTAATGTAAAGAGGAACTCAGGGAACTCAATACTCTTAAGCCACTATGAGTATCTTGGCATGCAGTGAATGTATTTGCACGCACGTTGGAAACAGTGGGGGGTGGCCCAGGTCAACTTTTGTATCGGGCCCACAAGCTTCAAGCTATGCCTCTGAGTGGCAGGTTCTCTTTAATGACATATGCAGGGTCTAAAAGATCCCTTATGTCATCCCTGGGCTCCACTGGATGTATTGCAATGCAGATCGCATTGCAATACATCCCTTCTCGGCTAGCCAGGGAAAGTGAAAGGGTGACCCGGAAGTGACATCATACACATCGCTTTCCGGATCACCAACAAGAAGGGGAGGAGAGTGGACATGTGTCTGTCTTCTTCCTCCCCTCCTCCAAGCAGAGCCCGAAATACATGGTGGGGGTGCCAGTACTGGAGTTGTGTGCAAACAATGGGGCGGCAGCGCAGCCGCACAAATACTTCCACCTGGCAGGCAGGAGTCTGCCTGTCAGTTTTACACACAATCCCAGTGGGACCTGGCAGCGAAAGGGTTAAAAAAAAGAAAAAATAAATACCGACGGGCGCCACTCTAGGAACGTCACCTGTAGGCACGTGCCTAATGTACCTAGTGGAAAATCTGGCCCTGGATGTCATAGCCAGGACTATACAGGTACCATCAGGCAGGAGATCACTTTGCCCAATAGTGCCTGCAATGATTGTCGATGACTTGTTCTGGCAAGTCCAAAGGAGCAACTCATGAAACAGGTTGATAAATTTACTTTGTGTCCAACTTTCAGGGTTGCTGGGATGCTCTACAAGGGAACAAAGGCAACATGCATTATTGTTAACTATTTCTAAGTTCCAGAACCCACTGCCACTCTGTATACAGCAGCATCCTCCAACTCACAAGAAAGCCCTGCATGTTATACCTGCTCATTGCAGGGGCCAGTTTATGGTAACCAGTGAGCCATAACCAGTCTATATGCCATAGCTTAAAAGAGAAGTATTTTTTTTTTTTGCAGTTTCATACTTACCTAGGTGGATGTAGCATCAGTCCGATGCTGCATCTGTTCCACGCCACGTCTGCACTGAGAACCGTTCGATCGAACACCGCCAATGGCTCAGTTCTCACAGCTCCCCGAGCTGTTAACTGTCACTCAGCCACTCTCTGCTCTGCCCCTCCCATGCTCACTGGAGTGCTGAGCTGTGGAGGGGTAGGGAGCAGCGGCTCTCTGAGAGACTGAGATGGGTATCAGTCCAGGCACCTGGTGGATCCAGACTTTATTGTCGTGATGACGTGATACCTGGACTGATTCCTATGACGTCAGCTGAGAGCAGACTTCAGCCCGCTCTCTGCTGAAAATGGGTCACAGGAGTGCAAAACAAATCGAACTCCTGTGACCCTTAGGAGAAGCCCAGCCAAACAAACTCAGGCTGGACTTCTCCTTTAAGGAATTCTGGTTCATATTATTGGAACAGAAGATATTTAAAATGAAAGTGGTACAATGGGGAGTGCTATTTTCCAAAGCACAGTTGACTATAAAAAAAAATAGGGTACATGCACAAGAACATTTGCAGGCATAAGTGTGCTCTAGTGTAAAATATGTTCCAGCCCCCAGAGAGCCACTGGTGACACAGCCGACCATAGTAACTGACTTTGCGTTCTTGTACTCATCTAAACCCTGTATTGGCATTTACCCCTGCATGCGAATATGACACATTTCCTGAATGCAGAATTTTTACATTTGGGGAATAGGCCATACATAGGTCATATATGCATGTACAAATAAATGGCAATGCAAACAGCCAGCTGTACAGGCCACCTGTGGCTTCCCAATGGCTGAGGATTGTACGCTAGAAACTCCTGCAAATGCCTATGTGCATGTACCCTTAAAGTAGGCAAATTCGAATTCTAGTCCCAAAAATGCTTGTCCCCCCTCCTAAAACCTATGCTAACCTGTGTAATAGAGATGTATATACTTACTTATTTCAGGCCACTCTGTTCTAGTCTTCCCTGCATCAGCTGCATGGTAGAGGAGAGAGCACCGACAGCGGATGTGCCATGGGAGCGTATGGGTGACATCAGTGCTCCCAGGCGTGTCAGCTGTTGTTAAGGGGTCTCTCCTCTACCCCACAGATGGCTATTGAGGAAATTGTCAATTCTGTAAAAAATTATATAATATTTTGTATGCTTTGCCTATGATTTGCATGCTACACTCATCATGCACACGACACTAATAATGTTTTCATTCATTCTTTTGAGTCCTGATTAGAATTAGCCTGCCTATGTTACGCCCCTTGTTGCCTTAAAAGTACAATTGTAATAATAATGTGTATACAAAAACGTTGATTGCGTTGAATAAACAGAACAGTTATTTGGAAAGATACTGATTGTTTCTTTTGTGTCTGTTTCCTACTGCAGTAGTTATTATTAATTTGGAACCACTAATTAATATGAGGCTAGGAGTTGCCTATCTACAAAATTTACAGAACACTGGCGCTGGCTGACACAGGAGATCACTTGCGAAGCAGGCTGAAAATCGGTACATATTTACATCTGCCTTACAACATAGGTGTTAGCAGGGGGAGGGAGCCTTTTTTAGTCTACTTTGCCTGGAATTATACCGTAAGCAAAATGACCTGTTACCATTCTGGTGCTTCTGGTAACTAATATGTGCAGTACACAGTTTTCCCACTTTTGTATAGCCATTGATGCATTACTTACAAGTTGCCTCATTCACTAGGTGTGTGATTCAACAAAAAGTACTTATTCTAAAATTCATCACCACAGGCAAGCATAATAATCCACTTGGTACTAATGTAACTTCAGCAGCGTGAATTCTGAGTGCAAGGTGTCAAATTCTAGTCCTTAAAATAAACTTGCAACCCACCTGAGCATTTCACACGGAGCATTTAAGAAAATTCACATGCAGAGGTTCTCTTTGGTTAAAACCAATTGTTCAAACTATCAGTAGATCCAGAGATATAGACAGCTGTCTTTATGTGCAATTGACCTTTCACCTTTTCCTGTAAATATTAGGCTTGTACCCATCCATTTCTACTGCCTTCTGAGCCTCCATATTAGTCTATGTCAAGGGTCTCCAAACTTTCTAAACAAAGCCAATTTACTATCCTTCAGACTCTAGAAGGGCTGGACTGTGGCCATTTGGAGTAGAAAAGGTCCTGATGTCACTAAGAAAAAACAATGCCCAATCTTTGGTGTCAGTGGGAGAAATTGTGCTCTATCATTTGTGTCATTGGGGGGAATTGTGCCCCATAATTGGTTCTCATTGGGCCCTGTTGGTGTCACTGGGAGGGACAGTGCCCTTATGCTGGTGTCATTGGGAGGAATCTTTCCCCATCATTGGTGTCATTTGGGGGAAATTGTGCCCTTTATTGGGGTCAGTGGGGGGGGGGGGGGAATTATGCCCCATTGTTGGTTTCAGTGGATGAAATAGTGCCCCAAGGATCATATAAAAGCAAGCAAAGGGCCATATCAGTTTGAAGACCACTGGTCTATTTGGTAATCTGTCACCATAGCTGGGAATGTTTTGGTCTTTTTGGTCAAAAACTCCAGCTGGAAGTTTCTTCTGGCCTGTCAGCTGATTGGCAAACTGGGGTAGTGTTATAGGCCAACTGGGCACCTATGTAGGCGCAGTAAAAGTACATGCACAATGCATGCATTAATACTTAAATACACTTAGAACCATTTACCCTGAATAGTATGCCGGTGGGCCCTTGTAAAGCTCTCGGGCACCAGGAAATCCTTGCTCTGTAATGCAGAATTTTCGAGATTGATGATTTGGCCCCACGCCTTCCTGCTGCATACAAGGAAGTTGTTCTTCTTGGAAGATTTACCCTTACCTCTTGTTCTGGGGACAACTCTTAAATTTCTTTCAATGGTCAGTGGTCAGCAGTATGAACAGAGAGGTGAATCTGCCCAGTGAAGACACAGAACAATAGATACTTGGCAAAGAGTTTAAACCTTACCCACTCTATCAAAAACTAATAAGCAAAAAATGGTTTGCCTAGAGGTACATTTTAATAACGTAAAAAAACATTATAAAAACGAGGGAGGATGCAGAGGCAGGGAAGGAGCTCAGGAAACTGGTTAGAAAGTGCAATAAAGAGAGCCAGAGAAGAGGAAACAGGTAGATTATTGGAGAAGATAAGGGAGATAGAGATACAACATAAGAGGTTAATGGATAGGGACACAGGGATTGAACTAGCACATTTAAGAAGACAGGTATCTGATATCCTACGGTATAAGGCAAGGGCTATTTTACAACAAGAGAGGAGAGTAACATATGAATCAGGAGATAAATGTGGTAAACTATTAGCAAGGAAATTAAAAAAGCAACGACTCCGTTCATATATACCCTATATTAGAACAAAAGGAAATCTCAAATGCTCGCTACCGAAAGATATTGCAGAGGAATTTAGACAATATTATACTTCCCTGTATAACTTCTCAGCTCCCTCCTATCCTTCCTCATCCTCATCATTAGAAGAATATCTCGAATCCTCAAATTTAGTAAGACTGTCATCTCCAGCACGAAGAAAGCTTGAGTTACCAATAACAGTAGAAGAAGTAATTTGGGCAATAAAGATGTTAAGGCAAGGAAAGGCTCCCGGTCCGGACGGATTTACTCTGCAATATTTTAAAAGCTTTCAATCACAACTAGTCCCCTATATGGTTAAAACATTTAACATACAAGGAAAAACCGAGCCTCCACCTGTAGAAGCATTAAGGGCACATATTGTACTTATTCCAAAAGAAGGAAAGGATCAATCAATATGCAGTAACTATCGTCCAATATCATTATTAACCACTTGGGTACCGCGCTATTGCAAAATGACGGCAATAGCGCGGACCCACATTTTCGGGACTACGTCTATTGACGTAGTCCCGGTTACGAGCGGCCTGCGCGCCCCCTGAGGGGCGCGTGCGGCGCGCTCTGTGATCGGCGAGTCCGTGAGACTCGCCTGATCACCGATCCGTGTAAGGGGTCGATCCCGACCCCTTATCACGTGATCAGCTGTCAGCCAATGACAGCTGATCATGTGATAAAACGGAGCCGGTAATCGGCTAGTATTCCTCCTCGCGCTGACAGCGCGAGGAGAAAAAAAAAAGCCGATCGCCGGCGGCCGTGTTCGGGACATCAGTCCCGATCACGGCCAGCAATTTAAACGGACACCTGCCCCCTGCCAGTGCCCACCTGCCACCCGCAGTGCCATCCTGAAATAAAGTAAGTGCCCCCCTGTCAGTGCCACCCAGCAGTGCCCATAGTGCCCACAGTGCCACCCAGCAGTGCCCACAGTGCCACCCAGCAGTGCCCACAGTGCCACCCAGCAGTGCCACCCACAGTACCACCCAAAATCTGCCTCAAAGGTGCTGCACCCCAGTGCCGCCCATCAGTGCCCAGCAGTGCCGCCCATCAGTGCCCAGCAGTGCCACCTATCAGAGCCACCTATCAGTGCCACCTATCAGTGCCCATCAGTCCCATCTATCTGTGGTACCTATCAGTGCCCATCCGTGCCACCCATCCGTGCCACTTATCCGTGCCACCCATCCGTGCCATCTTATCTGTGCCCATCTTTGCCCATCAGTGCCGCCTTATCTGTGCCCATCGGTGCCGCCTTATCTGTGCCTATTAGTGCCGCCTTAACTATGCCTATCAGTGCCCACCAGTGCAGCCTATCAGTGCCCACCAATGCAGCCCATCAGTGCCCACCAATGCAGCCCATCAGTGCCCACCAATGCAGCCTATCAGTGCCGCCTAATCAGCGCACTTCAATGAAGGAGAAAAATGACCCGTTTGCAAAATTTTATAACAAACTATTAAAACATGATTTTTTTTTTTTTTTTCCATTTTTTTTGTTTGTTTAGCAAAAAATAAAACTCCGAGCTGTAACTAAATACCACCAAAAGAAAGCTCTATTTGTGGGAAAAAAATGATAAAAATTTCATTTGGGTACAGTGTTGTATGACCGCGCAATTGTCATTCAAAGTGCATCAGCGCTGAAAGCTGAAAATTGGTCTGGGACTGAGGGGGGTTTAAGTGCCCAGTAAGCAAGTGGTTAAATACCGATTATAAAATATTCACAAAGATACTCGCATCTCGCCTACAGTCATTTAGGACACAGTTGATCCACTTGGACCAAGTGGGGTTTGTTCCCACACGTGAAGCTAGGGATAGTACAATTAAGGTCCTGAATTTAATCCAATATGCAAATCATAGGAAGCTGCCGAGTATCTTTGTCAATACAGACGCAGAAAAGGCCTTCGATAGGGTCAATTGGCCCTTTATGTTAGGAGTCTTAAAACAAATAGGCTTTGGTGATCGAATGTTGGATTGGATAGCAGGATTATATTCAAAGCCACAAGCATTGGTGAAGGTCAATTGAATAAACTCTGAAAATTTTTCAATATCCAATGGGACGCGTCAGGGATGTCCCCTGTCGCCTGTTTTATTTGCATTGTCATTAGAACCTTTGTTAAATAGAATTCGACAGAATCCTGATATTAAAGGTATTCCTTTAGGGGACCAGGAATATAAACTTTCAGCATACGCGGATGATTTATTATTTTCACTCTCTAATCCACAAATATCACTACCTAATCTATTGGAGGAAATAGAGCGTTACGGAGCTCTGTCTAGTTTTAAAATAAACTATAGCAAGTCGGAGGCGATGGGGATATCACTGGAGGGTTCCATTCAAAAAAATTTAGAGGATAACTTTAAGTTTAAATGGACAGCTACAGCGCTAAACTATTTAGGGATACAGATTCCACCTAAGTTAATAGACGCATATGCATTGAATTTCCCACCCTTATTAAGGGAAATTAGTACAACGTTGACTGAATGGAGTAAATCCTCACATTCCTGGTTTGGGAGAAGTAATATTTTGAAAATGAATATAGTCCCCAAGTTTCTTTATCTGTTTAAGGCGCTACCAATCCGGATTCCACAGGCCTTCTTTAGTAAAATTCGAACAATTTTTACAAAGTTTATATGGGCAAGTAAGCGCCCTAGGATTAACAGGAAGTTACTAAGAATGCCTAAAGAGGCGGGCGGAATCGCAGCACCAGATTTATACAAATACTACCAGGCTACTCAGCTTGGTAGAATTTTGGACTGGTGCCGACATAGAGACAGTAAAAGGTGGGTTGCCATGGAACAACAAGTAAGCCCCATTTCCTTAGATAGAGCCATGTGGTGTGGTACAGCTATACCTCCTTTATTAAGAGCCCATCCTTTAATAGGACCTACGCTCCAGATGGGAGCTAAAGCCGTACGTATCCCCAGAATTTCAACAGCAAAATCTCCCTTATTTCCCATTCTTGGGAACCCACTTTTTTTACCCGGTCTGGAATCAGGAATATTTGGGAAATTAAGAGAGAGGGGATGTTTTCAGGCATCACATTTCTTGAAGTCTAAAAAATGGCTATCAATTGAAATGTTAATGGAATCAGGAGGACAATATGAACTACCCCTATGGCAGGCGTTACAGGTTAAGCATTTTTTGTATACTCTGGGCTCATCTGAGGATTTCGATCGACCACTCACTAGGTTTGAGGAGTACTGTGAGAAGAAGGAGCCCCTCTCTCATATTATCTCTAAAATATATGTTTTACTAGTCTCTCCTTTGGAGGATATTGATATAAGGAGTTTGGATAAATGGGAAAGATATCTTGGACAAACCTTTACCCCGGCCCAACGTAAGAAAGTAAGAAAATAATACATTTGACTTTTAAATCATCTAGATGTGTTAAGATACAGGAATTAAATTATAAAGTATTAATGCGTTGGTATTATACTCCATCACGAATGCATACTTTTTTCTCAGAGTTATCGGATAGGTGTTGGAGGTGTGGTAAGGAGAGAGGCACTATTGTCCATATTTTTTGGCAATGCCCAGTGATTAGACAGTTTTGGGAAGAGGTTCGGAAAATTTCTCAATTGTTTACTGAATATCTTCTTGAGGAAGATCCGGCTTTTTTTCTATTACAATGTACACACATCCCATTAGAGAGATACAAGAACTCAATGCTATGTCACTTGGTGAATGCAGCTAAATGCTGCATCACCATTTGTTGGAAAGAAACGGGTTCTCCACGAATCTCACAATGGTTAAATAAAGTAAGGAAAATTGGGATCTTGGAGAGTCTGATTCCTATGCTTCCCGAGGAAAGGGAAGCTATAGCGCAAGTCTGGGCCCCATGGGAAATATTTTTACAGTCAGAGGAAGGGAAGAGGATGATTGGAGAGGAAACTGAGGACTAAATCAATTGGCTGAGTGATGTAAATTTTAAAAATGGCAAGATATGGTTATCAGAAAGTGTTTCTTATGTATAATTATTATTAACAACCTATGTATTGTTTTGTTCTTGCAAAGAAATGAAGAATTTAGAAAAAAGAAAGTGCACTGTAGAGCAGTACAGATTATGGACTGCCTGGGTGTTCTACAGGGAAGAAAGGGGACATGCGCTCAGGATAAGTAAGGCTTGATAACTTTTTTCTCCCACAGGATCACTTTAAACATGCATAAAATGCACTTCTGCACTCCATGTGCACTGAGGGGATAATAGATTTAATTTTAAATAATTTAGCACTACTGCTAGGCTTGAGAAAAGATTAACTTTATAAAGGACAATTTAAAACAGAAAGGCAGCCATGTATTAAGCCCTCCATTTATTCCACTTAATTTATATATCCATTTAAAAAAGTTACCTATATTTTTAAAGCTGAATGAAACCTTCTTATCCTTTTCAGCCAAGGAAGCTGCCATCCTTACTTCTGTTTGATCTGCCATGGTGCTGCAAATGTGATGAGTTATGACTCCAGCCATTTGATGGTTCGAAAGTTTGGTTGAAGGCACAAGCAAATGTGGCAGTTAGAATTCCTGGCATGCTGAGAATGTAACCATTTTTTGAAACTGTTAAATTTATGGGTTTAGTTCTGCTTTAAATTCCAATCTTGAAAATACCCCAATATATATTTTTATTAGCCTCTTGTACAGAGATTAAGCAAATCAAATGTTATTGAATTTCACAGTGGTTTCAATCTAATGATGTGAACATGTTAACTGAACGGGAGTGCACAGAGATTTCCTAATCACTGTACTTCTGCTCCTTCATTGCCCAGTCATTTGCTGAGGTGGTACTTTAACCAGTCATAGTGCTTAACTGCATTAGAGATCTGGGTCCTGGCTGTGTTGTTTGACAGGGGAGCCTTGCTCTGAAGGTTAGCTTACAAGAATTACAATTTACACATACAGTATGTGCTTAAATAGTGAATTCAATTGTGTGTCGTTCTGCATTGAGAATGCTAGATAATTACAAGTTACTTTCTTTTTAAATCAGCACAATGGACAGCACTTGGCATGTAATGAGAAGTGTCCCTTGTGCTGGTGGCGGCTGTCCAAATTAAAATCTTCCATCCTCTGCCTCCCCCATACTGGAAGATTACCACTACGGGTGTTAATACAGCTGCTGGACTTGTCATAGGCACTCATCAAAAATGCAGACTATGCCCACGCTTTCAACCCACTCCTCCATTCGTAGAAGTTGTACTATAGCTTCTATCAATGAAAAGCACTTTATGAATGAAGGATGAGCAGATGAATGAAAGGTCTTCCACTTCCATTCATAGAATGCAGGTATAGTTGACACTTTGGACAAGTGCCTATGACAGGTCCAGTGGCTGTATTATTTCCTTTCAGCTGTCACACTTACCGCTAACACAAGTGGTCAGACACTATAGCTGGTTTCTGTGTTCTTCACCTATAGAAGCCCCCATTCCCTTAGGGCAAGCAGTCCTATCAGTTCTTGACTGCCCCCAGGTCTTATACACAGTGCTATAGTGCCTGGCCACCACACTGGGGCAGGCACAAACTGAGCATAGCAAACAGGTACTTGCAGTTGGCAGACAGGCAGAGTGGTTCAATGACAGTCCAGGTACAAGGCAGGCAAGGTTCAGAGTAGTCACTAATCAGGGTCCAATCTGTGGTCAAAAGGCAGGCAGACATTAGAGAATAGTCAATATCCGATCTGAGGTCATAAACAGTGGAATCCAAACAGCAGAGCAGGACAGACAAACAGGTAGCTTGAGCACATATTACATTTACTTTATATCACAAGCATGAGACTGCAGGCTTAAATCAGGTTTGGTCTCCACCCAGAGACTGGCTACATTAAACACCTTGCAGGTGGACAGACAGACGAGGAAAATGTCACAGCCAAAATCAGGATGCTGGAATGAGGAGCAGGAGAGCTAGATGCTCCTGACAGCAGCAGTGCAGAGGATTCAAGATGGCAACTAGGACAGATGGCTCCAGCACAAAGGACACTTCTCAGTAATAGTAAGAACCTTCTCCTGTGCTGATTTGTTTTATTTTTTATTTAACTAAATACTGCTGAACCTGCCACATTTCAACCCTTCTGTGGGTAGGCTTGTTGTACTGAAGACGATCTATCGATTGACTTCAGTACAACCAGCCTGTCCTTTTTTTTTTTTTCGTTCTCCGCCAGCAGTGAACATTGTATTCTGATGGCGGGCAAACCTCTAGCTGGCAGAATACAATAGTGCAGTGGGAGGAATCCCCCCATCAACACTGACTTTGTTGATTGGGGAATCAAGCAATTTTCTTTCTTTCAACCCAAGGTTAAAGGAAAGACAATTTCATAATGTGTGTCCTGCCTTAGGTCTGGTACACACTATGAGTCTTTTTCATTCAACCCAGTGGTTGATAACATATATACAGTGGTGTGAAAAAGTGTTTGCCCCCTTCCTCATTTCCTGTTCCTTTGCATGTTTGTCACACTTAAGTGTTTCGGAACATCAAACCAATTTAAACAATAGTCAAGGACAACACAAGTAAACACAAAATGCAATTTGTAAATGAAGGTGTTTATTATTAAAGGTGAAAAAAAATCCAAACCATCATGGCCCTGTGTGAAAAAGTGATTGCCCCCTAAACCTAATAACTGGTTGGGCCACCCTTAGCAGCAACAACTGCAACCAAGCGTTTGCGATAACATGCAATGAGGCTTTTACAGCGTCCTGGAGGAATTTTGGCCCACTCATCTTTGCAGAATTGTCCTAATTCAGTTACATTAGAGGGTTTTCGAGCATGAACGGCCTTTTTAAGGTCATACCACAACATCTCAATAGGATTCAGGTCAGGACTTTGGCTAGGCCACTCCAAAGTCTTCATTTTGTTTTTCTTCAGCCATTCGGTGGTGGACTTGCTGGTGTGTTTAGGATCATTGTCCTGCTGCAGAACCCAAGTTCGTTTCAGCTTGAGTACACGAACAGATGGTCGGACATTCTCCTTCAGGATCTCTTGATAGACAGCAGAATTCATAGTTCCTTTTACCACGGCAAGTCTTCCAGGTCCTGAAGCAGCAAAACAGCCCCAGACCATCACACTACCACCACCATATTTTACTGTTGGTATAATGTTCTTTTTATGAAATGCAGTGTTCCTTTTACGCCAGATATACTTGGACACACACCTTTCAAAGAGTTCCACTTTTGTCTCATCGGTCCACAGAATGTTGTCCCAAAAGTCTTGGGGATCATCAAGATGTGTTGTGGAGAAATTGAGACGAGCTTTGATGTTCTTTTTGCTCAGCAGTGGTTTTCTCCTTGGAACTCTGCCATGCAGGCCATTTTTGCCCAGTCTTTTCCTGATGGTGGAGGCATGAACGCTGACCTTAACTGAGGCAAGTGAGGCCTGCAGTTCCTTGGACGTTGTTGTGGGGTCTTTTGTGACCTCTTGGATGAGTCGTCGCTGTGCTCTTGGGGTAATTTTGGGCGGCCGGCCACTCCTGGGAAGGTTCACCACTGTTCCATGTCTTCGCCATTTGTGGATAATGGCTCTCACTGTGGTTCGCTGGATTCCCAAAGCTTTGGAAATGGCTTTATAACCCTTTCCAGACTGATAGATCTCAATTACTTTCTTTCTCAATTGTTCCTGAATTTCTTTGGGTCTCGGCATGATGTGTAGCTTTTAAGGATCTTCTGGTGGACCTTACTGTGTCAAGCAGCTCCTATTTAAGTGATGCCTTGATTGTGAACAGGTGTGGCAATAATCAGGCCTGGGTGTGGCTAGAGAAATTGAACTCAGGTGTGGACAACCACAGTTATAGTATGTTTTAACAAGGGGGGCAATCACTTTTTCACACAGGGCCATGATGGTTTGGATTTTTTTTCACCTTTAATAATAAACACCTTCATTTACAAATTGCATTTTGTGTTTACTTGTGTTGTCCTTGACTATTGTTTAAATTGGTTTGATGGTCCGAAACACTTAAGTGTGACAAACATGCAAAGGAACAGGAAATGAGGAAGGGGGCAAACACTTTTTCACACCACTGTATGTTTTAGAAATGTTTATTCTATGATTTGTTGCTAAACCTAAAGCCCCATACACACGGGCTGAATGTCAGACAACATAAGGTTCTGACAGATGCCAGCTGTTTGGCATGCTTCTGTCAGACGAGAATGCTGGAAAACCAGCAGCTGACCATCTTCCGATCAATGCTCAGCCACATGATGAAAGCACTGATCTGAGTGTTCTGGTGAGGGGCGCATCCCCCTATCAGAACACAATAGCTCAGTGGGGAAGATCGCTATACTAACGTTGGATCGTTAGTGAGCTGTTGTGTTCTGACAGGGCCCCTCCGCTAGAGCACTGTTCAGAAGCCAGCTAGCTGCTGGTTTTCTAGCATGCTCGTCCGATGAAAGCCAGCTAAATGGCCAGCTTCTGTTGGACCATGCCGGTCAGTTTTTATTGAAGTGGACAATGTCGCCCAGCATTCGGCCCGTGTGTATGGGGCTTTAGGCTTTAGGTTTAGCAACAAATCATAGCAAAGGAATTATAAAATAAACATTTCCAACATATATAGATGTTATCAGTAGGGTTAACTGTCTTAGCTGGGTTAATTTAAACCAACCATTTAGTTCCTAAATAGGACCTTTGTCTATAAAAGCATGTCAGAGATGTGACAGGGGGATTAGTTTTATGTAAACGCAGTGCACTGTACGTCAAATTATTCTACCAAAGCAGACGCAGCAACTTTCCATTATGTTTTCTTTTTCTGAACTTTGTTTTGTGTTTGGGTGATTGCCGTGCCAAGAATCGAACTTCAAATAGAAAGCCAAAGCCAAACCACTTTGACCTTTTACATGAGGAAGCTAGCACCTAGTGTAATTAATCAGGAATTTGTTCTTGCAGAGATATAAATATCAATGTACGAGGCACTCCATTAGAAAACAGCTTGTCCTTTGTCAGACTGTTCAACCAAATGGCTGTTTGATAGGAATGGGCCAAACGAACCCCCCGTTCGGTTCGCACCAGAACTTTCAAACACCGTGAAAGTTCAGACCAGAATAATGAACCCCATTAAAGTAAGTGGGATCCGAACATCAAAAATCAAGTGTCCATTTTAAAGGCTTATATGCAAGTAATTGGGCATACAGTGGTTATAGGGGTTCGGGTCCTGCCCTGGGGAACATGTATAAATTAAAAAAAAGTTTGTGAAAAACATAATTTTTAAATGAGCAGTGATTTTTTTATTTTTAAAGTGAAAGCATAAAAATTAAAAATCCCTTACAATATAGTGCCTGGGGGGTCCCCTTAATCTACCTATAAAGTTGCAGATCTGTACAATCTGCTACAGCAATAATTACATTTATAAAG
Organism: Lithobates pipiens; assembly: GCF_037356315.1. Lineage (NCBI taxonomy): Eukaryota > Metazoa > Chordata > Amphibia > Anura > Ranidae > Lithobates > Lithobates pipiens. Next base: position 63,291,410 of record NW_027507784.1, read on the forward strand.
CCATAAAAAATAAAATTTTCCCTGCAAGCTGCCTTTATTTTGCCCAGCAACAGCTGGGGAGCCAGTGTGTATGATGAGGCCACAATGTAGTGCACTGGGAACAAGATCAGAGATTTTTGGGATACATTCTGAAGTCACTTTGACTTTGGATAGAAGTAATGCCCTGTACACACGGTCGGAAATTCCAATGGAAAAGGTCCGATTGCATTATATTGTCAGAAAATCCGATCGTGTGGGGGCTCTATCTATCAAAAAAAAATTTGAGAGCAGGATCTAAAATTTTCAGACAAAAAAATCTGATCAGACTGTGAATTCCGATCGGACAAAGTGCCACGCATGCACAGATCAAATTACGAGACCAGAGCTATTGGCTACTAGCCTCCATGTAGTCCCGTCGTAACGAACGAACGTCATCGCATTCCGAACGATCGGATTTTCAGACAGCTTTGTCTGACCATGTGTAATGCAACACCAATTTAGGACAAAATCCACCGGAAAAAAATCAGATGGATTTTGTTGTCGGAATGTCCAACCGTGTGTACAGGGCATTACAGGTGCGTAAAAATTGGTGTTTGGGTGTCGGTGGCACCTTCCCACCCTATAGAGGTAATCTTGATGAAAGCAAGAATTGGCCTTCCTGACAAACAGGTGTAGAAAAAATACTCTTTGGGTGTTAATTGTGCCCATGAAACCTATACTAAAAACATTCTTCCAGATGAAATGATTGAACATCCCCAAAGCTAGACAGCCTTGAAGTCCTGCAGAAATTCCACATCCCAAAAAGACTTAATCAGTGATATTGGCATCAGGGGCTTAATAGCTGATAATCTGGGACTGATTCATTTTTATAAAATTCAAATGGTCCATGGATACTGTGGACAGACGTATTCTATGATCAGTTAAAAAACCTCCTGCAGCACTGAATGCCCATTCTGAAAGCATGCTGGATGCAGGGCAGCCCAACAACTCAATAGCATACTGGGCAAGTTCTGGCTAGTGGTCTATTCTCATGACCCAGTAAGTCAGTGGATTATCAACTGGAAAGCTTTCCATCTCTGTTTTGGCCCCCGATGTAATCATGTGTAATCAAGTCCACTATGTGATGCAGACGCTACCGATGGGATGTGAAAGTTGACAGCCCTGGGCGGCGAGGACTAAAAAAATTCCAAAATGCCTCACTTAGGCGGACACCTTCTCCAACGCTCCTCTCTTGACAACAGAAGACTCAAAACAACATTTTCCACCACACTGTAACCTACTGGAGTCAGGAAAAACGTTCAATAAAATCCTCATTAACGTGTCCTCAAGAGATTTTATCTTCTGCACTCTCTGTGGGGAGTGAGTTCTGAGACCTTCCCCTTATAATGGTGGTCAAGGAGGGTTGCCAACCAGTAATCATCCTTCTCCTTTATGACACATATTCTTGGGTCCTTTCACAGGCTTTGAAGCATGAGGTTGTCCATGCGCTTTAAATTTGCCAAGGCTTGAGAAGCACACTCCTTGGGGTCACTCAGGATGACAGCATCTGGAACTTCCTCCTCCCAGCCACATACTACTCCCAAGGATCCTGGGGTTGGAATGCCATCTCTTACAGATTGACTCATGTCTTCCTCTTCTTCAAAGCTTATGAAAGTGCCAAAATCCTCTTCCTCCTCATCCTCCTCCCCTCTCTCCTCCTATGTGTTTTGTGACATAGGAATGATGGTGTCTGGATAAAGTGGGCCTTGAAAGGAAAGGACATCCTCCTCTTCCTCCTGCTGCTCTGCCTCCAGTGCCCTGTCCATAATGCCACGCAGAGTCTGCTCCAAAAGGAACACAACAGGGATTGTGTCACTGATACATGCACTGTCACTGCTCACCATCCTTGTGGCCTCCTCAAATGGTGACAATACAGTGCATGCTTCCTTAATGATCAGCCATTGGTGTGGGGGAAAAAAAGCTGAGGCAGCCTGAGCCTGCAGTCGTGATGTACTGGCACAGATACTCATTGACAGCCCTCTGCTGCATGTATAGCCACTGCAGCATTCCCAAACTTGAGTTCCACCTGGTGTGCATGTCGCAAATCAGGCGGTTTACAGGCAGGTGGAATTTCAGCCAACTGAGCACAGGCTGTGTATGACTGCCTGAAATGGCTACAGATTCTTCTGGCCTGTTTTAGTACATCTCTGCAACCCTGGGTATTTACTTAGGTAAACGCTGCACCACCAAATTTAAGACTTGTGCCAGGCATGGTACATGTGTCAACTTTCCCTGTCTAAGGGCGGACATGACGTTTGAGCCATGATCGCACACCATCATTCCTGGCTCCAGCTGGCATGGTGTGAACCACCTCTGGGCCTGTCCTGCAGAGCTGCAAGAATGTCTGTTTCAGTGTGGTTCCTGTCCCCTAAACACACCAGCTGAAGCACTGCATGGCACCTTTTAGCCTGGCTCTCGGAATAGCCCTTTGAATGCTTAGGGGGTACCTGATGTTCATAGGATAATTCTGCAGAGGAGGGCATGGAGATGGCGGAGGAGGAGGATGGGGTAGCATCATCACCACCAGCTGTATGGAGACGTGAGGGCACAACAAGCTGCAGCACCGAACCCTGTCCTGCATCCTTTTGAGTTGCAAGCAGCATTACCCAGTGTGCTGTGAACGAAATATATCGTCCCTGCCTATGCTTGCTGAACCACGTGTCAGCTGTAAGGTGGATTTTACGGCTGACTGCCTTGCCCGACGATGCTAGAACGTTCCCTTCCACGTGATGGTAGAGAGATGGAACGGCCTTACGTGTAAAGTAGTAGCTACTGGGAACCCGCCATTGTGGTACAGCACATTGTGCAAATTCATGGAAGGGGGCAGAATCCACCAGGCTGAAAGGCAGAAGTTGGAGAGCCAACAGCTTTGACAAGCTTGCTTTCAGATGCTGGACATGTGGGTGGCAGGGACTGTATTTTATTTCCGCTGCAGCAGATGGGGCAAAGAAATTTGCTGGCTACAGTCTACGGCTGGTGGTGTGCTGCTGGCAGATGTGCTGCTAGGACCTGGGACACCCTGTGCTATACCATCATCCCTGTCAGTTGAGGCTGCTGAAAGGTAATGACTCGGGATCGCAGGGGCAGACTGAAGTGGTAAAGGAGGAACAGATTTGTGCCCCTTTTTTGTGGCTTTAAGGTGCTCTTGCCAACCGGCTGAGTGGTTGCACGTTATTAGGCATATGGTACCCAAATGGTTGGTGTTTTTGCCACATTTTATGTGCCTGAGACACAGTTTGCAGATAGCAACAGTGCGATCTTCTGCAGATGTGCTGAAAAGAGCCCAGACAGCTGAGCTTTGGGGAGTGGGCCCCGGAGACAACAGCTGCAGAATGTGATGGAATAGGATGGCTGCTCTTACTCTCCTTCATTTAAAAAAAAACATTTGTGAAACAAAAAAAAAAAAAACAAGTATGTTTAATGATGTATTAATGGATACTGTGTTCATATAGCTGCCTAGAGTTCAGTATTAAGGCATCAGTATAAATAATATTTAAGTACAGTATAATATTCTGCCTCACATGAAATCTAGTGTCAGATTTTGGGAAGATTCCAGTCGCAATCCAATGATTAACACCATTAATTTTATCCAGCTATACAAACTGACAGAACTGTTGAATAATTTATTCTGTTTACTAACCTCTGATGTTTGATGGTACATCACGAATAAAAAAAAAAAAAGACATCCCATTGTCCTTCAACACACGAACGTTCTTGGAATCAGACTGGCTGCAGGAAGTGAACAGTGTGTGCCATATAGTTTGTTAATGTTTTCTAATTTAAGATTAAAGGAGCAAAGTTGTTTTTTTTTCTGATGACCTTGCATGGTTAATGCACTTGATGGAAATTGTATGATACAGAATTGCTTTTATAATATTTTTTCAATACATAGAAGACTTCTGAGACACTTGGAAATTCCATAAGGCTGTTTTCACACTGAAAGCGTTGGCCGTTAGCGGTAAAGTGCGGCTCGTTTTAGCTGCTCTTTCAGCCATCTTTTTAACTGCTCTTTCAGCCGCACAGCGGGGTGCTTTTAACCCCAAAGAAAGGGTTAAAAACTGTGTTGCTGCACTTTTCAAAATGCTTTTCAGGCACTTCGAAGTGCTGCCCATTCATTTAAATGGGCAGGGGTGTTTTGGGAGCGCTGTATACAGCGTTTCCAAAAGCCCCAAAGCTCTGCTGAATTATTGTATACTTTTTATAATTGCCTGGAGTTCAGTTTTAAGGTTAATCCATGTGTGCTAATGCATTTTTCACTTTTTCAACAGTAGTCTTGTAACTACATTTCATAAACAACTTTTTTTTTTAGAAAAAGACTTAGGTCTGCTCTCCATATTATCTTTACTATTCTGGCAAGGGGTCTTTTATTTGGGAAGAAAAAAAAAAAAAAAATATATATCCTTTATGTCTTTTTCTAATATAAGTTTTATTTAAAAATTTTGAATTAAAGAGGAGCTTCAGTTGTTTTTGTGTTTATTAAAAGTCAGCAGCTACAAAAAGTGTAGTTGTTGACTTTTTAATAAACAGCCACTCACCTGTTCCACGATCCAACAATGTGCTCACACTTCCCATCCCTTCCCACAGGCTCCTCTCCCTGGCACCGGCATCTCAACTGTGGGCACCCGGCTGTGACAGCTTTGGGCTTCACAGCTGGTTGCCCACTGCACATTCACATCCTGAATGGTCCTGCAGTCTTCTGGGACCTGTATCGTGTCCCAGAAGACTGCAGGGAGGGAGATGGGAACTTCCACTCAGGTCACCTAGGCAATCTAATCGGAAGTGGGAGCTGGGTACCTCTCAAAACTAGGTACATGCTCCCCCCTCAAAGGCATGCAACTTTTCAAGTTTGTCACATGACAAAATGCAAACTGTTTTTGGGGTGCCATTAACAATTAACGGCACCACAAGCACTATGCGACATTGCAGTGCATTTCTAAAATGCATGCAAAGCATGCGTTTCCCTTACCCTTTGTCACACGGTCAGGAAATACAAAGTGGTAATGCAGCCTAAGACCTCTTTCACATGGTTGGCTGAGCCGTGAATTTATCACCACCCCTAGCTGCACACCCAAATCCTAACAATACCGTCAGACAGGGCTGTACACATTATGTAGTTGCAATGTTTTACTACACAGCTGCGGCATTTTAACACAGGCTGCAGAGTTTGACAGGCAGCACCACCTATCAAGCTTCCCATTGAATTCAATGGGGCCACTTTGCAACTGCAAGCCAAACACTTGGCTCACAGTTGCAGCCAGTCTCGCAAAGAAAAATTTCTATTCATCAATTTAAAAAAATTATAACAAAATACAGGAGTCAGGAGGCAGTAGTAGCAAGGGTATAATTTCTGTCATGGCTGCAAAACGGCATTGCTACCATCGCATTTTAGCAAAAATGTTATTTGATATTTTTTTTGGGGGGGGGGGGACCTGTCAGGTAGGCTGTATGGGGCCCTGTAATTTCTAACAGCAGCCCTGAAAGCGGAACTTCCCCTTTTGGAAGGAGCTCCGCTTTTAAACTTACAGAAGTAAAGTAGAATGCATCACAATGCTAACATGGCTCACATGTAAACTTGTGCAGAAGGCGAGCAATTTGTGAAGTAATACAGAGTTAAAGTGATAATAAATGCAGATTTAAAAAAATAAAAGTAAACATGTTATACTAAGGCCGCGTACACACGCGCGGACTGTTCGCCCAACTTTGTCCGCTGAACAGTGTTTGGGCGGACAGTCCGCTCGTGTGTGGGCTTTCAGCGGACAGTTTCAGCGGACAGTTTGACGAACAAGGTTTTTCGGAAATTCCGTAAAACTGTCCGCTGAAACCTTGTTTGAGCGAACAGCCCGCCCGTGTGTAGGCTTGTTCGTCAAACTAAGTTCCGCGCATGCTCAGAAAGGATTTACACGCCGAAAGTTATAATGCAGTGTATAGGACGTCGTATTTTTCGTCCCGTCGTACGTGCCGTTCACGTCATCGCGCACGGTTTCAGCAAACTGTTCGTCCGTCGTGTGTGGCCATGTCCGTCCATGCTAAGTTTGAGCGGACTGTTTGCCGAAACTGTTTGACGGACAAAGTTGGACGAACAGTCCCCGCGTGTGTACGCGGCCTTATGTACTACAGTGGTTTTGCACAGAGCTGCCCATATTCTCAATGAATATTTGAGGGAGAAATTAGCATTAAGAATGGAGATGGAAAGATGGAAGATGTGGATATTTCCACTTTCTGGCTAAAGCTAAATGGGTCACCATAGAAGTATAAGTAATAAAAGAGTGAGATTCAGTAGGCCATTTAGACATTTCTAAACCCAGTCGGACTGTCTGTGGTGTAGGTAAGAAAGGAACCCGCATTACAAAGGTGATAAACGCAGCAATATTATATAGTACGAAGTTTGACTAGGGCAGCCCCACCAAATGTGGAAAATTAAACCATTGTGGTCACCGTTGCTCCAGCAGTCAGTGAGGTAGATAAGTAGATGGCTGCAAACCTAGTCGGAGTAAAGTACCATTTATGGAATATCTTTTGCAAAGCTTTCCAATGATCTATGCAATAGTAACATTTTAAACCTCTTACTACTACTGTTCGGGTGGGAAAGCTGGTGAGTAGCATTTTCCCAGAAAAGCATTGACGAAGATTTAGACTGTATTGACAGTTTGGACATGTCTTTTATGTTTTCAATTGTGTTTCATTTTATTACAACAAAATGGCACCTGTCTACACACTGCCACGGTATGTAGTGAGTTCCTCGTAGAAAATAGCTATATTTGGGTTCCTATCCATGGGAGAACCCCTTCTAACATGTTTCACCCAGTAGGGGCTTAACTGTATAGACCTCTACGATTAAGTCCCTACTTGGTGAAACCTGTTAGAGGGAGTTCCCCCATTAATAGAAGACCAAACTGGATTTACTAAAAGGATCTCACTACAGGAACGCGTGGACAGGCGCCATTTTGTTGTAGTCCTCGATGTGTCTGGCGAGCATGTGACTTGACCAGCAGCTGCAAATATTGTGGCAAGTCAGCTGGGATAATAGTTTGGGGATTAAAACGGTATAAATATTATTTGATTTTTGGTCTATTTACTTTTATTGCCATAATAACACAGTGTTTGCTTACTTAATAAATCCTTAAAAAAATTCAAACTCCCAACCCCCCCCCCCCAAAAAAAATCCTGCTGACTCTTTATTTTCTACAATAAAATAAATACTGTGTGCCCCAATCATTTTATTTCTTTTCGCGTTCTATATACAATTCAGCATGCTCACTTTACTAAAATTCCTATCAATACTAAATGACTCCATTGCCGGCCATGAATTGTACAAAACCTAAACTACAGTATATTGCTCTTCCAAGGGCTGTTACGCACTTCGCTCTTGTATGATAATCATGCTTTAGTGCAATTTCGGCCTTTTTCATTCCGCCCTACCCTCTGTTCATGCTGTGATCAAATGATTCAACTTCTGATCAAGAATAAAAACTAGCAGCTTAAATTTTCATTTTCTCTTCAACAGCCTGATGAATTTCACTCGCCTGGTGATTTAAAATGCCCTTTTAAGAACTATTTTAAATACAATCACACATGAAAACAAGAAGGACATCCAATAACGTATTATAAGAGCAAGGGATGGCTACAAAATAATTCTTTATCTTTGGACTTTTTTTTGTTAGTTTTTTTTTTGCGAGGGGGCAAATGAATGAAGTATAAAATTTAATAGATTTGTATTTATTATTTTAAAGCTGAAGTTTAATCTGTCTAGAGCTTCCTAGGTGCCTCTATTCCCTCTCATCAACATGCTGTTGAAAAGTTTAAGTAAAACATTTCTGTTTTCATTAAATACCTTATTTTATACCCAGGGATGTCATCACTGGGTCTCTGCGCCTTTCCATGCAATGCATGTAGGTTATGAAATGTTGGGGGGGGCAGCAGGGTACTATACATAGCCTCTTTAAAACATTACAGCACCCTGCCTCCTCTAAAGAACCCTCAGCCTTGATGCAAGCAGTGGGCTGGCACTTGAGACAAGTTATGCAAAATATTAAAATACCTTTGTGACAGACCACCTGGCACCCAGCATGGGTGCCTCCACCAAGGTACAGCTTCCTCCAGTCTGGAATCAGGAGCCAGGTATTACAGGAGCTAGGTATTATAGCTGAATATTGCACCCAAGAACTAGCCAACACTAGCTTTGGTGCAAACTGGAACTTACTTTATTGTATTTATCTGGCCCTTGATGCAAGACACAATTCCTCCCAATGACACCAACAATAGAGCACTATTCCTCCCACTGACACCAATGATGGGGCACTAATGATCCCATTGACACCAACGATGGCTTACAATTCCTCCCACTACCAATGATGGGGCACTATTCTTCCCACTGACACCAAGGATAGGGCACTTCTCTTCCTATTGACACCAACGTTGGGACATTATTCCTCCCACTGACACCAAGGATGGGGCACAAATCCTCCCACTGACACCAAGGATGGGGCATGATTCCTCCAACTATCAATGATGGGGCATTATTCCTCCCACTGACACCAAAATCCGCCCCTCCCCCCCCCGAAGTCTAAAGGACAGTAAACTGTGCCTTTGTTTAGAAAGTTTGGAGACCCCTGTCCTAAACAATGCAAACCGTAAATAGTAATGTCAGTACATCTAATGAAAAGCCAACATAAACATAAACAGAAAGCTAATTAAACAGTAAGCTAATTAACAACTAGTCACCTAGACAAGCCTAGGTGTCAGTGCCCACCCAGAAATTTCAGCATCAGTATTCAAGAAGACCCAGGGCTGTCCAAATATCATTAACCGGCTTTCTTTTCATATACTGTACATTTTCATGAGACCATCATGGCTTCCTTGGGTTTGTCACAACTTTTATGGGTAAAAGTCATTCTGGAAGAGTGAACTTTCACTTGCATGTAGGGTGCCTTAGGTAATGACCACATGTGAAGCTCATGCTGAGCCTCCATGATTGAAAAAAACTATAGCCCAGTGACTGAAAGGAGCAGGCCAGGGACAGTCAGTCTGGGAAGGAAAGAACTAGATGTCCTTCAGTCAGGTTAGATATTTCTGCCTTGCTGCGGCTTCTAATGCACATTGTGTGAAGAGCGCAGTCTGCAAAGGGAAATCAATTGGATTACAGGAGACAAACCTTTACAATTGTACAAAACTGAAGGGAAGGCTAGCATTTAACTTTAAGCCTCTTGCACACTGCAGCTTGAAAAAGCTCAGTACAGATTTTTTTTTTTTTTACTGAACTAAAATACAGCCCATTAATTGTAATGTGCCTATGCACACAGGCGCGTGCATTCTTCAGTAAAAAAAGAAAAAAAATAGAAAAATAATTTTTGGCCAGTAATTTACGCCTCATGTTCGCAAATGCATGCAAATACACATGATTGATTGACTCGACCATCAAATGCAGACACTGTGCCCCATTGTGCCATCAAATGCCGAGACTGTGTCCATTCATTTCAGCCACTGTGCCATCAATTGCAGCCACTGTGCCCATCAATTGCAGTCACTGTGCCCATTAAATGCAGCCACTGTGCCCCACTGTGCCATCAAATGCAGCCACTGTGCCCACTAAATCAAATCAAATCAAATGCAGCCACTGTGCCCATCAATTGCAGCCACTGTGCACATCAAATGCTGTCTCTGTGCCCATCAAATGCTACCACTGTGCCCATCAAATGCATCCACTGTGCCCATCAATTGCAGCCACTGTGCCCCTCAATTGCAGCCACTGTGCCCCTCAATTGCAGCCACTGTGCCCCACTCTGCCATAAAATGCAGCCACTGTGCCCATCAAATGCCACCATTGTGCCATCAATTGCATCAAATGCAGCCATTGTGCCCAGCTGTCACTCAGCTTTCAATCACAGCTTCGAATCTCACACTAATCGGGAAATGTAGGTCAGTATTTGTGGATCTCTCTTAGCTTCAGGACCCGGCCATCCCCGCCGATCCTCCTCGTGCAGCCTCACAGCAGATCCCCCGCTCACACCATCCGAGCAGCAGAGACCGACTCGCTCCCTTCCCAGCCAGCCAACCACATCCCCGGTCACATGGGGCTCCGGCTGGGGGGTCTCATCATCTTCTCTGCCCGATTCACCGCCAGCCCACCCCCCCCAATGTCACCCCCAGACCCCTTGGGGTACGTCAAGGGGGCAGAGCGCCGACTATACAGCAGCGAGCCAGGAAACTAGAAGCGGTGCTGCAAAAAGCACCACCCACGTCCTCCGGTCCTGGCCAATAAAAAGATAGGAAAGGACTGGCCAGACAAATGACAGTAGAGTAGGGAGTGTTCGGGGCGCATCGCTTGTGCCCCAACCACACGCAAAACGGGCAAATCGCATTCCCAGCCTGCAATCAGCTGATTGCAGGCTGGGAAGCTTCCCACAGACTGCAGCATGTCCGGCGCCTAGTCACTCTTATGCCGCGTACACACGGTCGGAGAATCCGTCGGAATGCGTCTTATCGGACCGTGTCGTCAGATAATCCGACTGTGTGTGGTATGCATCTGACTGATTTCGTCCGAATCTCCGTCGGATCCAATTTTCCAACATGTTGGAAATATTTCCCGACCAACTGGGCCGGTCGGACGTAATCCGATCATGTGTAGAGAATTTTGATCGGACCAAGTGCTACGCATGCTCAGATCAAATTCCTACATCAAAGCTATTGGCTACTAGCCTGAATCTAGTCCCATCATAACTAAATTACGTCATCACGTTCTGAAAGATCGTATTTTTCGACAACTTAGTCCGACCATGTGTATGCAACAGTTTCGGACACAATCCGTCAGACTAAATCTGATGGACAAAATCCGACGGATTTGGTTGTGGAAATCTCCGACCGTGTGTACAGGGGCTTAAAGTAACTTTCTTTTTTTTGGGTGGACAGGCCGCCACTGGATATCACTGAACATGGGAAGATAAGAACATTACAGGATTTAAAGGAAACAAATGGGTGGAAGATTAGTGAGTGGGAATACTTGCAATTAAAACATTTGGTAAATACACTTCCTCAACCAATCAGAGATGGAAAGAAGCTAAATCCACTAGAAAAACTAACTCTATTAAAACATGGGATATCACAAGTATATGGAATTTTAACAGACCTAGAAGGACAAGGGTTGCCCCCTTATATAGGCAAATGGGAAAAATAAATAGGCACAGAATTAGACCAACAACAAGTAGAGAGACTGATATGAGCAGTATATAATTATGCATCGGATATGAATACAGTAGAAATGAACTACAAGTTTTTCGTAAGATGGTACATAACACCAGAAAAAAACCATAAATACCTGCAGGTTAAACCCCCACATTGTGGGAGGGAATGTAAACAGATCGGTACAATGACACTCTTCTGGTGGGATTGCCCAAAAAATAAAAGATTACTGGCAAGAAATTCAGGACTACATAGGAGAGATAATGTGTGAAAAGATAATAAACAGCTTACAGACGTGTTTGCTTTATGATACAAAATATAAAAAAAAGCACTATAGGAAACATTGACACCAATATTGTTAAATGCAGCAAAAGAGCTGATACCAAAGAAGTGGTTCTGCGTTGGAAAACTAGATATAAAGGAGTGATTTGAAAGAATAGAATATATCAGTAAAATGGAATACCTATGCAGCAGAGATATAGGGCAAGCTTAAAAAATACAACAGTATCTGAAGAAGATGGATAGATTTCAAGGCTTCTGAGAAATATTTGAAAAAGATGATGGAGGGCAGCAGGGTTTAAAACAGGAGAGATGGGAGATGGCAAACCATATAGAGTAGGGAGGTAGGGAGGGGGAAGAAACAGGTAAGGAAAGTATAGTGTTTTGTAAGTTAGACACAGTTGGTAACTAAATAAAGTTTTGGAGGAGTACCACAATGATGTCTCTCAATAGAGTTCTCTGAAGTGGTAAAAAAAAAAAAAGAGCTCAGGGTAAGCATTCCAAATTACCCCCCCCCCCCCAGGGATGTATGAGCGTTATGTGTTAGCAAAAATGCCCCCCCCCCCCCCAAAAAAAAAACAAAAAAAAGAGAAACCCCTTCCTAGCACAAATCCTCTACCCTCCCCCTCCTCCAAATGTCCCCTCCTAGAACAAATGCCCCCCAATTATCCCAACTTGAACAAATCCCCCTCCTGAAAAAAGTCTCCTCTTAGCACTACTCTTGTCCCCCGACACCATATTACCTTTTCTATCACAAACTACCCAAATCCCCCACCCTAACACAAATCTTCTTCCCCCATCTCCCCTCTCAACACAAATCCCCCCAAAATTACCACTCCTAGCACATCTCCACACATTTCCTTCCAAGACAAATCCCTCCCAATCTCCTTGTGCCCCTTCCCCTCCAGCCCACATGATACCACAGTGCCCAGGACAGCCTCCCTTCTTGCCCACCCATTGTCCCGGCCCTGGTCAGCAGAGCTTTTGCTCATTTACTAAGCTCTAGAAGAGCAACTGCTCTTTGCAAAGTGCACAGTCTAGTTGCCTTTAGTAAATCAACTCAAAAAGGTCCAAACACTGGACTGCATGATAAGCTAGCCATAGCATGGCAGATGGACCATCAGATTGGACCATTTATGGTCAGCTGTAATTTCTATCTCACTGCAAAGAAAGGAGGTGAACATGTAAATTGGATATGTTTAATGACCTCATTTGACCCAGCTCATACATTAAAATAAATTGGTTGTCAAGGAATGACCTTGAATTGTAAAGGTAAATGGGTGTTTTAGTGAGTAGATGCAATCTATATTGTAGAATGTCGACATCTGCTACTTATTATAATTGACTTATTCCACTGCAGACAGGAAACCATAAAACATTTGCACAGTGCCTGAGGATCTATTGTAGATTACATACTGTAGTAGCATGCAGACCTGTAATCAATGGATGATAATATTTACTTGTCCCCTCCATTCAATTAGGGGTGTTCTGCTTTTCTGTCACCATATGCAATGTTCTCGCCAGACGGCCTTAGTGACCTCACAGACCGAGGTTCCATTTCTCTCTGTAAAAGAGATAAATATTTATTTTCTCCCTATGTACCTACTATCATACACGCCTGAGTGGCAGTCAATGGAAGACACTGTGTAAATGCCAGGGATCCACCGATACCAGTTTTTTTAGGATTGAGTACAAGTACCAATACTTTTTATCAAGTACTCACCGAAAACCAATTACTGATACCTATTTTTAGAGTCATATGACAGATTTATTTTTAATAATGAAAAATTATTACCATTTCCTTATAATTGCGAAGAACTGTAACTCAAAAGACATTATGAAACAATTTAATTATTTTTAAGTTTTTTACTTATTTACTTTATGACACGTAATTGCTGTGCCTCTGCCCTGCTGGTGTAGTGGTAGGCCAGCCAACATAAAATCAATCATTGCCCTTAGATGCATTTATCTTTTATGTACAGAGTGCAGAGATCTGGGATGAGCTATGTACAGAGTGCAGGGTTCTGGGATGAGCTATGTACAGAGTGCAGGGATCTGGGATGAGCTACGTACAGAGTGCAGGGATCTGGTATGAGCTATGTACAGAGTGCAGGGATCTGGGATGAGCTACGTACAGAGTGCAGGGATCTGGGATGAGCTATGTACAGAGTGCAGGGATCTGGGATGAGCTATGTACAGAGTGCAGGGATCTGGGATGAGCTACGTACAGAGTGCAGGGTTCTGGGATGAGCTACGTACAGAGTGCAGGGATCTGGGATGAGCTATGTACAGAGTGCAGGGATCTGAGATGAGCTATCTACAGAGTGCAGGGATCTGGGATGAGCTACGTACAGAGTGCAGGGATCTGGGATGAGCTATGTACAGAGTGCAGGGATCTGGGATGAGCTATGTACAGAGTGCAGAGATCTGGGATGAGCTATGTACAGAGTGCAGGGTTCTGGGATGAGCTACGTACAGAGTGCAGGGATCTGGGATGAGCTATGTACAGAGTGGAGGGATCTGAGATGAGCTATGTACAGAGTGCAGGGATCTGGGATGAGCTACGTACAGAGTGCAGGGATCTGGGATGAGCTACGTACAGAGTGCAGGGATCTGGTATGAGCTATATACAGAGTGCAGGGATCTGGGATGAGCTACGTACAGAGTGCAGGGATCTGGGATGAGCTACGTACAGAGTGCAGGGATCTGGGATGAGCTATGTACAGAGTGCAGGGATCTGGGATGAGCTACGTACAGAGTGCAGGGTTCTGGGATGAGCAACGTACAGAGTGCAGGGATCAGGGATGAGCTATGTACAGAGTGCAGGGATCTGAGATGAGCTATGTACAGAGTGCAGGGATCTGGGATGAGCTACGTACAGAGTGCAGGAATCTGGGGTGAGCTACGTACAGAGTGCCGGGATCTGGGATGAGCTATGTACAGAGTGCAGAGATCTGGGATGAGCTATGAACAGAGTGCAGGGTTCTGGGATGAGCTACGTACAGAGTGCAGGGATCTGGGATGAGCTATGTACAGAGTGGAGGGATCTGAGATGAGCTATGTACAGAGTGCAGGGATCTGGGATGAGCTACGTACAGAGTGCAGGAATCTGGGGTGAGCTATGTACAGAGTGCAGGGTTCTGGGATGAGCTATGTACAGAGTGCAGAGATCTGGGATGAGCTATGTACAGAGTGCAGAGATCTGGGATGAGCCATGTACAGAGTGCAGGGTTCTGGGATGAGCTATGTACAGAGTGCAGAGATCTGGAATGAGCTATGTACAGAGTGCAGGGTTCTGGGATGAGCTATGTACAGAGTGCAGGGATCTGGGATGAGCTATGTACAGAGTGCAGGGATCTGAGATGAGCTATGTACAGAGTGCAGGGATCTGGGATGAGCTACGTACAGAGTGCAGGGAGCTGGGATGAGCTACGTACAGAGTGCAGGGTTCTGGGATGAGCTATGTACAGAGTGCAGGGATCTGGGATGAGCTATGTACAGAGTGCAGGGATCTGGGATGAGCTATGTACAGAGTGCAGGGATCTGGGATGAGCTAGGTACAGAGTGCAGGGTTCTGGGATGAGCTATGTACAGAGTGCAGGGATCTGGGATGAGCTACGTACAGAGTGCAGGGATCTGGGATGAGCTACGTACAGAGTGCAAGGATCTGGGATGAGCTACGTACAGAGTGCAGGGTTCTGGGATGAGCTATGTACAGAGTGCAGGGATCTGGGATGAGCTATGTACAGAGTGCAGGGATCTGGGATGAGCTATGTACAGAGTGCAGGGATCTGGGATGAGCTATGTACAGAGTGCAGGGTTCTGGGATGAGCTATGTACAGAGTTCAAGGATCTGGGATGAGCTATGTACAGAGTGCAGGGATCTGGAAGGAGCTATGTACAGAGTGCAGGGATCTGGGAGGAGCTGCGTACAGAGTGCAAGGTTCTGGGATGAGCTACGTACAGAGTGCAGGGTTCTGGGATGAGCTATGTACAGAGTGCAGGGATCTGGGATGAGCTATGTACAGAGTGCAGGGATCTGGGATGAGCTATGTACAGAGTGCCGGGATCTGGGATGTGCTATGTACAGAGTGCAGGGATCTGAGATGAGCTATGTACAGAGTGCAGGGATCTGGGATGAGCTATGTACAGAGTGAAGGGATCTGGGATGAGCTATGTACAGAGTGCAGGGATCTGGGATGAGCTATGTACAGAGTGCAGGGATCTGGGATGAGCTATGTACAGAGTGCAGGGATCTGGGATGAGCTATGTACAGAGTGCAGGGATCTGGGATGAGCTACGTACAGAGTGCAGGGTTCTGGGATGAGCTACGTACAGAGTGCAGGTTTCTGGGATGAGCTATGTACAGGGTGCAGGGTTCTGGGATGAGCTATGTACAGAGTGCAGAGATCTGGGATGAGCTATGTACAGAGTGCAGGGTTCTGGGATGAGCTATGTACAGAGTGCAGAGATCTGGGATGAGCTATGTACAGAGTGCAGGGATCTGGGATGAACTACGTACAGAGTGCAGGGTTCTGGGATGAGCTATGTACAGAGTGCAGAGATCTGGAATGAGCTATGTACAGAGTGCAGGGATCTGGGATGAGCTACGTACAGAGTGCAGGGATCTGGGATGAGCTATGTACAGAGTGCAGGGATCTGGGATGAGCTATGTACAGAGTGCAGGGATCTGGGATGAGCTATGTACAGAGTGCAGGGATCTGGGATGAGCTACGTACAGAGTTCAGGGTTCTCGGATGAGCTATGTACAGAGTGCAGGGTTCTGGGATGAGCTATGTACAGAGTGCAGGGATCTGGGATAAGCTATGTACAGAGTGCAGGGATCTGAGATGAGCTATGTACAGAGTGCAGGGATCTGGGATGAGCTACGTACAGAGTGCTGGGAGCTGGGATGAGCTACGTACAGAGTGGCGGGTAGCTGGGATGAGCTATGTACAGAGTGCAGGGATCTGAGATGAGCTATGTACAGAGTGAAGGGATCTGGGATGAGCTATGTACAGAGTGCAGGGATCTGGGATGAGCTATGTACAGAGTGCAGGGTTCTGGGATGAGCTACGTACAGAGTGCAGGGA
This sequence comes from Lithobates pipiens, assembly GCF_037356315.1. Taxonomy (NCBI): domain Eukaryota; kingdom Metazoa; phylum Chordata; class Amphibia; order Anura; family Ranidae; genus Lithobates; species Lithobates pipiens. The sequence goes on from NW_027507784.1 coordinate 63,307,975, forward strand.
TCTGGGATGAGCTACGTACAGAGTACAGGGATCTGGGATGAGCTACATACAGAGTGCAGGGATCTGGGATGAGCTACGTACAGAGTGCAGGGTTCTGGGATGAGCTACTTACAGAGTGCAGGGATCTGGGATGAGCTATGTACAGAGTGCAGGGATCTGGGATGAGCTATGTACAGAGTGCAGGGATCTGGGATGAGCTACATACAGAGTGCAGGGATCTGGGATGAGCTATGTACAGAGTGCAGGGTTCTGGGATGAGCTATGTACAGAGTGCAGGGATCTGGGATGAGCTATGTACAGAGTGCAGGGATCTGGGATGAGCTATGTACAGAGTGCAGGGATCTGGGAGGAGCTACGTACAGAGTGCAGGGTTCTGGGATGAGCTACATACAGAGTGCAGGGTTCTGGGATGAGCTATGTACAGAGTGCAGGGATCTGGGATGAGCTATGTACAGAGTGCAGGGATCTGGGATGAGCTATGTACAGAGTGCAGGGATCTGGGATGTGCTATGTACAGAGTGCAGGGATCTGGGATGAGCTATGTACAGAGTGCAGGGAGCTGGGATGAGCTACGTACAGAGTGCAGGGAGCTGGGATGAGCTACGTACAGAGTGCAGGGATCTGGGATGAGCTACGTACAGAGTGCAGGGTTCTGGGATGAGCTACGTACAGAGTGCAGGGATCTGGGATGAGCTATGTACAGAGTGCAGGGATCTGAGATGAGCTATGTACAGAGTGCAGGGATCTGGGATGAGCTACGTACAGAGTGCAGGGAGCTGGGATGAGCTACGTACAGAGTGCAGGGATCTGGGATGAGCTACGTACAGAGTGCAGGGTTCTGGGATGAGCTACGTACAGAGTGCAGGGATCTGGGATGAGCTACGTACAGAGTGCAGGGATCTGGGATGAGCTATGTACAGAGTGCAGGGATCTGGGATGAGCTATGTACAGAGTGCAGGGTTCTGGGATGAGCTATGTACAGAGTGCAGGGATCTGGGATGAGCTATGTACAGAGTGCAGGGATCTGGGATGAGCTATGTACAGAGTGCAGGGATCTGGGAGGAGCTACGTACAGAGTGCAGGGTTCTGGGATGAGCTACGTACAGAGTGCAGGGTTCTGGGATGAGCTATGTACAGAGTGCAGGGATCTGGGATGAGCTATGTACAGAGTGCAGGGATCTGGGATGAGCTATGTACAGAGTGCAGGGATCTGGGATGTGCTATGTACAGAGTGCAGGGATCTGAGATGAGCTATGTATAGAGTGCAGGGATCTGGGATGAGCTATGTACAGAGTGCAGGGATCTGGGGTGAGCTATGTACAGAGTGCAGGGATCTGGGATGAGCTACGTACAGAGTTCAGGGTTCTGGGATGAGCTATGTACAGAGTGCAGGGTTCTGGGATGAGCTATGTACAGAGTGCAGGGATCTGGGATGAGCTATGTACAGAGTGCAGGGATCTGAGATGAGCTATGTACAGAGTGCAGGGATCTGGGATGAGCTACGTACAGAGTGCAGGGATCTGGGATGAGCTACGTACAGAGTGCCGGGTTCTGGGATGAGCTATGTACAGAGTGCGGGGATCTGAGATGAGCTATGTACAGAGTGAAGGGATCTGGGATGAGCTATGTACAGAGTGCAGGGATCTGGGATGAGCTATGTACAGAGTGCAGGGTTCTGGGATGAGCTATGTACAGAGTGCAGGGATCTGGGATGAGCTACGTACAGAGTGCAGGGATCTGGGATGAGCTACGTACAGAGTGCAGGGATCTGGGATGAGCTACGTACAGAGTGCAGGGTTCTGGGATGAGCTACGTACAGAGTGCAGGGTTCTGGGATGAGCTATGTACAGAGTGCAGGGATCTGGGATGAGCTATGTACAGAGTGCAGGGATCTGGGATGAGCTATGTACAGAGTGCAGGGTTCTGGGATGAGCTATGTACAGAGTGCAGGGATCTGGGATGAGCTATGTACAGAGTGCAGGGATCTGGGATGAGCTACGTACAGAGTGCAGGGTTCTGGGATGAGCTACGTACAGAGTGCAGGGTTCTGGGATGAGCTACGTACAGAGTGCAGGGTTCTGGGATGAGCTATGTGCAGAGTGCAGGGATCTGGGATGAGCTATGTACAGAGTGCAGGGATCTGGGATGTGCTATGTACAGAGTAAAGGGATCTGAGATGAGCTATGTACAGAGTGCAGGGATCTGGGATGAGCTATGTACAGAGTCCAGGGTTCTGGGATGAGCTACGTACAGAGTGCAGGGATCTGGGATGAGCTACGTACAGAGTGCAGGGATCTGGGATGAGCTACGTACAGAGTGCAGGGTTCTGGGATGAGCTACGTACAGAGTGCAGGGTTCTGGGATGAGCTATGTACAGGGTGCAGGGTTCTGGGATGAGCTATGTACAGGGTGCAGGGTTCTGTGATGAGCTATGTACAGGGTGCAGGGTTCTGGGAAGAGCTATGTACATAGTGCAGGGTTCTGGGATTCCTTGGATATAAAAAGATATCCAAGGAATTGAGAATGCCAATCAGAAGTGTTCAAACTCTAATCAAGAAGTTGAAAATTAGGGATTCTGTTGAAACCAAATCACGGTCAGGTAGACCAACTAAGGTTTCAACCACAACCGACAGGAAAATTGTTTGGAATACAAAGAAAAACACACAAATAACTTCAAGTGAAATACAGGACTCTCTATAAACGTGGTGTGCTGTTTCATGATGCACAATAAAGAGGCACTTGAAGAAAGGTGGGCTGCATGGTCGAGGCGCCAGAAGAAAGCCATTACTATGCAAATGCCACAAAGTATCCCACTTACAATACGCCAAACAGCACAGAGACAAACCTCAAACCTTCTGGCACAAAGTCACTTGGAGTGATGAGACCAAAATGTAGTTTTTTGGCAACAACCATAAATATTACATTTGGAGAGGAGTCAACAAGGCCTATGATGAAAGGTACACCATTCCTACTGTGAAACACGGAGGTGGATCGCAGATGTTTTGGGGATGTGTGAGCTACAAAGGCACAGGAAATTTGGTCAATATTGATGGAAAGATGAATGCAGTATGTTATCAAAAAATACTGGAGGAACATTTGCATTCATCAGCCAGGAAGCTACGCATGGGACGTACTTGGACATTCCAACATGACAATGACCCAAAACACAAGGCAAAGTCAACCTGTCATTGGCTACAGCAGAATAAAGTGAAGGTTCTGGAGTGGCCATCCCAGTCTCCTGACTTCAATATAATTGAGCCACACTGGGGAGATCTCAAATGTGCAGTTCATACAAGACAGCCTAATGCCCTGTACACACAGTTGGAAATTCCGACGGAACAGGTCCGATCGGATTATATTGTCGGAAAATCCGACATTCCAACGGAAAAAATTTCAGAGCAGGATCTAAAATTTTCTGTCAAAAAAATACGATCTGACTTTTTACGATCGTTTGTAGAGAATTCCGACGGACAAAATGCCACGCGTGCTCAGATTAAATTACGAGACCAAAGCTATTGGCTACTAACCTTTACGTAGTCCCGTCATACGCAATAAACGTCACCTCGTTCCGAACGATTGGATTTTCCTACACCTTTGTCTGGCCGTGTGTATGCAACATCAGTTTCGGACAAAATCCATCGGAAAAAATCAGACGGATTTTGTGGTCGGAATGTCCAACCGTTTGTACAGGCAGGGCCGCTGAAAGAAATCACGGGGCCCTGTACAGCCTACCTGACGGGGCCCCCCTTCAGCTCCACCCTGGCCGCGCCCCTAGTCCCTCCTCCAGCCCCACCCCTGGCCCCACCCATTGCCCCTCCCCAGACCATACATAGTGAAATGTAATGTTAGTTCAACATCTTTAGGCTGGGTTCACACTGCTGCGGCTACGAGAACCGGATGTGATTCGCACCGCACTGCAGTGCAAATCACATGCGATCTCTGTGCGATGCGAGTTCAGCCATACAGATAGTATACAGATAGTATGGCTGAATTCGCATCGCACCCGGCCCAAACTCGCACAGGACCCTTTTTTTGGTCCGCAGCAGATTCGGATCGCATGGGGATTGGTGGAGGGGATTATGGCTGGATGTTATCTGCTGATAGCGCGCGTTATTTATGGCAATCCATGATCGTGGAGGAGGAACTTTTTTTTTTTTTTGGCAGTTAGGTTGCCCGGGTCCCCCTGCTGGTCAGGCCCGGTACAGCAGGGCCAGATGTACTGGCCTATCAGCGGCCCTGTGTACAGGGCATTAGAATTTACAGGAACTGGAGGCCTACTGCCAGCTTTACCATCTGAGAAGATAAAGAGCCTAATCCACAAATACCACAAAACACTTCAAGCTGTCATTGATGTTAAAGGGGGCAATACACAGTATTAAGAACTGGGGTATGTAAACTTTTGATCAGGGTCATTTGTGTAGTTTCTGTTGTCAATATGATTTAAAAAGAGTAAACACAGTTGATTGATAATAAATGGCTTCAGCCAAACACTAACCATGAGTGAAAGAAAAGTTTTTGTATTATCATTCATGGGAAAAATGGGCAAGAAATCATAAATTCTACCAGGGTATGTAAACTTATGAGCACAACTGTATATGCAATGCGGGAACCAGCGCAATTCCAGTACCGATCCCACATCCCATCTCCCCCGCAGGCAGTTCACACTGCCCTCTGCGAAGCGCTACAGGTGGCAATACAATGTTAATGACACCTGCAGATTGCTTCACAGATCACACTGCGAACTGTGAATTCGCACAGGTGAGAACATCCATGCGATCCGATTGTAGTGCTGGTAAAAAAAAGTCCCTACACTATTTTCCTGCAAATCCAATGCGAGTTCAGTCATAGAACTGTATGGCTGAACTCACATTGCACAGGTATCGCATGCTATCGGCACCGCATTGCAGGTGTGAATCACATGCGATGTCTGTGTTCGCACAAGTGTGAATCTGGGCTAATCCTGGACTCTGGGATAAGCAAATATTGTCATGTGTACAGGGCCGGTGCAAGGATTTTTGACACCCTAGGTGAAACCCCATTTTGCCGCCCCATTGGCTCTGCCCCTGACTCCACCCATCCACTCCACCCATCAACAGGAGGTTGAGAGAGACAGTGGGATGAGAGATAGGGTGGCTGAGAGAGACAGAGGGGTTGAAAGAGGGGGGGCTAGAGAGAGGGAAGATGAGAGAAAGAGGGGGCAGAGAGAGACAGTGGGGGTGAGAGAGGGGAGATGAGAGAGAGGGGGGATGAGAGAGGGGGGCTAGAGAGAGGGAAGATGAGAGAGAGGGGGGGTGAGAGAGACAGTGGGGGTGAGAGAGGGGGGGTGAGAGAGGGAGAGGGGATGAGAAAGACAGTGGGAGGGGGAGCAAGGGGGCTATAGAGAAAGAGGGGGAATGAGAGAAAAAGGGGGGCTGAGGGAGACAGTGGGAGGGAGAGAGAGGGGAGCTAGAGAGATAGGGGGTTGAGAGAGAGGCTAAGAGATAGAGAGGGGCTGAGAGAGTGGGGGGTTGAGTAAGGGGGGCTGAGCGAGGATCAACTGAGAGAGGGAGACTGAGAGAAGGGGGCTGAGAGAGGGAGGGGCTGAGAGAGTGGGGGGTTGAGTAAGGGGGGCTGAGAGAGGAGGGACTGAGAGAGGGAGACTGAGAGAAGGGGGCTGAGAGAGGGAGGGGCTGAGACAGAGAGAGAGAGGGAGTGAGGGAGTAGATGAGAGAGACCCTTATCCCTGTCCATATCTGCAGTCCCTTCTCTGTCCCATTGTTCAGTCTCTATCTGCAGGTCAGGTCTGTACATGATAAAAGTACTTTCCACGATGCAGGTCTGTCTGCTTCTTTATCTGCTTTGATCCTTGCAGCAGGTCCCGCAGCCTATGCCTCCCACCTGTCCCCTGTGCCCCCAGTCAGCCTGTCCTCCGATACTCATGTTAGAGCGCAGAGGAAGCTGGAGGAGTCCATGCTCTGGAGGCTTGGGGTACTCTGCGCCCGCTGCTAATCGCCTCTTCAGGAGGCAAGGTCATGGAGCGAGGTCAATGAAGAGGCGGTGGAGCTCTTTTCCCGTGTCCTCGGCTCTCATTGATCACCTTGGCTCGGCCCCTTGCTGTTCATCAATGTGTGGCGATGGATGGATGCCCGGCCGCTCACACCCTAAGGACGATGCTGATTGCTGCCGCCATAGAACCTGACTCTCAGGGATAACAAGAGGCTTTTCTCCCTACGCAGGCGGCCCACTCTCGGGACAGCGCCCCTTTGAATTTTGCACCCAGGGTGGTAGTTCCACCTGCCCATACCCCTCATGTTACGCCATTGGTCACACAGCAGGGTAGAGGCACCACCTCCTCCCAGTGGAGAGCAGGTAAGCCAGCAGTGGTGGCTGCACCCTAGGTGGCAGTGTGCCCTAGGAAGCTGCCTAGTTTGCCTATCAGTAGCGCCGGCCCTGCATGTGTATTTTCCCTTGAATCTTGGTGTGCTTTGTGTATTTCTTTGAGATCTGTGCAGTAATCCAGTGTCAAACGTTGCCTCTGTGCAAGAGCTTCCTGTCATATCAATTTCAATAGATATCTCGATGTCCACAGCCTGGCAATAGGTTGGGCTAACTTGCCCGTGTACTATTAACCTGCTGCTTCCATCGATTTGGAACGTTTGCTTGGAGGTCATATCCATATAGTGAGCCTGAACCCTCTGGTAATCTTTCAAGGCTTGTTTGATTTATCAGGTGTATACCTGCATGAGTCCAATCTTTCCGGTAAGCGACTGGTGCTTCTGGTGGTGGATCTTCAATGTCACTTTTATCACGTTACTCAGGATTTTTGTGATTGTTATTCACCCATTTTTGGATTATACACCTTGAAATACACTAGGACCCGCTTGTGGTCCTCTATATTTACATTTTGGACATAATTTTTTCACTGAATATATGTCAATATGTTACATTTCATTTTTCAAATGTCAATTTTATTTTTGATATTGAATATTTTGTTAGCGTTGCACATTCTCTATGAATGAATGAGTGACTTGTATAGCGCTACCTATGCCAACTGAATCGCCTCAGGGTTTTTTCTTGCCACCGGTGTCCATCTGCAGCTCTATACTTCTTCCTGTAATAAAGACCAGCCACTGCTGCTCTCTCTCCTTGTGCAGGGTGACTGGTCTTGTCTCCGCCCCCTCCTGTAGTTTTCTGAAGGCAGCCTGTAGTGGGTGGAGCCTGTTTGGTCCCTCCCACAGCTCTGCTCTCTGTTCAGGCTATGTACAGCACACTGATGATGTCACTGCTTCTTTTATATCTGAGATTGCACAGGCAATTGGAGTGTACAAAGTGGATGTACTGTATATCCTTTGTGGCTATTGAGAAATATATTTAAATTCAAGTTTTTGTGCTGAGAATTTTAAAAATTGTGTTTGCTGCATGTTGTGACATGCCAGGAAAATGAATTCATGGAGGATTGTAAAGTTACTGAAAGGTCCACTTTAAAGCTTGTGCAATTTACTTTTTAATCTCAGTACTATTTAATCCCTTCCAGCATTGGCAAAGCACATGTTTACTTTAAATGCAGCATGGTTGTCTGATTGGCCAGTGCCTAATGTTGTGTGCAGCCTCTGTGGACTAAACGAGGACATGCAGCTCCAGTCCAGTAGTAACGTTTTCTGTGTTTCAGGTGGTTGTCTTGTTTTGGAAACAAAGCGCAGTGACTCAGCCCAATGTTTGTCCCAGTAAAAAAAAAAAAAAAGTCTGCATACAGTAGTACAGAAGCGGAGCGACAGCTAGTGGAAAATCAATTAACATCTGAAAACGCTTGTCTGGAAAGCTCAAGTCACTGCTGTTGGGATGATACGACTTAACAACCACAAAAAAATAAGAATTAGAGCAAAATGAAAGGCGAAGAAAATTGTGCTATACCGACTGTCACTTTAAGGTAATAATGTATAAAATTGCAAAAACATTCAAATATTTTTGCATCACTTCAAATTTTTTATTTTTTTGTAAATTCTTTATTTATGCAAAAATATGTTCACAACCAGTAGAAAGAACATAACAGGTTCCTCAATACGTAGAATAGTAAGCAGACATACAATCAAGCCACACATGTATGTATAATACAGGGCTCAAAATTTCAAGTCCATAGCTACTAGCCAGGCCTTAAGGGTTACTCGCCACCAGTTGCCCCATCCAACCACGCCCCTAAACACGCCCTCATCAATTATCTCATGAAATGACACTTAAATGTTTTATGCAAAATTAAGCTACAAAAATAAATATTAACAATTCTATCAGTGCCTGCCAGTGCAGCCTCACCTGTGCCCCACAACGCAGCCTCACCTGTGCCCATCAATGCAGCCTCACCTGTGCCAATCAATACAGCCTCAGATGTGCCCATCATTGTGGCATGACCAGTGCTCACCAGTACAGCCTCACCTGTGCCCATCATTGCGGCATGACCAGTGCTCACCAATGCAGCTTCGCTTCACCTGTGCCCATCATTCCAGTGTGACCTGTGCCCATCATTGCAGAGTGACCTGTTTCCATCATTGCAGCCTCACCAGTGCCCATCATTGCAGCATGACTAGTGCCCATCATTGCAGCATGACGAGTGCCCATCATTGCAGCGAGACCAGTGCCCATCATTGCAGCCTCACCTGTGTCCATCATTGCAGCCTCATCTGTGTTCATCATTGCAGTCTCACCTGTGTCCATTATTGCAGCCTTACCAGTGCCCATGATTACAGCCTCACCTGTGCCCAACATTGCAGTGTGACCTGTGCCTATCATTGCAGCCTCACCTGTGCCCATCATTGCAGCCTCACCTGTGCCCATCATTGCAGAATGACCTGTGTCCATCATTGCAGCCTCACCAGTGGCCATCATTTCAGCCTCACCTGTGCCCATCATTGCAACATGACCTGTGCCCATCATTGCGGCCTCACTAGTGCCCAACATTGCAGCCTCACCAGTGCCCATCATTGCAGCCTCACCTGTGCCCATCATTGCAGCGTGACCTGTGCCCATCTTTGCAGCCTCCCCAGTGCCCATCATTGCAGTGTGACCTGTGCCTATCACTGCAGCCTCACCTGTGTCCATCATTGCAGCCTCATCTGTGACCATCATTGCAGCATGACCTGTGCAGAGTTTACATTTGAATTGTCTCCGCCAAGGTCACACACAGTCCCGCCTCCTGACCCAGCACCTGTGACAGACAGAACATGTCTGTCACAGGCGCCGGGTCAGGAGGCGGGACTGTATGCGACCGCAAGCGGAGGCAATTTAAATGTAAGCTGTTACAGCGTGCAATCCCTGCTCTGTGATCCTGCCAGCTCTCCTCTCCCTCCATGCTCTCTTCACCTGTGATGACCCGGCCACCCTCTCTCTTCCTCCACACTCTCTTCTCCTGGGTGAACGGCTCTCATTCAACCTCAACTCTGCCTACAGGCGGTGCTTGTCCACTCCCCCCCTTCTCCCAGGAAGCCCATGCTCGCCAGCCATCATTTTCCACTCGCAAAATAAGAGTAGGCGAGTGGAAAATTTTAGGGCTGCTATAATACATCATGTAGAATCATGTTTTATTGGCCTACAGTCTGTACGATGCACATAAGATAGATGGTGGAACAATCCTCCCACCAAAGGTCTGCACCTCACTCTGTTTTTTTCAACTAGAACAATGGGAAAAAATAGAACTAACAACAATGGAAGAAAAAGGGAAAATCTATACATTGACATAAAAAGCATACCATACAGGAATATCCTGATAGCACCCGAGAGCACCCAGGACACAAAAAAAAGGGGGTGGGAGGGAAAGGCATCACTTCAGCTTTAAGACACAGATTGGACCTGATTTATTACCAAGTGAGAACTAGAAAATAATGAGAGTCCCTGATTTAACCATTTGGCTTCCAGTTGTCAAGGCAGTATGGAGATAATAGGTTAAAGTGGTTCTAAAGGCTGAAGGTTTTTTTTACACATGAAGGATAAAAACCTTCAGTGTGCAGCTCCCCCCACGGCCCCACCTTATACTCACCTGAGCCCGATCCTGATCCAGTGATGTGCACAAGAGCAGAACCTCTCCCAAATCTCTCCCTCCTCATTGGCTGGGACATAGCAGCGAAAGCCATTGGCTTCTGTCAATCACAGCCAGAGAGGAGGGAGCTGGCGAGGGGCCGAGCCACAGGGCAGCAGCTCAGAAGCAAGCACGCACAAGTGCCCCCAGAGCAAGCAGCTTGCTTTGGAGACACTCAGCAGCAGGGAGGAGCCCGGAGCACCAGCAGAGGACCAGAGAAGGGGAGGATCGGGGCTGCTCTGTGCAATACTAATGCACTGAGAAGATAAATATAACATGTTTGTTTTGTTTTTTTCAAAAAGCAAACCTTTATAAATGTTTAAAAAAAGAGAGGAGTTGAGTGAAGAAAGAAAGTAGTGCCACTTACTGGATGGTCAGAAGAAGCGGGTAGCATGGTAGTCTGCAGGAAGGAGTTGGGCAGGAGGAGGAGGGCATGATCAGTAAGGTCTCCCTGGATTTCATTTCAGAAATCTGCTAGCCTCATCATTCCTGTGTAAGGAAAGGGATGGTTGGCACTCATGACATCCAAAATGGTATGTCTTTATTAAATACATGTACAAAGCTGTAAAACAGCCTATGTGTTTCTGACGTTAGTCCTCATCATACCTGTGGGCCTTTCTTAACCACTACAATACAGGGCACGTTCGCCCCCCTTCCTTCCCAGCCCAATTTTCAGCTTTCAGCGCTCTCGCACTTTCAATGACAATTGCGCGGTCGTGCTATACTGTACCCAAATGAAATTTTTATCATTTTGTTCGCACAAATAGAGCTTTATTTTGGTGGTATTTATTCACGACTCCGTTGTTTATTTTTTGCGATATAAGCGCAAAAAAAGCGGAAATTTGGAAAATAAGCAATATTTTCTTTTTTCTATTTTAAAAGAAATCCAATAAAATCAAATTTTGTCATAAATTTAAGCCAAAATGTATTCTGCTACATGTTTTTGGTAAAAAAAAATCCGTTAAGTGTATAATAATTGGTTTGTGTGATCACGGACATATGTACGCAAATGATCTTGTACAGATGTGTGCAGGTGATCACATACATACGTGTGCAGATAATCATTGGAACATGTGATTTTAGTGGAACATATGTGGGGGACATGTGTTTTTTTATTTGGGGACATGTCTTTTTATTATTTGGGGACATGTGTGTTTTGGGGACATGTGTGGTGACATGTGTATTGTGGTGACATGTGTGTTTACACTGTGTGGTGATGTGTGTTTACACTAGACTCGCTCATACTCACTGATCACCAGCCGGCTGCAGCGATCTGCTCTCCTCTCCTCAGTGATGACTTCTGTGTGAGGAGAGGAGGAGCCGATTGCCTAGCAACCGGCTGTTTGTTTACATCACATGACGGCCGTGATTGGACACGGCCGTCATGTGATCAGGAGGGCCAATCACAGAGCCCTCCTGCCGATCCGAGATGCGCCGTGTCCGGGTGACACAAGCACATTGGGATCGCGCCGCTGCGCGGGCACACGCACGCAATCCCCCTCCTTCTGTAGGACGTTCTTGAACGTCCTCTCAGAAGTAGAGAGCTCCCATCCGGCCGTATATGTACAATGGCCGGGTGGGAAGTGGTTAAAACCCAGCTCTGGGCAAATAAAAAAAATCCCTTGCAGTGGGGCCATTCCAGCACTGCAAGGTCTAATTATTAATTTACTGTATGTCTAGGGAAACAATAAAAGGAGACTTCCTTATCCGATCCTCTGCTCCTCCCCACAGCTAGGCCAGTCCCCTCAGAATCTGCACCCCAAAAAACTCTAGTGGTCTAGCGTCCTGACATAATTAAGAGCAAAGCAGGGCCCATAGCCCCTCATGTATGTAAAGACACTGAGGGACAATCCATTGCCAGATCATGGAGGAATACCATCTGCCAGGGGAGTGGGGGGATCAGGGAAGTAAAACTGTTTCTCCTTTTCCTTAGATAAAACAAGCTATTGACCCTAGCAGTGCGGGGGCAACCATACTGCTAGTAATCATTTTTCATTTGCCCCAAGTTCGGCTTTAAAGCCGCCAGCTGATGTAGGAGAAACCAGCAATCAAAAAAGATGGAAAACGTATTTCAAACACTATTTTTATAATTGAGCACCAGCCATGTCATCCCCACTCCCTACCCCTCCCTTCTCTAATATCAATATGTAGCACCCTCCTAGTTAGGTGCTAGGTTTGGGTAATTTAGTTACTGGCTCACTGTAATTAGTGTAGCTGCATGTGATTGTTTTGGTCTGTTCTGTGTTTCACTGGCTTCAGCGCTGACTGGTTCCCCCTGTCTGCTGGGAATGGTTCTGGAAGCTAGTGGGCTGGGAGAGTCAAATCAGCAGTTGACTATGCATGCAGCCCTGGCCAATCCCTGGCCAGAGGTGCCCAGATGGTGGCTGAGAAGGGCATAAATACTCTGAGCCTGAGAGAGTAGGGGTTCATGTCCTAGAGGAAGAAATGCTGCCCTCTTGAGCAGGCCTGCCATGTGTCTGCTGTTCAGCAGTCTCCCGGCTAAGCTAGCTGTGGAATGTATTCTGATAAAAGTTGCTGGAGCCGGCTGAGGGACTTTCAATTGGAAAACTGATCTGGTATCATTGAAAAAGGTGTCTGGAAGATATTGGAAGGAGGCATCCAACTATCCAAGGACATTAGCGAGTACAGAATGGAGACAGAGGTCCCTGAAAATGTGTGCTGCTGTTATAATAGTTCTAGTGCTAAGAGTCAGCGTTTCTCAAGAAGGGAACATTGCGCCTGATGTCCTGGTATAGCTCAGTCCACTAACTGCTTGTGCAAGGACTCATATTAGGAGGAAGATTAGGGTCATCAAGATGCTGTTAAAGGGAATGGAGTATCCCGCAGTTACCCTACTCTTATCCAATTTCAAGTTCCAGAAAAGTATACCCCTAGACTGTTCATTGAGCCCAAGGAATGACTGTGACTGTGTGTCTGGCTACAAGTGCAACTATGGGAAAAAACCTAGGGACCTTAAACTGCAGGTTCCTGCGGGAGTGAGAGCTACAATTAACTTGTGAGGCTGTCATCTCAGAGATTTACATAAACATTGGAGAATCATCATCCATTGAAGGATGAGGATTCTTTTTTTATTACTTTACACCCCAGTAACTTATTTATACATTTGGCGCGTGCTCGGGATGATTTTATAATGCACAGTCACCATCAGAGAACAGAAAGGCATATGTCTTTAGGAAACTATTTTTGCTTTCCATTGAAGAGATGACGCCCTCTGATCTGAAGAACAGTAACGCACTGACAATATTAAGTGCATGAAAATCGAAATCTTGCTTAATTCGTCTGCAAACCTGTGCAGAGCCAGCGGGGAGCCTTTTCTCTGTGAAACTCGCTTTATGGATGTTCGCAGATGTGATAGATCGCGCACTCCCACCACAAGCTGTGTTTAAATTACATTCACTCTCCTTTCCTTCCAGGGACATTTCAACATTTTCTGCACAATGCATTCTTTAAAGGTCATAAAGAAACAAGAACAAAATCTACGGATCAGGTAGAGGAGTATCTCCTGTGAAAACAGTGATATTAATGTTCTTTCCAAATAGGTGACATTTCCTTGACCTTCTCATTATATGAGAACAGGTAGAGACATAAAACATATAGTTGTGAAAATATCTATCTATCTGTCTATCAATACGTCTCTCTAGCTATCTATCTGTCTATCTATCTTCTATTTATCTATGATTTATTGATAATAATCATACATCTGTATCTATAATAATATGCACCCAGCTTCTCTAATTGGTCATCTATGTTTCTTTCTTTCTTTCTTTCTTTCTTTCTTTCTTTCTTTCTTTCTTTCTTTCTTTCTTTCTTTCTTTCTATCCATAATTTATAGCCTGTAGCTATATTAACATGCAGCCAGCTTTGTTTTCTTTGCTCTCCTAATTGGTGACCTGTATGCCAGAGCCGTATAAAGTGGAGACCTCATGTACTGCTTTTCAATATTTTCAAGTTATGTTATATGATTGGTTAAAAAAAAATGGATAGAGCCTGTAAAATGACACAAAGCTTTCTTTGTCCTTAGGGCAGTATGCTCTCTTACTATATCTACTACATACTGGCACCCCAATAAAAATTCAATGAAAAGGAAGAATGCCCCAAGGGAAAGTATGGGTAGGGAACCAACCCAGGATAGATAGAGCACAGATATAGAAATACAGCTGCTGAATGCTGGATAGATAGAAAATAGATACAAAATATATAAAAAATATAAATTTTATCAGATATATAACAATATAGACATCTAAAAACATTTGTGGCAACAAGAATGCTGCAGCAAATTATACATCTAAAGACCTTAGGTCAAGAGAAGACTGTAGCTGCAGGAAAACACAAAACAATTTGTTTATTTTTATGATATATGTACTTCCTTCTTCAGGGTTTCAGGCAGAGCATGATGTTACGTTTCCATAAAAAAAAAAAAAAAAAAAAAATATATATATATATATATATATATATATATATATATATATATATATATATATATATATATATATATATATATATATATATATACCAACCAGTGGATAAACAGTAGATTTTACATATAGAAGTTTATTTTAGAAAGGCAGGCATACATAAAACATACACTATACAGTTAGGTACTCACAAATCACGTGCTCCTTTACAAAAAGATGGTGCACAGCATTGTTGCAGGTAGATGGAATCCCATGCCCGGAGGTCCACTGGATTAGATTGCAACCATAAGGTGACCCCAGTCAAGGGGGTCTCATTACCCTCCTAAATATGGAAAGAGTCAGGTGTGGAACGAGTCTCTTTTTGAGGATGAAAATTTTTATTGGTTTTTTTTTCTGCAGCTACAGTCCTCTCTTGACCTAAGGTCTTTAGATGTATCATTTGCTGCAGCATTCTTGTTCCCACAAATGTTTTTAGATGTCTATATTGTTATATATCTGATAACATTTTTATTTTTTATATATTTTGTATCTATTTTCTATCTATCCTGTGTTGATTCCTTACCCGTACTATCCCTCGGGGCATTCTTTTTCCAATATGTCTTTGGGATGTGGCAGAGACCTGGATTAGCTTTTTAAATAGTTTCTCTTTCAAATATTCTGGGATCTGAGTGGATGGTTGCATAGCTTTAATTTAGTCTTTTTATTTTTTTTGTGCTCAAAATGTACAGCCTCAACCAGTCATTTCTTTACAAAATGGAAATGTTTTATAGAGCGAACGCTCTCAACTTCAACTCATGGCACGGTATCGGTACACGGACTGGTACCACAAAGCAACCCTCTCAAACTCTTTGGGTAGATTGACACTCCCCTAATTCATGTTCCTCCCCCTAATTCAGAAACAATAAGAGAAAGAGACTGTATTTTGTATTTAAAACAAATAAGCTGATTAAAAACAAACATTAGCAGCGCTTCAAACGTCAAATTCATATATAGCCCATAAATTCAGTGTATCTGTATAATCACATAAACGGCAAAAAAAGTTCATCCATATGTATGCCATGCGGTATATATCCTTATTATTTGACCATCACCACACCTCATGCATTATCACCCCTATGGTATTGAACTCACCGGATAGACAATAGGTGACGCACTGACATGTTTTGTCATCACTTTGTCAGAGGACGCAAGGAAAAGCGTCAAGCGTGAGCACGCAGCCATCCAGTCTGTTGATCAGCGGTCAGCTCGACCTGGGTACGCTGCTGTGAGAGATTCATCTGGCGGTGAGAGTTCGGACTGATCGTGATAGGACTGTTTAATGTTCAAATGCTTTTTAATTCATGTTGCCGATCAGGACAGTTCATCTGATATTATTTGATCAGACATGCACGAAAAAATATTTTGGACGATGCCAGATCGTACGATTTTTGTTCAATTGGTACTAGTTGTCGTTCAAAAATGCAATATAAATACACTACAACACATGACATCACTTCTGAATTCTTATTCTGTCGTACGAGAATTTTCGTGACTTTAGTAAACTCTTCATGTTCGATCTAAGATTAGCATGCAAAAAAAACAAAACAGACGATCATTCATCCGATAATCTCATCGTGTGTAATAGGCATTCGATTTATTTGATCTGTTTTTAATTTAATTGTTTTTTGTTTTGTTTTTTTCTCACTTAATTTATGTCATTTTTCGTGTGGCTCTTATGAGCATCCATTTAGTAAATGCCTTACTAAGTAAGTAATCTTAATACTATCGTGCATTACTTTAGTACATCAATTTTCCATGTTTCTAAACGAAATATAGTAATATCTATAAAATCTAATATTATTTCGGTACCAAAACCTTTGAAAGCAACATATATTGGTACGTGTACCATCAGAGTGGTTTAATTTTTTAATTATAGTTTCTTCTTTTGTAATTTTATTATATTTTATGTTATTTTCTGTTTTCTTATATTACATTTTAATTTCTTGCAAAATAATAAAAATAACATTAAAAAAATCTACAGCCTCAGTTATATTTTCAGGTAAGTGCATACATGTTATAAAATGTATACGTGTAAAACTTTCAGGTATTTACGTTGCATTAAGCTCCATGCACGCTGGTTTAAAAATCGCTGCTACTACAGGAGTTTTGTGTTTTGCTTATAGAAACAGCTCAATGTTATCCTATGTATCCATGCACATTAGGATGATTAGAGGCATATTTTAAGCTCAGCATTTAGAGGCCGGAAAAAAACCCCATCTGGTTTGTGTTTCTAATTGGAGTTTTTTGGCAGAAAAAATGCAAAACTCTCCTAAACTCGCCTAAACTGTGTACAAAAATTGCTCGATTTATATCTATTTTCTGCCAGGGAAACTGGTGTTTTTTAAAGCCCACTCTGCATGGAGCATTACTGCTCATACAGATCACAGTATATTCCTCAACAATGCCCTTATTTCCTTTTTTCTCCAGAAGGACGAGGTTATCTTTGTTGTCCAGGGTCGGCATCAACTTCATGAACTGAGATGCTGGCTCACAGATGACACACTATTGTGCCTGCATGTTTTGCCTTTGTGCGTTTAGCTGTCAGAAAACTACAAGGTTCCAAAAGTTCCAACGAGAAACCACTGCAGGAAAGGAGACTAAGGAATTGCTTCTTCCTGCCTGCAGCATACTAATTATATCTATGATGCTCTGCTCAGATGGGGTTGGTACCTGTCTGGGACTCACCCGGACAATCCGGGTTTTGAATCATATGTCCGTGGGTTCAAGCAGACGGAAACCTGGACACATTATTCAGACCTAGCGGTGGCTCCCTAAGTAACCAAGATAGTTAAACACAAATATGTTGCTGTCTGGGAGTTGTGGCAGCTGTGTGGGGGCAGGTTCATCATCACTGGGGGGGGCAGGGCGATGATGTCAGCTAAATCAATTTGGCCACACCCACTGTTCGCTGCGGCACACTATGTGCGCTACATTACTACTCTCCTTGAGGGCACCCAAAGGTGTCCCAGGCCGCTAAAGTGTTTGGGTTTGACTTGAAGAAAAGTTGGCAACCCTATTCTCAGACGTAGGCACAAACTCTGAACTGATATTAAAAACTTAAAGAAGAATTCCAGTTATAGATCTATTTACATAGTTACACTGGACATGTGTCAAGAATTCATGACATCCTTTAAAGTTAATGATAGGTCCAGATTAGGGGCCCGTTTAAATCTAAACTGGAGAGTGCAAAATCTATGCAGATATACATAGCAGACAATCCGTTTCTAACTTCAGCTTGTTCAATTAAGCTTCGACAATAAAACCTGGGAGCTGATTGG
This sequence comes from Lithobates pipiens, assembly GCF_037356315.1. Lineage (NCBI taxonomy): Eukaryota > Metazoa > Chordata > Amphibia > Anura > Ranidae > Lithobates > Lithobates pipiens. The sequence continues at coordinate 63,325,770 of NW_027507784.1, forward strand.
TTTCTATGAAGAGCTGCACCAGATTTTGCACTCTCCAGTTTTAGTAAATCAACCCCAATGTGTAGCAAAGTGTAGCAACATGTGTACTGTGGTGCATTGTGGTTTTATTCATTTTGAAGGAGACTCCAATGGGCAACAGACAATAAACCACAGCATGAAACACATGGCATACATTGTTAAAAAAAAAAAATATTACATGTCCAATATTTGGTGCCTTAAAATAGATGCATGGGATTTATTTTTTTCCACAATCATACTTACCTAGGTGGATGCAGCATCTGAATCCCACTGGCTCTAACACTAAGGCCTCATTCACACCTGAGCGTTTTGTAGCTTGAAGCCTGAAGCTACAAAACGCTGGAGGAAAAAATCTATTATTCTCAATGGAGATGGTTCACATCTCCACTCCATGTCGCCTGAAGCAGAACGCCTGAAGCTCAAACAAGTTCTGGACTCTTTTTTGCTGCTCAAACCAGGCATATTTGGGCGTTTTTCTTCTTTTTACATTGGTGACCTTTTGCCCTGCATAAAATCGCTGTAAAAAGGCATGCTTTTTTGCCTGAAAATGCTACGTTCAGGTGTGAATGGGGCCTTAGAACCAAGTGATCTAACATTGCAGACCGCTTGGTTCTCAGAGCTCCACGAGCAGAGAGATGGTGACTGTCAGTCATGCTCTTTGCTCCGCCCCCCGCTCAATGGAGCGCTGGGCTGTGGAGGAGGCAGGAGTGGCCAGCTTAGGTTCTCAGCTGCTTGCTGAGACGCTGGGCCAGATGCCAGTCCATGCACGTGGGAAGATCCTGACTCCATTGTTGCGATTTTGCCTGAGCCTGGACCGGCTCTGTGATGTCAGCAGACAGCGAACTTCAGCTTCTGCAGAACGAACTGCACTCCTGTTATCCATAGCTATAGGTGGAGTAAAGCCAAATGAGCTTTGGCTGTACTTCTCCATTAAATACGCTGCCTTAATGTAGTCTACCATAACCCATGTTGATTTGTTGCATTAATGCATATGCGGTAACACAAGGCATAATATTAATGGGCCCTAAAATAATTTCTCAACAATTCCTCCTTAAAGCGGAGCTCCACCCATTTCTGTGTTTATTAAAAGTCAGCATCTACAAACAGTGTAGCTGCTGACGTTTAATTAACAGACACTCACCTGTCCCACAGTCCAGCGATGCGGCCGCCTAAAGCCTTGCTTTTCTCCTTCTCCTTTCCACGGCACCGGCATTGCAAGTGTGGGCACCCAACTGTGACAGCTTGCGGCTTTACAGACGGGTGTGCACAGCGCATTCCCGAGTTGCGCTGCGCATTCTGAATGGCAGGGCAATCTTCTGGAACCTGTGACATGTCTGAGAAGATTGCAGGGAGGAGGGGCAGGGGAACTTCCACTCTGTGCCATGGCGTTATGGCCTAAAGTGGGAGCTAGGTACCTGTCAAAACTAGGTACCCCCCCCCCCAAAAAAAAAAAAAACAACAGGCCAAGCGTGGCATGTCAGGAGGTCAGGAGTGCTTAAAGCGGAAGTTCCGTTTTTGGGTGGAACTCCGCTTTAAATCTTGCCGTTGCCCAATTTCTTTCTAAATAATTAGTCTTATAACTAGTAAATGAATTATTCATCATCCATTTTCTTCCTTGTCATTGGTGTTGTGCAACTTTATTCATCCACTTCCTTCAATAAAAACACAAAGTTTGTATGGCACCATTGTTTATTTATCATTTATTCAAATGACAGACATTCTCTGTAATCAGTTTTTGTTGTACTGATTGTAGTTTAGGGATGCTTAGTCCTATTCCCCAGGGTTCCTGCACAGCAGCTGCGCCCTCTGAAGCACAAAACTCTTCCATTTATGCCGTGCTTGCTTTGTAATGGGAAGGAAATGTAAAACAGGGCTTTGTTTGATAGGCCATCCATGACTGCTTATTGGCAGGTGCCGGAAAAATAGTTTGCCTTTTCAAAACAGTATTTGATTTTTTTTATTTATTTTTGCTCAGTAGATAGACTGATAGTTTAGTATAAAGACCGGGAATTATAACTTTGGAAAATATTTGACAAATGAATGCTATACAAAGGAATGAAACACCAACCTGTGCTCTGCCCATGCAGGAAAAAGCAATGTGTTTTCTTTAATTACAGGTTTGCATTCACCTCCTCACCACTTATCTTACCATTTGGCAGGCAGGAGTAAAGAAAAATAGGTGTAAGGTGTAACAACAGTGAGGTCTTACAAGTCCCCAGCTGTGTAGAATGGATGGGAAAGTCAGAGGCTTCTTTCACACTTTTAGGCTACCGTTTTCAGCCCTCTAAAAAGTGATATGCGGTGGATCGCTTAAAAAACAATAAAGCAGTGGCAGACAAGCATACAGGAGGCACTACTCCATGCTAGGAAGTCATGTAAGGTGACACATTTGAAAATAAAATGGAGCTACCTTTATAAAAGATGGTTGTACTAATGTATGGCAAGATGGAAATCGGTTAGACACCAAACATGGCTGTAATACATGGTCCAAGTGGCACATTAGATCTCCTAAGTGAAAAATGCATGAAATTAATGTTTGGTCTCTAACAAATCATATTTTCATTCTGGGCAATAATGTGTTGATTGTTGAATTATAGAACCTTCCCAGATGGAAATATAAATGTATTTAGAATAGTTGGCATTATGGGTTATCTGCTGAGCACAATAAAATATTCTAGTACACCTATCGACACACCCCTTGGACCCTTTGATTGTGTGGGGGTTGGCTCTGTGGTAAAATCTATAATGCTGCTGTAATTGACAATTTCTCATATTACCACTGAAAAAAATTAAAGGATACAAATATTAATTTATAAGGGGCAGTGACTTTTATGTACTGGTTAAGGCTGGACTTACTCTGCAGGCGAATCAGATTCTGCACAAAATCAAAGACCAGGCAGAAAAGACACTTACATGATGCACTAGCAGATGGTGCTCCATTACACTTCAGCAGTGGACTGACCATTTATGGGACAGTCCATAATGTAGGGCTATGGGACCTAAATCGGTCTTGATGATGTCAGAGGACCTTGGAACACAGGAGTGTAGGGGAGAAGAGACTGCAGGGGCTGCAGTAAATCAGCTGTACCTGTGAGGCGGCCCGTCCATTAGGGGCACCCGAACATCACCCCCCCCATCCTCGCCACCCCCTATATGCATAATGGATAGATTTATGCATAGCATGAATCTATCCACTGGCGCAACCTATTCATGTGTCTGGCCCCTTTTGGATCACCGGGCATATGAATTACAGCAGCCAGAGTTTTTTAAGCACTAAGTAGAGCCATAGGCTCTAATAGGCTTCAAAATAGGGCAAACTCAGGATGCAGAGCATTGCATCTGGAGTCCACCCAGGTGAATTAAAATTCGCTGTTGCAACACTGATCCTCCTCCCGGCCAATTGGGAAGAAGGTATGAAACCTGTTTCTCAATTGGCCAAAACGTCTGGTGATCCTATTGGATGTCTAGCGCTGGGAGGAGGAGACACACTGCAGAAGCTGTTCCAGAAGAGGACACCGGAGCTTTCCCTGAGCCCCCCACACTCTCACCGCCAGCATCCAAGGTAAGGACAGTGGGTGGTGGTGAGGGAGCGTGTTAGTGCCGCAAGGGGGGGTAATGCCGATCCTCCTGTGGCCCATTGGGGCTGTTTTCTACCCCTCCCCCCAAAAAAATAACTGCCGCCACTGTGTACCCGGTCCTTATAGCAGTTAACCCTTGTAATGCAGCCCCATTGCAAAAGAAGACTTTTAGTTTTAATTTGAATTTCTGAATTCCCAGTGAATGGCTACGGTAGTGTAGAACTCTGTTATTTTCCTGTGTGGGTGTGGCAGCAAGTGTAACAGATATTCCTTAAAGATCAAAATTGCAACAGTGAATGTGTAGCAGTGTGGTGCAGCTACACACATTGCCATCGCATGTTGTATTGGAAACACCCTAAAATTTTAAATTGTAACTGCATCTCTTGATATTAAATAATACATCAGCAATGTAATAATACAGATAGCAGGCTCAGGGGACAGATAGAAATGGGGGATGTCCCCTATTTGTTTGGATATTTTGGCAGGGGTGGGTGAATAAAAAATTCCAGTGTAACGTGACAATCAATCCTTTGACAGGTAAATGCAATCGCGTATGTTTTTAAGTGCGCATTTAGCAACAAGGTCTTGAATGTAATTGTATCCAAAATTTATTCAGTGTCTAGCTGTTATGTTCTTGTGCAGCTTAGAAAATCTGATTGGCTGTTTTGGGCATCTGGTTCGCTCTCTCTACAACATTTTTACAAACAAGGACACAATTTTTTTTTTTAATTTTTACAAACAAGGAAAAATGTAAAATAACTTACTACGAAACCTACTAGTGTCTATAGTTCACTGTTCCTTTATTGCAAGGATTGGCAAAGTAGATCATTTGATTAGTTACTTGACATTTCAGAAATGATTTGTCCTGGCTTATTATATGAGCTCAACCATATGGATAAAAATTTAGTTTTTTAATGCAAGAAATGGAAATTTGGCAGCAGCAGCTTTGCCAATAATATGTGGCTTTCCTTTAAAAGAAATCTGAAAATACTGTGGCAATGATGGAAGAGGTTTGAAGCAGTCAAGAGATTAAAATTGTTCTCTTGGGAGATAAAAGCACCTTTACAAGGTCATGTGACTTCTAGGTCATCCTAGACAACAAATGCACTGTGCTAAAACTCCCTTGGAGAAATACATAGTTATTAGCAGAGTGAGAATTCAGGTCTAGATCAAGCTGTACAGAATTAACCATTTAAGCCTGTTTGTAGATTGAGTTTGATCACAGCTGAAAAAGGGACACTTAAAAAGAGCCAATCCTCTTTCTGGTCTGAATTATTCTTCCACATCCTTTATTAAATTCACTACATACAGTACATATTATCTTTGTTTTAATATATCCTCATTGTCATAAGCAGTACCCACTATATGACAGCCACAGGGCTTGAAGTCTTCTATTTAGTAGACATGTGCAATTCGTTTAGTTTCAAATTAGTTTTTTAACAAATTTTCAAAAATTCGTTAATTCCGAAATAATAAGTGTACTTTAAATGATAGAGACAGAATATCAACCAAAAATCCAGAAAAAACACACGATACAGATGTTATAAATTGAGTTGCAGTTCAGTGAGTAAAAAAAAGTGCAGAGAGATAATCCACACACCAGTTGTTGCTCTTAAAAAATCTTAATTTTTATTCAGAAACCACAGTGTTCAAATGCAGATAATATTAGTTGACGCGTTTCAGCCTATGATGCCTAAGTACAGTGCCTTGAAAAAGTATTGATACCCCTTGAAATTTTTCATAGTTTGTCATGTTACAACCAAAAACGTAAATGTATTTTATTGGGATTTTATGTGATAAACCAACACAAAGTGGCACATAATTGTGAAGTGGAAGGAAAATGATAAATAGTTTTCCAAATTTTCAACAAATAAATATGTGAAAAGTGTGGTGTGCATTTGTATTCAGACCCCTTGAGTCAATACTTTGTTGAACTCCCTTTCGCTGCAATTACAGCTGCAAGTCTTTTTAGGTACGTCTCTACCAGCTTTGCACATCTAAAGAGTGACATTTTTGCACATTCTTCTTTGCAAAATAGCTCAAGCTCTGTCAGATTGGATGGAGAGCGTCTGTGAACAGCAATTTTCAAGTCTTGCCACAGATTCTCAATTGGATTTAAGTCTGGACTTTGACTGGGTCATTCTAACACATGAATGTGCTTTGATATAAACCATTCCATTGTAGCTCTGGCTGTATGTTTAGTGTGGTTGTCCTGCTGGAAGGTGAACTTCTGCCTCAGTCTCACGTCTAAGCAGGAAATAACATTTCTGGGGGGAGTTCCATACACCATCTGTGTACAGAATGGCACCAGTTGCCGTATTGCATTTTACAGAAAATTAGAGTAGCTGCACATTGAAAAGGAAAGTTAATGTTTAATAATGTTATATTACAATATGGCTTGTGTTGCAATAGTATATTATTTTTTTATTTGCAGTATTTCCTGGCTACATGTCCAAAGCGGCCACACCGCTAACACTTCTGGTCTTCATTTGGGTCCCTCCGCAACAGATTATCGTCCTTAGGGGGGTGTGCCATATCCTGTTTGAATGTGGACATCTCTTGTTTCAAAGAAGGAGACGTTCTGGGTGAACTTCCTTATGGCTGTCTGTAAGGCTGACAGGGGCAAAGGAGCCAAAGCCTCCTCTTTCAGGTGTAGCGGTTCATGCCTCCTTATCACAGCCATGGATGCTTCTGCATTTTCTTCCCATGCAACTGCATCCACTACAGTATCGTTAAATAATGAAGGGCTTTCATGACTGGCCCGGCCTTCATTCCCACCACAAATTGATCCCTCGGTAGATTGTCTGAAGCAGTTATATTGGTGCAGTGGTGTAAATCCTTCTTCTCTAAGCTTCTCTAAGCTCAGGTTCTAGAGAGCTACCATGAAGTGGGTGAGGCTTTTGTCCTCTTTTTGTCACATTCTCTATGAAGGGGCCCTCCAGGCACACTACAATTTATTTCAGGTTGGCCCATGCCTCTTCCAGTAGCACCATCACTGCTCGGCTGGCGTCATCCTTCAGGCAGTTGATAGCCATCCCTGTAATCAGCCAGGCGGGAACCTGATACAGGCATGCAGTACTCTCCAGCCTCTCCTCCAATTCAGACAGGGAGATATTGGACCCGTTAAACATAGGCACCAGGGCCAAGGCTACTCCTAATGTTGACATGATGGTCCCTGCTCCTCCGTCTGCACCCGCTGCAAACAGGGGCATACCCTGTCAACTGCTGCCAAGTGTGAGCAGGTGCAGTGTAATGCAACAGGCAGCAAACACATGCAGTCAGGGTGCAGTAACAAGAATATATTGTAACAGAAGTCCAGCAATACACAGGTCCGGCAGGAAGTCCACCTGATAGGGAACAATCATTAGCCAGTCCGTACCCAAAGGGGAAGCTTTCCAGAGGTTCGGAGTGGTCCCTGCACTTTCACTTCTCCTCCGGAACCTTTCCCTGACTCTGTGCAAAGTCAATGACAGACGGATGACCTGTGCCCACCCTAGCCACTTGCGAAATGCGTGGCAAACCCGAGAGTCAGGGTCTTTTATGTCTATATCCAGGTCAAAGATTTAAGATATCTCCTAAGGTACTATCCACGGTGTATTCTCAAAACATACAGTATATTTTTTGTGCATCCCCTTATTTTATACTTGTGTTTGTAGCACCCTCTAGTTTAGGTAGGTAAACGCATTTTCTGGCCAGGAATAAACCTGACTTGCTGAATTGGTTCAGGGTTACTAGAGGCCAGGGCTGGATGACTCATCCTGGCAGCTCTCTGGTGCCTCCCCCTGGTATCTGGAAGGTTGGAGAACTAGAGGGTGGAGGTTAGGAAGGGCTGACTTGAATATTTATGGGCTCTCAACCAATCTGCAGAAGTGGGCTGGCAGGGAACTGGGATAACCCATAAATAGACCTGAGCCATGCCAGCAGGGGTAGTTGGGTGAAAGATGGAGAAGCAGTGCTGAGGAGAGGCTGTCAGTGGCCCTTGAGAGACCCCTCCTGGGGAGGGGTTTTACGTGGGGCCGAGAGCTCAGGAAAGCTGGCCTGGCCTGTGATTGGCCACAGGGAAGCAGAAGGAGAGATGTAATGCTGTTCACTTCATCTATGCTATTTTGTCAAGGGACTGAATGTTCCTGCCTGTACTGGGCCTTTGCTGAACTAACAAAATCCTGCTAGTTCCAACAGAAGTGAGCAGCAGGTGCTGTACATAGGAAACCAATGTTGTGCAGGTGAAGGAAGAAGAGGACTTTTCTTTTAAATAGGGAGGAAGTTGCTCCTGGTTCAGTGTGTTTAAACATTTTCAAGTTGGGCATCCATAATTACCTACCCGATCAAATTATCATCCCCTAAGAAAAAAAACAACAAAACAAGCCAAGGACTGTTTTCTGAGGTGGAGTAAGTGAAGGAAATGCTATATGACTGACTGTGTAGCAGTGGGGACCCAGGACATCAGCGACTCCTACGGGGGTAGTGCTACATTATATTCATAGGGTATTTCAGCATTTATTAGAGCTAGCTGTGTATTAATTGATGGGTTATATAAAGGTATTTGTAGGGTAGAGAGGGTCTCCAAACCCAAGCAACCTATATTAATCATGAATTCATAGGCTAGTATTTCTGCTTTCAGTCACAAATGTTTCCTGTTTTGAAGCAAGAAATTGGAAAATGATTTTAAATACCTTTCTTTATGCATCTTACTGGGTTTTTATAATTTTCCATCCCTATTCCTATCATTGTGTCTCTGGAAACTGGCAACAGAATGTGGATAGGGTCTGATTAAAAGCGACAGAATTGCTCAGTATATGGCCACAATGACAGTAATGATGATTGGTTCATGGGTGTCATATTATTTTAGGTTTGTTCTTCACCTCTTGCCTTCAGAAAGAACCCCCACAGCGATGGGTATGCGAGTTGGCATCTCTGCCCAGTAATCCAATAAAGCTATGCATGTGTATGGTCTTTAGGGTTGATTTACTAAAGGAGTTAAGGTAAAGCTTTGTAAATAAAGTGGAAATTCAAATTAATTTCAATCATCTAGCACAGATTTTTTTCAACCAGGTGTCTTGAGAGGTATCTTGGGAAAATACCTATAAATTGCCCCAAAACTGTGTACAAGTCAGCGGGTGGATCAAGCCTGCCTATTACTTACACAAAGCCACAAGTTTTCATTGTGCACCATTACATTCATTACAACACCATTCTAGCCGCCAGTGTCCTAACAACTGATCAGGGGCGGACTGACCATTCGGGCACTCAGGCACTGGCTGAGGGCCCCATGCCACTAAGGGGCCCCATCAGGTTTGCCAGCCTCAATAAAACCAGGGACAACATGTAAAAATCTGTGTTTTTTTAAAAATCCCAAGATTATAGCTGCCCCGCCTCTCCAGTACTTTCTGTGTATGTGTATTCTGTGTGTGTATATTGTGTGTTTGTGTGTGTATACTGTATGTGTGTGTGTGTATACTGTGTGGCCCCATATTCTATTGCCTGGGGGCCCCACAATCTCCTATTGCCCGGGGGCCCCATAATCTCTTGTTGCCCGGGGGCCCCATGAGTTGTCAGTCCGCCCCTGCAACTGATCATTGTAAATGGTTTGTCCCAACCCTCTTACGTCCACTTATGCTGGGCAGCTTGGTCTGCTAAAGGAAGTTGAAAAATAAGACTGACTGGAACACCAGGTAAAAGAAGAAAAAGGTAAAAACACCAGATAAAAGAAAAAAGAAAAAGAAAAGAAAAAAAAAGCCTGAAAAACGAATGCAGTCATCACATAAGAACTGGTAAGCTGCAATATGTTTTTATTTTTGGGTTTATTACCACTTAAAGCTGGAGTGTACCTAGCTAAATTTACTGTGTTTGGCAGCTGAGCAGCTTTGTGTTAGTTGGATTTCTCCTAAGCTCAGGACATTGATTATTTGTCTCTAGTAGTTAGTGTGAGAAGTAACAATGTATTGAGTTATGACTATCAATCTGCCTTGGCTAATCAATGAGTGTTTTAGTCCAGTGATGTGAGCTGAGGGGGGAATTCCCTCCCTGGCTTTTGCCTTAAGAGGATGTCATTGAAGAGAAGGCTCTTGACCAGGCTGAAGCCAAGGCCCAATGGATCTTTGCTGGCCTGTGTTAGGGCCAACACTTAGGGTTGCCACCTCATCCCTTTAAACCCAAACACATATTAATTACACAGGTTCTGTGGCTGATTAACCAGCTGCCGACCGCCGCACGTCGATATACGTCTGCACAATGGCAGCGGTGGGAAAATGGGCGTATCTGTACGTTCCCTTTAAGAGCCGGGGTTAGCAGGTGCTTGCTCACCACCTACACATGACCGTGCCTGCGGTACCGGCAGACTCAATGTCCGCTAGTCTCCCAGCGATCGTGTCGCGGAGCCTCAGGACAGGGAAGTGCCTATGTAAACAAGGCACTTCCCCATTCTGGCTTGAGTCATGACAGAAATCACCGCTCCCTGTCATTGGGAGTGGTGATCGCTGTCATGTGATTTGAAGCACACCCCCCCACAGTTAGAATAACTCCCTAGGACACACTTAACCCCTTCATCGCTGATCGCTGTATAAATGACAATGGCCCCAAAATTGTGTCAAAATTGTCTGATGTGTTCGCCATAATGTTGCAGCCCCGATAAAAATCGCAGATTGCCGCCATTACTAAAAAAAAAAAAAAAAAAAACAACAACAGACAAAAAAATGCCATAAAACTATAACTTTTGCGCAAACCAATGAATATACACTTTTTGCAATTTTTTTTTTTTTTTTTTACCAAAAATATGTAGAACATATATTGGCCTAAACTGAGGAATTTTATATATTTTTGGAGGATATTTATTATAGCAAAAAGTAAAAAATAATGTGTTTTTTTTTCAAAATTGTCTCTTTTTTTTTGTTTATAGCACAAAAAAAAATCGCAGAAGTGATCAAATACAACCAAAAGAAAGCTCTATTTGTGGGGAAAAAAGGACATCAATTTTGTTTGGATGCAGCGTTGCACGACCGTGCAATTGTCAGTTAAAGCGACACAGTGCCGAATCGCAAAAAAGTGCTCTGGTCAGGAAGGGGGTTAAATCTTCCGGGGCTGAAGCGGGTAAAGTGGTAATTAAACTCACTTGGGTCTTATCTGCATTAAATTAGCCACAGAGCCTGTGTAAATCATATGTGTTTGGGTTTAAAGGGATCAGTTGGCAACCCTACCAATACTGTTTGGCCATTTTGTAACAAGTGGTCAATCAAATCTGCTAAGTGAGTTATACCCCTGGTGTGGATCGAGAAGGTTGTGAAGTGCAGGCAATTTAACACACTGAAGATTTGTAGTCACATTGCTTACCTTATAGGAGATTTTTTATTTTGAACACTGGATTGTTTATGGATGTATAATTGATTTATTATATACAGTTGGATTGATTATACACAATTAATTTCTTTTTTCACTGTATTGCTTGTGATATGAACTATTGATTTATTATTTTATAAACCTGGATTTGCACAGCATTTTTGTCATGATTTTATTTTATTTTTATATATGTGTAGCCTGGTCTAAAGAACTGGCAGAGTAACATCCTGCAACTAACTGCCAGGTTTCTGTGTACGGCACTGCTATTGTTCACATTTTGGGAGAGTATTTTTGTGTCTTATCAGTGCCAGGGACAGATTACTTGCACAACAGAAGGAGTGCTGTCATAGAACATGAAGCAGCCAGTGTTAAGCCCACCCTCCATCCACTGGGGGGGCGCACTAAGGATGTGAACTGCTAGGGACTCTGGAGAGAAGTGTGGAGGATTGTGGGGGGTATCGTTTCTACAGACTGAGTTGGTTTCAGGTTCTAGAGGAAAAGACTTCAACTCCCAGAGGCACTGTGGTGAAGAGGAGGAGGAGTGTTGTAACTTTCCTGGGCTGAAGAGAGGAAGAGGGGGTGATTTGTAGAGGAACTGAGGCTGCAAGTGGTCCGCTGTACTTGAGAGACAGAGAGACACAGTGGCAGCTATTTTGGAACATTGGAGGATGTCCTGGATGCTGGTTGAGCCTGATGCCTAATTAAGGAGATGGATGCTGGGGACAGTGACTGGGGTACACCTTGACAGTAAGCGTAAAGAGATCTACAGATAACATCAAGTGGTCAGAGGCAGCTGGCCAACCCTGCGATACACCTTAATAAAAGAGGGACAGAGTTGTCTGCTAGAGACGCAGTAGCAGTGCCTGCCTCAGTTCCTAAATGGACATTACCTTGAACACTCCACCATAATGGATGGGCCCCAATGAAATGGCCAGCAGAAGATATAAGGTAGCATATGACTGACTGCTGGTGGCATATAGATATATTTCCCACTAGTTTCACAATTCAGGGGCTGTGTTTTATGACAATTATTGTTTCTGCAGCATGCTACTCCTATTGCCTAATTGTTGCAGTGTATTTCTCTTACTGTTTAATCATTACAATATATTTCTTCTCTGTTTACCCTGCTGAAATATTCTTATTGCTATTATTTAAAGCTATATTAAGCCCAAAAGCAAACATTGATTATATTGCAACTTACCAATTCTTGGATGTGATGACTGCATCAGTTTCCTTTTTAGTCTTTTTTTCTATATTTTCATCTGGTGATCCAGCCAGCATGTCTGTTGTTTTTCAAAAGCACATGTTTTTCAGCTCCACAGCACAATGTATCAGTTTACGTATGTAGCACCCTTGTCCCTAGAGTAGGGCTATAGGTAAATTTAGTTTTGCTGTATGGTAGCCTGTCTGGCTAATTTGTAGTGTTTAATGATTGCATGGCTCATGTTAATTCCATTTATTTGTGGCTTTTTCCTTCTGTCAGTAGGTGGTGCTGTTGCATTTGACATTAGAGTGATGAGTTACAGTTAAGTTCAGGTTATGATAAACATACTTTTCTCAGCCAATCATATTTACGGCTAAGCATGCTGGGAAAAGGTATTTAATGGATGAAGTCAGGTGATCAGGGAGAGTCTTCCCGCCCAGGGCTACAGCCTGGGTGGATGGTGTATGTAGAGTTTCTGGCTGCTACGCCCGAAGCCTGGGTGCTGTCCAGGAGGCTGCCGGCTGCTAGGCCTGACTGGGGCCTATCTGGGGGTTCAAGTGTATGCAGAAGAAAGCCTGCCAAAGATTCGGTAATGATTCTAGAGGGATGGAGTTCTAAGGAAGCACCAGAGGGGACTTTTCATGAGCTGGAGGCTATGAACTTGCTGGAAGGACTTCAGATAGAACTCATCCAAGGGAATCAGTGCATGAAGCAGCGAGTAAAGTTCAGTTACTAGAGGAGACAGCTTTGTCAATAAAATACAGATGTGCTGGTTCAGCTTAAAGGCTCTTTTTTCCTGTACTGCTAATAGCCTTTCATTAGGTCTAGGGTTGTAGTGAGCCTGTCCCAACCTGTCCACGAGTTTGTCGACCCGAGGCATCGGGTATGCATCGAACTTAGACACACTGTTGAGTTTCCTAAAGTCGTTACAAAACCTGATAGTGCCATCAGGTTTTGGGACCAGCACTATGGGATTCGACCACTCACTGTGGGACTCTTCTATCATGTCCAACGCTAACATATTTTTGATTTCCTTTGTGAATGCCTCTTGCCTGACCTCTGGGATTCTATATGGCTTTACATTTACGCGAACCCCGGGTTCCGTCACTATGTCATGCTGGATCACGTTGGTCAGTCCGGGCAAGGGAGAGAAAAAGTCTATTTTTTGCCCTAACGTCACTTTGTTGTGCCACAGATAGGGAATCCATTATGGGGACGTCAGGTGTCACCAGTACCCGGTCAGATGGAGGCAGGGATGCAGCCAGTAAAGCCTCTGTCCTTTCAGGGCTTTAAGAGATTCGCATGATAAATTTGGTGTGGTTTCCTTTTCCCTGGCTGGTAGACTTTGTAGTTTACCTCCCTCACCCTTTTGACAACTCAAAGGGACCCTGCCACTTGGCTAGGAACTTGCTTTCCACTGTGGGCACCAGTACCAACACTCCCAGGGCTGAAAGCATGGACCTTGGCACCCCAATCATAGTCCCTCCTCTGAGCCTCCTGGGCTCTTCCCATATGTTCTCATACCAGGGGCAGGATAGCTGCGATTCGATCCTGCATCAAGGAGACATGCTCTATGATGCTTCTATATAGGGTGGCCTCTTCTTCCCATATTTATTTGGTGACATCTAGTAGCCCCCTGGGATGTCTACCATACAAGAGCTCAAAGGGGGAATAGCCAGTGGATGCTTGCGGAACCTCACGTATCACAAATGTGAAATAAGGTAGCAAAAAATACCAATTTCTCCCATCTTTGTCGACTACCTTTTTCAGCACAAGACCATCTGTTTGGGGGTGGAAGACAGAGGTACGGAGATGGGAGATTTTGTATAGCTTACACAGTTCCTTGGTAACCCTGAACATAAATGGGGTGCCTTGATTGGTTAAGACCTCTTTTGGGATCCCCACTCGAGGTGTTAAACTAAACAGTACACTGCTCTCTATACAGTGTGGGGCTGGTCCTCGACACCCACAAAACATGAGGTAAAGCAAACCTTAATTTTCAGTCCAAACAGGGCTCCTCTCTCTCAGATTCCCTTCTGAGTCCCAGGCCAGAGCCCTGCTGTGCTCTCTTCCTGGTCATTTAAAGTCCACCCGAGCATGGACTCAAGTGGACCACAAGACCTGGACCGGAACCAAGCCTGCCACAGAGGCTGGAAAAAATCTGTCAACAGAACAAATGCGAGGTGAAATATACTGATTATCAATGATCTCACCTCGCATACCGTCACTATATATATACATATATATATATATATATATATATATATATATATATGTGTGTGTATATATATATATATATATATATATATATATATATATATATATATATGTGTGTATATATATATATATATATATATATATATATATATATATATATATATATATATATATATATATATATATATATATATATGTGTGTATATATATATATATATATATATGTGTGTATATATATATATATATATATATATATATATATATATATATATATGTGTGTATGTATATATATATATATATATATATATATATATATATATATATATATATATATATATATATATATATATATACACACATACACAGTTGTGCTCATAAGTTTACGTATGATTTCTTGTAAATTTTTCTGAGAATATTAATGATAACACAAAAACATTTTTCACTCATGGTTAGTGTTTGGCTGAAGCCATTTATGATCAATTAACTGTGTTGACTCTTTTTAAATCATAATGACAACAGTAACTACCCAAATTACCCTGATCAAAAGTTTACACAGAAGTTGACACAACGGGGTTTGAAAGGCTATTAAAGGTAACTGTCCTCACCTGTGATCTGTTTGCTTGTAGTTAGTGTGTGTGTATAAAAGGTCAATGAGTTTCTGGACTCCAGACAGACCCTTGCCTCTTTAATTTAGTGCTGCACTGAGGTTTCTGGATTCTGAGTCATGGGGAAAGTCATGGGGAAAGCAAAACAATTGTCAAAGGAACTGCGGGAAAAGGTAGTTGAACTGTATAAAACAGGAAAGGGATATAAAAAGATATCCAAGGAATTGAGAATGCCAATCAGCAGTGTTCAAACTCTAATCAAGAAGTGGAAAAATGAGGGATTCTGTTGAAACCAAACCATGGTCAGGTAGACCAACTAAAATTTCAACCACAACTGCCAGGAAAATTGTTTGGAATACAAAGAAAAACCCACAAATAACTTCAGATGAAATACAGAACTCTCTGAAAACATGTGGTGTGGCTGTTTCAAGATGCAGAATAAGGAGGCACTTGAAGAAAGATAAGCTGTATGATCCAGTCTCCAGAAGAAAGCCATTACTACGCAAATGCCACAAAGTATCCCGCTTACAATACGTCAACCAGCACAGAGACAAGCCTCAAACCTTTTGCACAAAGTCATTTGGAGTGATGAGACCAAATCAAGGCCTATGGTGAAAGGTACAACATTTCTACTGTGAAACACGGAGGTGGATCGCTGATGTTTTGGGGATGTGTGAACTACAAAGGCACAGGAAATTTGGTCAATATTGATGGCAAGATGAATGCAGTATGTTATAAAAAAAATACTGGAGGAACATTTGCATTCATCAGCCAGGAAGCTGCGCATAGGACGTACTTGGACATTCCAACATGACAATGATCCAAAACACATGGCCAAGTGGACCTGTCATTGGCTACAGCAGAATAAAGTGCAAGTTCTGGAGTGGCCATCCCAGTCTCCTGACCTCAATATCATTGGGTCACACTGGGGAGATCTCAAACGTGCAGTTCATGCAAAACAGCCCAAGAATTTACAGGAACTGGAGGCTTTTTGCTGAGAGGAATGGGCAGCTTTACCATCTGAGAAGATAAAGAGCCTCATCCACAAATACTACAAAAGACTTCAAGCTGTCATTGATGTTAAAGTGGCCAATATACGATATTAAGAACTGGGGTATGTGAACTTTTGATCAGAGTCATTTGGGTAGTTTCTGTTGTCATCATGATTTAAAAAGAGTAAACACAGTTCATTGATAATAAATGGCTTCAGCCAAACACTAACCATGAGGCCGCGTACACACGCGGGGACTGTTCGCCCAACTTTGTCCGTCAAACAGTTTCGGCAAACAGTCCGCTCAAAATTAGCATGGACGGACATGGCCACACACGACGAACGAACAGTTTGCTGAAACCGTGCGCGATGACGTGAACGGCACGTACGACGGGACGAAAAATACGACGTCCTATACACTGCATTATAGCTTTCGGCGTGTAAATCCTTTCTGAGCATGCGCGGAACTTAGTTTGTCGAACAAGCCTACACACGAGGGGACTGTTCGCTGAAACAAAGTTTCAGCGGACAGTTTTTCGGAATTTCCGAAAAACCTTGTTCAGCAGACTGTTCGCTGAAACTGTCCGCTGAAAGCCCACACACGAGCGGACTGTTTGCCGAAACACTGTTCAGCGGACAAAGTTGGGCGAACAGTCCCCGCGTGTGTACGCGGCCTCAGTGAAAGAAACGTTTTTGTGTTATTCATATTCTCTGAAAAATGGCCAAGAAATCATAAATTCTGCCAGGGTAAACTTATGAGCACAACTGTAGGATGAGCACAGTATGTGTATAAATAAATATATATATATATATATATATATATATATATATATATATATATATATATATATATATATATATATATATATACTGTATATAAAAAAATTTATTTTTAGTATCGCTTTTTGTTGCATATGAAGGTGAATATTGCATTGTTATTTTATCTTTTAATAGGCTATTCATGTACCTTCTTTTTAGCTGGTCTGCTTTAAAGTAGAAATTGAAAATAGTACAGCCCTATGACTCTAACATAGTGGTTAAATTACACATTACATACACTGTTGTTGTCAGATTATACAATTTTACTTTGCACACTATGATTAATTTTCTGAATAATAAGAACATTGAACTCAATGTCTCAGAGCTATTTTCATTCAATTTTTTGCAGAGTTAAATCACAAATAAGAGTGAGCTAACATACTTTGATCCATTTTTGTCATACATACACCTTATTTTATTCTTTCAATGTATTCTCCTTGAGAAATCCAATTTGCAAAGCTGATTGCAATGGCTTTATCAAATGAGAAGGGCTCTCTATACTAACTGATGCTTATAGAAAGAAAAAATTTAAAGATTACATAAATGTGTCAAATGTTCAAGCATTGTGTCTTTCTGAAATCCCAAGGATGTGCTTATTGGTCGTGTCAAAGAGTACCGGTAAGTGATTTCTTGAAAGCCCTTTAGTGTAATAATAGCTAACATTTCCATACATACTATTCCAGATTAATAAAACAATGTATATAGACATATTTCTATAGGAAACCTAAAGGAGATTTAAAGCTGAATTCTATAAAAAGCATAAAATATCGCAGTTCTTTATTTAATAATACATAATTAAATGTAATTTTTTTTAAACACAGGCAGTTGAAGTGACTTGGTATCAGCCTCAGGTCTACGACAGCATAGATATACTGTAGAGGAAGTGGGTTGAATGTTGTTGAATCATTCAACTCTCAAAACTATGGTCATTCATTGGCCAAAAAGAAGTACTGCAGGAGGCAGCTTTGGAGGGAATGTGAGTAATGCAGCATTTTTTTTTCTTTAAATAGGTTATTCCTTTTTGTTGTTAATTTCATACTGGGTTTATTTTTTAAAGTGCTTGTGTGCACTGCCAAGAGCCATAACAATCTTTTATTTCACTCGCCCATTGTGCATGTGCATTTTACATGCTGTTATAGGTTCATTGCAATTCTGCACAGAAAGGAAAACGCTCTTCACAAATCCTTGGACAAATATCCCCAAAGGAGACAGAGGAAGTGATTGGAATGCATCAAAATTGCAACTGCCCCTTTTTACAGGTTCATCTAATCCTCGGAATCCTGCAAAGGCCTTCCAGAAAATTCAGATATAGGAGGGATGGTAACCTGGTCATATCTATAGCTCCCTATCACACAGTTCAACATCAGAAGGGGAACTCCTTGACTTGAGAGGCCTCTGTATTCCCTCTAACTCCAGGCAATGTACAAGGGACCGGCATTCCAAGCAGTTGATCTGCTTCAACTAATGGGACACCCAAAAGCTTTCCTCAATCACAGTGCCCTCCCGTATACAGGCTAACTACTTCTTCCCAGCAAATCCTATTACGATTCTCATTCTTTCTTCATCCCAGCACATTACAGATACAGAATGTCCAGTTAGGTTTAGATTGTGTTTTAATAAGGAGGCATTTCCAACATGGTGGCTTGCAACAAGTCTCAACAGAATAAAAATCTTCCATAACTTCTACTACTCGAATGCTCACAGTGACATGACAGGGGTGCTTAGTTAGTGTCTTGAAGAGTAACACTGCTATTCTGGCCGTCCCCAGAAGGCTCTTTCTTCATTACATGGGTACTCACTGCTCAACAGCATCTTTCCTATTCAACTATGTGGCTCTTCCACTACCCCCAAAAGGGAAAGCCACCTTTCCCTTTACCCATGAGGTCTATCACCTTGATAGGGTTGACCATGGGTGTCTCTCTCTGCTCTACATGTCAGCTGCTGCCTCCTCTTCACTAATATATATATTATCTTTGGGTATCCATGCTGATACCGAGTATTTTCACAAGTGTCGGTACTCGTGCAAATGCACTGATACCAATACTTTCAGGCTCGGCTCTTTGAGCTGTCAGTAAAGAGGTCGGGTAATTGGAGCTGTGAAAAAAAAAAGCAGCCGAAAATGTTTATTACCAACTTTGCTCAGCCCTGAAACACTAAAATAAAAAGAAACATGGTTTCTGTTTCTATATTTCTGTTTCTTCATCTGCAGATCAAAGGGATGAACAAATGTTCTTCTGTTTAACCCCTTAATAATCCTTAATTTACTCTAATCAGCCTTAATTAACTCTCTATTCTCCATTTAATTATTATTTTGCTGTTTTTTTTCTTTTGTTCACATCTATTTTATAAACGATAAACAATTAAAACTTTTTTTGTTTACTTTGTTAGTGAATATTTCACATATATAATAACATATATTTACACATTTCACATTGAAAAAGCGCTAAATTAAAAAAAAATCTATGTATTTCATTTGTAAATAACTTTTCAATGCTCTGTACCATTGCTGACAGCTGAAATTAAAACAAAATAGTTGCGGTAGGTATCGCTAATTGGTATCGATGTCGGCTAATTGTTGGTGATGGCTGCAATATAAGCCCTACCCCCCAAATAAACCCTATCCTACCCAAAAATAAGCCCTACCCTGAAAATAAGCCCTACAAGGACTTTAACTAGGGCTTATTTGGGGGGTAGGGCTTATATTGCAGCCATCACCGACAATCACGCTAGGTCTTATTTTCGGGGGAAACAGGGTATATATATCATGTGTGCCCAAAAAAGCCACCAATTCTTGCAGCAATCCTGAGCCTTTACTAGGCATAGGACTTCCCCTACCTCAGCTTTTTCCAACCTTTTTACCCCAGGGAAACCCTTTAAAGAGGAAGTAAACTCTCCCACTCTGATGCTTCTTTTCATTTAGTCCATTATAATAAGTCATTATCAGACTATAGCCACTGTAATCCAGCCCAAATTGCATATTACTTACTGTTTAAAGAAACTTTAAAAAAACGTGTTTCCAGGGGTTAGGCAGCGCCATCTTAAGTATTGTTTTCTGAGTCCACAGTGGAGTGTATGTCCGCCCTTACATTGAGCACTTCCTGTACTGTTAACCAAGCCTCCTTCTCAATCCAACGTTTCTATGGCAACCCTGCTTCCCTGTTCATAGTTTACTTGTTTATTTCATAGTATTTGCTTGTGCCGATGTCTAATGTTTCCCTTTGTCAGACTTATCAGCTTCAGCTGATAAGACTGCAGTAATGGCCAAGTTTAGACTGTATGTGAGGTCACATGGTGTGTAGGAGGAAGCTCTGAGTGATTAGCAGAGTTCAGTGTTGTGCCGTAGGAAGTCCTGATAACAGATAGATAAGACCTAGAGAGTGTGCCTTCAATCAGGGGAGATCTGGGCATGCTCAGTGACTTCATTCTACAGAACAACAAGGATTACAACAATACTAAGCAAGTAAGGAGATATCTACAGGCAGTGTTCATTAGGGTTTTTTATGCTGATTTACATGGGACGAAGTTGTGGGGGAGGGTTTACAACCACTTTAAGTAATTTTCAAGTCTTGGGGATTCCCTGCAAAAAACAGTTTATTGGAGGTCAAGGGGAAACTGTCCCCTTACATCGGTGGCCAGTATGAAGACTTGTTCCCGACAATGGTAATGCCACCCTTACATACAGCTGTCTCTGCCAAGTGGTGTTAACCCTAGGCCCTTATGCAGACACTGTCAAATGAGAGGTCAACCAGCCCCAGCTCAGAGAACTCCTAGTAATCTTGGGAGGCACCCTAGGGTTCCACAGAACTCTGGTTGACAATGGCTGCTCTATATGGCCTCCCAAAGTCTACTGCAGAGGAGAAGTCAGCCCTCTAGTGCCTAGAGCACAGCAGTGGTCATGCAATCGCTCTTTTACTCTGTATATCGGTGTTCTGGCAGATAGTGTCCTGCCATCATATAGTGTCCGCCCCGTACTGCGCATGTGCAGTACGGAGCAGAAGAAGCTTCGGAAAATCTCCGAAGGTGAGCACGCCTGCGCCGTGAGTGGAGGTGGTAGCCCCACCATGCAAGCGGACATAGGGTTGGGAAAATTAGAGGGCCCCTCGCGGGCTCGCTTCACTCCCCACTCTTCGGGCTCGGCCTTGCTGCGCTTGGCTCTTTTATATTCCAACTCTATGTCCACTTGGATGATGGGGATAGAACCTGGACTCACGGCGCAGGCGCCATTCATCTTCGGGTATTTTCGGAATCTGTGTGTGCAGTACACAGCGGACACTATCTGATGGGGGACAGTATATGATAGGACACGGGGGGGGGGGCGGTATGCAGCAAAAAATGCCACAACCCAACCCCCCCTCCCTTAACATCCTGCAAAATGTTCTGTTTTCTTGTTGTATAAATTTTAAATGCCAAATAAACTACTGATAGAAAATATCTATTAGTAAATCTATTTAAAAACACCACAACAGAAGAGTCTATTTTTATCCATCACGAATAAAAAAATAAACAAATTTTGAACAGACAGCTTTTATCTTTATAATCAAATAAACACAAAGGAGAGTGAACCATGGCACAGATGGAGATATATTTAGCTTGTATTTCTTATGCTGTATTATTGACAAACCGATGAACAAATACGATGATTAAAGCCTCTGGCTATGACAGGTCAGGTAAGGCACAGCAAAGCTGTGATTGAAACTGTACTGCAATCCAAACTGCGTTATACACAATACTTCAACAAAGAAAGTTTTATGTCTGTGTTTTGTCCATTTCTTGTTTTATAGGATTATTAAAGCTGGACGATGGCTAAATGCAAGGTTGTCAGATCCAGGCATTTTTATTTTTGTTTCAAATAGCCAAAAATGAAAAACGCTTGTAAACGAAATGCGGCTAAACACGAGTTTCCACACATTTACAAGCTGTTACAGGCATTTGGCGTTTCGAATGCCTCTGAACATCCATCCTGAACGCATTTAACTTGACAGATAGTAATCCATGTTTAGTTTTGCCAAGTAAACCATGTTTGTTTTGCCACGTTTACATGCTGCGTTTAGTGACGTTTTGCCACGTTTGCGTTTAAAAGCGTTTTTTTTTTAAACAGCCAAAAATGAAAAACGCCTGTAAACGAAAAGCGACTAAATTCAAGTTTAGAAGCGTTTGGTGCTTGAAATACCTCTAAACTCAGCTTCTGAATGCATTTTTTTGCATTCCAAAAAATGCTTCTAAACTCAACTGCCTAGAAATAACTATAAATGAACCTGTGTATATGTACTGCTAAGATAACATAGAGGAGAGTTCAGGGGCAGATGAAAAAAAACGCCCAACTGCTTCTAAGTGCCCGTTCACACTACCGCTACTTGTCAGGCGACTTAGCCGCGTGACAAGTCGCGCTCCGTTCTGTACTATGGAACCGTTCTAATAGGAGCGACTCAAGTCGCTCCGACCTAGAAAAAGGTTCCTGTACTATTTTTGGGGCGGCTTCAGGCGACTTGCATTGCCTTCTATACAGAAGTCATTTTGCAAGTCGCTGCTGAAGTTGTGTGCAGGTCGCGTCTGAGTCACGCTGCAAGTCGTGTCGCCCCTGTGTGAACCGGCACTAAGGCCTCATGTACACTGGTGCTGGTAAACGGATGTTTAGGAGCAGTTGGGCATTTTTTCAACTGCCCCTGAACTCTTCTCTATGTGATCTTATCAGTACGTGTACACAGGGTCTTTTATAGTCTTTTCTAGGCAGTTGAGTTTAGAGGCTTTTTTTGGAACACAAAAAAAATGGGTTCAGAAGCTGAGTTTAGAGGCATTTCAAGTGCCAAGCACTTCTAAGCGCATTCTAACTCAAGTTTAGCCGCACTTTGTTTACAAGCGCTTTTCATTTTTGGCCATTTTTGGCTAAACGTGGCATGTAAACGCGGCAAAACGGATGTTTTAAACATCGGTTACTATCTGTCAAGTTAAATCGTGCAAAAGAGGTTGTAAAAATGCCCTGTGTACATGAAGCCTTAACATCCGTTTACCAGTAGCAGTGTTCATGAGGCCTAAAGGTAAAATTTATTGTATGAACAGCGATCTGTCATCTCCCTCTGTCAGTTAGAACATGCATTAGGGAACACAATTAACTCTTTGATTGCCCCCCAGTGTTAACCCCTTCCCTGCCAGTGACATTTTATAGTAATCAATGCATTTTTATAGCACTGATCGCTGTATTAATGCCAATGGTTCCAAAAATGTGTCAGACTTGTCCGATGTGTCCACTATAATGTCGCAGTCATGATAAAAAGCGCAGATCACCACCATTACCAGTAAAAAAATAAAATAATAAAAATGTTATAAATCTATCCCCTATTATTTAGACGCTATAACTTTTGCGCAAACCAATCAATATACGCTTATTGCGATTTTTTTTTTTACCAAAAAATATGTAGAAGAATACGTATCGCCCTTAAAATGAGGAAACAAATGTTTTTTTTATATATTTTTGGGGTATATTTATTATAGCAAAAAGTAAAAATGAATGCATTTTTTTCAAAATTGTTGCTATTTTTTTGTTTATAGAGCAAAAAATAAAAACTGCGGAGATGATCAAATACCACCAAAAGAAAGCTCTATTTCTGAGAAAAAAAGGACATAAATTTCATTTGGGTACAACGTCACATGACCGTGCAATTGTCAGTTAAAATGACACAGTGCTGCATCGCAAAAAGTGCTCTGGTCAGGAAGGGGGTAAAATCTTCTGGGGCTGAATCGGTTAAAATTATCAGTGAATGAATTAATCTATGTGCAATATAATAAAATGGTCAACAAAAAAAGTCCAAAGATGGTGTAAAAAAATCCTCTTTAGTAAAGTGCCAGTGCTCAAAAAAGTGCTCAAATTGTGATTTCTTCTTATATGAAATAAAGTGCTTCTCTACCGCTCCAATTTTGTGAAAATTTTGTCCCCTGATCCCGATGGGTCCAAACTCACCAAATGAAGATGACTCCTTTTAGAATATGCCAGAGTGGGTCTGCAATGCTTTTTCTGACATAAAACCATAGAACAGCTCTCATATGGGGAAAGGATCAAACGGAAAGGGATCTCATAGCGCATTCCATTTGTTTATTTTTTTTAAATCCATAAAAAATGCATAAGATACACTCATGTTTTCCAGTGCCCACCCCGGCACCCAGGAATCATCTGCTGGTTTGTGTAAATGAACCACCCCCACTCTGCTATAAGAGTCGGCGTGCTCGGAACCACAGCTTGTAGACCAAGAACAAACTGAAGCGGGCCATCTCCATTTGGTGAGTTTAGACCCACTGAGGTTGGGGCACAACATTTGTGCCCTGAGTGGAGTGTTGGCGATGGAGAAGCACTTTAATTTATATAAGAAGAAAGCACAATTTGGGCACTGTTTAAAGCACTGGCACTTTATTAAAGAGGATTTTGTGACACCATCTTTGGACTTTTCTGGTTGACCTTTTTATTATAGCACTGGCACTTTATTTATGAGTTCTTTCTGATTATATATGAATGTAGGGCTGCAACTAACGATTATTTTCATAATCGCTTAGTTGGCCGATTGTTGTTTCGATTAATCAGTTAATAACCTTTAAAATAAAAAAGTTCATTTTCAACCACAGTGACGGGAAAATTTGGAAATAGTAGAAAACTTCTTAGTCAAAGGAATTTTCAGACAGTGTATGTGGTTTTTCGTTCAGAAATTACATTCATTTTAAAAACAATGTTAAAAATAAGTGAAAATTTCAAACTAAATTCTTTCATTCAGGGAATGTAGAAAGATTTTTCGTCTGAATATTCTCATCTGAAAATTGATCCATGTGGCCAGCATAAGGCTCGGTGCACACTTTGCTTTTGATCTGTTTCTGCAGTGCTTTTTGCTGTAAATTTTGATTTTTGCGCACGTGATTTTACTGCAATTTGCATTTTTCCTTTTTTTTTGGGGCAGATTAAAAAACACAAATTGCTGCAAAAACACATTATATGCTTTTCTGCACCTTCTTCATTGAAGTATATTGATCCAATAAAGCCCCATTTTGCGTTAAAAGTCCCTGACCCTTTCAGATATGTCCCATAGGAAACCATGTAAATGAACTGTAGTGCATTTCTGCAAAAAGCACCAATAAACACATAGTTGTGAACCAGGTCTAAGATGTTTAGTAACATAATGGGGTTAAAAAAACTAAAATTAGCCCTTTATAGTAGAAAAAAGCAGATAATCACTGCTGTAAGGGGTTCATTTTTTTTACAGTAGAACAGTGAAAGTAATATTTACAGTAGTGATTATTTGCTCTTTTTGTAGTATAAAGGGCTTGTTTTAGTTTTTTTTAACCCCATTATGTTACTGGCCGATTAATCGATTATGAAAATAGTAATCGATTAATTTCATAATCGATTAGTTGTTTCAGCCCTATATCAATGTATTTACTTATCCATGAATTACACTTAACTAAAGGCATTTGGTTGTTATTAGTGGGTAGAGCGACTTTAATACTATCCATCATTGTTTAATGTGTGTATACATTGAGAAAGCACAGCTACCCACAAGCTTATTATTTATTTAATTTAAATTTACTGCGCAGGTAAGTATATAATTATCATCTACAGTAATATTCAGCATCTCCAGCAGCCGTCTAAATACTAAATATACTGGTAAATATATACATCTTGCCAAGCTGGACCAATGTAAGTTGGCAATAAAAATAATTATAGTTCCACTATAAGCCTTCAGGTTTACATATATTTTAAATCCAGAGACGACCAAAAAAAGAAGCTTTTTCAAAAGGGGATTATCAATGAAAAGCCAAAAAATATATTTCATGACAGGTCTCCTCTAAATAAGCTTGATATCAGAGTTCATTACATATATTTTTACGGGTGTTGCCTAATGCATGAAATGTAATTGACGCAGGTTTAGTCCAATATAATTAGATGTAATTTTGGTCATTATCAGCTATACCTGCCAAAAGCCTAATTTTAATTTATTGTGAGTTTTATTAATCATAACAAAATGAAGAGACCGCTGTTCTTTGGCAATACAGAAACACCTGAACATAAGCCTAATTAGGCCGTACAATCACTTCAGACAGTATGATTGACAGCTGTATTTTTTTATTGTATGGCTGTATTGCGCTATTGTTAATGGCTTACACAACCCGGTTTACTAGAGGAAAGCATTGTTCTATGAACTGTAGATCTTCTTCCTGCATAATACATTGTTGTGCTGCTATACAAATCACCACAACAAAGAAAATAAAATCCTTTTACACTGAGCTTCCACCACTATTGGCATATAGCAGGCTTAAAGTAAACGTAAAGCCAATAATTAAAATCTCATATAAGCTTTAAAGTGTATGTAAATTCTAAATCCATTTTTTCAACATGTTTGGCATCATGCCTCACTGTATACAGCTTTCTATGAATCTGTTGCAAAGTTTCTTACCTGCAAATCCTGCCCGTAAGGGCACTTCCTGCTGCAGGCTGACAATGATTAGCCACGGCCTCATAATTAGCGGCAGTGTTGTCAGCCTGCCAGGCAAGATCAGTCAGCTGACTGTTGGGCTGGCTGTAGGAGGGCTCCCTAGAGGCAGGTAAGATAGGTCAAGTCCCATGCCAGGGGCCTCCTGTGGAACCATGAAACACAAGGGCTTTGGGTTACTGTCTACATGTCCAGAGCAAGAAGGCCGCTTACTTCCTTGTTTCTTGTGCCCTCCCTGCCTTTAAAATCTCCTGGAATTTTAGACAGTGATTTGTGTTACATCTTATTCCCTCCTAGTGATATTCAAAAGAGGAAATAATCCCATCACATGGCCAGCAAACTAGGGTCACATGTAAAGCAGTGCTGCCTAAACAGTTTGGCATTCCCTGAATACTGAAGTAAATCATCAGAATCAACAGCCAGAAATAAGCTAAATTTACCAAAAATATAGGAAATATTTTAACAGGGCCTGAAGCAGACAGCTGCTTTAAAGTGATGTTTTTTAATCAGTTACTGAGTATGCAGGTTCTTTATCTTTCAATCCTTGCCTATATACCTGTTTAGGGTGATGCCATGATCACTGCCCCAAGTTTCCTTTTTCAGGGTGGCTCAGCTCCTGCAGCATTCTATGGAGCCACCCTTGCATGCAGGGACTAGAGTTCTAGTGTCTCCCTACACTGCGTGCATCATTAGCAACATAGCAACATGCAAACGGCAGGGAGCTCCTCCCTCCTCCCTCACCCTCCATTTTGCAAGCTACCAGACTGGCTGAAGACTGCACTGTTCACTGTTAACTGTGTAGCATCCTCTAGTTCTGTGTGCTAGAGAGGTGTAGGTACATTTTGTTTAGCTCAGGACTAAGCCTGAGTGTCAGAGAGTTGCCCGTAGCGGACGTTTCACTGGGCGCGCTGCGGGGTGTCGGTGTGTGTTGGCGCGCGCGGGTTCACGCGGGTGCGCGTGCGCACGCTTCGGTGCGCGTTGGTGCCAATCGGCCTACTTAAGTGTTCCCCCGTGGTGTGCTCGGTGCTGTCCGATCTGCAGCTTCCTGTGCCCTGTTACCTGTGACTTTGCTTGTGTTCCTGAACTCCTGTTTACCCTGCTTGTCCCTAGGATTTTCCTGTCTGCTGCCTGCCTTTGACCTCGGCCTGTCTTTGACCTTGCATCTGCCTGCTCCTTTGTACCACGCTGCCCGCCTGTTGCCAACCCTGCTTGTGACCCGGACTCGAACTTGCTTATCCCTTTTCTGCACTACCTGCCTGCTGTCATCTGTGCCTGTGGCTGGACCTGCTCACCACCTTCTGCTTGCATCTGCTCCTGCATCCAGCTGTGAGAGTCTGTCTACCTGTCTGAACCCTGCCGTCGGAGGAGGGGTGTCCTGCCTTGGGCCGGGGCTCGGATGCTGGTGGAAGCATCCTGCCACAACGCAGGGGAGGGAGACCTTCCTGGAGGCAGGGGAGCAAGTGAGAGGACAGTGTAAGTAAATCAGCACTACTGGGAACTTAAAAGGGAGGATACTGCCACATGTAGCCAGTTCTTCCTGAAGACAGGGTTGGGCTTAAGTCTTTGTCCTTCCCCAGGAGATCTCCTGAGAGTTATCCGGGTGGGCTGGTGAGAGTCAGCTGGGTGGGATGGTGACGACTCAGTCTGAAGGACTGCTGTGGAGAAGATAGCCTGGAGGGCTAGTGAAAGGGGCAGCTGCAGCCAGGTGCCTGAAGAGGTGGTGCTGGGATCAGTAGCCACAGGAGGAGAAGTGCAAGCCGTTTCACTGACAAGGGGCTATGAGTGCCTGCCTGTAAAGAGCCGTAGATTTGACTGAGAGCTTGTCAGATCAATCAACATTTATCCAGCTGGAGCCAGTGTGCAAGTGTGTGCAGGAGAAAAAGTGAGGAGACTGTATACAGACTGTATATAGGAAGATGTCCCTGAAGTTTTCTTAAAGTCAAGTGGGCATCCCATAACCCCCCACCCCTATCCAAGTTATTAACCCTCAGTAAATAACAAAAACAAAGTCGTGAACTGTTCCCTGACTCTGGAGAGCCTGTAAAAAATTCAGTGTGCCTGGCTGTGCAGGGTGGGGGATCCCAGTTCATCTTCAGCTCGTTGGGGGTGCACTACAACTGTTATTTGTGATTACTGAAAATTCAGGGAAGCAGCACTGAGAAAGTGTACGCCAGTAGCATTGGCGAGAATGTTATCAAATAGCGTATTGGAATTTTTTTTTTTTTATTGCGTTCATTAAAAAAACCCTGAGGGATTAATGCTACTTTAATCACTGATACACTACTGACACATGTTCATTAAATCATGTTCATTAAATCAAGGTAAGTCACTGATTAAGCTCAGTTGGCCAAGGAACCTGTTGTACTTAAATACTTATACGATTGTGTTGACAATCCAGACTGAAACTCTAAAACATTTTTACAGTTTATATGTAAGCCTAAAATATGTCTCGGTTCCAGCCTGGAGGGAGACTGTCCTTTGGGACTGATATAGGACCTTGTTTTCAGGAAAGTTTGTCTTCAGAACTGAAATGTGACGTTCTGTCCTTCCCCCAGGAAAACCTCTTTGGCATTTTTAACATAAATATGACATGCCAGTTCTCCAAGGTATTAGCCTCCCACTGTAGGTGAAATAAAAATAAGTCTGAACTATATTGTGAGTTTTTATGTTAGGGCACTTTCTGCAAAGCCATGTATTAAAATGAACCTGTATTGTGTGTAAGAACCTTTATTTGTAAATCAGCCTCTTTACACCCGAAGGAAACGTTTGACCCATGCACACATTGTGGGGACGCCCAGAGTTCTGGTACACCACACAATGTCCCACAACCAAAGAGTGGCCAACACAGAAGTGATAGGCTCATGTGAGATACATACCGTATTTATCGGCGTATAACACGCACAGGCGTATAACACGCACATTTATTTTAAGAGGGAAATTTCAGGAAAAAACCCTTAAATTTTAAATAAGGAACTTTTAAGCAAAATAAGGGTCAGTGCCCATCTGCAGTCTCACCATTGCCATCATTGCAGCCTGATCAATGTCCATCTGCAGCCTCACAAGTGCCATCAATGCAGCCTCATCAGTCCACATCAATGGAGGCCTTCCTTCCTTTATACTTCCATGCTTGATCAGGATATGTCTGAGTGGACCCACATGTGAGGAACCAGACTTGGATGGTGGAGACTTATTCCTGTGGGTGCATTGCAGAGCGCATTAGCTGGTCTATAACTTTAGCAGCCATTACATCTAGTGAGTCAGCTTGGTGTGGCTGGTGAAAGATTCGCACTGGGTGAAACATAGAGACATTTTGAATTTTATTTGTTGAAGAAGATTTTTAGTCATTTTTTTGTACCTTTTTCTTCTATTTTTGCATCACATACAGACTTCGTTCCTGGATTTGACATTTATTTATTTGAGCATGGTGCACCGCGTTTTTCACATCTTTTAGCACTTTGTTGTTTGCATATTTTTTGCTAATTTTTTCTTTCCTTAGGGCTCTTTCACACGGGACAGATCCGTGATGATCCACCCCGTGGACATCTGTTTGCTCAGCTGGGATTGCTCCTTCGATTGAGTGCCTTGAAAAAGTATTCATACCCCTTGAAATTTTCCACATCTTGTCATGTTACAACTAAAAACGTAAATGGATTTTATTGGGATTTTATGTGATAGACCAACACAAAGTGGCACATAATTGTGAAGTGAAAGGAAAATGATAAATGGTTTTCAAAATATTTTACAAATAAATATCTGAAAAAGTGTGGCATGCATTTGTATTCAGTCCCCTTTACTCTGATACCCATAGATAAAATCTAGTGGAACCAATTGCATTCACAAGTCACCTAATTAGTAAATAGAGTTCACATCTGTGTAATTTAATCTCAGTATAAATGCGGCTGTTCTGTGAAGTCCTCAGAGGTTTGCTAGAAGCTTAGTGAACAAACAGCATCATGAAGGCCAAGGAACACACCAGACAGGTAAGGGATGAAGTTGTGGAGAAGTTTAAAGCAGGGTTAGATTTTAAAAAACGATTTTATCCCAAGCTTTGAACATCTTACAGAGCATTATTCAATCCATCATCTGAAAATGGAAAGAGTATGGCACAACTGAAAACCTACCAAGACATGGCCGTCCACCTAAACTGACAAAAAGAACATTAATCAGAGTAGCAGTCAAGAGGCCCATGGTAACTCAGGAGGAGCAGATCCACAGCTCAAGTGGGAGAATCTGTCCACAGGACAACTATTATTCATGCACTCCACAAATCTGGCCATTATGGAAGAGTGGCAAAAAAGAAAGCCATTGGTGAAAGAAAGACATAAGAAGTCCTGTTTGCAGTTTCCAAGAAGCCATGTGGGGGACACAGCAAAAATATGGAAGAAGGTGCTCCCAAAACTGAACTTTTTGGCTTAAAAGAAAAACGCTGTGTGTGGCTGAAAACTAGCACTGCACATCACCCTGAAAACACCATCCCCACTGTGAAACATGGTGGTGGCAACATCATGTTCTGAGGATGCTTTTCTTCAACAGGGACAGGAAAGCTGGTCAGAGTTGATGGGAAGATGGGTGGAGCCAAATACAGGCAAAGAAAACCTGTTATGCCACGTACACGTGATCAGAATTTTGGTCTGAAAAGGCTCTGATGGTTTTCCCGATGGAATTCCGACGGGAGCTGTCTTCTGTACACACGGTCACATCAAATTCCAACCGTCAAGAACGTGGTGACGTACAACACGTACGACGGGACTAGAAAAGGGAAGTTCAATAGCCATTAGCCAATAGCTTCCATCTCGTAGTTGAATCTGAGCATGCGTGAGTTTTTGTGCGTCAGAATTGCATACACACGAACAGATTTTCGGATAGGAACTTTTTCTGACTTAAAAATTGAGACCATGCTCTCAATCTTTTGCTGGCAAAAAGTCTGATGGAGCATACACACGATCACATTTTCCGACCAAAAACTCTCATCTGTCTTTTGATGGCCGAATTTCCGATCGTGTGTACACAGCATTAGAGTCTGCAAAAGACTTAAGACTGAGGTGGAGGTTCACCTTCCAGCAGGACAACAACACTAAACATACAGCCAGAGCTACGATGGAAAGTTTTAGATCTAAATCCAATTGAGAATCTGTGGCAAGACTTGAAAATTGCAGTTCACAGACGCTCTCCATCCATTCTGACAGAGCTTGAGCTATTTTGCAAAGAAGAATGGGGAAAAAATGTCACTCTCTAGAAGTGAAAAGCTGATAGAGACATACCCAAAAAGACTTGCATCTGTAATTGAATACAAATGCACGCCACAATTCATATTCATATTCATATATTCATTTGTAAAAAAAAATTGAAAACCATTTATCATTTTCATTCCACTTTACAATTATGTACCAGTTTGTGTTGATCGATCACATAAAATCCCAATAAAATACAATTACATTTTTGGTTGTAACATGACAAAATGTGTAAAATGTCAAGTATGAATACTTTTTCAAGGCACATGTTTATGATATATCAGGTTTACATGTCCGTCACTATTGAGATTAGACTCAGATAGGGATTATAGACCAGTGCCACAACTCTCTCTTCCTAATAATTAATTATTGGTGTAACACCAGTATTTGAGTGGCAGCAGTCAGTGCACATACAGTATTTTCCCTTCCCATCAATATTCGTAGACGTGTATATTTTCTTTCTACACATTTCTATAGGAAAGCCATACTCATAGACCCCTTTCACACTGGGCCACTTTGCAGGCGCTACAGAGCTAAAAATAGTGCCTGTGAAGCGCCCTGAAAGTGCCGCTGCTGTGTCTGCAGTGTGAAAGTCCCGAGGGCATTCACACCGGAGCGGTGCGCTGGCAGGATGGTAAAAAAAAGTCCTGCTAGCAGCATCTCTGCAGCAGTGAAGGAGCGGTGTATACACCGCTCCTTCGCCGCTCCTGCCCATTGAATGGGGCAGCACGGTTATACTGCTGGCTTAGCGCTGCTGCAGCAGCGCTTTGCGTTGGTTTTAACCCTTTCTCAGCCACAAGCGGGGAGGTTGAAAAATAGCGGCCTATGCTGCCCCCACCCCAGTGTGAAAGGGGTCTTAGGGACAACTGAACACTGGCATGAGTACCACTTACTCATAGGGATAAATGGGTCTGTGATACTCATGCCCTCTATTAAGGGGATTTGTCCAGGACCTTGTCAGGGAAAAAAGATTGCTGGATCAAGGAGGATGTAAAATATTATCCCAAGTGGACTGCACTCAGGAGGATGGGGAACCTTCTAAGCATCTTCAAAAGTATACTTGCCTGGAGCAACCAACCAAAGTCCTCCAACAAGGTCCTGGCTAATTCCTATTCATACTGTGCATTCACACTGTGGCCACATTAATTCCTGTAGAAAGCTCTGGTACAACTCACATTGTCCTGCAGCCATAAAGGAGGAGCCTCATCAGCCAATTTAGAAATGCCAGGACCACAAGTATTGATCTACTTTCCTCCTACAAGGCATTGGTTGCATTCACAGCATGTCCCCATTCATTCCAATAGGAAACCCATATTTCAATGGACCACTGGTCACTGCCATGAGCATGACTTACCCATAGGAGTCAGTGGGGCTGTGGAACCCATGCCCAGTATAAAGAGGAGTCGCCCAAGACCATGTCAGAGGAAAGATTGCTGGATCAGAAAGGAAGGTATGTATTATCTTAGGTGGACTGCATTAAGGAAGGTGGAGAATTAAAACACAACTTTACTAAAGGCGATGTTGTCCCTTAAGCATTTTCAAACATGTTCTTGTTGCCCAGAGCAACCAATCTGCTTTGCCCAAAAAAAGGTCCTGCTGGCTCCTCCTCATAATGTGCATGCCCATCAGGGCCTCATTCATTCCTTTGTAAAATTCATACTCTATAGGACCTCTGGAAGCTGCCATGAGCACTGCCTACTCATAGCAATTAATGAGGCTGTGGCGTGCACAGTATGAACAGGATCCATCTGGGACCTTGTTGGAGGAAAGATTACTAGACCTGGGAAAAGGGTTAGTATCATCCCAGGTGGAAGGTACTGGATTAAGGAACAACCGGAAGTGACGCATAGAGACGTTTGTAACACCGCACATTGTTTGATCTGCCTGTCGTTGCCATTTTTTTAAACATAAATAAACCTATTTGAGACATATTACGCTATGGGATCTTCCTGTTTATTCCCCGCTTTCATTTGTTGTGGATGAACGGGCGAACTAACCAACTGGGAGCCATTATTGCAATACAGCGCTCTTAAGGACATCATCTCTGGTTACCACACTCAGGAGGACTCATCATTAGAAATATCTGAGTGGCATTTCTTACCCATTTAGAGGTAAGCGCATAGAGAGCACTGAGTGGAGCACATGAAGAGTATACAGTGGATGTCACCTGAAGAGTTTGCCTGTCACATTGCTGCACACCTGCACACCAGCACTTTTTGCACTAATTTGCACGTTTACTGTTTATGGATGGACTTTTATGGGTATCACTACTCAATATAAATAGGACTGTATTGGTACACCTACACACTTAAAGGTGTACACAAAGTATCATTTGATACTCAGAACTTTATGATAATCTTGCACCATTTTGCACTATTTAGTGTTCATTCAATTATTATTTAATGTTTAGCACCTGATGATGATTTGCACAATTTTTGCACTATATTAATTGTTTGTTTTAATTATTTGCACAGCAGCTATTTTATTCACTTTATGAATTTATGGTAATGTGTTGTGCATTTTTTGAAAATAATTTATTTGCATAGTTTGCACAGTAGCAGTTTGCACAGCAGCTAAATAATCACATGTATAGCAAATAATTTATTTGCGTAGTTTGCACAGTAGCATTTTGCACAGCAGCTAAATAATTGCATGTACAGCAGATAATTTGTTTGCATAGTTTGCACAGTAGCTAAATAATCGCACGCACAGCGAATAATTTATTAATGTAGTTTGCACAGTAGCTAAATAATTGCATGCACAGCAGCAATTTGCATTGTGATTCACCAATAGTATTGATATAATTATTGATTTATTGCACTTTATCTATGAAGTAGAATACATATCAAACAAGGATTTTCCATCTTTTAGTAATATTTGGTATATAGTTTGCGCTGATCACCTTTTTTATTTATTGTTGTTCAAGTGCATGGTATACACTTTAGGTTTGCCGCAAACTAAACGACATACCACATTCAGATATTTTTCACTTTGATAGATAGAGGGAACCCCATTTTTCTATATCATCCCAGGTGGGCTGTACTCAGAAGGGTGGAGAATTTATGAAAGCAAAACTTCACTAAAGGTGATATTGCCCTTTAAGCATCTTCAAAATTGTTCTTGCCACCCAAAGCATCCAATCTTCTTCTGTCTTTGCAATAACTATGTACAATAAATACAATATAGCTTGATATGTGAAGTCTCGGTTGTTCGGGTTTGCAGGATGACACATGCTGTTTTTGGAAGAATCTTTTACAATGCTTCCAAAACATACTATCAGCCCTGTAAATAATAAACCCGGGCATTACACTGAGGGAAGGGTGTTTTAGCAGACGATATACCTGACTATTATTTTATTACAAGGGCAATTTTTCACCAGGGAATTAATTAAATGTAATTACCACCTGCAGCTGAAGCTGGCTCCCTCTGTCCTCCTCTGTGTGATGATTCAGGTGTCGGTTCTTTGTGATGGCAGAGATATGATATTGCTCAGCATCAGAACAGCAGAGAATCAGTGGGGCACCTCACCTCCTCTTTCACCATTTCAACGTAATTGTAATATTCTCTCCCACCTACAAAATTGGGGATAATAACGACAGCGTTCTGCATCGCATTCTTTTATTTTGCTATTTTTAACCGTTATCACTAAGCAATCCATTCTCTTGCCTTTTTCCAAATTCACTTCTTTTTTAAAGGGGATCCCCAGAAAAAAGTTTAATTCATTCCATTTTTTTAGGGTCTGTTGTGATAACGTGTGATAAAACACGCACATGCATTGGTGTGCTGCAGTGCGTGTTTTTTAACTACCTGCTTTTCAGGTTAATTCTGACATTTTGTACATACAGTTTCTCATAAAAGTGAGTACACCCCTCACATTTTTGTAAATATTTTATTATATCTTT
The DNA here is from genome assembly GCF_037356315.1 of Lithobates pipiens. Taxonomy (NCBI): domain Eukaryota; kingdom Metazoa; phylum Chordata; class Amphibia; order Anura; family Ranidae; genus Lithobates; species Lithobates pipiens. The sequence continues at coordinate 63,361,134 of NW_027507784.1, forward strand.
TCATGTGACAACACTGAAGAAGTAGCGAGTGTACAGCGTGTATAACAGTGTTAATTTGCCTTCCCCTCAAAATAACACACATCTATTAATGTCTAAACCACTGGCAACACAAGTGAGTACACCCCTAAGTGAAAATGTCCAAATTGGGCCCAAAGTGTCGAAATTTTGTGTGGCCACCATTATTTTCCAGCACTGCCTTAACCCTCTTGGGCATGGAGTTCTCCAGAGCTTCACAGGTTGCCACTGGAGTCCTCTTCCACTCCTCCATGATGACATCACAGAGCTGGTGGATGTTAGAGACCTTGCGCTCCGCCACCTTCCATTTGAGGATGCCCCACAGATGCTCAATAGGATTTAGGTCTGGAGATATGCTTGGCCAGTCCATCACCTTTACCCTCAGCTTCTTTAGCAAGGCAGTGGTCACCTTGGAGGTGTGTTTGGGGTCGTTATCATGTTGGAATACTGCCCTGTGGCCCAGTCTCTGAAGGGAGGGGATCATGCTCTGCTTCAGTAAGTCACAGTACATGTTGGCATTCATGGTTCCCTCAATGAACTGTAGCTCCCCAGTGCCAGCAGCACTCATGCAGCCCCAGACTATGACACTCCCACCACCATGCTTGACTGTAGACAAAGACACACTTGTCTTTGTACTCCTCGCCTGGTTGTCGCCACACAAGCTTGACACCATCTGAACCAAATAAGTTTATCTTGGTCTCATCAGACCACAGGACATGGTTCCAGTAATCCATGTCCTTAGTCTGCTTGTCTTCAGCAAACTGTTTGCGGGCTTACTTGTGCATAATCTTTAGAAGAGGCTTCCTTCTGGGATGACAACCATGCAGACCAATTTGATGCAGTGTGTGGCATATGGTTTGAACACTGACAGGATGACCCCCCCAACCCTTCAACCTCTGCAGCAATGCTAGCAGCACTCATAAGTCTTTCCCAAAGACAACCTCTGGATATGAGCACGTGCACTCAACTTCTTTAGTTGACCAATGGCGAGGCCTGTTTTGAGTGTAACCTGTCCTGTTAAACTGCTGTATGGTCCTGGCCACGGTGCTGCAGCTCAGTTTCAGGGTCTTGGCAATCTTCTTATAGCCCAGACCATCTTTATGTAGAGCAACAATTCTTTTTTTCAGGTCCTCAGAGAGTTCTTTGTCATGAGGTGCCATGTTGAACTTCCAGTGACCAGTATGAGAGAGTGAGAGCTATAACACCAAATTTAACACACCTGCTCCCCATTTACTCATGAGACCTTGTAACACTAATGAGTCACATGACATCAGGGGAGGGAAAATGTGTAATTTGGCTCAATTTGGACATTTTCACTTAGGGGTGTACTCACTTTTGTTGTCAGCGGTTGCCAATGGATGGACCACATTCGTTGTGATAGCATGGGGCACGCCAGGTCCTCTTCATAGAGAGATAGACCCCAGATCTCTCTTCTGCCCTCCAAAGCAGCCAGTAACAGCCAGTAAACAAATGACTGAAACCGGAAGTGGCAAAATGGTGGGATGGGAGAGCCCAGTAACAGCAGTGCGCGACAGCATCCATCGCTTGCAAAAGTGATCGAGCAGCTGTTTATCTGCTTCAATCACTTTTACAAAAAGTCCATCTCTGGAGCTAAAGAATAGTCAGGAAGTGGTTAAAGACACCTTAATGCACTTCCCCAATGAAGTTGAGCTGCATCACATCACAATGCAAATTGTTTAGTTAACCCCTAGGTGCCAACAGTACACAAATATGTAAATATGCAGCCTCTCGGCATACCAATTTGCAGATACAACTGTCCCAAGAGCATACTCCCGACACAGTTACCAGTGGCTAATGGAAAGCTCCCAATCGCATCTTACGATCATGAGCTTTCTGATCATGTGATCACTGTGACAGACAATCACAGCGTCACATGGTCATGAACCCTGCCCCGCCACTTAATGGGGGTGAGAGGCTCTGGCGCAAAGGAGTTAAATATACATATATATATATATATATATATATATATATATACATATATATATATATATATATATATATATATATATATATGTATGTATCTGTCTCTCTTTTTTGTTTTGCTCTCTGTGTCATGTTGTGGAGATTCCTCTATCAAGTTTTACATACATTTTTTCTCAAATTATTCTAAATACAAACAATTGTTATTGTTATATTGTTACAGTAGAAATATAAGCATTTTTTATTTTGGGTAGAGCTTTTTTTCACCATCTGTGTCCCATTGGGGAGATTTCCCTTCCCATCCTGTCCCATAGCCAAAACAGGACGTGAGAGGAAATCCCTGAAAATTAAGGGAATCCCTTGGGGACCCCCACATCACCGGAACTAGAAGATTTCTCCTCTATTACTTTTCAGGGGACAACCCAAAAAAATTATATTTCCTTTTACTTTCAATAATAATGGTAAACAGAACAAATAGAGAGGGTAAATTTCTCTAACAGGGGCACAGACAGCAATAAAAACATAATAAGTGTTCTCATCCATCTCCGTTCTGTCCAACAAAAAAACAGAACAAAACAAAAAAAATTGCCTTCACAGTGTACTGTACTTTAGAAACTGCAGAAAGTCAGACAGAGGCTGTCTCATTTATTTTTCTGTGGGGTGTCCAGCATCATCTAGCTCTTACCTTTCCAGCCTTCATGTCCCTGGCCCACCCCTTTCATTCATTGAATTGCGGTGCTTTCAATCAAAGACACTCAGTATCACATGCGGGCATTAGCCTAAGGTAGTCTGCATGCAATTCCCACTTCTCCAGATTGACTTCTACACATGACGTGCCAAATTGCAGCCAAGAGCCAGCCCTCAGGGCTTAGGGTTCTAGAGAGGAGTAATGAGGCAGGGTACTGTGATGTTGTTGTCAGGAAGCTATGTACAGCACCCTGCCCGCCACAATCTGCCTGTATTGCAAGAGAGGCACAGAGACCCAGTGATGACATCAGTGGGTCTAAAATAATGTGTAACTATCATGCTGATGAGGAGGAATTTGGCAGAGCAAAACATTTGTGAATTAAACTTCAGCTTTAATGTTGTAATGGCTGGAGGTCTTTTACCTAATGCATTCTCTGCATTAAGTTAAAAAAAAGCTTCCCTGTGCAGCCCCCCTTATACTTACCTGTGCTGATCCTGATCCAACGGTGTGCATGAGAGCAGAGGCTCTCTTGGCTATCTCCCTTCTCAGACACGGCAGTGGGAGCAACTGGCTTCCACTGCTGTCAATCACAGCTAGTGAGTAGGGAGTGGGGTGGGGCTGAGTAACACTGTGTGCGTCAATGGACACACAAAGCCAGCTCAGTAGTGAGCATGCACGAGTGCCCCCATAGCAAGGATCATGCTGTGGCAGGCACTCGGCAGGGGGGAGAAGCCAGAAGAGCTGGCAGGGCACCCCAAAAGAGGAGGATCCAGGTTCAAAACCATTACTCAGAGCAGGTAAGTATAACATGTTTGTTGTTAAAAACAAAAACATTGCATTTACAATCACTTTAAAGATCATGTCACAGAAGTGATCAGGAGAAATGAAAGAATGAAGAAAAAACTCCAGACCAAAAGGCTGACATCACTAGATATGGGGATAAGATTTGCCAAACCAAAGGAATGGGTTTGGTCTTCCCATTAGGCAATGCAGGCAAATAACCATAGACAGCCGAGGCTTCTTCCATTATTTGTATAAATATTCATCTAATATACGGTTATTTACATGATATCACATCATTCTTATGCCGCGTACACACGGGCGGACTGTATGGCGTAATTAGTCCGTCGAAACACATTTCAGCGGACAGTCCGCTCGTGTGTGGGCTTCAGCTGACTTTTTCAGCGTGCAGTCTGGCGTACTAAGTATTTCAGATTTTTCGAAATTCTGTCCGTCGTACTTTGGTTTCAGCGGACAATCCGCTCGTCAGTAGGCTAGTTCGATGGACTAAGAATGGCGCATGCCCAGAAAGGATTTACACGGCGGAAGGGTGCTTTGCTGTGTATTGGACTTCCTATTTCTAGTCCCGTCGTACGTGCTGTACACGTCATCGCGCAAGCTTTCGACGGACTGTTTGTGCATCCGTGTGTGGTCAAGTCCGTTCAGTCGAAAGTATGACGGACTGTCCGTCGGATTGTATGACGGACTAAGTACGCCATACAGTCCGCTCGTGTGTACGCGGCATAAGCCAGGTTAGGACCAGGAAAACAGGTTGATGTTTTATGTAAAGTGAAACTAAACCTTAGATTTTTTTTTCAATTACAATAACAAACATGCCTATCCTTACTTGCTCTATGCAATGGTTTTGCACAGAGCAGCCCAGATCCTTCTCCTCTGGGGTCCCCCACCTGGGCTCAAGACCCCTCCTCTTCATCAGGTGACCCCACAGAAATCTGCTTTCCATGGGGACACCCGTGTGAGCTTGCTCTCGAGTCCTTCTGCTGCCTCCACAGACAGCGGGACTTGGCCCCTTTCCGCGCATCACAGCTTTTGATTGACAGCTGCTATCAATCTGTCCAATGAGGAGAGCGGCAGTGGCTGGAGCCGCTGCACTCATGCACATCGCTGGATCAGATCGGGCTCAGGTAGGAAAAAGGGGGCTCGGGGGTAGCTGCAGCATGGAAGGTTTTTAATCTTAATGCATAGAATGCAATAAGATGAAAAATCTTAAGGCTTTACAACCACTTTAAGGCTGGGTTCACACTAGTGCAAAGTGAATGCGAGTTTCCCAGCATCTGATTCACAGGTCATTAAATTGTGACTGGCTCTCGATGGAGCCGGTTCACACATCTCTGAAGCGGCTCTGGTACAAATTGCGCTTCTTCTGGTCCATTTCATGTCCAAATTCAGCTAAAAATTCGGGCTGAAATCGGACCTGAAACGGTGAACAGGGAAGCACCGGACCCCTGCTGTCAGCCACTCCGTGCTGCGGTGTGAACCCAGCCTAAAAGAGAAGCTTCTAGTAAGTAAGAACACTAACAGCTTTGTGCCTACAGGGTCTGGTGATGAAAATCCCATCCTGTATAATAATAATAATATTATATAGGGAATGTTCTTTTGCCTAAAATAAATATGAAGTCACACATGGTTAAAAAAATACATTATTATTTCTTTGCATTCATTTATTGCTTTGAAGATGATCTGAAGCTTCAAAAAACTTTCTGCCTATTTGCAGATACAAAGAAGTTTTGGGAAACAGGCAGCTTTGGAAGGCAGCGAATTATCTTCTTGAAGTTTTGCAAAGTAAAAACAGACGATCCTATTTCCTTGTTAAGCCACTGAAGAAAGCGTTCAAACAACTCTGATTTTTGTCGCATTTTTCCTGAGCCGTTCACTTGTCAACTGTTATCAAAACAGCTGGCCACGGACATGCCGAAAAGAAAGACAAATGATTATGTAGAGAAAATTGTTTGTACCGGCTTTAATCCTATTCTGCTCTTGATTTCCCTGAAATATTTAATGCGCCATAATCTTTAAAAAAAAATTCAAAAAGAAGCCATATTGTTTTTTTTTCATTAGTCTTATTATTTAGTATACTGTATATAGGGTTGTTACAAAATAGAATAAAGTAGCACTAAAGGTAAAACATGTTTTCATTTTAGATAAAGTAAGGGAGAGTTATAACCTCATTCAGTTTTTTGGGGGTATTTTTTATCATCTGTGTCCCATTGGGAACATTTTCTTCCATTTCCTGTCCCATAGCCAAAATAGGAAGTGAGAGGAGATCCATCCAAAGTGAAGGAATCGATGGTTGTCACCAGAACTAGTGTCCGCATTAAAAGATTTTTCCTCTATTCCTATTCTGGTTACAGCCCCGAATTGGGATTTTTGTTCACGTTAGGCAATAACAGTAAACAGGACAAATAGTCAATGAAGATAGAAAAATATTAGACAGCTGAACTTCAATGCAGCACCTTTATTGACCTAAAGTGTGATCCATACACCAACAGAGGTACCTCTGTTAGTGTATGGATCACATTTTACATTTCTAAAGGTCTTACATTGGAGTGCGGTTGTCCAATCTTCTTCTTTCTTCATTGACTATGTATGCCAAGCCAGCACCCTCTATCTCTAATGCAAGGATGGTGTGAACGTGGGATTATCACCTGGAGCCGTAACTCCTTTCTTTTCCAGTAAACAGAACAAATAGTGCGGGTGTATCTCCTTAACAAGGACAGAGACATCAATAAAGAATGACAGGTGTTCTCTCCACTCTATTCAAAATGAAAAAAAAAATATCTTAATGCTGCATACCCACGATCAAACAATCCGGTGGAAAAGAGTCCGCTGGACAATTCGCCCGTGTGTGGGCTCCGGCGGAATTTTTTTACCCAAAAGTCGACCTTAGAAAGTAGTTTTGCACCAAAATTTGTCAGCCAGACTTGCAGTCCGGTGGACAATACGGCTGTGTGTGTGCTAGTCCGCCGTACTTTTGAAATTGACAGACTTTTCCCGCACGGAGAAAAGTCCATTCATTTTGAGCGCGGCTCCAGGTAGCCGGGACTAGCGAAGGAAGCGTCGCTGGCCCTGTCACCTGGTATGGAGTTAAGGGGAAGCCCTACGCTGAAAAAACGATGTGGGGTTCCCCCCTAGGTCCATATCAGACCCTTATCCGAGCACGCTACCCAGGCCTGTCAGGAAAGAGGGTGGGGACGAGCAAGCGGCCCCCCTCCTGAGCCGTGCCAGGCTGCGTGCCCTCAACATGGGGGGGTGCTTTGGGGAAGAGGGGGCCGCACGGCCACCCCACCCCAAAGCACCTTGTCCCCATGTTGATGAGGACAAGGGCCTCTTCCCGACAACCCTGGCCCTTGGTTGTCAGGGTCTGCAGGCGGGGGGCTTATCGGAATCCGTGGGCCCCCGGATCCCGGCCCCCCACCCTATGTGAATGAGTATGGGGTACAACGTTCTTACTAGTCTATGGAGTTCAGCATTGTCTTCCCAACAGCTATAGTTCTCCTGGCACCAGTCTGCTTCTGTTCCGCCATCTTGAAAGTCCTCTTCGTGGTTTTTCATTTTGTGCATGCGCAGACACATTGCAAAGATCTCTTCCAGGTCTTCACAGCATGTCTGCTCATACACAGCATTGAAATTATGCAATACCTCGTCCCGCTGCCTGCTGGGATGGATGATAGGTGATCAACTATGTCATTGGCATCTAGAAAGGAGGGGAGGGGAGCAGTGGAGAAAAAGTTAATTCTGTGAGTGAAGGTTGGATCGAACCTCTTTCTCACTATGTAACTTATATCTGCAGCCTTAATGCCTCGCTGAACATATGCGTCTATGGCGGTTGAGGTTTCGGTGCCGAGCGCTTGCTTACTGTGCACTCCCAGCAAACTGACCAAGCTGTCGCAGACAGCTTCCAGGATTCCTTTGTGACCTGGAGCCAGTGGGACAGGCTCCTGATCATGTGACTATTGCGACAGCCAATCTCAGTGATTACATAAATCTGTAGCCTTAATGCCTCGCTAAACATATGCGTCCATGGCGGTTGAGGTTTCGGTGCTGAGCGCTTGCTTACTGTGCGCTCCCAGCAAACTGACCAAGCTGTCGACCTGGAGCCAGTGGGACAGCCAATCACAGTGATCACATAAATCAGAAACCATGCCCTGTCTCCCTAGTCCCAACCCAGGTAAAGAGCTGCCAGGAGCAGGCAGGAAGGAATTAAATATCAGATTGTTTTGGTCTGTTTTGTGGCAGCCATGACTTAAGACTGTTCTGGGCAAACAGAAGGGTGCAAAAGGATTAATAGCTATGCAGAATTTATGTGTTATCTTAAGATCTCTGTAATGATTGTACATAGATTTGAAGTATGGTAAATACCTTTTTTTGATTGAAGAAAACCTGCAAATGTGGTTAAGTGATGTGTGCAATGTGCTCTTCACATTTTTTACTCTACTGAAATAGTGCAGCTACAGTCTAAGTATTTTCTGGATAATTTTGGGCATTCACTGAGAGATTTAATTTTCTGCTTGAAGATGTCATATAAAGTAAGTGATGTTATGTATGTCAATCAAATTAATGGAATTAGTTAAGGGTTATGTATAGTAGTTTTCTACATGTTTTCTTTAATTATTTGTTATGGTCAGGACTTAGAAAAAGTTTGTTGTCTCCTTTTTAAGCCTGCAGGGGGAGCTCTGGTCTCTTTACACAGTTTTCAAAATCTCAGCTTGTTTCTTTGATTAGCTTAAAGTGGAACTTTACCCATAACAACTTGATAAAAAATAATGTTTTTTTAGCAAGGAGCATACATTCAACAATAACAATTATATTGTCTTGACAAAGTATTTACACCCCTTGAAATTTTCCACATTTTGTCATGTTACAACCAAAAATGTAAATTTATTTTATTTGATAGACCAACACAAAGTGGCACATAATTGTGAAGTGAAAGGAAAATAATAAATGTTTTTCAAATGTTTTTTACAAATAAATATGTGAAAAGTGTGGGGTGCATTTGTATTCGACCCCCAAGTCAATACTTTGTAGAACCACCTTTCACTGCAATTAAAGCTGCAAGTCTTGTGTAGCAATTTTCATGTCTTGCCACAGGTTCTTAATTGGATTTAGGTCTGGACTTAGACTGGGCCAATCTAACACATGAATATGCTTTGATATAAACCATTCCACTGTAGCTCTGTATACTGTGTGTACATGTATGTGTATACTGTGTGATTGTATACTGTGTGAGTGTGTATACTGTGTGGCCCCATAATCTCGGATTGCCTGGGGGCCCCATAATCTCCTATTGCCCGGGGACCCCATGAGTTGTCAGTCCACCCCTGGGTGCCTCCTGTCACAATCTGGATGCTAGGAAGGCAACCCTGTCCGTACAATACTGAACCAGGCTGTGTGTGCCCATAGACACACACAGCACACACACAGCACTATTAAGCCACACCTACACCACTTTCTCACCGGAGTTTGACTGACAGCAGCATGAGCCAATGGCTCCTGTTGCCCTCAGTGTTTTCTGTGAAAGCTGGAAGTGAGGGAAGCGGTCTTGCAGCTGAGACAGTGCTGGAGCAGTGACAGGAGTCAGGTAAGTGTTTCTTCATGTGGGTAGGATAAGTAGTGGGGTATATTTTAACCCAATGCAAAGAATGCATTAAAGTGGAATTTCACCCAAAAATGGAATTTCCCCTTATCTGGTTCCTCCCCCCCCTCCAGTCTCACATTTGGCACCTTTCAGGGGGGAGGGTGGAGCAGATACCTGTCTAATATAGTTATTTGCTCCCACTTCCGGCGATAGATTGCCACAGAATTTGCGGCATCTCCGCCATGTCTGGCCCCTCCTCCGTATTCCCTGCTGTCTTCTGGGAGACACGCAGGTCCCAGAAGACAGCAGGGACCAGTCAGGACACACAGCGCACGACTCGCGCATGTGCTGTAGGGAACCAGGCTCAAACTGGGAGCCGAGGGGCAAGTTGGCTTTGGATGAGGACATCTTGGGCACCCTGGACAGGTAAGTGTCCTAATTTTAAAAGTCAGCAGCTGCAATATTTGTTCAGCAGAACTCCGCTTTAAGGTAAAAAAGAAAAAGAAAAAACACTTGACTTGACTAGAACCACTTTAATATTTATTCCGATTTAAGTGTGTTTTTAAATTCCTTGTGGGAGTCATTAGGCCCCGAGGGGAAAATAAAAGCTTTTACAAACATTTGCTTCACTGAAAGTAATTTTTTACAAGCTGCTATTATTGGGTTTTTTTTGTTTTGGTTTTTTGGTTTTGTATTCAGAACGGCAGATGGTACCATTCTAAAAGACACATGACACATGACTAATAGGTACATGACAACTGAATCTCTCTGCCAAGTCATTGTGGGCCATAGTCAGAATTTAATTTACCATGGAAAAATAATATTGTTTTGGCACTTTTTGGACACAAATGACCGACAAATATATAATGGATCTATTTCAGTACCCCGAGGACATCTAACAAATACAGATCAATTAGAGAAGTTGTAAAAGTCAATTAATGTATATGAATATAGTCATCCTAAGTAGAGATGTTTTATTAAAGCAAACATATTGCCTGTACAAAGTGGAAGAGTTTATAAGATGATATATGAGTATGCGATCTAATAAAGATGAGGTAGTATATATTTGAAAAAACCTAAACAAAGAAGGATGGGGTTGAAACCAATCTCTAAATAGCTAAAGCCATGGGAGCCAAAAATGATGTAAGTGAGCCCACTGTACTAAGCTGAAGCTAATTATTTTCTCAGAGACAGTACCATTGCACATCTACTACAACTCTACAGCATCTAAACCAAAAACCTTAACCTAACACCTAAATGTAACCCATAATACCTTACATTCTTTTAACACTTAGGATGACCACAGACCATTTACCTGACCTGCTTAATCCTTAAAGTGAACCTGTAGTCAGATAAAATGAATTGAAAAGCTGCTGCCACTCTGCTCATGAAGGCTGCAAGTATTCAACTGGCTGGATGGGTTAAATACACATGTTAAGCCCCACCCCATGCAGTGGTTTCTTCACTGTCTTGGAAAGCCTTGTACACACGATTGGATATTTGGCGGGGAATTGTGTGATTACAGACTGTTTGCCTAAAATCCAACCGTTAATACGCTGCATCAGAGAACTGTTGTCCAACGTTCCGCCAACAAATGTTGGATGTCCGGATAGTAAATTTTTGGTGGACCAAGGTCTGTTGTCAGATTTTTCATATTGTGTGTACACAAGTCCATCAAACAAAAGTCCAAAGTACAAATACGCATGCTCGGAAGCAAGGACGAGCCGGAAGCAGTTCGTCTTGTAAACGAGCATTCGTAATGGAGATTTAACATTCATGACATGGAAAATTATGAATTGTCGAAATCAATTCAGAATCACAATTCTCTTCTTCTTTAACCACTACAGATCCGCGCTATTGCCAAATGACGGCATTAGCGCGGACCTACATTTCCGGGACGACGTCTATTGACGTCGTCCCGGATACGAGCGGCCTGCGCGCCCCCTGAGGGGCGCGCGCGGCGCGCTCTGTGATCGGCGAGTCTGTGAGACTCGCCTGATCACCGATCCGTGCAAGGGGTCGATCCCGACCCCTTATCACGTGATCAGCTGTCAGCCAATGACAGCTGGTCATGTGATAGAACGGAGCCGGTAATCGGCTATTATTCCTCCTCGCGCTGACAGCGCGAGGAGAGAAAAAAAAAGCCGATCACCGGCGGCCGTGATCGGGACATCAGTCCCGATCATGGCCAGCAATACAGCTGACCACCTGCCCCCTGCCAGTGCCCACCTGCCCACCGCCGTGCCATCCTGAATAAAAGTAAGTGCCCCCCATCAGTGCCCCCATCAGTGCCCATAGTGCCCACAGTGCCACCTACAGTGCCACCCACAATGCCACCCACAGTGCCATCCAGCAGTGCCACCAACAGTGCCACCCACAGTGCCCACAATCTGCCTCAAAGGTGCTGCGACCCAGTGCCGCCCATCAGTGCCCAGCAGTGCCGCCCAGCAGTGCCCAGCAGTGCCACCTATCAGAGCCACCTATCAGTGCCACCTATCAGTGCCCATCAGTCCCATCTATCAGTGGTACCTATCAGTGCCCATCCGTGCCACCCATCCGTGCCACTTATCCGTGCCACCCATCCATGCCATCTTATCTGTGCCCATCTTTGCCCATCAGTGCCGCCTTATCTGTGCCCATCGGTGCCGCCTTATCTGTGCCTATTAGTGCCGCCTTAACTATGCCTATCAGTGCCCACCAGTGCAGCCTATCAGTGCCCACCAATGCAGCCCATCAGTGCCCACCAATGCAGCCCATCAGTGCCCACCAATGCAGCCATCAGTGCCGCCTAATCAGCGCACTTCAATGAAGGAGAAAAATGACCCGTTTGCAAAATTTTATAACAAACTATTAAAACATGATTTTTTTTTTTTGCATCTTTTTTTGTTTGTTTAGCAAAAAATAAAACTCCGAGCTGTAACTAAATACCACCAAAAGAAAGCTCTATTTGTGGGAAAAAAATGATAAAAATTTCATTTGGGTACAGTGTTGTATGCCCGCGCAATTGTCATTCAAAGTGCATCAGCGCTGAAAGCTGAAAATTGGTCTGGGACTGAGGGGGGTTTAAGTGCCCAGTAAGCAAGTGGTTAATGGGATAATAATCAAGCTGCTTTACTGGAGATACTGATGGAGTTATAGCAAATGTATTTGGAAATTCTTTTGTTTTCTAGTGATATCAAGAATAATATTATTATGCTTGTTTTTTGTTTTGTTTTTGGCCAAGTTACTACACTATTATCCTGTAGTTTTTAATCTCAAAGATACAACTATGTTGGTGTCCATTGTTAATTTTACATTGTATTTTTTAAAATGTACTAGCCTACTCCCAAACTGTCGTTCGAAGTAAAACACATAGCCAAGTATTATTTGACACAATTTTTTGATTGTGCATTAAAAAAAGAAAACAAATAAAATCAGACATGCTATCTGCCAATAGAACATAAGTGAATTTTATGCATCCAAAAATATAGAAAATATAACATCATAAATTCATTAATAATTAGTGAGTGTGGAAGGGGTCTTGGGGCTGGTATTGCCATTGACTGCCATGCTGCTGTGGTGGGTGGGTTAGCTGTGGAGGTTGTGTATGTGGGCCAACAAAATAACATAGGTGGGTGGTGGCATAGATCTCACCCACCGCCCCCCCTTTTGAGAAGCTGCAGGATGAGCTCCTCGCACCTTCTCCTCTGGTCACCGCCCCCCTCCTTAACCTATTGATAGTCACCATGCCTAATTTTGTTCTTGACATAGTTTGATGTCTGCCCTGGGGTACAAAGGCTTCACCGACTCAAACAGATTCTCCAACGCTGCCTTCCTCGAGATTTTATTGGAGTAATATCGACTCTTGACCTTCCAGAGACAGGGCAGCTCCCCGTACAGGTTGATGAATTGTGGTAAAAAATCAGGTGCTGTAAATGTATCCACCATGATAAATGATATGATGGCTGCAAAACAGAACACAAGACAAACCATAATGTCTGGCTTAACTCATAACCCAGTCCCAATATGGGCCTCAATCTATAGCAGTATATACACTGCGCATGCGTCAAACTCCGCTCTCAGTGTGTCATGACACTGGGGCATGACTATCTCTCTTCTGTATGCGACACATACTGAGGAACATTCAGGAGGGACAACATGGTGGAATCGGCGAATTACAAGCATCCCCGCGTGGTGGAGCTCAGATAAGACACAAAGCAACCCCCATGAGCAAGGGAGAGATGGTGGTGGTGGTGCGCATCCTAGAGAAGCACGACTATGACTGCAAGCTGTGCAATTACGAAAGGCCCAACAGCCGAAAGGACAGCATATTGGATAAGGTCATCGCCGTTTTGCAGGGCGAATTTTCAGTGCAGCTAACAAGGACCAAATTAGAAAACAATGGTCTGATCTCAAACACCGTGAGCAAGATCAAATGGGGTGCATAAATAAGATCATCAAAAAAAGCAATATTTGTATCTAATCAATATGTATATGTGTAAATTAGCTGTCTGTATATGTGCTTTCTCCAAGTAGCTTAAGAGAATTACAGTATATATAATGTTTTCTATAACCTTTGTCTGAATTGTTATTTTAAAGATGAAGTAAAATAGAAAGCAGATATGAACATTCTTATTTGGTTCTGTTTTTTGATATTTCTTTATTTTTGTACCTTATTTTTTTCTCTTCTTTCAACAGGGAGGCACCAAAAAATGAGGCAACAGCCAAGACAACAGAAGGGATGAAGGGAGGCTACTCTCGCTCAGGCCCCGACAGGGGAGGCAACAAGGCCATCTTCTCACCCAAAACTAAGTGACAACTTCAAACACACTCATTTAGTCACCGACAAGGGTGATTCTAGGTGGGCCAAAGGCCACAGGCTTGGGGCAGAATTTAGGGGGTAAAGAACACTTTCTGGTTGCTGCCTGGCTCATCAGTGCTCATTAATGCAGCCTTGCCAGTGTAGAAATGGGTAGAAGACAGACCCAACGGATCACAGTCCATATCCCCTATCTGATAGGAGACAAGAGGGGTGGGGGGCAACTGCAGGACTTTTTCAATGTTGGCATTTGTCCAGTGTTTGCTCTCTGTAAAATGACATCACCTTCCCTTTTCTATGCATTTTTCACTGGTAAAAAAACCACAGTGCAGCATGGTGGAGTCCACTAGTCAGGAGCAAACATTGTCATCAGGCCAAGTGCAAGGTTGGTCAACTAATGTAGCAAAATGGATGCTAGAAACAGATGGGACTAGGGGTGGCTTAATGAATGGGGTATTGTTTCTTTTTAGAGGAAAGTGAGTGTGGTCAGCTCACCCAGGATGTTGGTTTGGAGGCATGGGATCTGACTCCTGGACCCAGCACAGACCTGTCCATTGTGGACGTCAAATCCCCAGACGCAAGTCACACTGAGGGCCAAAGTGACCCCGAACAGGAAGAAAGTATTCGGGAGCCTCTTGTTTGCGTAAGTAAGTATTAATGGAATCTGGCTTCAAATGTGTATACAGTACATGTCGAGTGTTTAGCTGAACAAACAAAACACCCACTCCACACATTAGCAAAGTATGTAGTGCCTTAACATTAGCATGGAAAAGGAAAAGGTGGAAGGAGCTGTCAGTTTTGCTAGGTACCTGAGTTTTGGAGACCCAGGCATCAGGGCCAAGATTACTGAGTAGTTGCAGTGTGTACATTCCTAGTAATCTAGGTGTCTGAACGGCAAGCAGGTTGCAAGCAACAACCTAGACTGGGTAGGTAAGTGTTTCCTGAATTTGACTAATAACTTGACCATAACTCACTTTGTAGGGCCTCAGCCAATTGATCAACGTTCCCTTAATAATTTTTTGTATTCTTACTAGGTCATGATCTTCCGAGATGCATTATTGGCCAAATGAGTGCAGATATGTTGCATTGAAGAAGGATCTGGAGCAAATAAAGGAGGCTGCCACTGCTTTACAGCGAATAATCTGTGATTTTGTAGACATGCTTGCCAAATTCTAATTTCCTCTTGCCTGGTCAGAAGTTTCTTGTTCCACTTGTTGCCTCCTGTTTGCTCTTTTAATATTTATCATGTTTTTCAGACTTTTAAATGAGACAGTCTAGTGTCCCAACTCAGTGTTTCTCCACTCCACTCCTCTAGGTGTACCACCAGGTCCTGTTTTCTGTATTTTCCTCAGTCTAAAAACAACTGTGTGAATTACTAACACTGAAAATGTCAACGTCACCTGTGCCAAATTCAACAAATATAGAAAACCTGACTTGGGTTTGCATCTTGAGAAGGAGAGTTGGGAAACACTGCCCTAAGTAATGTTGATTGTAATCTTTCCGTGTTTTTAATAATAGCAAAGCCAAAATTTGAAGCTGCCCACAAATTGCACCTTAACATTTTTATGTCCCTCATAATCCCATGCCTAAAATGTATGTCTTTCCCTACATCTAGTTTGCTAAAGCCCCAAAACACCACGTGTCAACATGTGCTAGCTCCCATCATGGGGTATCAATGGACTTGTTTTGGGGGACAACCCCTTCCTCTGACCTACTTTAGTTATGAGGAAGGGGTTGCACCCCCAAAACGTGTCCATTGATACCCCGTGATGGGAGATAGCACATGTTGACACACTGTGTGATTTGTGGGTTTCTAAAATAACATGTTTGAAACTACACACATTTTTGGGAGGGGATTATAAGGGACATTTTATAGATCAGCCTCCACATGTATGTGGCTTCAAATTTTGGCTTTGAGAGGGGTGAGATCACCCCATCTTAGGAAGGCAACATCCACACAGTCTAGGGATACTAATGTCTCATTTGTCCTTCACTTTACTAAAATTAACTTTGTAAGTTCCTGAGTTGGGTATGTGTATCTTATGTTTTCGAAATACGCCTGTTTAGCCACAAAAAAGGCAAAATAATGGCAAACATACATGTCATACACCAAGATGTTGGTTTGTTTTGAAAACCTTAAAACGCACATGTGAATGTGCTTTGAGTAAAATGTTTTTACTAAACAATGTGTGGCTTATTATTTTAATACTGTATTTGTTAAGTTGTTGTAATTACAGTGACAATGTACTCTTAAATGTGGCCAACTCTGGCAATTGTTTGGCCTCCAAAAAATCAATTAAGAACAAAAAACATTGTGTCTGTGTAGCAGACCCACAGCACACCATAATAGTTAGCTAATGAAGAGATTGTCACCTCATGTAGCAAATAAGGTATATTTGCGCTATTGTAGCAAGTGGCCAAAATAAAGGCCATTTGAGAACATATTATACAGATAAGAAACACAGACAACAGTAGTTCAAATGAAATATGAGTTTATGATCAAATAAAATATTATTCAGGATCAGCTCCAATTTGCTGCCAAGACACTGCCCCTCTACCCACAAAATAATCAAGGTATTTTTGATGTATATCTTTTTGGGAGGGCCATCCAGCACGGCCAGTTTCTAGAGCCATCATCACGCCCACTGACGGCCCAGCTGCAGCCTCTTCAGCTGGGCTGCCACTGCAGGGTCTGCATCAATTGGCACGGTAAGGTAGCTGCTAGCATTCCTCAGTAAACAATTATAGAGTATACAGCAGCACAATACCACATGGTTGATTTTGTTTAGGGGCACGTTAATTGGTGTTAAAAACAGCCTTAACCATCTGGAGAGGATGCCAAAGGTGTTTTCAACCACCCTTCTGGCACGAGAGAGAGTATAATTAAATATCATCTGCTCTGGGGTGAGTTTCCTCATAGGAAACAGCTTCATAAGATGTTCCCCCAGAGCAAAGGTCTTATCTGCAACAAAAACAAAATTGAGGCCCTCAACATTCTCCCCAGCAGGTGGCAAGTTTAAGGTGCCATTATAGAGCCCCTTGTATAACTTTGTCTGCATAATGACTCCTCCATCAGTATTGCGGACTTTCTTCCCAAAATCAAGAAATAAGAACTCATACGTTGCAGACACTACAGCTCGCATGACTATGCTGCAAAAGCCCTTATATTTGAAATAATATGAGCCAGAGTTGGGTGATAGGGCAATCCGAACATGTTTTCCATCAATAGCACCACCACAGTTGGGAAAATCCCACTGATGATGGGACTGGGCTGCAATGTCCTGCCATTGCTGTGGGTTGGAAGGAAACTGTGGATTAAAAAAAGGAAAGAGAAATTACTACTTCTGCACATAAAATTGCAAGAAGATTTGGCACAAACATGTTTGGCCAACATAAGTATAAAACTTAAATGAGTATTTAAAGACAAAAGTGTAAGGTCAACTACTTCAAATCTGATTCCTCATCCCCTCTGGTGGCCCATTCTAAAAATGTTATGGTGGGGGGGGGGGGGTAATGGGTAATGGGTAGATGTTTTGGATGGGCAACCCTCTCCACTTCCATGAGAGCTGTTTGCATAAATAATGTGTGATACTTTGGCCAGTCCCTCCTCCAAAAAAGTCCTTACACTATTGGCAGTCGAGTGGACAGGTAAGAAGTGTCATAATCAAAAAATATGGATAAGCACTGTCCAAATTGCTGCACATTTTGACATTCAGAAATAACCTATCAAGATAATAGGAGACAAAAACTTTCTATGTTACAATTTGAAGATAATCGGGCAGGCCCTTGCACTACATGCTTTGGTGAATTCATCCAGAAATATAAGAGGGATAAAAAGAGGGATAGTGTGTATGGGTTTTGCAAAGTCAGCAGATAGTGCATTTGCATTTTGGGGGAGAGAGGGAGGGTTACAAATGAGTTTGGGCCCCAAAAAATGGCCTCTTGCACTCTGCCTGAATTGGAGGACAACAATAACATTTGGACACATTTTAAGGGGTGTTTAGGGTAAGCACAAAAATGTAGCTGTCAAAAAATATTGTTAAGTTACTAGGCTAGGTGTGCATGGGCCTAAGATAGCATACTGGGGAGGTTAGTGAAGGAAAATATGCATGTAGGCCAAAAAAGGAGCAGGAAAAGCTTACAGCATGCATGAGGACAAAGAGGACATTCACAACATATTACAATAATGTTAATTATGGAATCAAGAAATTAATACAATACATTAGCAAACATTAAATACATAGAATGTGATGTTAAAGGAAAAAATTTACCCGACTATAGTTCTTCTGCAGGACTTGAATAATGGCTGAGCTGGTCTCTGGAATAATGAGTCCCAGAGCCTGGGGGAGATCCCAGTAGTAAACTTGAGGTCCTGGAGACTTCCCCCTGTCGCCAGATACCAAAGGTGGCTATGGGCCTTTGCTCAGGAGTAAATAGCAAGCCTCATGCATGTGTCCTGCTTGTTAATATAGGGGGTTAACAATGCCAAGAGTTGGTGAAAGCAGGGGTCCATCATCTGGAGGTAATTCCGAAAATCATCCGTATTATTCTCCTGGAGCTCCCGCAGCAAAGGCATATGATTAAGCAGCCAATTTTTGGTCCAAGAAATTCTCCTCCTCCTGTTCCTGGACTGGACTTGGGTCAAAGCAATAACTCCAAGACCAATAATTCATGTTCTCTGCTCCGATTACACAACATGGCTTGTTGACGAATGGCCGTTCAGAAACGAACTGAAAAGCACAAACTGAAAAGCGCAAATCAACACTCACCAAACTTCTACTAACATGAAATTAGCAGAAGGAGCCAAAAGGGTGGCGCTTGACAATTGAACTTCCTTTTTATCGGCTCGTAGTATGTCTAGTACGTCACTACGTTCGTGTTTGTTGGCCGAAAAATTGTGTACCGTTTGTATGCAAGACAAGTTCTTGGTACATGCGCCTCAGACAAAAGTCTGACACTCTGTTGGCCAACAATTCGATTGTGTGTACAAGGCTTAAGTCTGGTGGTGACATATGAGTTGGTGAAAAGAACCACAGCATGTAGAGGGTGAGTCATCCCAGAAGAAAAAAGGCTCCAAATGAAAATCTCTTCTGAGCTTTTTATCTTCTGGGATATTATCCTTTAACTCTATCTCTGTAAAAAAAAAAACATCCCTTGTGTAGACATCCAAAGGTCCTTAGACTGCTGCTTGGTACCACCATCTTGGATAATATATCAGCAGCCCTAGCAAAATCAGAACTGTCGTTTATGACACTCTATAGCAGCCATTCTCAACTAGGTATGGGCAAACGATTCGGCATGAGCATAAGTTCGGGACAAATTTTCACTGTTTTGGACGTTCAGCGAAAAGCTGAACAAATGGGTCATCGACCATTTGTTCGGCCACCTGAACCATCACAATGCATTGTGGCACTGAGCAGTGTATTGCAAGCCCTGATTGGCTGAAGCAGTGAAAGCCTTAGCCAATCAGGGCACAGAGCACTGCCAGAGTCATGATTGGACACTGTCATCATGACTTTATCCAATCATGGCTCATTCCCGCCCCACAGTATAAAAGTATTCTTTCAATGGCAGCCATTTTCAGTGTGATTTCGGTTTGAAGAGAGATAGAACAGGGCTCTGTTCAGTGCTATTAGTTAGTGTTCTATACTGTGCTATTTTGCTTCAATTGTCAGTGTAGAATATTAGTTTAGTGTCAGTCTAGGGACACTGTGAGTGTAGTGAGGAGGACCATCATTCATCTTTGCATAGTGTGCAGCTAGAATATGGACAGCTCAGATAGTTTGACTGTAGTGTAATGAGACTGTGTCATTCATACATACATTGGTGTAGAGTAGGGACAGTTTCAGTGTAGTGTAGTGAGACCGTGTAAATAATCTTTACATTACTGTATAGCTAGAGCAGGGACAGTTCAGATAGCGTCAGTGTAGTAACGGTTGAACATCATCTATTTGATTGCACTACTGGCAGTTTAACGCCATTTACTTCTGTGTGCGTTACTGCCAGTTTAACACCATATAGTTTTATGTGCGTTACTGCTAGTTTAACGCCATATAGTTCTGTGTGTGTTACTGCCAGTTTAACGATGTATAGTTTTGTGCATTACTGCCAGTTTAACGCCATTTACTTTTGTGTGCGTTACTGCCAGTTGCAACTCTCTTCAACTCTCTACCCAAGACCTCCTGCTCTCTAGCTCCCTCATCACCTCCTCCCATATCCACCTCCAGGACTTCTCTCAAGCCTCGTCCATCCTCTGGAATTCGCTACTCCAATCTGTCAGACTGTCTCCAAATTTATCCACTTTTAGGCGATCCCTGAAAACTTTCCTCTTCAGAGAAGCCTATCCTGCCTCCATTTAACAACAAAGAATACTAGCGCTTGAAAGCCTCTGGTGTATATTTTTCAGTTCAGTCTGTATAGTTCATTAGAAGTAATTAAAAAAGTTTTTATCAAAGAAAGATTATTTAGAGGACAGTACTTGGGCTTTGCTGGGGATCCAATAGAAGATGCTTGCTGTCTTTAGTGGATAGGGGATGTATGTGCATAATCACCGGCGGCAGATGCTTCTTAGAGTGAAGTAATCTCATGAATAGGATACCAATATAAAATATAGAAGAGCGCCAAGTCAGTAAAAAATGCGTTTATTTCATTCAACAAATAAAAGTCTCACTTACATCCATAATCGTTGTTATACAAGTGGTAGTCAATTCGCTGTTCCCTTAAGCTGGCACAGTCTTCCAGATTATCTTCCTCTACAGTACGCTGGGGGAAGCTCGGCTCTGTTCTGCGGTACACAGAAACACAGACCGGTTCATAGGCAGTGTGTGACGTCAGCAGGGGGATACCCGAGGACACAATGCGTTTCTGAGCATGCGCAAGCCTCGGACGGGCATGCGCGCTCCTTTGGTAGACGGGCATGTGCGCTCTTCTATATTTTATATTGCCTCCATCTAACAACTGCACCATTTTCTCTATTAGCTCATCCCCCACAGCTATTACCCTTTTGTATAACTCGACCCTCCCTCCCTCCTAGATTGTAAGCCCTAACGTGCAGAGACCTCTGATTTCCCCTGTATTGAATTGTATTGACTTGTATTGTAATGTCTACCCTAATGTTGTAAAGATCTGCGAAAACTGTCAGCTCTATATAAATCCTGTATAATAATATAATAATAATAACATGTGCCTTGCCTGGCACATGTCCTCAATTTGATGGTGCAGCATTTTCTAAATAAGTACCCAGGGTTGCAAGATGTGCTAAAGCTGGCTAAAGCTGGCCAGAAGAGTCTGTAGCCATGTCAGGTGGTCATACACAGCCAGTGCTCGCTTGGCTGAAATTCAGCGGGAAATCCACCTGCTTGTAAACCTCCTGATTTGTGACATTCCCACCAGGTGGAACTCAACTTTGTCAATGCTGCAGTGGCTATACATGCAGCAGAGGGCCCTCAATGAGTACCTGTGTGAATATGGCACGACGACAGGCTCAGGCCACCTCAACTTTTTTTTCCCATGCCAATGGCTGATCATGAAGGATGCATGCACTCTATTGTCACCATTTGAGGAGGCCACAAGGATGGTGAGCCGTGACATTGCATGCATCAGTGACACAATCTCTGCTGTGTTCCTGCTGGAGCAGACTCTACGTGGCATTATGGACAGTGCACTGAAGGCAGAGCAGCAGGAGGAAGAGGAGGATGTCCTTTCCTCTCAAGGCCCACTTTATCCAGACACCATCATTCCTATGTCACAGAACACAAAGGAGGAGCTAGGGGAGGAGGATGAGGAGGAGGATTCTGGCACTGTCATAGGCTTCAAAGAAGTGGAAGACATGCGTCAATCGGTAAGCAATGGCTTTCCAACCCCAGGACCCTTGGGAGTAGTACGTGGCTGGGAAGAGGAAGTTCCAGATGCTGTCATCCTGAGTGACCCTGAGGAGTCTGCTTCTCAAGTCTTGGCAAATTTGAGGCGCATGGGCAACCTCATGCTTCAAAGCCTGCGAAAGGACTCAAGAATACGTGGCATAAAGGAGAAAGATGATTAGTGGTTGGCAACCCTCCTTGACCACTATTATAAGGGAAAGGTCTCAGAACTCACCCACAGAGAGTGCAGAAGTCTTGAGGACATGTTAAAGAGGATTTTATTGAATAGGGGTGTGTAGGGGTGGTATCCTGACCCCCACTGTAATCAATGCATTCATCCCATATCATTTTAGTAAGGTTTCCATTAGATCTAAAAAATATTTCAAGGGTTCCTCTGAGGTTAAGAAAAGCTGCTCAATAGTAATCCCTCTTTCTTCTCCTTCAGGGCAGCTACATAAAAAGTAATGTAGGGTGAGGGGAGGGGCAGAGATGCTGGGCCAGCACAGCCAGTAGTTAGACACTCAGAGAAGAAGAGGGGGTATGAGTTGTAAGGATCAGATATATTAAAGGAAAAACACATTATGCTAAGTGCAGAAAGGAATTAAAAGATTACAGGTAAATACTGGTTATATTAATAGAAACAATATGAAAAAAAAAAAGTATTTTATTGGGATTTTCTGTAATAGACCAACACAAAGTGGTACATAATTGTGAAGTGAAAAAAATATGATAATTGGTTTTCCAAATTTTTTACAAATAAATGCATTTGTATTCAACCCCCGAGACAATACTTTGTAGAACCACCTTTTGTTGCAGAGGTTTAGTCTGTACACAATTATAAATAAGTATGTGAGCTACAGGCCCTGTCAAGGCGCCCCATTTAGTGCTATGTTCTGGGTGTTCAGTGTGCCCCTGCGCCTTTGGGGGGATGGGCTCCCTCCGGCTCCCCTGCCCTCTACCTATCCATTAAAATACATGTACTACTACTGTGGAGACTCCAGTGGTGTTGCTTTGGGGGTGCGGAGGGTGAGGCCCACACCTGGGTGACACCCGCCACAGGGGTGACACCCAGCCTGCGTGTCCTAACAAGAAGAGTGCACTGACAGGTACTGCTTTCGGCAGCTGCTGATGTTCAGTCTTACATTTCTCATCTGCGTCCTCAGCCGGCCCCTCTCTACTGCCTCATAGAATTGCCACTCAGTCCAGTGTCCTCCCCAGCCAGAGTTCTGGGACCCACCTTTGTCACCTCCATTTCCTTCATTTACAGAGCCCTCCAGTGCCAGACAAACAAACTTCTACACACACTTTTGTAGCCCTATGAGAGTGGGTTTCGCGGAGGGCACCACAGTCTCCCAATTCTCACAGAAATCTACCTCAAAGAGGCCATGGAGTTGCGATACGGCCTCCCATGCTGAAGTGACCATGGAAAAGTACTTGGAGAGCAGCCTGCCATAGCCATGCTGGCCGGAATCTAGTACCAGCACTACATCAACCTAACCCTGCACCTCAGTCACAGTGAGTGAGAAAACTTAATCTCCCCCATACACCATCACATACCCCATCTCTCTCCCCCTGGGGACAGGAATTCTCACCCTCCTCCCGGGGGCAAGGACTCCCATATCCCCTGGGGACAGGGACCACCACCCCTCTGGGGGCAGGATTTCCCCTTGGGATAGGGATCACCATATTCCCTGGGGACAGGAACCGCCATATTCCCTGGGGACAAGGGACCCTCATTTCCCCTGGGGACAGGGACCCTCGTTTCCCCTGGGGACAGGGACCCTCATCTGCCCTGATATACGTCTGCAATGGTGTCACCCCTATCCCTGACAACGCACAGATTTCTGGTGCACACCGTGACTATGCGCTGCTGGCCAAAAACTAGCCTGCCCACTGCCCTGCAGGGCACTGTGGCAGACTAGACAAGAGAGAGTCCGATTCGCTAGCCTGCCCAGTGTCTACTGCTCTGTCATGCTATAACTCTGCAGCAGCAGTTCAGAACACTTTGAAACCAACCCTAGTGATGCCACTGGGAGACTCTTAGAAGTTAGAGTTAGGGACAACAGAAAGCTGGGTGCCTTGACAGGGCCTGTAGATTACGCATGTATTTGCAAATGTGTGCAGACTAAACCCCTGTTTTTAATGCCTAATGTTAGACAGGTCAATTCAGTTGGTCGTAGGCTGGTCGGTAAGTTGAGCTTGGAAATTTCTTTGGTTTTATTTGATTTAAGACGAAGAGTACGTGCATTTTTGGAGCATTTTAGTGTGCTAGGCAGCCAATTCAAATGAATGGGCTGCCCCAATACAAACACACAAAATAATACACATTAACATGCTCTGATTTAACGCACTGCGAACGTAGGTGTGAACGTAGCCTCAGAGGTAAGGCTACACCATCAAAACAGTTTAACAGTTGTGATTCAGTCTTTTAAATCCTGGCCTGTTCCCTTTAAGACCTTTCCCTGTACACAAAACCAGTCTTCTAGGTAATAAGTGTTAATTGGGAAACAGTGCGACTCTGCATTTGTTGGCTGTGACATATTACAGTACACAGGCTGTGAGGGCTCAGTGCCGTGTTGTGTGATTACTGTGCACTGACCTTTGCAGAACCTGGTAATTGCAGTGACATTTGGGAGTTTTTATTTCCTGAAAAGATGTCACAACTTAATTTTGCTCAGGAACAAAATACACATTTATGACCCATGGAAAAGAAGTAATTAGGAAGCAGAGACTGGCGAAATACTATAAAAGGGAAGATAGATATATATGCCGGATGAACTGAATAATTAGTGATCCATACTGTATATAGTGTGTATATACAGTATATATATTGAACGTATCATTCAATTCTTATGAGTTTGGAAGTAGTAAAAAATAAAACTGTGAAAAAAACTGAAATTGGGCTTTGATGTTTTTTTTCCAGTGTAAAAGTTAAAGATTATTTAAAGTGTATTTCCACTTTTGCAGCCAAATTGTGATAATGCCTACTTTACATTTGATACATGTCCTCATCTATAATTATGAAAATATTTAATAATTGCTGCTTACTTTTTCTGTAAACTCCAAAATTGAATATTTCATCTGCTATTTAATGTTAACAGATAAGTTCACCTTTTAGGGCAGAATTTTACTTTTCATAATAAACAGAAGTGTTTTCCAATCCCATTTCCAGCACAGCCATCCCAGTGTGCTTTTCTCTCACCTACATCATCCGCAGGAAGTTTAAAATCTTCTCAGTTTATCCACTTGAATACGCGGGGGTCACATTTATTTTACTTCCGCTGAGGTCAAAAGATCGGCTGAACATCTCAGTGTTTATGTCTGCGTTCCATTTGGACGTCACTGACGTACGTTAGGACGTTCGCCTTTGGTGTTTAGATACACGGAAGCGATTCGTCCAATATACATAAGAGCATGGGATGTATTAGCTATCTGACCAGACCCTTCACACGATTAAAAAGAGGCGTGGAACGCACGCCGGCGGCCATGTTGGATACCGGAAATGATGTGTGGTGACACTGATGGAGGAAATCTAGGCCTGATTGAGGGTCTGGCTATATAAACTGGAGGGCTGCCCTGAAGTTGTACCCCAGATGATGTCTGCTTAAGACGAAACGCGTCGGGACTTCACTGCAGCCTGAGATTTTATTGAAAAAGCGCTTATGTTCTTTGTACACGTGAGTTTGATAATTTTTTATTAAATTGTTTGAAACGAAAAACGGAGTTACACTATTGTGGTCCCTGCTTTCTTCCTTTATATCTATCCCATTACCTATGATGATTTATGTGGATGGAGACATACCGCAGAGGAAATAGCCACACTTGAAAGTTTTCCAGAAAAGGACAACACCCCAAAAACAGCCTTTGTATACCTACAAGCATATATGATCCTCCAAATATAATTTTGAGCAGGATCTATTAAATCTGGTAAGCCCCCATTTTATGTGGTGGAGGGTTCACGCGGTGATTGTGTGACTATTCCTTGGAGGAGGTGTAGGACTGTCTTCACTTCATCGTATCACATACAGATATTGTGGAAAATTCGGAGAACTCTTCACTGGTTTTCATGCTGTTTTTCCATTTCCATTTTTTTGGACACATCTTTTCATATATTTATCTGGACATTCTAGCTTTGCATATACAGCAATGAATGTTTAAATGTTTTTTATTTCTTTGCACAGTCTAATATATGTATTGACTACATTGGTCACATTGTAATGTGGTAAAAACAAATAAGCGCTACACTGTTTTTCACAAAATTTATTACGTCACATTTGTACACCTAGATGTTGTGTTAGCTGCTGTTTGTATATTGGTTACACATTTGAATAGCGCAGTGTTTTTGGATTGTTTTGAAATTTATCCACTTGAAGACCAGGTCTTTTTCTGACACTTGTTGCTTACAAGGTAAAATCAGTATGTTTTGCTAAAAAATTACTTTGAACTCCCAAATATGTTATATTTTTTTTGAGCAGAGACCCTAGAAGATAAAATGGCGGTCATTGCAATATTTTATGTCACACAGTATTTGCACAGCGGTCTTTCAAACACAATTTTTTGAGTCCCTCAAAACTCCCTAGCTAGATCCCCACCTGAGTTTGAAATACCCAGCAGAGAATAGAGACACCAAGGCACACAGCCAATAGCGTTAAACCATAATGGGTAAAATCACTTGGCGCCCAGTTGATGTAACTCCTCCCGGGACTGAATACATTTGGAGTATAATTGTTATGCTGTCAGGATCTCCTCCTTTTTATTTTTTGAGCTGAGGAGACCACCTTTTAGTGGAAGCTGGAAGATACTATGAGGTTATGGAGGAATGAATTTACTACTTTAAAATTATGCACTGCGTCCTCTCTCTTAAATTATTTTTTGAGTTGGAAGTAGTAAAAAAAAAAAAACTTTGTAAAAAATCGGAAATTGGGCTTTAACGTTTAATGCCGCGTACACACGATCGGAATTCTCGTCGGAAAAAGCTCTGATGGTTTTCCCAATGGAATTCTGACGGAATTCGGCTCAAGCTGTCTTGCCTACACATGGTCACATCAAATTTCGATCGTTTATAACGTGGTGACATACAACACATACGACGTGACTAGAAAAAGGAAATTCAATAGCCAGTAGCCAATAGCTTCCGTCTCGTAGTTGAATCTGAGCATGCATGATTTTTGGCGTGTCGGAATTGCATACACACGATCGGAATTACCGATAGAAAGTTTCTCCGTCGGGAAAATTGAGAACATGCTATCAATTTTTGGCTGGCGGAAATTCCTTTGACAGCTAAATTCCGATGGAGCATACACACGGTCGCATTTTCCGATGAAAAGCTCTCATCGGTCTTTTTCTGGCCGGAATTCCGATCGTGTGTACGCGGCATTAGAGTATTTAAAGTGTATGCACTTTGAAGTGCATTCCCACTTTTGCAGCCAAACTGGGATAATGCCTACTTTACATTTGATACATGTCTTCATTCATAATTATAAAAATATTTAAAAATCGTTGCTTACTTTTTCTGCTTGCTCTTTTCTGTAAACTCAGAAATGGAAGTTTTCATCTGCTATTTAATGATAAAGGATACATTCACCTTTTAAGGCAGAATTTCACTTTTCATAATAAACAGAAGTGTTTTCCAATGCCATTTCCAGCCCAGCCATCCATCCCAATGTGCCTTTCTCTCACTCACATCATCCTTGGGAGGTTTAAAATGTTGTCGGTTTATGAAAAAATAAATAAAATAAAAATTAAACCGTGGTAAAGCTGCCACTTGAATAAAACAATATGAATTAACCGAAAATGATACCTACAACCTTATAGCAACACAAATAGGTGATAATTTAGTGGCGCTAATAAAATAAAATGATAATGACTGGCACCTACATACTTCCATTGGTCCAAACTGGTCCAATGTAACAATGTAAAAAATCACCATACTTGGAATTCAGCTTAAGGGCCGGTTCACACTGCGACGCGAGGCGAGGCGACACGGCTCGCCTCGCCTCGCTCCCGCAAGTCGCCCCCATTCAGTACTATGGAACCGTTCTGAGAGGAGCGACTCGAGTCGCTCCGACTCAGAAAAAAGGTTCCTGTACTACTTCGGGGCGACTTCGGGGGCGACTTGCATTGACTTCTATGCAGAAGTCCTCTGCAAGTCGCCGCTGAGCTCCCCGCAAGTCGCGGCGAGGTAAGTCGGAGACGCCTCGCCGCGGCTCGCTGTGTGAACCGGCCCTTAAGAAAATATAATAATAAAAGCATTCAATAAAAACAAACATGATAATTAAACAAAATCACATATCTGCTGAAGAGTGGATAATTATCCATAGAGGATAATTACAATAAGGAGTCTTCATGATCCAACTTTTAGGTAATACAATACATTACTGGGACTCGCAGTACACAGAAACCATTTGTACGCTTTTCTATTCTCCAATTAAAAGTTTACAAGTGGTTGATGCACTTGTGATTACTGAGGATAATAACGGGCAAGAAGTGAAATCTTCACTGAAGTGTTTTCCTTAGAGAGGTAAAGTGCTTATGTTCTTGAAACGCTGAGCTGTAATTTCCAGATGATAGAGTAGACTGTTCTAAGATTTAAAGAAGAGCCAAAACTGCTCTGTGGTTTTTGGCAAAGGAATTATTTCGATGATCATCCAAAGCCAAGAACAAGAATCGCATATAACACAGCTTAACTTTCTTTGCATGTGGTGGCTGCATTAACTTTATTCTTTTTCCACACTTTTTTTCTTTATTTTCACCTGGTGATCCTTCCAGGAACATATGTCGTGCCCTAGGGCGACAACCATACTGTACCTAGGAGAAGAAGCGCTGTCTAACTAAGAATAATGTGTAAGGTATTTATAGTGCGTTAGAACTATTTAACCATTCTCCTACTCCATAACCTAAGTTTAAGTGTTTTGTAGTCAATGGAGATAGCTGGGAACAATGCTAACTGATAACGTCCGGCACAGAAAGACAGCAACTCACAAGATTTCTCCACCTTATCCAATCAGTGAACACCTCGTGTTCTTTGAAAATGTAGAAGGCTTTCTAGAATATGTACATGCCAGGTAAAGTTGCCTTGGCCAATTGATAGGAGCAAAAGTAGATTCCACCCTAATTCTGGAATTGCTGCACTTCTCTCTTCTGTCACTAGGTGATCTGGGTTCTGTGCCACTTGGACGGCTGTCTGGGTGGATGTGTCTTGTATTGCCCCAGGCTGCTAGGCCAGAGCCTGAGGCCTATCCCGGGGACATTTGGCTGCTAGGCTGTCTAAGGGGCCTATCCAGAAGCAAGAGAGCAGCGCAGAGTTGGGACTGCGTCTTGCAGTACAACCAAAAGTGAAGCTGTCGCCACTAAGGGACCATCCACCTTATTACCAGGGACCACCGTGAGTAGCTGAAGCAAGTACCAGAGCAGTATTCTCACCAACCAGGGATGGTGAAGAATTAGGAATCTTCAGCAGGTGTCAAGCCAGGGACCCAGCCAGCGGAGATGACATTTGCAAAGCAGTCTTGTGTGCCAAGCCAGGGACTGAGCAGGCCAGTGAGGTGATGCTTGTGGAGTATCTGTGAGTGCCAAGCTAGGGACCCAAGCAGGGACGTGAGGGTGATGCTTGAGGAAGATACTCAGTGAGAAGATTTGAAGAGCTCAGGAGATCCAGTGGCAGGGGATAAATCCAGTGGCAGGTCTAAGCGATAGACTGGGAGTTCATTTGAGTGAAAATCTAAAAAGGAGATTGTGGAGGAAGTGAAAGAGTTCATTGCAACCTTTGTTAGAAACTGTTCAAGATTGTTGCCATAGGAGACAGCGTGTCTACACATGCAGATGTGGTGCTGGATGGGTGCCTTTCCCTGCATGGCTGTATACCTATAGAAGTCTCGGAGTCTGCTAATTAACATTGCAACTACTAAAGGGTGTACTGGCCATAACCCTCTCTCCCCTAGTTCTGTTCAAGAGAAAATAAATCTCTTTTGCATTCAAGAAGTGTCTGGCACCCATGAATCTACCTTGCATTACACCCACCATGCCTAGTAACCCACTCTACATAGAAGGATGTCAGCTGTCCCTAACTCTGGAGGTCACCATTAGGCCTGGAGAGGTCCGGGACTTGGCTACAAAAATAATACAAGTGATTCTGTGATTAGCGGCAGTGGTGAGCAAGCGACACTCTGTGGTCAGTATGCAGTGGGCCAGATGCTTGACAAAGGACCTGGAAGATCATGACGAACTGAGGTAGGCTAGGTTCACATACTGTATGTGTGAGTGGGGAACATTATTGTGTATTATCATGCGTGTTCCCGACAGGCATAGAAACTGCGTTTCTGAATGGGCTGTTGTATCCACAATGTGCATGTACAAAAAACACATGCACAAATGTGAACGTAGCTCCAACTACTGCAGTAATTGTCAGCTTCTACAGTTCCTCAGAGATATGCATAGTTACATTGTGCCAAGCTGGACCAATGTAAGTATGTAATTAAGGTCATACTTGGAGTTTAGCTTTAAAGTGAACTGTGTCCACGCAAGACAGTAACACATACCATTGCTTCTCTTCCCTGCCACCAGTAGTGAGGGAGACTTAGCTCTGTGTAAGTTCCAAGTCATGAAGCATTGAAGTTTTTACACTGCTGAGAAGTCTCTACCTACCTCATGTGACAATACTGGGTGCCCGAGTAACCAAATGTCAAGAAACATAGTCAAGTGCTCCTTCAAACCCATATCTTTCTTTGTTCCCAGAAACCTCACAAAATCATGGAGGAGCTAAGATAAAATAAATACATGCTGCATGTC
This sequence comes from Lithobates pipiens, assembly GCF_037356315.1. NCBI lineage: Eukaryota > Metazoa > Chordata > Amphibia > Anura > Ranidae > Lithobates > Lithobates pipiens. The sequence goes on from NW_027507784.1 coordinate 63,391,598, forward strand.
AGCCTTGATGGGCAAACTAAACCCTGGCATATACGTTCACTTTATTGGCTTGGCAGTCATTCCACTCTGTCACACTTTGAGAAGGCCGATCATTTCGAGTCAACTGAGGAAAAATAAATATGTGTCCTGGGTGTCCCCAAATCAGAGTACATATGGCAGTGCCCGTCCCTGTACCAATATGAGTAGGTGTCAACCAGAACATGTTACCACAATAAAGAAAGAGAAGGAGGTCCTGACACCATTACAGCTACAATGCAAATGTATTCAGTATCAAAAATACCTGCCCCCCACCCCCCCCCCCCAATCCCCAACTCCAAGACCACCTCCCCTAAGAACAGGCCACCCAAAAGGTTAGAGCAGAACCTCCTCCTTGCCTCTTCACGCCAACCCCCCATCCTCAAAACCCTTAGCTAGATCCCCACCTAAGTTTGAAATACCCAGCAGAGGATAGAGACACCAAGGCACACAACCAATGGTGTAAAATCACAGTGGGTAAAAATCACTTGCACAGTTGATATCACATTCCCCCGGGACTGAATAAATTTGGCACGTAACTGTTATGGTGTCAGGACCTTCTTTATTTTTATTTTTTGAGCTGAGGAGACCACCTTTTAGTGGAAGCTGGAAGATACTATGACGTTATGGAGAAATGTATTTACTACTGAAGTGTTGTCTGTGTTTCCCAGGCAGAGAGCGAAGGCTGTCGGTCACAGGTGAGTTTAAATTAGCCTGGGGGAGAGGACCAAGATCCAAACTGGATCGTGGATCAGAGATCCCTGAACATGTATGAGAGGAGCCTGGGAGATGTATAAACCCCGAACAGGACTTTTCCTGGCTCTCTCTGGGATGCTCTGCTACACCATCCAGATCTCAGTTACATCACTAACCTAGTCCCAAAATACCAACCAAGCCAATCCCTGAAAACCCTTCTCTTTAACCACTTGAGCACTTTTTCCATTTTGGCTCCAATGCGATTTTTATTTTTTGCGCTATAAACAAAAAAAGAGCAACAATTTTGAAAAAAAAAACAATATTTTGTACTTTTTGCTATATTAAATATCCCCATTTTTTTTTTTTAAAGCGAATTTTTTCTCAGTTTAGGCCGATATGTATTCTCTTACATATTTTTGGTAAAATAAAATTGCAATAAGCGTACATTGATTGGTTTGCGCAAAAGTTATAGCATCTACAAAATAGGAGATAGATTTATAGCATTTTTTTTTTTTTTTTACTAGTAATGGTGGCGATCTGTGAATTTTATCATGACTGAGACATTATGGCGGACACATCGGACAATTTTGACACATTTTTGGGATCGTTGGCATTTATACAGCGATCAATGCTATAAAAATGCATTGATTACTGTAAAAATGTCACTGGCAGTGAAGGGGTTAACACTATGGGGGCGATCTAGGGATTAACTGTGTTCCTGGGAGGGGACTGACTAGAGGAAGTGACGGATTGTGGTTCCTAGCTAATAGGAACACACAATCTGTCACTCCTGTCAGAACAGGGAAGTGTGTGTTTACACACACTCATCCCTGTTTTGTGTTTCCTGCTCATGATCGTTTGTGGCCATCGGTCAACGTGACCGTCGGCCACAAGCATCGGCACCCCCGTCGTGCCTCTGCCGGAGGCGCTCGCGCGCCTGCCATCTCAATCCCGCAAGCTGACATATAGTTACAACGGCTCACGCAGGGGAGCCAACCTGCCGCAGTATAACTGTGGCGGTTGGTCGGGAAGTGGTTAAAGAAGCCTATCCTGCTTCTAATACACTGTTTTACTTCCTCCATCAGCTCATCTCACACAGCTATTACCCTTTGTATCAATTGACCCTCCCTTTTTATATTGTAAGCTCTAATGAGCAGGCCCCTCTGATTCCTCTTGTACCAAATTGTAATGTAACTGTAATGTCTGCTTTTATTTTCTTAAGCGCTGTACAAACTGTTGGCACTATATAAATACTGTATAATAATATTTATGTACAGTCTCTAGCAACCAATCAACAAGCAGAAATCATGTGCTGTAACCTCTAGCAACTAATCAGTGACCCGTAATGTGTGCTGTAACCTCTAGCAACCAATCAGTAAGCGGTAATGATACACTGTAACCACTGTAACCAATCGCAATCACTGCCGGATCTGATTCAGTAAACAGATTTTGAGTATAGCTGCTATTTATTGGATGTCTCAGAGCAGGTGGAAAGTGAAATTGCATGGATGGGGGGGGCGCAAGAAAAATTTCCCACCGGGTCCAATCAATATTAAAGACAGCCCTGCCTTCGTGCCATTGACAACTTTCTGGCAGAAGGCAGCAGACTTTCTCAAGAAACTGATGGTATTTTCCCCCATCCATTTTTCTTCTATCCTGACAAGTGCTCCAGTCCCTGCTACAGAGAAACACCCCCATAACAGGATATTACCACCTCCATGCTTTACTGTAGGAATGGTGTTATGTGGATGGTGAGCTGTATTTGATTTACGCTAGACATATTGTTTGGTTTTGAGGCCAAATAATACAATTTTAGTTTCATCTGACCATCTCACCTTTTTCCATGCGGCCTCAGAATCTTCAAGGTGCGTTAAGATGATCAGATTAGACTAAAATTGAATTTGCAGCTCTGCAAAGAAGAGTAGGCAAATATTGCAAAGTCTAGATGTGCAAAGTTAAGCTGGCCATACACCATACAATTTTTTTACTCAATTTCCTTTAGATTTACCTTCAACTGCATAGTAGAAGGGCCTACCTGATTGCACACAAATGAAAGTGTTTAGATTTGACTTCATATTATATGGTTTTGGTAAATCTAAAGGAAATCTATAGAAGAAAATTGTATAATGTATGGCCAGCCTTAGTGGAGACATATCCCAAGACACTAAAGGCTGTAATTAAAGCAACAGGTGTTCCAGCAAAATACTGACATGGTGGGGGGTGGGGGAGTTGGGGTGATCCCTTTTCCAACTTGGTGATTCAATTTTAAAATATTAAAAGTTGGTGTTATATCTTTTACTTGGGTGTTACAAGTTGCACTAGAAAATACAGCTGGATAAAACAAAAGAAAATCTTTATTTTGAAAGGAACATGTCATATAAAAGAGAGTGATGATTGGCTGATGGGTGTATGTACAATATATAAAAATGTCTGAGACTGATAGAGAAGCTGAACAGCTTTTTTTTTTTTATTTGTTGCCAGAATTTGTTTCTCTATATTGATAGCAGTTGTCCAAGAGGTATGTTTTCTATTAAATTCTGTAACTTTCATTTCTCCGCCAGAGTCTTTGTCTTCCAGCATGCTCAGCTGGAACAAGCAATGGTAAGCATCCTCAATATCCTCTTCAGATAGAACCCAACAACAATTTTGTCTCAGCTTCTGGTTATGGGAAAGTTGCTGATATGCAAAGTAGCTGATCTCATAAAACAGAATAATTAGCTTTCTTTGTCTGATTTGCTTTATAATCAAACTCCTTGCCGATATTATCAAAAAACATTGAATCCATTTAGGAATTAATTTAATACAGAGCTAAATGTATTTTTACAGACTGCTAGCAAAAGTACCAGAACCAGCATCAACCTCATCCCCTATACTCTTATATACAGTAGTCAATCACACTCTGTGCCGTTGATCTAACACACTGAATGTGCAATTTCTCTATGCTGCTGCTCCTCCACCATCCAAAGGCTGGGACGGGGTCTCGCACTGCTAAACTGTAGAGTCTTCAGATCGGTCTCATGGTGTGCAGGATCTGGCTATGCTGTCTGGATTACAAGACTTGTAGGGCAGTTCACAGATACACTTTATTGCCAAAAGTATTGGGACACCTGCCTTAACACGCACATGACCTTTAATGGCATCCCAGTCTCAGTCTGTAGGGTTCACTATTGAGTTGGCCCACACTTTCCAGCTATAACAGCTTCAACTCTTCTGGGAAAGCCATCCACAAGACTTAGGAATGTGTCTATGGAAATGTTTGACCATTCTTCCAGAAGGTCAGAATGGGTCGTGGATGGGTATTCCAGCATGACAATGACCCAAAACACACGGCCAAGGCAACAAAGAAGTGTGTCTAGAATAAGCACATTAAAGTGGAAGTATACCCATGGATTTAAACAGTTTTAAAAAAAGGCATGCTGGGAATGCTAACTGCACATTGGCTGTGCTCTCAGCCAAACTATCAAACCATCCAATGGCTGGTGTCATAACGAATCACATGTGCAGCACCATAGCAGTTGAAGATTAAACAGAGGCAAAGATGGCAGCTTCCTTGGCTGAAAACGATAGGGGAGTTTACTTCCACTTTAAGGTCTTGGCCTAGCCTTAGTCAGTCTCCGGACCTTTATCCCATAGAAAATATGTGGAGGGAGCTAAAGAGTCAAGTTACCAAACATCAGCCTCGAAACCTTAATGACTTGGAGAGGATCTGCAAAGAGGAGTGGGACAAAATTCCTCCTGAGATGTGTGTAAACCTGGTGGAAATCTACAAGAAATATCTGACCTCTAAGTACTAATGGAGAAATATTTGAGTATGGTCTCAATTAGCAAGACCTAAACCTAGGCATAAAATAGTACCATCATCCAAAATGAATATAGGAAGACAAGGGGAGGGGTAAGAGCGTAAGGGTAGCTGCCAGACATCTACTCAGACCCACAGATTTAGTGGTGGACTATCCCGGTACTGATAAATAGAAATACAATTCTTTGGTAAAAAATTCCATTTATTACATATAAAAAAGAACAAAACAGAACATACAAAAATCACATAAACCTTATTAAATGAGTACAAAAACTCAGAGGTTTCCCCTAGACGTATCTGTTGATGGAGTGTTTCCCATAGATTAACCAAACCTCAGCTAGTTTCACGCTTCCTGACCAGCAACCGCAGTTATACTGCGGCAGATTGGCTCCCCTGCGCAAGCCGTCGTAACTATACGTCGGCTTGCTGGGTCAGAATAGCAGGCACGCGCGCACGCTGCACTGCGGGGTGCCGATGTTCGTGGCCGACGGTTGCGATGAGCGATCGTGAGCAGGAGACACAGAACAGGGATGAGTGTGTGTAATAAAGTGATAGATCGTGTGTTCCTATTAGCTAGGAACCACAATCCATCACTTCCTCTAGTTAGTCCCCTAACCCTTCAGTTAGAATCACCTCCCAGGGAACACAGTTAACCCCTTGATCGCCCCCTAGTGTTAACCTCTTCCAGTGACATTTTTACAGTAATCGATGCATTTTTATAGCACTAATTGCTGTATTAATGCCATTGGTCCCAAAAATGATCACTGCCATTACTAGTTAAAAAAAAAGAATAATAATAAAAATTCTATAAATCTATCCCCTATTTTGTAGACGCCATAACTTTTGTGCAAACCAATCAATATATGCTTATTGCGATTTTTTTTACCAAAAATATGTAGAAGAATATGTATCGGCCTAAACTGAGCAAAAATTGCTTTTTTTTTTTTTTTTTAAATGGGGATATGTGTTTTTTTCAAAACTCTCCTTCTTTTCTTTTGTTTGTTTATAGCGCAAAACATAAAAACTGCAGAGGTGATCAAATACCACCAAAAGAAAGCTCTATTTGTGGGGAAAAAAGGACCTAAATTTTTTACCTCAAGTGACGCAGTGCTGCATTGCAAAAAGTGCTCTGGTCAAGAAGAGGGTAAATTCTTCTGGGGCTGAAGTAGTTAAAAAAAAAAAATATCAGGATTATGCCTGTAGCTGGTATAAGCACTTAAAGTCAATCACTTAAATGAACGTGATTTGAAGTTATGTGCTAGGTACAGCTAGGGGACCATGATATTAAAAAAAGGAATTAATCCAGAGTTGGTTTTTAACATGTGTTGAGGTAACATAGTGAAATATATTCCAACAAAGAAAACATCCTCTACCGCAAAAATACCTGGAAGACTGGGAACCATTGCTCTGGCCCAAATGCCTGTGGGATGTAGCAATAATCCTCTAATATAATGAAGCTGGTTAATCAGTAACATTCATTATATCAATTCTTTATTGAGTACATGGCAAGATACAGCAGTAACACGCTAACGCATTTCGGCCGAAGCCTGCGGCTCCATGCACACTAGCCGTTATTTTTTTTAAACTAAGAAAGCACTGGGAAAAATGCTGGCTAAAAAATGCTGGTAATAGCTTTGTTTTAGCAGTGTTTTCGGAGAATTTAAGAGCGTTAGTGATTTATTAGCATTTTTGCAGTGAAAGGAGGAAAAAAAGCTCAAAAAACGCTATTAGTAGCATTTGGAGCATTTAACAGCATTTAGTAGCATTTAGCAGCGTTTAGGAGCATTTCTGCTGGAAAAATGCTCCAAGAAAATCTACAAAATATTTTTTTCTGCTCCTAGACTTTGAAGCTCAAAAAATGCTAATAGCCTAAAGTAGTGTGCATAGACACATAGGACAACACTATTTTGTTTCTAGGAGCAAAAAAAAATGCTAATAACAGCTTCTAGGAGCTTTAAAGCGGGAGTCCGCTGGGAGTCCGCCGTTTTTTTTTTTTTTTAAAGCCAGCAGCTACAAATACTGCAGCTGCTGACTTTTAAAATAATGACACTTACCCGCCCAGCGCGCCCACGATGTCGGCACCCGAAGCCGATCTCTCGATCGTCTCTCGGGTGCTGCCGCCGCCATCTTGGGTATGGGAATCAGGAGGTGGAGCCTTTCAGCTTAATTTCCCGGTTCCCTACTGCGCATGCGCGAGTCACGCTGCGCAATAAGGATGGTCCCCGCTGTCTCTGGGATCCGTGTGTTTCCCAGCAGGCAGCGGGGGACCTTCGGAAAGGGGCATAGATTCTGCGGAAAGGGGCGTACCTTCTGCAGAATCTACGCCGGAAGTGGGTGCAGATACCTGTACTGTACAGGTACCTGCACCCCCCTCCCCCCTGAAAGGTGCCAATTGTGGCGCCGGAGGGGGGGAGGGTTCCAATGAGTGGAAGGTCCACTTTAAGGTGGACCTCCACTTTAAAAAAACACTAGTGTGCATGGAGCCTTACTCATAGCATAAGTTCGCCAACTGATTCAGACATGAACTTCTATTAGACATGTGCTATTTGTTTCGTTTGTACGAAATTCGGACATTCGTACGAATCCGAAATACAAATATTTATGCATACGAATTCTGTACGATAAACGAAATTTCATTTACGATTTCGGATCCAAATTCATAACGAAAATTCGTAATTGTTACGAAAAGTTAACAAACCTAAAAGTTAAAACCCTAGGAAGTCAGCACAGGAATGGTGGGAACCCTATGGGGAATTTCTATGCTTACGATTTTCGGATCCAAATTAACAGATCTGTGACTGGTGTTTTGTTCACCAATCAGAGGAAGTCAGCACAGCACAGGGATGGTGGGAAGCCCTCATAATGGGCACAGTGGGTGTACACTCAGACCCGGGAACTCAGCACAGGGATGGTGGGAACCCCTCATAATGATAAATTCATCATAACGAGCTTTAGTTATTTTTACGAAAAGTTAGCGAAACTAAAGGTTAAAAACCCAGGAAGTCAGCACAGCACAGGGATGGTGGGAGCCCCTCATAATGATAAATTCATCATAACGAACTTTGTTTATTTTAACGAAACGTTTACGAATCGAACAAAAATTAGTATTTCGTAATAATCCGAAATGAATTTCGTACACGAATTCCGAAATACGAATTTATTTTTGTGTGGAATGAAACGGAACGAAACGAAACAAATTTTTTGACGGCGCCCATGTCTAACTTCTATAGTATGCTGAAAAAAGTAGTAGTAGACATTCATAGGTCTATTTTTTTTTTATTATTATTATTCTTCCATATGAGCCTGACTATTAGAGGCAAAACAAAATAGCAAAACATGCTTTTTCACAGAAACATTTTCTTTTTGAAACTGCTTTGGGGTCGTTGTTTGTGGCTTGTGTCCATGCAGATAGTGCTTAGCCAATTTACTCATTTTCTCTTATTTACTATAATAGAAAATTGTAGCTATGCTGCTATTTCTGTTATGGACGGAATGATAGACTATGACGTGCAGAGAGTACTCTACAGTAATCTCCAGATGTTACAAAGATAACTACATGATAATGCATATAAATAAATCAGTTATGTAGCTTCACGTAGAGGCATAAAATCAAAATGCATCAGTATTAGACAAAGGCATGCTTACACATATACATTATTCAATGGTTATCTTTCACATTTACTTATTTATGCTCAGCCTAATCATTTTAAAATTGGGAAATAAAAGTTTTCCTTATTACTTACTTTCTAGTATGTTACTTGACAGCAAGCTCTTGCTGAGATTAAATTCCATAACTCAATTTAGAATTTAGTTTCCAATAAGTTAACTGCACACAATTCATCAAGAAGGTTACGCCATTCAGCTCACCAATAAGCAGCAGGGAATTAGACTCCACCATCTCTTCCTACTGTCAGCTGTTATGGCTAAGGCCGTGTACACACGGGCGGACTGTCTGTCCAACTTAGTCCGCTGAAACACATTTCAGCGGACAGTCCGCCCGTGTGTACGCGGCTTAACAGTACAGTTCCCAAGGCATCATGGCATTCTTTCTTCTTAACTACTTCAGCCCCGGAAGAATTGACCCCTTCCTGACCAGAACACTTTTTGCGATTCGGCACTGCGTCGCTTTAACTGACAATTGCACGGTCGTGCGGCGTGGCTCCCAAACAAAGTTGACATCTTTTTTTTCCCCACAAATAGAGCTTTCTTCTTGGTGGCATTTGATCACCTCTGCGGTTGTTATTTTTTGCGATATAAACAAAAAAATAGGGACAATTTTGAAAAATGCATTATTTTTTTTTTTACTTTTTGATATAATAAAAATCCCCCAAAAATATATATTAAAAAAATGTTTCCTCCATTTTGGATGACATATATTCTTCTACATATTTTTTGTAAAAAAATCACAATAAGCGTTTATTGATTGCTTTGCGCAAAAGTTAATGCGACTACAAAATAGGGGATAGTTTTATGGCATTTTTATTGATATTTTTTTTTTTACTAGTAATGGCATCAATCAGCAATTTTTATCATGACTGCGACATTATGGGGGACACATTGGACACTTTTGGCGCGATTTTGGGACCATTCACATTTATACAGCAATCAGTGCAATTAAAAATGCATTGATTACTGTATAAATGTAACTGGCAGTGAATGGGGTTAACCACTAGGTGGCGCTGTAGGGGTTAAGTGTGTCCTAGAGAGTAATTCTAACTGTGGGGGGGGGTTGTGTATGACATGTCACTGATCACTGCTCCCGATTACAGAGAGCTGTGATCAGTGACACTGTCACTAGGCAGAATGGGGAGATGCTTGTTTACCATTTCCCCCATTCTTCTTCACAGTCCACTGCACCCGCGATCACGGTCACGGAGCTCCCGGCAGGCGTGCGCCACTGGCGTCGCGCCGCACCCGCAAGTGGTTAAAACTCTGGTATCCCTAAAGATAATGAGTGTTAAGATGTCAAAGAATTTAACCCCCCTGACAGTATTCCCGAGTCTGGCTCGGGCTGGAATTTTTATACCAAAAGCGGTAACCCCGAGCCAGACTCGGGACCGCATCGCTGGATCCAGGATGAGTTTACTTACCTTCTCCCTCGGATCCAGCGATGTCCCCGAGCTGTACGAGCGAGCCATGTCTCGCTCGATCTATCATGGAGCCGATCTCCATGCCCTGCGAGCGTTGCAACGCACGGGGACGGAGATCGGCGCAAAATTCAAAAAGTGAAACACTCACTATACATACAGTATAATGTAATCTTACAGATTACATTGCTGTATGTAATTATTTCACATTCCCTTTGTCCCTAGTGTTCTGCCCAGTGTCCTGCATGCAGTTTTATATTATAAAAACTGTTCTTTATGCCTGGAAACTGGAGATTGTCCATAGCAACCAAAACTGTCCCTTTATATCAAAAATGATTTTAGACCAGCTAGAAAACAGAGCATTACTCGCAGAATTGAGCGATAGCGATTTGTGGGGAGATCCGTCATCAAATACTGAAAAGTAATGACAGTGACAATTCTGCAACTGAGCAAATTTCTGTGTTTTTGATTTGATTACATTATTGAATATTTTTTATTATTTTTATATTATTATTTGGTACAATTATTTATAATTATTTATTATATTATAATTTATGATTTCATTTTTCAAACTTTATCATATCCGGGATGTCTGCTAGACTCTGGTTTGAACAGATTTAAGTGAGTTATTCCTAAGAATTACAGGACTACAATATAAAACGCCAAATTTTCATGCAAAATAATGGTACCGCTTTTAGCACCTAAAATCCGAAATAATCGTACCGCCAGGGATGTTAAAAAATATGTTACCCCAACATTTTACATTCTTTATATGTACCTGTTGTGTACCACCATAATCTCCATGCGGGGCGCTGGCTTAAACTGACCATGCTAGGCATGAGAGCAGATCTGTGTTAACATGGTCAGTTTTCTGACTGTGCTGGAAGCAATCTAAACAGAATCACATCAATCTCATAACAGCTTAAAGAGGAAGTAAACCCTGATGGGTTTTACTTCCTCTTTATTTCCCTGCAAACAGGGCCAGATGGGGAATAAAAACCAGCCATGGAAAAACATTCACACCAGCCCCATAACATTATTATACCAGCCCAACAGCAAACAACATTATTTTCTTGTTCATGAAAGGGAAAACCATACATTATAAAGCACATTTGAAGGGTGTATTATATATGAAAGCACATAAGGCTTTAAATATGTATATATATATATATATATATATATATATATAGACTGCAGAAATTATACAGGAGATGGTCAGACAATGCAGACATGGTACAAGAGATGGTCAGAGAATGCAGACATGATACAGGAGATGGTCAGACAATGCAGACATGCTACAAGAGATGGTCAGAGAATGCACACATGATACAAGAGATGGTCAGACAATGCAGACATGATACAGGAGATGGTCAGACAATGCAGACATGGTACAAGAGATGCTCAAAGAATGCACACATGATACAAGAGATGGTCAGACAATGCAGACATGGTACAAGAGATGGTTGGAGACTGCAGATATTGTACAAGAGATGGTCAGAGAATGCAGACATGATACAAGAGATGCTCAGAGACTGCAGACATGATACAGGAGATTTTTCAGACAATGCACACATGGTACAAGAGATGGTCAGAGAATGCAGATATGATACAAGAGATGGTCAGAGACTGCAGACATGGCACAAGATATGGTCAGAGACTGCAGACATGGTACAAGAGATGATCAGAGACTGCAGACATGATACAAGAGATGCTCAGAGACTGCAGACATGATACAGGAGATTTTTCAGACAATGTAGACATGGTACAAGAGATGGTCAGAGAATGCAGATATGATACAAGAGATGGTCAGAGACTGCAGACATGGCACAAGAGATGGTCAGAGACTGCAGACATGGTACAAGAGATGGTCAGAGACTGCAGACATGATACAAGAGATGATCAGACAATGCAGAAATGGTACAAGAGATGGTCAGAAAATGCAGACATGATACAAGAGATTGTCAGACAATGCAGACATGGTACAAGAGATGGTCAGAGACTGCAGACATGGTACAAGAGATGGTCAGAGAATGCAGACATGCTACAAGAGATGCTCAGAGACTGCAGACATGGTACAAGAGAAGGTCAGAGACTGCAGACATGATACAAGAGATGGTCAGACAATACAGACTTGGTACAAGAGATGGTCAGAGAATGCAGACATGATACAAGAGATGGTCAGACAATACAGACTTGGTACAAGAGATGGTCAGAGAATGCAGACATGATACAATAGATGGTCAGACAATGCAGACATGGTACAAGAGATGGTCAGAGAATGCAGACATGATACAGGAGATGGTCAGACAATGCAGACATGCTACAAGAGATGGTCAGAGAATGCACACATGATACAAGAGATGGTCAGACAATGCAGACATGATACAGGAGATGGTCAGACAATGCAGACATGGTACAAGAGATGGTCAAAGAATGCACACATGATACAAGAGATGGTCAGACAATGCAGACATGGTACAAGAGATGGTTGGAGACTGCAGACATTGTACAAGAGATGGTCAGAGAATGCAGACATGATACAAGAGATGCTCAGAGACTGCAGACATGATACAGGAGATTTTTCAGACAATGCACACATGGTACAAGAGATGGTCAGAGAATGCAGATATGATACAAGAGATGGTCAGAGACTGCAGACATGGTACAAGATATGGTCAGAGACTGCAGACATGGTACAAGAGATGATCAGAGACTGCAGACATGATACAAGAGATGCTCAGAGACTGCAGACATGATACAGGAGATTTTTCAGACAATGTAGACATGGTACAAGAGATGGTCAGAGAATGCAGATATGATACAAGAGATGGTCAGAGACTGCAGACATGGCACAAGAGATGGTCAGAGACTGCAGACATGGTACAAGAGATGGTCAGAGACTGCAGGCATGATACAAGAGATGATCAGACAATGCAGAAATGGTACAAGAGATGGTCAGAAAATGCAGACATGATACAAGAGATTGTCAGACAATGCAGACATGGTACAAGAGATGGTCAGAGACTGCAGACATGGTACAAGAGATGGTCAGAGAATGCAGACATGCTACAAGAGATGCTCAGAGACTGCAGACATGGTACAAGAGAAGGTCAGAGACTGCAGACATGATATAAGAGATGGTCAGACAATACAGACTTGGTACAAGAGATGGTCAGAGAATGCAGACATGATACAATAGATGGTCAGACAATGCAGACAAGGTACAAGAGGTGGTCAGAGACTGCAGACTGCAGCCTCACTGTGCCCGTGAATGCAGCCTTATTGCGCTGATCAATGCAGCCTCACTGTGCCCATCAAGGCAGCCTCACTGTTCATGAAATTCAGCTTTACAGTGCTCGTGAATGCAGCCTCACTGTGTCCATTAAATGCAGCTTTACTGTGCCCGTGAATGCAGCCTCACTGTGCCCATGAATGCAGCTTCACTGTGGCAATGAATGTAGCTTCACTGTGCCCATGAATGTAGTCCCACTGTCCATCAAATGCAGCATTACTGTGCCTGTGAATGCAGCCTCACTGTGCCCATGATTGCAATCTCGCTGTGCCCGTGATTGCAGCCTTACTGTGCCCATCAATGTAGCCTCACTGTGCCCATCATTGCAGCCTCACTGTGCCCGTGATTGCCCATGAATGCAGCTTCCCTGTGCCAGTGAATGCAGCCTCACTGTGCCCATGAATGCAGCCTCACTGTCCATTAAATGCAGCTTTACTGTGCCTGTGAACGCAGCCTCACTGTGCCCATTAATGCAGCTTCACTGTGCCCATGAATGCAGATTCACTATGCCCATTAGTGCAGCCCCACTGTCCAACAAATGCAGCATTACTGTGTCTGTGAATGCAGCCTCATTGTGCCCATAATTGCAGCATCACTGTGCCTATTATTGCAGGCTTAATGTGCCCATCAATGCAGCCTTACTGTGCCCATCAGTGTAGCCTCGCTGTGCCCATCAATGCAACCTCACTGTGCCCATGAATGCAGCCTCACTGTGCCCATGAATGCAGCCTCACTGTGCCCATGAATTCAACCTCTCTGTGCCTATGAGTGCCCATTAATGCAGCCTTACTGTGCCATGAATGCAGCCTCATTTTGCCCATCAATGCAGCCTCACTGCCCATTAAATGTAGCTTTACTGTGCCGTGAATGCAGCCTCACTGTGCCCATTAATGCAGCTTCACTGTGCCCATGAATGCAGATTCACTGTGCCCATTAATGCAGCCCCACTGTCCAACAAATGTAGCATTACTGTGCCTGTGAATGCAGCCTCACTGTGCCCATGATTGCAGCCTCACTGTGCCTATTATTGCAGGCTTAATGTGCCCATCAATGCAGCCTTACTGTGCCCATCAGTGTAGCCTCGCTGTGCCCATCAATGCAACCTCACTGTGCCCATAAATGCAGCCTCACTGTGCCCATGAATTCAGCCTCTCTGTGCCCATGAGTGCCCATGAATGCAGCCTCACTGTGCCATGAATGCAGCCTCATTGTGCCCATCAATGCAGCCTCACTGCCCATTAAATGTAGCTTTACTGTGCCGTGAATGCAGCCTCACTGTACCCATGAATGCAGCCGCACTGTGCCCATGAATGCAGATTCACTGTGCCCATTAATGCAGCCCCACTGTCCATCAAATGCAGCATTACTGTGTCTATGAATTCAGCCTCACTGTGCCCATGATTGCAGCCTCACTGTGCTCATGATTGCAGCCGTACTTTGCCCATCATTGCAGCCTTACTGTGTCCATCAATTTAGCCTCACTGTGCCCATCAATGCAACCTCACTGTGCCCATCGATGCAGCATCACTGTGCCCATCAATGCAGCCTCACTGTACCCATGAATTCAGCCTCACTGTGCCTGTTGAGTGCCCATGAATGCAACCTCACTGTGTCCATGACTGCAGCCTCATTGTGCCCATCAATGCAGCCTCACTGTCCATTAAATGCAGCTTTACTGTGCCCGTGAATGCAGCCTAACTGTGCCCATGAATGCAGCCTCACTGTGCCCATGAATGCAGATTCACTGTGCCCATGAATGCAGATTCACTGTCTGTCAAATGCAGCATTACTGTGCCTGTGAATGCAGCCTCACTGTGCCAATGATTGCAGCCTTACTGTGCCAATCAAAGTAGCCTCACTGTGCCCATAAATTCAACCTCACTGTGCCCATCAATGCAGCCTCACTGTGCCCATCAATGCAGCCTCACTGTCCATTAAATGCAGTTTTACTGTGCCCGTTAATGCAGCCTCACTGTGCCCATGAATGCAGCCTCACTGTGCCCCTGAATGCAGCTTCACTGTGCCCGTGAATGCAGGTTTACTGTGCCCATGAATGCAGCCCTACTGTCCATCAAATGCAGCATTACTGTGCCTGTGAATGTAGCCTCACTGTGCCAATGATTGCAGCCTCATTGTGCCCGTTATTGCAGCCTTACTGTGTTTATCAATGCAGTCTTTTTCTGCCCATCAATGCAGCCTCACTGTGCCCATCAATGCAGCCTCACTGTGCCCATCAATGCAGCCTTGTTTTGCCATTGAATGCAGCCTCATTGTGCCCATGAATGCAGCCTCACTGTGCCCATCAATGCAGCCTCTCTGTGCCCATTAATCCGGTCTCACTGTGCCCATCAATGCAGCCTCACTGTCCATTAAATTCAGCTTTACTGTGCCCGTGAAAGCAGCCTCACTGTGCCCATAAATGTAGCCTTACTGTGCCCATGAATGCAGCCTCACTGTTCATCAAATGCACCTTTACTGTGCCCGTGAATGCAGCCTCACGGTGCCCCTGAATGCAGCCTCACTGTTCATCAAATGCAGCTTCACTTTGCCCCATCAATTCATACTCACCATGGCTTTGCGTAGAAGTCCCAGTATGTCCCACTGGGTACACTTGTTTCTGTAGAGCTAGATTTTCCACTGGCTTCCCTCCTCCTGTCTCTGTAGAATTAGAGGTCGCAAAATGCTCACTGGTTTCTTGCTTGTTGTCTGCAGAACTAGAAGTCCCAGTATGTCCCACTGGTTACTCAGTCACCATGGCATTGCCTGGATCACAAACAGTGCTCCTCTCCCTCACTTTCTCTCTCCTGTGTGTCACACACAGCAGACATCTCCCCTGGTGTGTGTCATGGAGCTGGCTGGGTCTGTATTCGGCTGTGTAGTAGCAAGGTCCCACCCCCTTAGACTGGCTCGTGTGATAGGCGTTCCATCTACTATCACACAAGCCAGTCTAGGGGGGTAGTGCCCCGCTTGAAGTTTTATATTATATATACATTCTGCCTGGAAACTGGAGATTGTCCATAGCAACCAAAAAGTGTTCCTTTACATCAAAAGTGGTTTTAGATGAGCTAGAAAACAGCGATACTAAATTAGAATCACTTGCAGAATTGAGCAATAGTGATTTGTAGGGAAATTCGTCATCAAACACTGAAAGTAATGACAGCGACAATTCTGCAACTCAGCAAATTTCAGTGTTTTTGATTTAATTACAATATTGAATGATTGTTAATATTATTGTTTGTTATAATTATTTATAGTTATTTATTATATTATAATTTATGATTTCGTGTTTCAAACTTTATCATACCCGGGATGTCTACTAGACTCTTGTTTGGACAGATTTAAGTGTGTTATTCCTAAGAATTACAGGCCTAAAATATAAAACGCCAAATTTCTATGCAAAACAATGTACCTCTTTCAGCATCAAAAATCTGACATAATCATACTGCCAGGGAGGTTACATTTGTTAGTGTATCTAAATCTGAAGCCGCTTCACATGGCCCCACTGTGCTTTGGGCAAAGTGCAGTTAACCCGTGGTCTTTGTGAGGGTTAGCTCTGCTTTCCCATCGATTTTTAAGCATGCAGGACTTTTGGTGCACTTTCTGAAAGCGCATCAAAACCGCAGGACATAAAGAAGTTGATTTAATAAAGGCAAATAGACTGTGCGCTCTGCAAGTGCATTTGCCGCAGTGATTAGTAAATGAGGTAAACCTTCACTTTACAAAGAATACCAAATCACATGCAAAGGAAATAAAAAAAAAACAGCATTTTTGCTTGAGTGTGATTGGATGATGGAAGTCAGCAGAGCTCCTGCTCATTTACTAAGCTCTGGACCAACTGCACTTTGCAAACTGCACAGTCTGGGGTTGATTTACTAAAGGCAAATCCACTCTGCACTACCAGTGCCAAAAGCACTTGGAAGTGCAGTCGCTGTAAATCTGAGGGGAAGCTCTGCTGATTTTATCATCCAATCATGTTCAAGCAAAAATGCTGTTTTTTATTTCCCTTGCATGTCCCCCTCGGATCTACAGCGACTGCACTTTCAAGTGCACTTGTAGTGCAAAGTGGATTTGCCTTTAGTAAATAAACCCCTCTGCCTGCCTTTAGTAAATCACCTTCAAAGGTTAACAATGCTGCCGTCCAATGCAGGTGTCTATGCGATTCCTTCATCCAGAGTGGAAGCACACTAATACAGAAGGTGTATTACTTGCCAGATCGCCAGGTGAAAACACAGCGAAAAAGGCTAAAAACAAAAGAAAACAAATGCAGCCACCACATCTAATGATTGGTAAGCTGAAATATAATACATATTTGGTTCTAATACTCCCTCAACTCAGTCAACAGACTTTTTTCTAAAGTGGATAAACATAAACCTCATAAACTCCCAAATTCCTATCTTCAGAATGCATGCCGTTTTTGTAAAATAGAGGCCAGCAGGCGCATATAGACACATAATGAATGAATATATTCTGCAACTTGGCAGATACTTCCCAGTTAGTTTCAGCAAAACTTTTTTATAGCAATCTCTGAATCAGACAGACTTTCTCAGTGCTCATCCATTAAATATAAAGCCCAAGAGTTTTTCCTCCATGGGCAAACTAATTGCAAAGAGAGTGAGGCCACATGAAACTAAATCTTGGATTTTAAGACAACGGAAAATAAGACAACAGGGAGTACAACATGTGCCCAGAGCGGTAACAGCTGACTCCATTATATGTTATATGGCGTGCCCGCTGCGGTCGTTCTATAAACTACAAGTCTTTATACTTAAGCTGCTACTTAAAGTTTCATTTAAAGTGCAATCAGAGTCTAAAAAAAAAGATGTTGGAATTATTTATACCGTAACAAGGTGTTCACCACATTAAGGAGTCTACTGCAAAATTTCTTTTTATTAAACTCTAACATGGTCTAATATTGATTTTCTGCAGAAAACTTAAAATTGATTTTCTGCAGCAAAAGTTTGCAATGAATAATATATGCAGGGTGAGTTAAAGGTGATTTGCTTTGTGTAAATAGAGTAGAAACTTAAAGAATATGTAAACCCATATATTAACCCATTTTATACATGTGTAATAAAAAAGTATCCTGTTCTCTTTGTATTGCTTCCTTTGTGTAAAATACCTGGTGCTCCTGCTAGTTCCTCTGCTATCCTATCAAAAACTGACCACGCTAGGCAAACAAGCACAGCATTGTCAGTTCTCTAGCTGTACAAACTGAGGTAAAGTGTAGTAAACCATGCTGTGTACTTCCTGAAAGTCTCCAGCTCACTGTGAGTCGCATACATAACTTCTGGTCATAGTGGAGGACCCGCCTTTGCGCGTTTCGTCATATCCGACTTCAAATGAGGATGACCGGAAGTTATGTATGGGGCTCACAGTCAGCTGGAGACTTTCAGGAAATACACAGCGCGGTTTACTACCCTTACTGATGCTCTGATGCTTTCCTACACAGCAGACTGGTGACTACACTCTAGTTTTTTTTTTTCGCATGCTGCATTACTTTATATATCTTGTATGTATTTTGTATAAGGGACAGGTTTGGGTTATAATAAATAAGTGAAACAGGATTACGCTATGTTGGAATTCTTTGTTTTTATATGGTTGCATCTGATTAAAGTGATTCCCGCTAAAATATTCTGAGCTCTGGTAAGTGTAACCCCTTAGGGGAGTGGGCCTCATGTGATGAAGATTTGGGTGTTTGGTGCACGCTTTGACTACGACCCATATTTATTGGCGTATAACACACAGTTTTTTCCCCAGAAAACAGAGGTCAAACAGTGCCTGTGTGTTATACACCAATACTATGTTTTACCAACAGGGGGTGGGGATAGGGCAGTCCGCCCCGGGAGCCACCCATTGGGGGGTGTCAGGCCAGCTGCCCTGCCTCTCCTGGCCCTGGGACAGCGCTGCCTGCAGCATAGTCTAAAATTGATAAAAAAAATCACTTGCCAGCCCCTTCTCCTACACCGCTCTTCCTGTGTCAGTGTCATTATAAAATGAAGCTTGTACATATCTCAATAGCTCAATTTTTTTGCCTGCTCTCCTCCCGCTCCTCCTAGCTTTAACTTTAGATTGGAGGAGGAGAGCGGTCACATGACCAGCTGTAAGGTAAACCGGACCTCCACCACTAAAAGGCCAGTGCGGATACTTGCTCATGCTCGTACACAATGCACTCCTGCTAATATTCATAAGCAAAGAACAAACATAATTCCCGCAATGCCAGTTCATCGTGCAAGGGTATGTGCACATGCACACATCTGTGAGCGAGCGTGTGCGCGTGTACACACCAATTAGCACTTGGAGCCCAGTGGCCTATTTAAACTGCTCTGTCAAACACATGCTACAAATGTTATAAATTGAGTTGCAGTTCAATGAGTAAAATAAGTATTTGATCCCCAAGAAAAACATGACTTGCTCATCTATGTCTTTATGGACATTGCTTTGTGCACTGGTCCAAATCAATTGGTGGAGGGGGATTATGATGTGGGGTTGTTTTTCAGGGTTTTGGCTTGGACCCTTAGTTCCAGTGAAGGGAACTCTTAGCCCTTGTACACACGGTCGGACATTCCGACGGAAAATGTCCGATCAGGACTGTGTTATCGGATAATCCGACTGTGTGTGGGCTCCATCGGACTGTTTCCGTCGGAATATCCGACCGACAAAGTTTTAGAGCTGGGCTATAAAACTTTCCGACAACATGATCCGATGGGACTTTGTCCTATCGTTTGTAGAGAATTCCCATCAGACAAAGTGCCACACATGCTCAGATCAAATTCCTAGACTAAAGCTATTGGCTACTAGCCTGAACGTAGTCCCGTCGTAACGAAATAACGTCACTACGTTCTGAATGATCAAATTGTCCGACAGCTTTGTCCGACCGTGTGTATGCAACACAAGTTTCGGACAAAATCTGTCGGACAAAATCCGACGGATTTTGTTGTCGGAATGTCCGACCGTGTGTACAAGGGCTTAAGGTGTCAGCGTACCAAAACATTTTGGACAATTTCATGCTCCCAATTATGGGGAAACAGTTTGGGGATGGCCCCTTCCTGTTCCAACATGACTGCATACCAGTGCACAAAGCAAGGTCCATAAAGATATAGATGAGCGAGTTTCGGGTGGAGGAACTTGACAGAACACCTTTGGGATGAATTAGAGCAGAGACTGCAAGCCAGGCCTTCTCGTCCAACATCAGTGAATGACCTCACAAATGCGCTTCTGGAAGAATGGTCAAACATTCCCATAGACACACTCCTAAACCTTGTGGACAGCCTTCCTAGAAGAGTTGAAGCTGTTATAGCGGCAAAGGGTGGGCCAACTCAATATGGAACCCTACGGACTAAGACCAATACTTTTGGTATCATAGAGCAGGGCTCAACATTTCAAGTCCTGAGCTACTAGCCAGGTTCAAAGGGCTACTTGCCACCAGTTGCCCCGCCTAACCCCTACCTTACCCTGCCCCTAATTCCGCCTTTAAAAATGCCCTCATAAATTATGTCATGAAATTACACTTAAATGTTTAAGTTAGTTATAAAAATAAATATTAACAACAACTTTATCCATGTCCAACAATGCAGCCTGCCTGTGCCCACCAATGCAGCCTGCCCATGTCCACCAATGCAGCCTGCCTGTGTCCACCAATGCAGCCTGCGTCCGCCAATGCAGTGTGCGTTCGCCAATGCAGCCTGTGTTCCCAATGCAGCCTGTGCCACCAATGCAGCCTGTGTCCCCAATGCAGCCTACCTGTGCAGGGGAAGAGAGAGAAGAGCCTCCGCCCAGATTCTCAGAGCGCCGGGAACATAACAGCTTTCATTTCAATAGTTGTGTGCTCCTCTCTCTTCCCCTCCGATCGCTGGGAGAATGGCTCCCATACAACCCACCTGCCAGCGGTGCTCGCAGGCTTCCAGGCAGCCATAGTTCCCCAGCCCTCAAAATTCACTTTTGAGAGCTGATATAGTGTATAGTGTATAGTGTATAGTGTACACACACACAAATGTTTTGCCTTTCATTTCTGTTTTAAACTGAATGGGTTGTTTTACAAAGTCAGGGTTCACATATACTTTAGATTCAATTTTTTGCCGTGCAGTAAGACACACTTATGTTTTATTACAGGAAAGTATAGCTATTGCCTCCCATTCAAAAAAAATTTGTTGAATCGCTTAATTGTAAGAGCATCCAGGGCTGGTGCAAGGATTTTTGACACCTTTGGCGAAACCTCATTTTGCCACCTCCCATGGCTTTGCTCCTAACCCCACCCCTTTGCCCTGCCCATGTGAAAGGAGCCAGTGCTATACAGGAAGCATGGGCTCTGCTTTCTCTAGTGTCGGCTCCGTTCTTCACACTGATGCGCGGGGATGGTGAGTCGGGAACCCGCACTCTGGGCTTGTCAACCCACCATCCCAGAGCAGGAGGTGGCGCGCCACATCAGAGGACCAGCTGTTGGGCACCCCTGCTGTAAGGGATGCATTGTGTAAGGCAGAGCTGGCTGTACTGGGACGATCACCAGAGAGTCTCTGAGAGAGACAGACAGGTCGGTCACTGATGATCATAGAGGCAAGCAGCGGCTGGAGATGTTTGCTTCCGTTTTGTTGGGAGACTCGGGACATGTCCTCCAGGCTCTAGTGCTGGGCTGTGCCTCTAATTACACTATCCATCGGACAGAGCAGCTTCCTGAGACTGAGATAGTTACATGCTGCAGCCTGAAGAGCATGCAGACACAGAGAAAAAACAGCTGTTTGGCACCCTAGGCGGCTGCCTAGTTTGCCTAGTGGTAGCATCGGCCCTGAGTGCATCTGTACAGTATTTATATATTTTTTTCCTTATTTCCCCTGTAAAGTATCACAAATATCTGTTGATCCTGCCAGTGAAGTCCATCTTATGCAATCTCCTGTGATGGGGTGACAACACCGCTGCACTGCTCCGGATTTCAGAGCAGCATTGTCACCCTAATGAATATGGAGACTGCCACTGCAAACCTCTCCTTATAAACATTAGTTACCTAGTTGCCAATGGCTTTGGCACTTTCTGAGTAAACCTAACCTAAAACTTTCTGAGTAAACCTAGAGCAAGCAAGCAGATCAGAAATGTTTCCTTCTCTGACTAATTTGCATGCTTCTTCCAGGTCAAGGACTGAGAAAGTACTAAAGCCACAGACAGCCAAGCATTCTTAGAAAGAGATCATCAATGGCAGACCCTGTATTTCTCTCAGTATAGGTTTCCTTTAATCTTTTGGTGGGAGACATATCTATGAATATGAAACATCCTGCTTGATGCTGCCTATTCTAATGGAAATAAAATGCACATTTATTACAGGCCTGGAATGGAGCGTTTCATTGGTGCGATACACAATTAGGAAAACTTGAAAGAAACACATTTCCTTTAATGTCTCAGATGAGGCTTTAGAAGTCGACCAAATTACTCTGTAAATCCAAGCAGCAGCGAGATCTGTCATTAATGAACCCAATCAAACATATTCGTGTTTATGCTTTGGCACTCCATGCAGACGAGAGCACCAAAGGCTAATTCTATTTCGGCAGCTCTGTTGGCAAGAGACACCAGGATGTGAGTGATCCAGATGTTTTCACAAAGACTATAGAGTATTGTTTTATTGCTCTGATTTACAGACAGAGTAGAAGGAATTATAGTGAGAATTATTCAAAAGTATTAGGTTTACTCAAAAGTACGCTTCACAGCCAGAAAGTTTATGTCAACCTTGACCCTAAGCTCTTGTACACACAGTCGGACATTCTGACAACCAAATCCGTTGGATTTTGTCCGACGGATTTTGTCCGAAACTGTTGCATACACACGGTCGGACAAAGTTATCGGAAAATCCGATTGTACATAACGTGATGACGTTATTTCGTTACGACGGGACTACGTTCAGGCTAGTAGCCAATAGCTTTGGTCTAGGAATTTGATCTGAGCATGCGTGGCACTTTGTCCGTCGGAGTAGTCTACACATGATCGGAGTATGTCTGATCGGAGCATTTTGTCGGAAAATTTTACGGACAAGTTGGAAAACTTGGTCCGTTGGATACTCCGACGGAAACAGTCCGATGGAGACCACACACAGTCGGATTATCCGACAAAACGGTCCGATAGGACACATTCCGTCTGAATCTCCGACCGTGTGTACAAGGGCTTACACATATATGAACTTGATGGCCCTCCCCATAGTCTACATCAGCTTTTCTCAAATATTTGAGAGGAACCCTTAAAACCATTTTTATTTGGAGACCCCTGATAAAAATTATTTCTATAGCTCATGGTACATGATCAAAATCAGTCAGTTAGTTAAAGACCTAATAATATATTAAATAAAGAAGGGGGAATAGATAGAGTTGATAGCTTGAAGAATAAAATCACTCCAAGCACCCATTTCCTCCACACTGTCCCAGGGGGAATTGGGACATATACAAGGCTCCCTTACATGAATGGTCAGTGCCCTTCCTAGGGGCAGTGAGAGAGGTGCCTGCTTACACCTATGTTCACCGAGAGGAAGAATGTGTCATGTGTTCGTGATCAGTGAAAATAATGTACCATTCACTAAGGGTCGGTAGGAAAGGGGCATTGTAATATTATAGTCAGAGAAAACCAGAATGCCCCTTACATTATGTGTGATGGTCATTGGGAAGAATGACCCCCTAACAGTGATGGTTAATGGGAAGAATGCCTACTACACTGTTTCCCTGAAAATAAGACCTAGCATGATTGTTGGTTATGGCTGCAATATAAGCCTTACCCCCACAAATAATCTCTACCCTGTTTCCCCAAAAATAAGCCCCACCCTGAAAATAAGACCTACAAGGATTTTAACTAGGGCTTATTTGGAGGGGTAGGGCTTATATTGCAGCCATCACCGACAATCATGTTAGGTCTTATTTTCGGTGAAACAGGGTAACAGTGTGGAGGTTGGTTGGAAGACTGCCCCCTAATAATGGTGGTCAGTGGGAAGAATGCATCCCTAATAGTGGTGGTTAGTGGGAAGAATGCCCCACCCCCAACAGTGATGGTCAGTGGCAAGAATGCCCCCTAACAGTGGTGGTCAGTGAGAAGAAGTTCCCCTTACCAGTGATCAGTAGGAAGAATGGTTAGTGGGAAGAATGCCTCCCAACAGTGGAGGTTAGTGGGAAGACTTCCCCCCTAATAGTGGGGGTCAGTGGGAAGAATGCCCCCCTAACAGTGATGGTTAATGGGACGAATGCCTACTAACAGTGTGGAGGTTGGTTGGAAGACTGCCCCCTAATAATGGTGGTCAGTGGGAAGAATGCACCCCTAATAGTGGCGGTCAGTGGAAAGAAAGCTCCCCTAATAGTGGTTGTTAGTGGGAAGAATGCCCCACCCCCAACAGTTGTGGTCAGTGGCAAGAATGCCCCCTAACAGTGGTGGTCAGTGGCAAGAAGTTCCCCTTACCAGTGATCAGTAGGAAGAATGGTTAGTGGGAAGAATGCCTCCCAACAGTGGAGGTCAGTGGGAAGACTGCCCCCCTGATAGTTATGGTCAGTGGGAAGAATGCCCCCCTAAAGTGGTGGTCAGTGGGAAGAAAGCCTTTCTAACAGTGGTGGTTAGCAGCAAGAATGCCTCCCCAACCACCCCCCCCCCCCCCCCAACAGTGGTGGTTAAAAGGAAGAATGCCTCTTTAACAGTGATGATCAGTGGATAGAATGCCTCTTTAACAGTGATGATCAGTGGATAGAATGCCTCCTTAACAGTGTTGATTAGTGGGAAGAATGCCTCCTTAACAGTGTTGGTTATTGGGAATGATGCACCCCTAACAGTGGTAGTCGATGGGAAGAATATATTACAACAGTAGTGGTCAGTTGGAAGAATGCCCCCCTAAAAGTGGTGGTCAGTGGGAAGAATGCTTCCCTAACAGTGGTGGTTAATAGGAAGAATGTCCCCTAAATGTGGTGATCAGAGAGATGAATGCCTCCCTTCCAGACCGCTAAAAAAGATCAATAGTGTCATGCTACTGGCTTTGCCATCTGTGGCACTATGAGATAGGAGGTTAAAGCACCACTACTCAAGGAACCCCTGGCAACCTCTGCATGAATCCTAGGATTTCAAGGATCCCTAGTTGAGAATGTCTGGTCTACAACTAATCAATGGCAGCTCACAAATTTCTAACCTCACAGATTCCTTTACAGTTTTAAGAGACAGCTTAGGCACAGAAAATAGAATTCTGCAGATGCTGGAGAAAGCCTTTTGTACTCAGGCAGTATGTAGAGGTCAAATCTTGCTTTGTGCAATGACGCCCATTATAAAGCAGTTTATGGAGGTACAACCAACTACTTGATGTTACTCCTAAATTTAAACCAAGTCTATTGTAATATTCCTGACAGTTCAAGAGCCCTTCTCAATTCCCGGTGACTGGTGGAATTTTCTCCTCGTAACTTGTCACTGTATATTCTATTAAAAGCGTTTTAAATCCCAATCTGTAAAAGGATGCAATTACAATCACTGCAAGGTTTGGCGGCTTAATTTCATCAAAAGCGTAGCAACGTTCCAATGTTCTTCCTTATAAATTCTATTTAGCAGAGCGTTAAATCAAGGACTTGATGAGATGATTGTGTCCATTTTCATTTAGCGATGGAATTAGAGGAAGGAAAAATATATATGACACGCTCAAGGTGAAAGGGATTTGACATGGTTCCCTGCTGAGATGTTACATTGTTAAAATGGACCAGTAATCTGAACACAAAGTCATTTAAAGGTGAATGTTGGGGAATTTTCAAATATTATTAAACATGCCCAAACTTTTTTTTTAAAAAGACTTCTTAAACATTTAAATAAAAAGACTTATGCCCTGATCACACGGTCGGACATTCCGAAGACAAAATCCGTCGGAATGTCCAACCATCAAAATTTTGGGCCAAAATCCATTAAAATCCGTTTTTGATGGATTTTGGCTAAAACTTGTCTTGCATACACACAGTCGCACAAAGTTGTCGGAAAATCCGATCGTTCAGAACGAGGTGACGTACAACACGTATGGCAGGACTATAAAGAGGCCAGTAGCTTTAGTCTCGTAATTTATTTTGAGCATGTGTGGCACTTTGTGCGTCGGAATTGTCTACACACAATTGGAATTTAAACGATCAGATTTTGTTGTCGGAAAATTTTAGATCCAGATCTCAATCTTTGTGTATTGGAAATGATGACAGAAAAAGGCAGATGGAGCCCACACACGATCGGAATTTCTGACAACGCAGTCCGATCGCGCGTTTTCCGTCAGAAAGTCCGACCGTGTGTACAGGGCATTACATGGTTTACGCCAATTCGCACAGCATCGCTTCCCTGAACTTCCTAGTAGGTCTCAGCACCCCAAGTACTTCACATGCACAATGCAGTTGGGACAGCACAGGCTCCGGTTGCGGAAAGTGTGGGGGGAGCAGAGTAGAGAATTATCACTGGGGCTAACTCTTTCTTTTGAGAAAAGTAAACTCCTATGTATTGTCAGATGGAAGTATGCACACAAAGGTGGTTCCATGAGGCCCTGTAAGGGGACAGGGTGATCATGGAGAGAAGCCAGGGAAAAGACCATTTAAAGGAAGAAACTAACTTTTTAGCACATATTTTGCTATAACTACTGCACTATGGTCCCTTTGGCTCTGGTATATTAGCTTTGTCTATAAGTGGAAAATCCCATAAATCACTTTTATGAGTTTTTGCTGCTTGTGATTTGTCAGCCATTAATTCTGGTGAGTTTGCAATCAGTCGGGAGGCAGGTGATATATGGATATCCAGTGGATGTATATTTAATGGTGACAGGGAATTATATGCAAATTAAATTTGGAAAGGACTTTTTTGAACATTTCACTTTACTTATACATTTTCTTTAGTTTGTACTAGGATTTCTGCCTGTGGCACTGCATTATTAATTATTCTAAAAAAAAAAAAAACAGGTATGCAAAAAGGATAAGTGGTGAGGTCTGTAGTAATAAGTGCTTTTTACTACAGTATCATGACACTTTAAATAAGTACAAATTTTTAGGTATTACTGTAAAGTTATGTATTTGCTTGCAGATATTTCATATATAGATTTCTGGATTTACATTGTAGCAGTGATCTTTATCCAAGCAACCAAGTTAGCACCCTTAAAGGAGAAGTACAGCCAAAGCTTGTTTGGCGGTACTCCTCCCATCACAGGAGTGCAGTTGTATCTGCACTCCTGTGACCCCTTTTCAGCAGACAGCAGGCTGAAACCCGCTGTCAGCTGATGTCACAGAGTCGGTCCAGGCCCAGGAAAGATCGCAACCATATGGTTCGTATCTGCTCACATGCCGGGCCTGTCACCCAGCTCAGCCTTTCAGTGAGCCGCTAAGAGCCTGAGCCACACTGGTCACTGCTAGCCTAGGACACACTTGTACAATGTCTGCAGTCTCTGACCGTCTCCTCTACCATGTCTGCAGTCTCTGACCATTTCTTATATCATGTTTGCAGTCTCTGACCCTCTCCTGTGGTATGTTTTGCAGTCTCTGACCCTCTCCTGTAGTATTTCTGCAATAAAGGGGGGCTACAGGCATGGTAGGTAGTGAGGGAAGAGGGCTGCAGGTACAGTGGGTGGTAAGGCAAGGGAGGCTGCAGGCACAGTAGATAATGAGGAAAGGGATCCCAGGTGTGGCGGGTGGTTTAATGTAGTATCCAGGGCAAGAGGCTTCATAAGCCAGAGCCCACCAAAATCCTCAGCACCAGGCTCATGATGCTCTTAATCCAGGCCGAATAACCAGGGTCGCAAAGGTCACACTTGCAATCTGGTCCTGGTGTTCCGCCACTGATATATTTTTTTATAATAGCACACAGTGAAATAATTAAAATGCGCCATTATAAAAAGAAAACACTGACAGATTTCCACACAATACACACTGAGATCCGTGATCAAAGAGTTTGTTGTGCTATCATTTAATGACACTGCACAAAGCCATTCAGTGTTTTTTTTTGGGGGGGGCGCAAGTAGCTGGTCTTGCTTAGGGTGCCAAATAGTCTAGCCCTGGCCCTGAGCAGACCAGTCAAGCTGAGCAAGAATCTCTTCCTGAATCATCTGCTGATGTCAGCTGTCAAGATTTTCTGCTTTAGCGGATATTACCTGGCTAGATCTCTGCATGAGAACATGAACATCCCATTTACTATACATGTACTTCACTATGCTTTGATGCTCTATGTTTGCTCTATATTTGCATTTTTTTCCCATTTTGAGCTACATATTCTTCACTGGTTCATTGTTCAGGAATTGTGGGCAACCTGTGACTCTTCCAGGGCTTATCCAATATGTGGTAGAAATTCAAAAGTGCATTATCCTCCTAAACCAGTATTTCTCAACCTTTTTCCAGTCAAGGCACAATTTACAATTTTGCACAATCTCAAAGTACCCTAGTCTATAATTTAAATAATTAAACTAACAGTTTTACTTAATGCAGCACCCAATGCTAAAGGTGTGTAGCAGGTGCCTTACTTATATGTATGAAACAGAAAATGTTTTGTGGACTTTTATGTGTTGCGCCAAATGAAGTTAATACCAATTTTCATAAAATATACAAAATTTATTCCATATTAGAATTAAAAATCATTCTAATATGGAATACATTTTGTATATTTTATGAGAATTGGTATTAACTTTATTTGGTGCAACTCATAAAAGTCCCGTGGGTAAAGTTTTCTTCTGTTCCCTATATGTGAATAGGGACTGAGTTCGCCAACCACTTTGCACTTTGGTGACCCTTTCTAGTATATATATATATATATATATATATATATATATATATATATATATATATATATATAGTCCCTGACAAAAGTCTTGTCGCTTATGTACAAATTGACCTGAAGTGCTGCTAAAATATATTTCTGATCAAGATTTTGTTACAAGAAATGGGTCATTTTAATACCAACAGCTTTTGTAATAATGTTTCAGTGCAAAACGAAACTGACAAAAAGTATTCTAATATTCAGAGCTTGGTAAAGCCCATTGAGTCAATTTTTGCCAAGACATAAGTGTTGTCGCCTTGTTATATGAGCTTCACCTGCAACTAGACCTCTGCAAACATGCCTAAGATTCACCCGGAGACTAAAGTGTTGATTATCAAGAGGCTGAAGACCATATCCACTGCTGATGTGGCAGACACCTTCAATGTGTCTTAGCGTCAAGTTCAGAGGATAAAAAAAGATTTGAAGAGACTGGAGATGTTTTGGACAAGGCCAGGTCAGGCCGACCCCGCAAGACACCTGCTCGAAAGGACCGTTTGTTGGCTTGAAAATCCAAAGCCAGCCCATTTTCCACTGCAGCAGAGCTCCACGAGACCTGGTCACCTGAAGTCCCTGTGTCAACCAGAACAGTTTGTCAGATTTTGTCTCAAAATGGCCTCCATGGTCGAATCGGTGCCCATAAGCCAGCACTAAACAAAAGACAATTGAAAAACCGTGTGGCATTTGCCAAGGGCCACAGCCTGCTAAAAGGATGGACTCTGGAAAAGTGGCAGAAGGTGGATTTTCGAGATGAATCTTCTGTTGAATTACACCACAGTCGCCGCAAATATTGCAGGAGAACTACTAGAACCCGCATGGAGCCGAGATTTACCCAGAAAACGGTGAAGTTTGGTGGAGGCAAAATCATGGTCTGGGGTTACATCCAGTATGGGGGTGTGCGAGGAATCTGCAGGGTGGAAGGAAACATCAATAGTCTAAAATAGAAATCTTAGATACCTCTTATATTCCCAACCATAAAAAGGCCAAATTTTGCAGCAGCATGGTGCTCCATCGCATACTTCCATCTCCACATCAAAGTTTCTTAAGGCAAAGAAGATCAAGATGCTCCAGGATTGGCCAGCCCAGTCACCAGACATGAACATCATTGAGCATATGTGGTGTAGGATGAAAGATGAAGCGTGGAAGACGAAACCAAAGAATATTGATGAACTCTGGGAGGCATGCAAGACTGTTTTCTTTGCTATTCCTGATGACTTCATCAATAAATTGTATGAATCCTTGCCAAACTGCATGGATGCTGTCCTTCAAGCTCATGGAAGTCATACAAGATAATAAATTTGGATTTCACAGCACCACTGCTTAATTTGCTGGCATATTTTTGGTTTTCAGTAAAGTTGTTCAATTTCTGTATAGGGGAAACAAAACCTTTGTCTTGCCAAAATTTGACCCGTCTGTCTTGATTAAATGATAAATCTTTTCAGTGATACTAATTTATTTCAGTGCATTAAACATCATTTGGGAGGGTTTTAGCTTTTCATATGAGCTATTTCTAACACCAATTGATTCATTAAAAGTCAGGTTAATAGCACTATAGCAATATACATATATTTATTTATTTATATAGCATTATGAGGTACTTTAGGCCTTGTTGACTCTGAAAAACAATAACAAAAGGCAGTTGATGTTTTTTCCAAGCTGAAATCCAAATTGTAGTATAACACGGCCATTTACCATGTTAGCACACATTGCTGTGGTCGCAGTCCAGTAAAATGTTTACAGCATGTTGCATTTGGCAGGTGGTACCACCTCCAAACACTACCCATTCAAGTGAATGGGACAGTGCCCCAACCGGACTGGAAACACATGTAATACACTGGATTGCAGTGTAGCAAGTTTTCACTGAACAGGTGTTCAGGAGACAACATATGATGTCCAATCAACCATCTCAGTAAAAAAAATACACTGCAGATTGCTTTTCAGAAGGGTCACAGTGCATAACCTAGTGCAGTATAATGGAGAGCCGGATACCTGTTCTCCAGTATAAGTTGGCCAATATGTGTTATGAAATCACCTGACTGGCAGAGAATGCTTGTTGTAAGTGTTCTTGGCATGTAGTTACAGTTTGCATATCTTTCTCAGTAATATATTTCTTTGTAGGGAGCAGCTGTTGGCCTCATCACATATTCTTTGTTTTCACTCTTTTGTAAATCACCTGTCAGCCATACAACGATCAGTTAAAAATGTTATTAGTTTAGTTTAATCATGGCTCATTGTTAGACAGCCAACATATGCCGCCTGTCATAGAATGAATAGGCACTCTCCAATGAACATTACTTCGTGTCTCTTCCTCTCCATGTGGATCAGCAAGTGATGTTTTCACAGCTTCACACTTCTGCATGAGATGTGTCACCTCGCCACCCCTGGACATCAACTAAATCGTCAGACATGAAACAAATCACATCACAGAAGCTAGAGTTTTTACATATTCATTTTGTGCCACAGCAGCCCCCTGGCATAAAAGGGGTAATTTTTTGTTACTAGTGTAGCACTAACCCCCGAAGGTTATTTTTGAGCTTACCGTTACCTTTCGTTCTCCTTGTTGCACATCTAGGGGATGTCCCGTGGTAGATGGCCCAGTAACTTGAGACTGACAATAGATCCACTTGAATGGATTTTATTTGCAAAACTCAAACCATTGAACAGTCTTTCAACTTGGGATCAGAGGGTTGGAAAAGGAGTTCAGGTACTCTTAATGTCAAAGTCCAAAAAACGTCAAAGAACTTGCTTACTTTGACTGCATCCAGAGAATAACCATTCGCAGCTGGATGATCACTCAGGTTAGACAGTCCCTCTCTCACAAGGCCTAGCAGCCAACAAGGTGCTTACTCAGGAACAAAGTCTTTGTCACAGACGTTGTTGCAGAACATGTAGGGAAACTAAGCTTCAGAACACTTGTAGGATACCTGGATCTTTCAGCCTGCTTGGCAATATCCACAAGACCGGATTATTTCGGTTACTTCAGCCCTTCCAGGCTCTTGTTAAGAAAACCAACCCGTACGTGGTGTTCTTCTAAAGAGTCCTACCCTGGAATGCTTGAAGTACACTGGGTCTCTCCCAAACCGGAGACGGCACCCAACCACCTCGGAATCCTCCTTTAGTTTCCTTGCCTCGGGCTAGCCAGCCCCGAGACATTAAAGTCGGGTGGATCTGCACCCCAGGCCATAACCTTCCTGGGGACTGGTCAGGAGGACCAGGACCATGTAATCAGCACTTCATACTGGACCGAAACCCCGAAGCACGTGACATCCGCATCTTAAATACCCTCTCCCAGAGGGCACAGCGAGAGGGTTACTCCCACTGACCTGGCTCCGAAAGAGAGTACCCAAGCACCTAACCAGACCATAGTTCCACGCCTGCCACAAGAGACAGTGCCCCCTGTGGCCAGGCTGAACATCTCACAGTCCAGTCAGACTGATGCAGAGGTCCAATTTAGACAAATAAACCCAAACCAAACTGCAATTTAGGTAAAGATTGACTTTGAAAAACATATAGCGCATGCTCTTCAGGAGCCGTCGCTACACTAGGTACATTTTTTTACCTTTATTTTCTATTTAAAACATACATTTTACAAACATAAATATCGTATATGTATGCAGTTATCATTCATTTACACAAAATAGCTATTTACAGGGACTGTGGCTCCACCCACTGGCCTCGTCATCATTACATATCATGATAGAGGCATATAAGTCAGTGAGCCGTGACTATAGGGGTTGCAGAAGTCACAATTGCGACCTGGCCCCATGCTTCAGGGGCCTGTGTGGCTCCCCTGTCACATTTGTCTACACCTGGATCCGAGGGGTGGCGGGGGCAGCATGAACACACAGAACTGATGCCCTGCATTTTGCTCCTGCATCTGCTAAACGCCTGTGGAAGTGAGAGGAGGAGAAGCGGGGCTTCTGTGGCAGCAGGAGCAAAATGCAGGGCATCAGTTCCGTTATATGCTGCCCCCACCACCCCTCCTATCCAGCCTGGTGCTAGGTGTTTCTCGTAGTCATCACTTGCCAGGACTGCCGGCTCCGCCCCCAGCTCCAGCTACCACTTCTTGCCTCTAGGCTTCTCCTGCCGGATACGGTAAGACTGAGCGAGAATACTGTGTTTCCTTCTGAAACAATACCCCCTCTTTTCACACTGCCCCCTCACCTGTCACACTGCCATCCCACCTGTCCCACTGCCCCCCTTCTTATCACACTGCCTCCCCATCATATTGCCCATCTCCTGTCACACTGCCCTCCATCATACTGTCCCTTCTTGATACACTTCCCCCCTCTTTTCACAGTGCCCCCTCTGGCCCCTTTCTTTTTCTTAATGAACACACTGGGGGTTATTTACTAAAGGAAAATCCACTTTGCACTGCAAGTGCACTTGAAAGCAAAGTCTCTTTAGATCTGAGGGGCACATGAAAGGAAAATAAAAAAACAGCATTTTAGCTTGTACATGATTGGATGATAAAATCAGTAGAGCTTCCCCTCATTTCAGATCTACCCCTTAGATTTAGAGTGACTGCACTTCCAAGTGCACTTTAAGTGCAAAGTGGATTTGCCTTTTGTAAATAAGCCCTCTTCTCTGGGATGGCTACTCAACTGTCGGCTATTTGCCATCTCTCTTCTGTCTCCACAGTTACCAGCTGTTCCTGATGATGCTCGTCTGACCTGTCTACTTAAAGCCATCCAACTCACTTCACCTCTGCCTTCGCCTTGGCCACATCCAAAGAAACCATCTCTTGCGGTTTGTTTAACCACTTGCCAACCAGCGCACGCCGATGTACGTCGGCAGAATGGCACGGGCAGGCAAATGGGCGTACCTGTACGTCCCTTTAAATTTGCCGCCCTGCCATCGGGAGCGCACCGGCGGTGGCGCGCTCCTGCGCTGGTCGGGACCCCTGTGAGTCCAGTCGCGGGACCCGCGGACTCGATCGCCGCGGGCATACCCGCGATCGTTTCACGGAGCGGCCGAATAAAGAAATGCCGTTGTAAACAGCATTTCTCCATTCTGCCTAGCAACTAGTGACGCTGATCTCTGCTCCATGTGATCAGTGTTCACTAAATTAAAGCCCAACCCCCCCACAATTAGTAACACACCCCTAGGAACACTTAACCCCTACACTGCCACCCACTGGTTAACCCCTTCACTGCCAGTGTCATTTACACAGGAATCACTGCATTTATATAGCAGTGATTACTGTATAAATGACAATGGTCCCAAAAATGTGTCAAAAATGTCCGATGTGTCCGCCACAATGTCGCCATTACTAGTAAAAAAAAAAAAATTATTAATAAAAATGCCATAAAACTATCCCTATTTTGTAAACGCTATAACTTTTGCGCAAAACAATCAATAATCACTTATTGCGATTTTTTTTACCAAAAATATGTAGAAGAATACGTATCGGCCTAAACTGAGGGAAAAAAATGTTTTTTTATATATTTTTGGGGGATATTTATTATAACAAAAAGTAAAAAATAATGCGTTTTTTTCAAAATTGTCGCTCTATTTTTGTTTATAGCGCAAAAAATAAAAACCGCAGAGGTGATCAAATACCACAAAAATAAAGCTCTATTTGTGGGGAAAAAAGGACGTCAATTTTGTTTGGGAGCCATGTCGCAGGACCGTGCAATTGTCAGTTAAAGCGACGCAGTGCCGAATCGCAAAAAGTGGTCTGGCCTTTGACCAGCAAAATGGTCTGGTCTGTAAGTGGTTAAAGACTGGCTTGCTGACATCCCTTCTGGCTCCTTATCCTGCTTGCTGTTGCTCTACTTGGATCCCTGACTTCTGGCCTGGCTGACTACCCAATCTGGTTATTGAACTCTGGCCTGGCTGACTACTCTATCCGGTTACTGGACTCTGGCTATGCTTTGACTACGCTTTTCTATTTACCTTTTTATTTTTATTAATAAACAAGTGTGATTTAATTGTACTTCTGTCTCAGTCTGATTCATGGTTTCTGACACAGGTGCTCTATCAACGTGCACCTAGAGGGAACTTTCTTAGCCCCTTTCACCTCCATTAATGCAGATCAATAACTAACCATTAGGCTTCCCTCCCCCTTCTCCCTCCTCCCTATGCTCTATTCAATTTCGCATGCCGGGCTCCCATGACTAGTCCATGACCAGATTTACAGATCACAGGCCCCCAGTTGCAGGTCACTTGCTCTCATGCATACCCCAAATCCCTTGCCCACATCCTGACTAACCCCTGCTTTCTGACTTATCTGTTTGAGGTTATATGGGGCAGACACCCTGATTGCTAGTGCTTTCAAATTTATCTTTTTTTTTTTTTTTTGCTCTTGGTTAGAATTTAGGGGCGCGGAGCACGGTGCGGGTCCAGTGCACCTCCTCCTGTACTCGGAGCCGTGGACCTTCTCGGTTTTTCTGCTCCTGTTCGGGAAATCCCCCACCTGATGGGGGACACCATGATTGTATCTCTGGGTGGGGCGGGTATGATTTCCCCTCTCTCCCGGAGGTTATTCCTTCCATCTCTGTTCTCTTTCCTCTTTCTCTCTTTCCTCTCTCTCACCTTCCTAATTTTTCTTCCAGTGACGGATGTGGTCTCGCTCCTTTGCAGAATCTGGTTGGATGATGTGGAAAACCTTTTTGCTAACTCCACCACACATAGACCGGCTCTACGTATTGCCACCCACAATGTCCAGGGACTTAACTCCCCTGTGAAACAAAGGAAAATCTTCCAACATTATCATGCCCAAAAAAATAGACATACTGTTCCTGCAGGAAACACATTTCCCTAAATCCTGTACCCCATCGTTTATTCATGCCAAGTTCCCCAGATTTTATTTAGCAAACTCTGATAATAAGACCAAAGGCGTAGGTCTGTTCTTTTCTCGCAAAACTCAGTTCTCCCTGATATCTGAATTCAAAGACCCGGAGGGGAGATTTTTGCTGGTAAAGGTCCTCATAAATGAAACTCTACTGCCTCATTTCATATTACGCTCCAAACAGGGGGCAGGCGAGGTTCTTTAAATCCCTCTTTCAAACACTTGCACCACTTACTGAAGGCCTAGTCATTTGTCATTTTCCTGGCAAAAACCGAGTCCGTCCTACCAGGCAAAGTCTTAATGTGTCCAGACAGATATTTCACCACGGTTTGGTGGACATCTGGAGGGAAATTAATCCAAGGGCATGGGACTATACCCACTATTCCTGCCCGCATCAATCTTTCTCTAGAATAGATAATTTTTTTATTCTACAACACCATATTCCGCTGGTGCATAGGTCAGACATTAGGGACTCTATCTGGTCGGACCACTCCCTTCTCCTACCGACATTGAACGGCGGTCCAATTCAACAGCCGGAATTCCACTGGAGATTTAGCGCCTCCATCCTTAGCAACCCCAAACACATTAGCGAAATCGCAAAACACATTCAGGAATACTTCCCTCTGAATGACACTAACGACATCTCCCCATCTACTCTATGGGCAGCTCATAAGGCTGCAATTAGGGGTAGCCTAATCCAAATTTCTTCTAGAATACGCAAGGCTCGCAAGATGGACATTGATAGGTTAGAAAAGGAGTTCTCCTCCCTAAGCAAACTGCATAAATCCAAACCTTTCTCTAGCTCCGCAAAAAGGCTGGAATCAGCACGCACAGCCCTGAACCTAGCTCTCACTGCGATAGCGGAAAAGAGCCTCAGATGGAAGGGGGGACAGTTTTACCACCAAAAAGATAAACTAGGTTCTTTATTAGCAAGAAGATTAA
Source organism: Lithobates pipiens (assembly GCF_037356315.1). Lineage (NCBI taxonomy): Eukaryota > Metazoa > Chordata > Amphibia > Anura > Ranidae > Lithobates > Lithobates pipiens. The sequence goes on from NW_027507784.1 coordinate 63,427,963, forward strand.
CCCCTAAAATCAGAACCCATACACTCCCCAAAATAAAATTAAGTGATGGATCCCTCACACAGAGCACCAAAAAAAATATGGAGGCCTTTCATGACTACTATCGCACTCTGTATAGCAAGGTAGGAAAGGAACCCTCTCCCAACATCATAGACTCCTTTTTGGATTCGGTGAAGATCCTGGTAATCAGGGAAAAGCACAGGGATGAGTTAGAGGCTCCGATCCCAACGGAAGAAGTAGCACAGGTCATTAAAAACCTTAAAAACAACTCGTCCCAGGCCCTGATGGCTTCTCTGTTCCGTATTATAAGCATTTCTCCCCAATACTCTCCCCATACTTAGCTCACTTTTTTGAACATCTTCGATCCAGCACGCCCTTGATAAGGCCTCAAACTCAGCTTTCATTACAGCAATCCCTAAGCCAGGAAAGGACCCCAGTTGCACCTCCAATTATAGGCCTATATCCTTGATCAACAATGATCTTCAAATTTTAAAAGAAATTTTAGCTGACAGGATTTCCAAATTCATTGGCCTTTACGACAGGAGCCGGACCAGATCAGGAGGGCAATCAACGTCACCTCGCTCTTGGGATCAGGTTGGGACGGGGGTCCCCAACAAAAGGGTTTTCTGCTTTCACTAGATCTTATGAAGGCATTCGATTCCGTCTCCTGGTCTTTTCTGGTCCCTACCCTGCAAAAATGGGGATTTGGTGAGTCCTTTATGAACATTATAGGTGCTCTGTATTCTACTCCGGAAGCAAAAATTAAGATGCAGGGACACCACTCAAATTCTTTCTCAATCCTCCATGGTACGAGACAGGGGTGCCCCTTATCCTCGTTAATCTTTGCCATGGTCATTGAGACCCTGGCCATTTCCATCAGAGACAACCCTGACATACAAGGCGTACAATGCGGACCACAATCTCACAAATGCGCTTTTTTCGCAGACGACATTTATATCCTCACCAATCACCTCCCTCCCTATTGTATGTAGGGTGCTGGATGACTTTGGCAAATCCTCGGGACTCGCGATCAACTATTCAAAATCTTTAGCTCTCAATATTAATCTACCAGCTCAGCTGGTCTCTCAGCTTAAAACCAACTTAAAGTTTGGGTGGACAGAGGCAGCGCTCTCCTATTTAGGAATTAATTTGACTGCAACTATAGACAAACTCTACTCAGCCAACTTCCCTGCAGTTTTTTCGCAAACTGGAGGAAGATCTCTCCACATGGGACAAATTGGGCCTTTCCTGGCTAGGCAGGGTGAACTCGGTGAAAATTACCCTACTATCCCGCATCCTGTATCTTTTCAGATCCTTGCCTGTCCCCATCCCTAAGGACCGTATCCGGAATTTCCAATCGAAAATTGTATCGTTTATATGGGGCACCAAAGGGCACAGAATTGCCAGGGGGACTCTCTTCCGCAGTAGAGACAAGGGTGGGGTGGGTGTACCAAACATACTCTGGTACTACCAAGCAGCATAACTTTCCCAACTATCCACTATATATTCTAAATTCGCTCACCCTGACTGGGTGCAAATGGAACGACAGGCTATCCCACACTACACTCTAGGCTATATACTTTGGTGTTCAACCAAGACCAGACCAACCATCCTAGCGCCCACTCTCTCTCATTCCTTAACACTTTGGGACTCCCTTAAAAACAATTCACACTTGATCTCCCACTGGCGCCCTCTATCCCACATTTTCAGAAACCCCCTTTTCCCGCCCGGACAGGACATTAAAGCCTTCCAATGGTGGCTAGATAAGGGGCTTTATAGAATCGGCCACTTTGTAAACCCAACGGGCCCCCTTACCTTTGCCCACTGCACCAGTAAACTTGACATGCCAGGGTCGGAAAGGTTTAAACTCCAACAAATATCCCATTTTATCAGATCTCTAAGGCTCCCCATTCACAAACCTTTATCCATCATGGAATATGAACTATGGTGGGGTTGGGCCATGGAGCAGAGGGGGGGGGGGTAACAGTGATTTTCCGGGCACTTGCAAGAGCTGTATCTAAAACGCGTTTTATACGAGAATGGGAGACTGATCTACAACAAGAATGGAACCTAACTGAGTGGCACAGAGCTGCTGTCGCTGCTTCTAAAGGCATTCTCAACCTAGCATTAGTTGAAGCTAACTTAAAAATTGTAAAGAGATGGTACATGGTCCCCCTGTGGATAGCCAAAATTTACCCGAATGCATCCCCCTTATGCTTTCGTAACTTCGGACATATCGGTTCCATGATCCATATCTGGTGGAAATATCCGAAAATCAGGGATCTATGGAACAAAATATTCCATATTATTCGGAAAATTACGGATCTACCTATCCCAAAAACGCTACAGTACGCATTATTAAACAGCCCAGGTATACCGAAATTGGCCCAAAACCTTATCAGGTTCATCCTTCTTGGAATTAAAATAACAATAGCTCAAGCATGGAAACGGCCCACAGTTTCATTTTTGTTAGTTAAAAGAAAGATATCCTGGATTATGGCTCCGGAGAAAACAGTCAGCATCCGTCTGGATACGGTAGACAGAAATGACGCAGTCTGGGAACCCTGGGCCAAATTCATCTCCGGGCCACTGAACCGTATTTCACCTCCCGATTAAACGCAAAGGAGCGAGCACCACTCCGTCTTATGTCACTTTATCAACACCTCTCTCTTTCTTTTCCTTTTTCCTCCCTAGACTTTTTTCTATTTTTTGCTATCCCTTTATTACCTTGGTTTGATTTATAGGTACAGCATGGCTCTAGTCGAGGTCACAGATACTAAATGCAGCAAAGGTACACGTGATTATCTGGGGATGTACCCAAACATACTCCTTCAGGCTCTTAAAACAGGTCCTCTTCAAACGAGCGGTCCTTACTAGTCAGCCAGGAAGCGAACAATAGATGAGCGAGCGGATCCCGGGAGGGGGTGACACTTCTTGAACCCCAACACAGTTAGTTCCCATTAGGGGTGATGAGGACTGAGGAGTTCCATCCTTTCGCAATTAATGAGGAATAGGGATGAGCTTCGTGTTCGAACATTGGCTGTTCGTCCGTTCGGCGAAGTCCGAACATTTTGGTCCGTTCGTTTCAAATTCGTGTGGCGCTCACGGCCCACAATGCACTGCGATGGCGCAGTGCATTGCTGGCTCATGATTGGCCAAGCATGCACTGTGACCCCGCATGCTTGGCCAATCGCAGCGCCAGCAGCGAGGAGAGCCATGATTGGCCACAGGCAGGATGCCTGTGGCCAATCATAGCTCAGGCTGTGTAGTGCACGCCCCACACTATATAAGGCCGCCAGCGCGACGGCCTCGTGTAGTGTGTTGGCGTCTGAAGCAGTGGGTGTTCTGTGTACCTTCAACACAGTACACACCGATCGTTTTCGGCCGATTTTCGATCTTGCTGTTGTGTAGTGGTTATTGTCTGCGTGCCCTGACCGCAGTATACCCCGCTATATTCACCTCACCTATATAGCTAGTGATCTATCTTTTATAATAGAGCTTGCAGTCAGTAGTGTTAGGAGTAGTGCGTGCTGTCTGCGTGCTCTGTACCCAGTACATACCGCTATATCCACCTACATAGCTGTTCTCTATTTGAGCCCACTTGCCATCTGCAGGAGTTATTGGAAGTTGTGTGTGCCTCCAGCACAGCACAGTATACATCTGTATATACCCCTTTATCTCTGGTGTTCTATAATAAAGGCATCTGCAGGAGTTAGTGGGTGTTGTGTGCCTCTAGCACAATATACACTACCCAACTGCTTTTTTACCCAACTCCCTTCAGGCCATTACCATGTCTGGAAGGCCAGCAAGGAGAGGCAGACAGGCGCGAGCCGATAAAAGAGGGCAAGCAGGCTCTGTGTCTAGAGACAACAGTGCTGGTCGTGGACGCGGTGCATTGTCATCAGCACCTGGCCATGGGACACGCTTGTCCTTCTTTTCGGCAGCTGGACATGTTGAACCACAACATGCCAACGACTTGGTAGAGTGGATGACCAAGCCCTCTTCATCCTCCTCATCCTCTCTCACCCAGTCTCAGGGTACTAGCAAAGCAGCTGCCAACGCATCGTCTTCCCTCCTCTCAATGTCATCATCAGTGACTCCTTCCCTAGACCCACCACGTCCTCCTGAGGAGTCTCCTGAACTCTTTGAGCACAGTGTTGGGTACATGCTCCAGGAGCATGCCCAGTGTTTTGTGGGCTCTGATGATGACACTCAGCTAGAGGAAGGCAGTAGCGTGAGCGCAGAGAGAGGGGATGCTCAAGAAGGACAGCAATCTGGCAGTCATGTTCCACAAGCTGCAGCATACTGCCAGGTTTGCTACAGCGATGAAGAGGGAGGGGATGATGAGGGCACTGACTCCACGTGGGTGCCTGGAAGGAGGGAGGAGGAGGAGGAGGAGGAGGCACATGTCCAACGAGGCAGGATGCCCTCCGGGGGCCAGCTTAGGGGCAGCACACCGACTGAATCACACCGCAGAGCTCCGCCTGTGCAGAGCGCTGCCTCTGCGCGTTATTCTAAAAGTTCTTTGGTGTGGGCCTTTTTTGAGACGAGTGCATCAGATCGCACCGCTGCTATTTGCAACATATGTCTCAAGCGTATCTCACGTGGCCAAAACATCAGCCGCTTGGGCACCACATGCTTGACCAGACATATGTTGACCTGCCATGCAGCTCGTTGGCAAGCGTACCTCAAAGACCCACACCAAAGAACAAAGCGGACCTCTCCTTGCTCCTCATCAGCTGGCATCTCCAACCCCACTAGACCTTCAGTCCTCTCTGAAACCTGCTCTGAGAGGAATGAAGGTGTAGAATTAGGTGTGTCACAGCCAAGTGCTTCCGGGAACTCTGCTAGCGGTACACCCACGTCCGATTATAGCAGGCAAATGTCCCTGCCCCAGCTGCTGGACCGGCGGAAGAAGTTCACTCCCAGCCATCCACATGCCCAGCGGTTGAATGCTAGCTTGGTTAAATTGCTAGCACTTCAACTGCTGCCTTTTCAGTTGGTAGACTCGGCCCCCTTCCGTGAGTTTGTACAATGTGCGGTTCCTCAGTGGCAGGTCCCCAAACGCCACTTTTTCTCACGGAAGGCAATTCCAGCTCTCTACCGGCATGTGGAAGGCAATGTCCTTGCCTCGCTGGACAGGGCGGTCAGCGGTAAGGTGCATATTACCGCTGACTCATGGTCCAGCAGGCATGGACAGGGACGTTACCTGTCTTTCACGGCCCATTGGGTCACTCTTCTGGCAGCTGGGAAGGATGCAGGACAAGGTGCAGTAGTTTTGGAGGTTGTTCCGCCACCACGCCTCCAAAATGCTACTATTGGTTGTGACACACCTCTCTCCTCCACCCCCTCCTCTTCTTCTTCCTCCATGGCCTCTTCCAGTGCTCTGTCCTCAGAACCAGCGGTGCTCCGTAGGCGTTCCAGGGGCTACGCAAGTACGCAGGCAAAACGATGCCATGCCGTGCTTGCGCTGGTTTGTTTGGGGGACAGGAGCCACACTGGGGCGGATGTTTTGTCAGCTCTGCAGGGGCAGGCCGAGAGGTGGTTGACGCCACGCCAGCTTAAGCCAGGAATGGTGGTTTGCGACAATGGCACCAACCTCCTCTCCGCCCTCCGACAGGGACAACTGACCCATGTGCTCTGTGTAGCTCACGTCCTTAACCTGGTGGTGCAGCGGTTCTTGGGCAGGTACCCCGGCTTACAGGATGTCCTGAAGCAGGCCAGGAAAGTCTGTGTGCATTTCCGCCGATCATTTAATGCCTGTGCTCGGCTGGCTGAGCTCCAAAAGGAGTTGAACCTGCCCAAGAACCGCCTTATATGTGACATGCCCACCAGATGGAACTCAACATTGGCCATGCTGCAGCGGCTGCACACGCAGCAGAGGGCCATCAATGAGTACCTGTGCGACTACAGCACCAGGACAGGGTCAGGGGAGCTCGGTTTTTTCTCACCACGCCAGTGGGGCATGATCAGGGATGCATGCACTGTCCTGTCACCATTTGAGGAGGCCACAAGGATGGTGAGCAGTGACAGTGCATGCATCAGTGACACTGTACCTCTTGTCCACCTCTTGGAGCATACGCTGCGTGGGATAATGGACAGGGCACTTGAGGCAGAACAGAGGCAGGAAGAGGAGGACTTCCTTGCCTCTCAAGGCCCCCTTTATCCAGACAGTGTTCCGGCTGTGCCACCCATCACACAGGAAGAGGATGAGGAGGAGGAAGAGGAGGAGGAGGATGATTGTGTCAGCATTGAGGTGGAGGCTGGCACTCAGCATCAGCATCAGCAGCAGCAGCAGCAGTCTTGTAGGGATGATTTACAGTCCCAAGAAACACGTGGACTTGTACGTGGCTGAGAGGAGGTAGCTGCGGATCATGTTGTCCTTAGTGACCCAGAGGACTCCGGACCGAATGCCTCAGCTAACCTACGCTGCATGGCCTCCCTGATCCTGCAAAGCCTGCGGAAGGATCCTCGTATTCTTCGGATCAAGGAGAGGGACCATTACTGGCTGGCCACTCTCCTTGATCCACCGTACAAGGGTAAGGTTGCCGACCTTATCTTGCCATCGCAGAGGGAGCAGAGGATGAGACATGGAGGCCTTGCAGAAAGGTCTGTGCAACGCGTTCCCAGAGACTGGGAGGTTACAAACTCCTGGTCCTGGACAACGTGTTGCTGAGGCATCGGTCAGAAGGAGCGGTGGAGAAGGTGGCCGTCTGACTGATGCTTTCAGACAATTTTTTAGTCCGCAGCCCCAAGGTATGATCGGTTCCAGCACCCATCGCCAGCGTCTGATTTACATGGTGCAGGAATACCTAGGGGCAAGGTCAGACTTGGACACCTTTCCCACCGAAAATCCTCTGGCTTACTGGGTCTTGAGGATGGATCACTGGCCAGAGCTTGCACAGTATGCAATTGAGCTACTGGCCTGTCCTGCATCCAGCGTTCTTTCGGAACGCACCTTCAGTGCTGCTGGTGGCTTTGTTACCGATCACAGGGTGCGCCTGTCCACCGAATCAGTTGATCGACTGACCTTCATCAAGATGAATCAGTCTTGGATCACCCACAGCTACCAAGCACCTGAAGCTGATGTAACAGAATACATTTTTTTTGAAATATCACATCCCTTCAAGACTGCCTATGCTGATGCTGAGTGACTGTCCTGTTATGTTGATTGTCTATCCTCTTCCTCCTCCGCTGATATGTTGGAAGAACATTTCTGGTTCTGGTTGATGCCATCAGCCCAATTTTTCTGCCCCTGTTTAACAGGGGCGTTTAATTACAATTTTTGATGCAATGCTTTGCAGCAGGGCTAATTCCTGCAATAAAACTAGAGTATATGGCAGAGGTTGCAGTGTGGTGGCACCAGCACCAGTGCCTAAGGCCCAATTTTTCTGCCCCTGTTTAACAGGGGCTTTTAATTACAATTTTTGATGCAATGCTTTGCAGCAGGGCTAATTCCTGCAATAAAACTAGAGTATATGGCAGAGGTTGCAGTGTGGCGGCACCAGCACCAGTGCCTAAGGCCCAATTTTTCTGCCCCTGTTTAACAGGGGCGTTTAAGTACAATTTTTGATGCAATGCTTTGCAGCAGGGCTAATTCCTGCAATAAAACTAGAGTATATGGCAGAGGTTGCAGTGTGGTGGCACCAGCACCAGTGCCTAAGGCCCAATTTTTCTGCCCCTGTTTAACAGGGGCGTTTAAGTACAATTTTTGATGCAATGCTTTGCAGCAGGGCTAATTCCTGCAATAAAACTAGAGTATATGGTAGAGGTTGCAGTGTGGTGGCACCAGCACCAGTGCCTAAGGCCCAATTTTTCTGCCCCTGTTTAACAGGGGCGTTTAAGTAAAATTTTTGATTCAATGCTTTGCAGCAGGGCTAATTTCTGCAATAAAACTAGAGTATATGGCAGAGGTTGCAGTGTGGTGGCACCAGCACCAGTGCCTAAGGCCCAATGTTTCTGCCCCTGTTTAACAGGGGCGTTTAATTACAATTTTTGATGCAATGCTTTGCAGCAGGGCTAATTCCTGCAATAAAACTAGAGTATATGGCAGAGGTTGCAGTGTGGTGGCACCAGCACCAGTGCCTAAGGCCCAATTTTTCTGCCCCTGTTTAACAGGGGCGTTTAAGTACAATTTTTGATGCAATGCTTTGCAGCAGGGCTAATTCCTGCAATAAAACTAGAGTATATGGCAGAGGTTGCAGTGTGGTGGCACCAGCACCAGTGCCTAAGGCCCAATTTTTCTGCCCCTGTTTAACAGGGGCGTTTAAGTACAATTTTTGATGCAATGCTTTGCAGCAGGGCTAATTCCTGCAATAAAACTAGAGTATATGGAAGAGGTTGCAGTGTGGTGGCACCAGCAGCATTGCCTAAGGCCAAATTTTTCTGCCCCTGTTTAACAGGGGCGTTTAATTACAATTTTTGATGCAATGCTTTGCAGCAGGGCTAATTCCTGCAATAAAACTAGAGTATATGGTAGAGGTTGCAGTGTGGTGGCACCAGCACCAGTGCCTAAGGCCCAATTTTTCTGCCCCTGTTTAACAGGGGCGTTTAAGTACAATTTTTGATGCAATGCTTTGCAGCAGGGCTAATTCCTGCAATAAAACTAGAGTATATGGCAGAGGTTGCAGTGTGGTGGCACCAGCACCAGTGCCTAAGGCCCAATTTTTCTGCCCCTGTTTAACAGGGGCGTTTAAGTAAAATTTTTGATGCAATGCTTTGCAGCAGGGCTAATTTCTGCAATAAAACTAGAGTATATGGCAGAGGTTGCAGTGTGGTGGCACCAGCACCAGTGCCTAAGGCCCAATGTTTCTGCCCCTGTTTAACAGGGGCGTTTAATTACAATTTTTGATGCAATGCTTTGCAGCAGGGCTAATTCCTGCAATAAAACTAGAGTATATGGCAGAGGTTGCAGTGTGGTGGCACCAGCACCAGTGCCTAAGGCCCAATTTTTCTGCCCCTGTTTAACAGGGGCGTTTAAGTACAATTTTTGATGAAATGCTTTGCAGCAGGGCTAATTCCTGCAATAAAACTAGAGTATATTATTATTATTATTATTATTATTATTATTCAGGATTTATATAGCGCCAACAGTTTGCGCAGCGCTTTACAATATGAGGGCAGACAGTACACTTACAATACGAATCGATACAGGAGGGATCAGAGGGCCCTGCTCGTTAGAGCTTACAATCTAGAAGGGAGGGTCAAGTTGAAACAAAAGGTTTTAACTGTGGGGGGATGAGCTGATGGAGAAAATGAAAATACAGTTAGGTGGGGGTAGGGTAGGCTTCTCTGAAGAGAAGTGTTTTCAGGGATCGTCTAAAAGCTAATAAAGTAGGAGATAAGCGGACAGATTGGGGTAGGGCATTCCATAGGATTGGGGAGGCTTTGGAAAAGTCCTGGAGGCGAGTATGGGAGGAGGTGATGAGGGAGCTAGAGAGCAGGAGGTCTTGAGAGGAACGAAGAGGACGAGTAGGTTGGTATTTAGAGACTAAGCCAGTGATGTAGCTGGGGGCAGAGTTGTGGATGGCTTTGTATGTAATTGTTAGTATTTTGAATTTAATTCTTTGGCTGAGCGGGAGCCAGTGGAGGGATTGACAGAGAGGGGTAGCAGACACCGAGCGATTGGTAAGGTGGATGAGTCTGGCAGCGGCATTCATAATGGATTGAAGAGGTGCTAGACTATGTAGAGGTAAGCCAGTGAGGAGGGAGTTGCAGTAGTCAAGGCGAGAGATGACCAGCGAGTGAATTAAGAGCTTTGTTGTCTCATTGGTTAGAAAGGGGCGTATTTTGGAGATGTTGCGGAGGTTGAGGCGGCAAGATTTGGACAGTGATTGGATGTGTTGCTTGAAGGAGAGTTCAGAGTCCAAGACTACACCTAGAATCTTGGCATGAGGGGATGGGCTTATGGTTGTGCCATCAATTTTGACAGTGAGATCAGGGGAAGGGGCATATGGGGGAGGAAAAATTATAAGTTCGGTTTTGGATAGATTGATTTTGAGGAAGTGGTGTGACATCCAGACTGATATTTCTGATAGTAAATTAGTGATACGTGAGGAGACAGAAGGAGTGAGCTGAGGGGTAGAGAGATAGATTTGGGTGTCGTCAGCATAGAGGTGGCAGATGGCAGATATGGCAGAGGTTGCAGTGTGGTGGCACCAGCACCAGTGCCTAAGGCCCAATTTTTCTGCCCCTGTTTAACAGGGGCGTTTAAGTACAATTTTTGATGCAATGCTTTGCAGCAGGGCTAATTCCTGCAATAAAACTAGAGTATATGGAAGAGGTTGCAGTGTGGTGGCACCAGCAGCAGTGCCTAAGGCCAAATTTTTCTGCCCCTGTTTAACAGGGGCGTTTAATTACAATTTTTGATGCAATGCTTTGCAGCAGGGCTAATTCCTGCAATAAAACTAGAGTATATGGTAGAGGTTGCAGTGTGGTGGCACCAGCACCAGTGCCTAAGGCCCAATTTTTCTGCCCCTGTTTAACAGGGGCGTTTAAGTACAATTTTTGATGCAATGCTTTGCAGCAGGGCTAATTCCTGCAATAAAACTAGAGTATATGGCAGAGGTTGCAGTGTGGTGGCACCAGCACCAGTGCCTAAGGCCCATTTTTTCTGCCCCTGTTTAACAGGGGCGTTTAAGTACAATTTTTGATGCAATGCTTTGCAGCAGGGCTAATTCCTGCAATAAAACTAGAGTATATGGAAGAGGTTGCAGTGTGGTGGCACCAGCAGCAGTGCCTAAGGCCAAATTTTTCTGCCCCTGTTTAACAGGGACATTTAATTACTATTCTTGATATAATATTTCACAGGAGGGCCCCTTCCTGTGCCCACCCAGAGTAACGGTGAGGACTTATAGTGTTGTGGCACCAGCACCACAACCACCAAAGGTCAATTTTTCTACCACTGTTCAACAATGGCATGTAATTACAATTCTTGATATAATCGTTCACAGCAGGGCGCTCCAGCGCCCACCAAGAGTCACTTTGAGGGCTTACAATGTTGTGGCAAAACCAACACCTTGTTCCGCCATTTCGGCAGAGCATATAGGGCAGGCCCCTACTTACAAACATCCAACTTACAAACATCTCCTACTTGCAAACGGAAGGAGTCAACAGCAAGTGAGATGAAAAAAGATGGACGACAAAACAAATTATACAGGGGTGATAACCCTTCCCTATGTTTTCCAAAAAGCTTAAAAATAGTTTTTTTGACTGGAGCTACACTTTAAAAATGTACCAGTTGAAAATTACAAACAGATTCAACTTAACACAACAAACCTACACAGTCCCTGTCTTGTTTGCACCGCCTGTATACTGCTGTTCTGAGTATATAGGGCCTGGGGGCCACACGCATTTCCTTTTTTTAATATGGGTACGGGGTTCCCCTTAATATGCGTACAAGACCCAAATAGGCTGGTAATGGGCAGGGAGGGCTACCCATGCCATTTTTCTCAATGATTTTCAACCATATTGCAGGAACCAGATATAACATTAAAACCGCAAGCAGTTTTAAATGGTGTTATTTCCGTTTAATGTCATTTTGTGCAGGGACTGTTCTAAACACGGGAAACACGTGGCACTTCACAGGCATACTACAGACACCCCCCAGGCACCATATTTAAAGGAATATTTCACTTTTTTTTCACTTTAATCGTCATTAAAATCAGTGCTCCTGCCAAAACGGCCATTTTTAAAAACATTTTAGGCATTGACCCATGTCCCCTGGGGCAGGAGCCAGGTCCCCAAACCCTTTTTAGGACAGTATCTTGCATATTAGCCGTTAAAATTAGCACTTTTCATTTCGAATGTTCGAGTCCCATAGACTTCAATGGGGTTCTAACGTTCGTACGAATTTGGGGTCCATTCGAAAGTTCTGGTGCGAACCGAACCGGGGGGTGTTCGGCTCATCCCTAATGAGGAAGTATGCTCATTGAATTTTCTCTATAAGTGGGACCATGTTTGTTCTGGCTTTTTTAAACCTCTGACACACAGTTTTTGTTTTATTATTATCTGTATGTTATCTGGCTTCGCTGTAAAAATCTATTGAAAGTAAAAAATTGAAAAGGAGAGAATGAGTACGGCCATGTTACTAATGCATGCCTTGCCTACACAATCACTTAAGAACTGTATTGTGAAGATGTGGTTGAAGTAATGCTCCCAATGCCTTTTATTCTGTAAAGAAGGTTCTGAAGAGGGTGAAAGTGTGCTCCTACGGTACATGGGGATGGGGAAACGAGTGTACATCTTTATGTTCACTTTCTGGGTAGTAAAGCGTGAGAAGAAAGGGAAGATGGAGCTTCCAGCTCAGGAGAGTAGGGAGGAGAGGTGGACAGGAGACAGAGGTTCTGTAGGAAAGGTGGACTGATGGATGTGCTGTTTGACTTTCTGAGCAGCGGGGTCCTTATGTTAGGGCCCGCTGCATAAAGGAACAGTCGTAGGGACCAGGCTTGGACCACAGTGTGCCAGGCCTCACAAAGTATGCAGCAGCTTCCCTCCATGCCTTCAGGGTGAAGAGAGTAAGGTGTACTGTGTAAAGTGTGTAAAAGAGCTAGTGGAGAGAGCTTAACAGATGTCACTGGCAAATGAAGACATTGTCCTTCCAGTGTGGGGCCCAATGTGTAAGTATGGACTCCAGCCACGAGGGGTCAAATTTTGAATTCATTTACTGAAATTCTGATAAAATTGATGACAAAATGTAAGTTCTTCTGATCCATGCATTTAAACCTTTGCTGCAAAACCTCTTTTTTTTATAGCAAAAATTGAAAAAAAAAAGTAATCCAGCATTCTATATCCATGTTGGCCTAAAAATCCATCTTTATTGGAAATGAGATCTAAGAGAAGTAACCTGCTACATCAAATATATTTGAAGTTAATAAAGATGGATTTAGGACCATTGCGGATATAGAGTGCTGGATTACCTGTTTATAAAAACACAGTGTATCGCTATAAAACCATCAAAGAAACAACATAATGTAAAAAACAAAGAATAATGATATATACTGAAAAAATAAAGTCCAGTGACTATAAACTAGTGAAAACGTGAATTAACCACTGTAGTGAGCTTATTAAAACAAATGTCCATAAATGTGAAGGACTTAGGATCCACTCTTGAGGTGACACTTGGAAAATGGAAAAAAGTGGCTGGCTGTTAGAACACCAGAGATGGTGTATATTCCACCAAGAAAATTAGATATGTACTCTTACCAGATGGAGTGGACTCTCATGCCTGCGGCAATGAATCAATCAGGCTTGTATTGGCCAAAGCCTGGAAGTCCAAGGCCACACGGGACCTAGATGCAACTGGAACTCAGTTGGAAATCAATCCAGACGTGGATCAATCCAGACGTACCAGAGGTAAAAAAAATTCTCTCACTAGGACCAGCATAACAACGGTAGAAAACAAAAAAGTTCCATATGGTGCAGGTCAAAAGGGGGATTTATTGTAAAAAAGTACAAACATGGATTCACAGATGTGTACAGCAATGTGATCACAAAGTTAAAAAGCAAAGTGAGGAGCAATAAATGCAAGCCCGATGCGTTTCATCCCAATGGACTTCAAATGGGGCATATCATAGCTCCCCCACATTGCCCATATTTCTAAAGTATCTAAGTCGTCTGATAATTGGGGGTTAAAAGACATGGTTCCGCCCACTGTGACAGGACCAGAAAACGTGGCCGCCAGCATAAGTTGCACGCCTCACTCTGAAAACCAAAGGGCGGAAACGAACATCTATGTCACTCCATATGAAATTTCTTAGCTGCGCCCACAGAGGGGACATACCATCGCCATCATGCAATGGTGTGAACATGATGGTGACACCGTGCCCCTCATGTGACTCACCAGAGAGCGCATGAGCATCATTGCTGTCATGACATGATGATGTAATTGCGTCATCAAAACAATGCACTCAGGAGCTCCAATGGGAGGCATTCAAGCCTCGCTATGGAAAATGAGCTGCCATGACTACAAATGGAGAGAAACAGATGGTGGTGACACTGAAAGCATATCCAAAACAGACCAATCATTAAAAATTGAAAAAAAACAAGTAATCCAGCATTCTATATACATGTTGGCTTAAAATTCCATCATTATTATTGTAAAAGGGGTCTAAGAGCAGTAACCTGCTACATCCAATATATTTGAAGTTAATAAAAATGGATTTAGGACCATTGCAGATATAGAGTGCTGGATTACCTGTTTGTTTTCATCTGTAAAAGGGCATCGGCAATGTTCATGCTCTTGAGTTGGAGAGATAATCCTCGCGTGAGTGAGCAGTGTGGAATTTGTATTTAGCAAAATTAACAGTACATAATGCATGATAGTGAAAATAGGGCATGTGCTATTCTTAAAGTTGAAGTAAAACCCTCCTATCGTTTTCAGCCAAGGAAGCTGCCATCTTGACTTTTAATCTTCAACTGCTATGATAATGCATCTGTGATCAGTTATGACACCAGCCATTGGATGGTTTGACGGTTTGGTTGAGAGCACAACCAATGTGACAGTTACATGCACGGCATGTGCTGAGAATGTGATGTTTTTTTTTTTAAACTGTTAAAATTATGGGATTACTTCCACTTTAAAGTGGAAGTAAACCCATTAATTTAATGGTTTTAAAAAAATGTTACATTCCCAGCATGCCGGGAATGCTAACTGTTACTTTTCCTTGTGATCTCAACCAAACTATGAAAATATCAAAATGCGTATGTCATAACTGATTACTTGTGTAGCACCTTGCCAGTTGCAGATCAAACTAAGGCCAAGATGACATATTCTTTGGCTGAAATGGATGGGAGGGTTTAGTGTCGCTTTAATTGAACTGATGCTAAAGACTTTATTAAAGAGGAGATTCAGCCTGGGTAAAAAATAATAATTAATAAAAATTTATATTAGGGCACTTACCTGTCCAGGGAGCCCATGATGTTGGCACCCCAGCCGATCTTTAGATCAACTTCAGGGTGCTGTCGCTGGCATTCCTGGTAAGGGAACCAGGCAGTGAAGCCGAAGCTGAAAGGTCCTCTACTGCTTATGTGTAAAGCGGACTGCATTTCTTAATTGGCTCAGCGGTGGGGGGAAGGAGGAACAGGTCCTAACTTCTGGGAGATCAGGCCGCAGCCCATCTCCCGGATGTGGGGAAGGGGACCTGTCAAAAACAGGTCCCCGATCCCCCCTGAAAGGTGCCAAATGTGACATCGGAGGGGGAGGGGGAGTTTATAAGCAGAATTTCGACTTTTGGGTGGAACTCAGCTTTGGGTTAAACTTATAACATTTAGTAACTAACAAGGCAAAGAAAAAAGAGGGTTGAGACTTTAAATGAGGCATGTGGGGGCATGACTGGCAAATCGGTAAATTTTTTTAAATACTGTGTTTATTCTCTTAAAACAATGCATAACATGACGTTTAGCAATAAATACATACATGAATTGGTGAACATAACAATAACATGTTGCAAACCATAATAACATATGAATAATGGCATGGCACATTGCATTGTAAATGTAAGAGATCATCCTCCATTTCAAAAGAATACTTGGAAAGTTGAATAAACGGGATGAAAAAATTGGAGGGCATATAATGCCATCTTGAAAAACATATTGCATCTCTAAAGGACCCAACCGTTTCTGTGGATTCGGTCCACTTTTTCAGGGGCTTCTTCGTGCATCTATACTCTACAGAAAAAACATAAATGTAGCAATATAATCTAATAATGTACCCAACCATTGAAAAGGAAGTATGGTTAGGGGAAACAAAGTTACCCATCACTAGGAGTACTCACATATCAGCTGTATATGGAACATAGAAAACTGGAAGAATGAAGGCTGCTTATGATGTCTGTCCCAGGAGCTGTGGTGACGGAAGTGCGTAGAGAAGCTGGGAGCACACATATAATTCTCAAAAGAAAGAGTATTCAAGTAATAGTGGGTATGGACTCCAATTTTCTAAATTTGAATGAATTTTAGATATCAATGAGTATACAGTGATAATAAAGTATTGAAGATAAAAGGGACCCATATCCAAGTGGTATGAAAAATGTGAATAATGAGGTGAGGGACAGCATATGTCCGAAAAGAGTGACCAAATGTAAGAAACAAAGGAAAAAAATCATCAGGCTGGTATGTGATGTGATGTAAAATAACAATAACGGAATAAAAGCAGGTGCTCAGAAATCAGAGAGGTGAATGTGATATAACTCACAGAATGGTCATCTGGAGACTGCTACGGAGAGCCATGATCCAAAGATAAAAGTGCATTGTGCCCAGCATGTGCTGCCAAGAGAACTTACCAGCACCAAGTGGGAATGTTATATGCTCTCAGCGTGTCAAGCAAACTCCTCCCAGCGGCACGCTGGCGTGACAGGGGAGGAGAGGCCTCCTCGCCGGAGAGGCTTCATGCTGCCCACTCGGCTTAGATGCAACTCTCCAATTGTCAGCCAAGATGGTCAGTGGAAGGACATGCGCTAGCATCGCAACATCCAACTAGGACACCCCATGCACTGAGTGGAGGCGTGGTGCCGATGCGCAAAGGGACACACCCGCCCGAACCCCCACATCCAACCAAGGAGGATAGGAGGGGAAGTGGAGGGGCGCCCTTACTGCATTGCTGCTCCCGGGCAACAGACAGGGTACCAGGTACAAAAAAGGCCAAGGATAAATCCAAGGGAAAAACCAAGCTCACCAGCCCACAGACAACCAAATAACCTGTCTAACAGTATGCGTTAAAAGTAGGGGCTTAGACTACACACATTTGCAAATGCATGCATACGCTACAGAGCCTTGTCAAGGCAACAGACAGGATACCAGCCAACCAGCTTGAAGTTACATATCACTGGCCAACGTATAATGCATATAGGGCAAGGTACTAAATATGGTAATGGAAACATTGATGTATCCCATGAAACCTGAAGGAAGGCGAACAGACCCATGATAGGGTCCGCCATGGACTAAAAGGAAACAATAGATGAATGGTCTGCATATTTGCATAATAGCCTCTAACATACCTCTAACCCTGTCAATGAATGAACTGAAGGGGAGTTTTTGGGACTTTAAATGAGGCGTATAATATACGCCTCCATCCTTAAATCTATGTGAAGAAAAAAGAGGGTTGGGACTTTAAATGAGACATGTGGGGCATGACTGGCAAATCGGTAAATTTTTTGTAACTAACAAGAAACCATCTTTCACTTCTCAGGCAACAATTATTT
Organism: Lithobates pipiens; assembly: GCF_037356315.1. Lineage (NCBI taxonomy): Eukaryota > Metazoa > Chordata > Amphibia > Anura > Ranidae > Lithobates > Lithobates pipiens. The sequence goes on from NW_027507784.1 coordinate 63,445,158, forward strand.
GAAATTTGATTGGCCGATACGAGCTATCAAATTTTGCACAAAATAAGCTGCTCTTTGAGTGTCTTATGCCGTGTACACACAAGCGATTTTTTCATCTGAATAAATTCTGAAGGTTTCTCAGACGGAATTCCGACGGAATTCCACTCAAGCTGTCTTGCATACACACGGTCACACCAAAGTCCGACCGCGAAGAACGCAGTAACGTACAACAAGTACGATGGGACTAGAAAAAGGAAGTTCAATAGCCAGTAGCCAATAGCTTCCGTCTCGTACTTGCTTCAGAGGATGTGCCATTTTTAGTACGTCGGAACAGCATACAGACGAGCGGTTTTCCCGATAAGAATTGGTTCCATCGGAAAAATTTAGAACATGTTCTATTTCTAGGTCCGTCAGAATTTTTGACATAAAAAGTCTGATGGGGCATACACACGATCGGACTATATGATGAAAATCTCGCATCTGACATTTTCTGTCGGAAATTCCGCTCGTGTGTACACAGCATTATTAAAATAACCTGATTCTTGTATTGCGGCAGTCTGTAAAGCACATAATGATTTCAATTTAAATGCTTCATTATCTCAGTGCAATGTTTTACAATGTCAAACTTGTCAAATGCTTGGTGTTACACTAAAAGCTTACTTGTAATATAGCAGTAAACACTATGATGTAATGAAGAATGGAAGAGAAGGAGGATGAGGTACTTGGTCTCTATAGGGGTTTAGGTTCAATGTATTTTGGAGATGTCAGGTGTACAGCTGTCCATAAGCAGGAAAATATCTTAGGCCGCGTACACACGGGCAGACTGTTCGCCCAACTTTGTCCGCTGAACAGTGTTTGGGCGGACAGTCCGCTCGTGTGTGGGCTTTCAGCGGACAGTTTCAGCGGACAGTTTGACGAACAAGGTTTTTCGGAATTTCCGAAAAACTGTCCGCTGAAACCTTGTTTCAGCGAACAGTCCGCTCGTGTGTAGGCTTGTTCGTCAAACAAAGTTGCGCGCATGCTCAGAAAGGATTTTCACGCCGAAAGTTATAATGCAGTGTATAGGACGTCGTATTTTTCGTCCCGTCGTACATGCCGTTCACGTCATCGCGCACGGTTTCAGCAAACTGTTCGTCCGTCGTGTGTGGCCATGTCCGTCCATGCTAATTTTGAGCGGACTGTTTGCCGAAACTGTTTGACGGACAAAGTTGGGCGAACAGTCCCCGCGTGTGTACGCGGCCTTACTGAGAGTGCTGGGACAATTTCATTCAGTCCCCAGGGTGAAGATACCAAACTGGACCCCCCTACTACAGGTGGAGTAGAGGATGGGGTGAATAGTAATGCATACAGCACATCACACTAAAACATATGTAACACATTACTTTAACCACTTCCGGACCACCACACAATGATGTACTTCCTTACCTTTTCCATACTTTGATGGGGGGGTATCGTTGTTATGGCAGCAGCTAGCTGCCATAACCCCGGTATCCTCTTCTTCGGTTAATCGGTCCAGTTTTTGATAAGAGTGGTTTCTGTGGTGGATTTGCTGCAAGATCCCCTCCCACCCGCCTCGCTCCGGTGCCCTCCACCGCTTACCGGAGTCGTTGGCAGCGGCGGAGGCAATCGGATCTTCACCCTTGCTAAGCATGGAGACGAGTGAGAGGAATATGGCCCCCACCCATCTCCATAACAATGCAGGGCGGAAGGGACGTCAATATGTAACTTCCGCCCATAGCTCTAAGACCCCTTTCACACCAGGGCGTTTTGCAGGTGCTATAGCGTTAGAAATCTGAAGTCTTTTTGAGCTCATATTTAACCACTTTCAGACCGGACCATTTTGCTGGCTTAAGACCAGACCACTTTTTGCGATTCGGCACTGCATCGCTTTAACAGACAATTGCGCGGTCGTGCGAAGTGGCTCCCAAACAAAATTGACATCCTTTTTTCCCCACAAATAGAGCTTTCTTTTGGTGGTATTTGATCACCCCTGCGGTGTTTATTTTTTGCGCTATAAACAAAAATAGAGCGACAATTTTGAAAAAAAAGCGCATTATTTTTTTACTTTTTGTTATAATAAATATCCTTCAAAAATAATATATATATATATATATATATATATATATATATATATATATATATATATATATATAACAAAAAAAATGTTTCCCTCAGTTTAGGCCGATACGTATTCTTCTACATATTTTTGGTAAAGCGATTATTGATTGGTTTGCGCAAAAGTTATAGCGTTTACAAAATAAAAAGTTTTATGGAATTTTTATTCATTTTTTTTTACTAGTAATGGCGGCGATCAGCGATTTTTATTGTGACTGCGACATTATGGCGGACACATTGGACATTTTTGACACATTTTTGGGACCATTGTTATCTATACAGCAATCAGTGCTATACAAATGCACTGATTCCTGTGTAAATGACACTGGCAGTGAAGGGGTTAACCAGGGGGTGGCAGTGTAGGGGTTAAGTGTTCCTAGGGGCGTGTTACTAACTGTGGGGGGCTGGGCTTTGTGTTAGTGAACACTGATCTCTGCTCCAATCACATGAGCAGAGATCAGTGTCACTTGTTGCTAGGCAGAACAAGGAGATGCCGATCATCTGCCCCGTGAGACGATCCCTGCGGCGATCGAGTCAGCGGGACCCATGACCGGACCCACAGGGGTCTCGACCGGCACGCGAGCGTGCCGCCGGTGGCGTGCACGCGATGGCAGGGCGGCATAGTGAAATGGACGTATCTGTACGCCAATATGCCTGTCCGTGCCATTCTGCCGACGTACATCGGCGTGCACCGGTCAGGAAGTGGTTATGAGGTCCTGTCCTGCTTTTTTTCTATTACAAGGGATGGTTACATTCCTTGTAATAGGAATAAAAGTGAATATTTTTTTTTTTTTTTAAACAGTGTAAAAATAAAAAATAAATTAAACGTGCCCTGTCCTGCCGAGCATATGTGAGTAGCACCCGCATATGAAAACGGTGTTCAAACAACACATGTGCATTATCGCCACAATCGGTACAGCAAGAGCAATAATTCTAGGCCTAGACCTCCTCTGTAACTTAAAACATGCAACCTTCAGAATTTGTTAGACGTCGCCTATGTAGATTTTTAAGGGTAAAAGTTTGTCGCCATTCTACGAGCGGGGCGCAATTTGAAGCGTGACATGTTGGGTATCAATTTACTCGGCGTAACATTATCTTTAACAATATGATAAAAAATTGGTCTAACTTTACTGTTGCCTTTTTTTTTTATTCAAAAAAGTGAAAGTGTATTTTTTCCAAAAAAAGTGCACTTGTAAGACCGTTGCGCAAATACGGTGTGGCAGAAAGTATTGCAACAACCACCATTTTATTCTCTAGAGTGTTCGAAAAAAATGTATAATGTTTGGGGGTTATAAGTCATTTTCTAGCAGAAAAAATATGTTTTTAACTTGTAAACAACACATTTTAAAAAGAGGCTTGATCCTTAAGTGGTTAATAGCAGTACACATTCTATTCTGCAGTAAAATCTTGGGCTAATATTCATGTAGAAAGAAATGCCCCAGCATCAGCGTGAGTAAAAAAATGCCCATGTTAGTGGAGTCCCTAGAAGGAAAAAATGTCCCAGCACCGGTGGTGTTACTGAAAGGAAAAATGTCCCTGCTTCCATGGTGTCACCAGAATGAGAAATGTCCTTGCATCGTTGGTGCCACTAGAAGAAAAAATGTCCCTGCATCATAGTGTTAATGGAAGGAAAAATGCCCCTGTGTTTGTGGTGTCATTGGAAAGAAAAGATGCCCATGTGATTGTGGTGTCAGCCTGAGGAGGACTGATTTGGTGGTTGTATGTAGTGGTAAAGGGTATCTGGAAGGTTGGGGCTCTGTTGGGTGTAATTAACTAAGGGGCCCTGTGTGGGAGCTTATTTTTACCAGTGTTATCCTTGGTGGCAGTGAGGAGGTGTTAGGTAGCCTACTTACCATCCGTTTTAACCCCTCAAAGTCCGCATGACAGCCTGCAGTTGCAGGAAGAGATATGGTGTAGCTCCATTCAGTTGAATAGGTCATGTTTGGCAGGCGGTACTGACTGCCGAATGCCTTATGGGATTCATTCTTGCCATGCCCACAACATGTGTACACCCCTGTTCACTGCCTTTGGTGGTTAAGGGGGGCTGGGTGGCGGGAGTGGTAAAAATGCAGTTTGACCAAGTGATTTTATTACCCCCCTACAAGTGCAAACAAGCCCTAATGAATGTAGGATGGCTATGAGAGGGAGAAGGGAGGATAACTTACTCCCTCCAGCCTCTGTGAACTCGCAGTTCAGTCCTATTATCACCACATGGGAACGAATGCTGCTGCCACTTCTTTCCCTCTCCAGTCATGTGATATGTCACATGACAAGGGGAGTTGGCAAGAAGGGCAGTCTGCTCTCGCTCTCCAGAAGGCTCCCGTGCTGAGAAGGTTTTCAGCATGAGTGCCACCCTGCCTGCTCACCCCCACCCACTTTACACGGCTGTTGGAGGACGGAGAGAGCAGAATCTTCCCTACAGCAGCTACTGCAACCCCAGCACTGTTCTCCATTCTGGTGGCAGAATCACTCCTGTCATACAGGCAGCTAGAGAACAGGGCACTGACAAGCTCTGCATGCCCCCCTCTCCACAATGCAATACTGCACCCAGGGCAAGTGCCCCTTCTGCTCCCCCGTCTCTCAGCCCTGTCAGTGAGAATAAGTGACAAGACATCTTTTTGTCCTTCTTTATACCACTGTACTGCAAGGACAGGGTTTTTTTCATCAGGAAAGTAGAGGAACGCAGTTAGAGCACCTAAAGCACTAAATGTATGTAATGGCAAGGGCGGCAAAGGTGTACTTGAGGGTCTATAGATGCTGGCTGCTTGGGGGATCTATTGTTGCTTGGGGGTGGCTATAGCATAGATCCCAACTGATTTCATGGGACTGTCCCTGATTTGGTGCAATGTCCCTCTGTCCCTCTTTCCTCCTCATGTGTCCCTCATTTTGGTCTGATCTATAAAGTTGTATATAAAATGCACTTTTTATCTTTCAAAAAGTGTTTCCTGGTGCTAAACCTTTCATCCAAATTCTGAATTGCTGCATTTGTAAATTTTAAAAGCCAATATAACGGAATAGTAGTGGTAAAAAAAAAACAAAAAAATGTGTGGGTTTAACTAATCATGTTTTGCATATTTCTCCTTTAAGGGGGAGTGGAAGGGGGTGTCTAAAGCCTACATACTTTTGCCAATAGGTGTCCCTCGTTCCCATATCAGAGGTATGCTATTGTTATTGTTGCTGGGCTGCAATAGGCTGTGCACACCAATGCTTATTCTGGTTTACTCCAGAACTGGTGTTGCCTGGTTCTTGGGGTAACTATAGCAAAATTCACTGATCTCATGTTCCAGAGCATTGAGAACCAACTTCTTGGTGGAGATACCCAGTCGGTGTGTTCCGATTCAATCACATTTTGTGGCAGCAGTGGGGTGCTTCCTAAAGTCTGGGACATCCAAACCTCCACCTGGATCCAAGATCAGGATAGCAGACTTCGATCACCCCAGTGGAGATGTGGACCTGGCATCAGAGTTCCCAGGGCTGCTGCGAATCGTCCTTTCAACATACCCAAGGACTGTGTCTGAAGATGAATACCTGGAGCTCAGGCAGCAGATTTGGGTAGCATTGGATGTAACTATAGCAATATTCACTGATCTCGTATTCCAGAGAATTGGGAAGCAGCTTCTTGGTGGAGACGCCCAGTCAGGGTGTCCAGATTCCAACACAGGCATATCCTCCAAACACACATTTTTTACTTCTGGAGCATACGTCAATGTGCATGTGGTGCGTCACGCAATCCTCAGAGCAGAACTGCATACAGCTGTGTCAATGGGAGGCTGTATGTGGCAGCAGGTATTGCACACTGTGGGGTTCGTTTACTAAGAAAAACAGAAAGCGATGGTCGCTCTACATTTAGTTACTCCCAATTAAGCCAATTAAGACTTCAACTAGGCGAACATGCAAATAGGAAAGCGTGTTAATACTGGTGAACATGCCTTTGTAAATGTAAAATCGGCATATCCGCCAATTTGCAAGTGGCAATTGCTCATGTGTTTACTATATGAAACTGCACTGCAGTCATGATCACATGTATGTGAATAAAACATTCTTATGTGAGATGTGCTCTACCTCGTGTGCATGTATTTATGTACAGTGCCTTAAAAAAATATTCATACCCCTTGAAAGTTTCCACATTTTGTCATGTTACATTCAAAAACATAAATGTATTTTATTGGGATTTTATGTGATAGACCAACACAAAATGGCACATTATGGTGAAGTGGAAGGAAAATGATAAATAGTTTTCCATTTTTTTTTACAAATAAGTATCTGAAAAGTGTGGATTTGTATTCAGACCCCTTTACTCTGATACCCCTAACTAAAATCTAGTGGAACCAATTGCCTTCAGAAGTCACCTAATTAGTAAATAGAGTCCACTTGTGTGTATTTTAATCTTAGTATAAATACAGCTGTTTTCTGAAGCCCTCAGAGGTTTGTTAGAGAACATTAGTGAACAGTGAACATCACGAAGTCCAAGGAACACACCAGACAGGTCAGGGATAAAGTTGTGGAGAAGTTTAAAGCAGGGTTAGGTTATAAAAAAAATCCTAAGCTTTGAACATCTCACAGAGCACTGTTCAATCCATCATCTCAAAATGGAAAGAGTATGGCACAACTGCAAACCTACCAAGACATGGCCGTCCACCTAAACTGACTGGCCGGGCAAGGAGAGCATTCATCAGAGAAGCAACCAAGAGGCCCATGGTAACTCTGGAGCAGCTGCAGAGATCCACAGCTCAGGTGGGAGAATCTGTCCACAGGACAACTATTAGTTGTGCACTCCGCAAATCTGGCCATTATGGAAGAGTGGCAAAAATAAAGCCATTGTTGAAAGAAATGCGAAAACAAAAAGAAGTGGGTTTGGGACTTTACATGAGGCACACTGGTGTGCAGGGCCGCTGATAGGCCAGTACAACTGGCCCTGCTGTACCGGGCCTGACCAGCAAGGGGTACCCCAGATGATGTCTTCTATGACGAAACGCGTCGGGACTTCACTGCAGCCTGAGTTTATACTGAAAAGCGCTTAACCTTCTGTATATATGTGAGTTTAATATTTTTTTATTAAATTGTTTATATGAAACGGAATTACACTATTGTGGTCCCTGCTTTTCTTTATATGTGCTCTATTATCCCTGTGGATTATATGGCTGGAGATAAATTATCTTTTTGAATGGAGTAACCACATTTGAAATCCCTCTGGAAAACGCAATATTGAAGGAGTCTACATATATGTACGAGCTTATATGATCCTCCAAATGTAAATTTGAGTGGATCCACTAAATCCGGTAAGCGTCCATTTCGCTTGGTGGAGGGATATCACGTGGTGACTGCACGGTTTTTCTATGAAGGAGGTGTAGGATCCTTTTCACACATCTGTGAATTATACATGGACATTTAAGAGACTTTTGCTATTTCCACGTTTGGATTTTTTACTTTTGACCTATTCTTTTGATTTTTTAGCTGTATAGTTGTATATAGCAAATAACATTTATATGGAAATTTTGTATGGCGTGTGCACCTTTTCACATTGAGAATATTTGCTGAATATATATATATCTTTGCAATACTGGCAGTAAATATGCCATGTCTTTAAAGCGCTACACTTTTACATAATATTTATCACGTCACATTTTATACCTTGATGTTGTGATAGCAGCTGTTTATATATTCTCTCTATATATATATATATAAGAATAGCGCAGTGTTTTGTCTTTAAAAAAGTTTCTGACCAGCAAGGGGGCCCGGGCAACCTGAACAGCAAAGTAAATTTTCATGTAAAAAAAAAAAAAATTTTCTCCAGCCCTGCCAATACTCTGCAACACATTCCCTGCCAATACTCTGCAACACATACCCTGCCAATACTCTGCAACACATACCCTGCCAATACTCTGAAATACCCAGCAATAATCTGAAATACCCTGCCAATACTCTGCAATACCCTGCCAATACTTATGTATTACATATAGATATTAAAGAGGTCTGTTCTCATCTGAAAACAGTATTTATTTTGGATAATCAAACCTATGACTGGCTGGAGAAAAACAAATATCACTTGTAGACAAACCTACACTTTGTTTTAAGGTGGGGCCTGGGGAGGGGCAATGGGTGGAGCCAGGGGTGGGTTTGAAGGAGGGACCCGGGGCGGGGCCAGGGTGGAGCTGAAGGGGGCCCTGTCAGGTAGGCTGTACAGGGCCCCATGATTTCTATCAGCGGCCCTGCTGGTGTGTATAATGATGTATGAAATAAACATGAATAAGTTGAATGTCACAATCCCCTAAGGGGTAATTCATAATAACGACAATAAGCATCTTAAAGTTGATAACTGTGAAACATTTATGATACAGAATGTAATCAGAAAGAATCGATATATATAATAATAATAAATTTAATAGCGAATGATTAATTAATCAACACAATTTGTGAGAAACACAGTAAATGATAGATAATCAAATACATACAGATAATTCATAATTTACATGATATGTGAAATTGATAAAAGTTGTAATATGATACAGTTATCAGGGCAAACTTGTACCCGGCACTCATGGATGAACACTCAACGCATTTTAAGGCCTCTTGACAATCGTCAGGATTTGAATGCATGAATTAACTAAAAATTAAATAGATAAACTATTATAGTTATCTATAGGGATCCACTATTCTCCATAGAGTATAGGGTTCCACTATTCTCCATAGAGTATAGTATAGCTTCATATAGTATAGAACAATATATACCCAGAGAGCACAAAATTTGAGTTTTAAGGTGCAGAAAAAGCACAATTTGCAAAAAAAATTTAAATTTAAATTTTATTACATTGTAAAACAATTATAACATTTAGGCCATAACGACCCAATGGTAAAGGTACAAAAGTGTGATTGCCTCTACATGTTTCACCACAAACGTGGCTTCTTCTGGTGCTTTTGTAGAGCCTTGCTATTTACTATTTGCCACCTTTCAGAATGGTCTTGGTTCCCAATGATCCCCTAGACCAGTGATGGCGAACCTTGGAACCCCAGATGTTTTGGAACAATATTTCCTGTGATGCTCAACAGCACTGCAGAGTGCATGAGCATCATGGGAAATGTAGTTCCAAAACATCTGGGGTGCCAAGGTTCACCATCACTGCCCTAGACTCATCAAAAGGTTTTATGGGGAACGTCTGTGCCAAAAAAGAGGAAAAAGAGGCATTTCCCTATAGCAGCACCTAGTGTTTCAAGAAGTTTTAACAAATCAATCGATCAATATTTCAATCCTTTACCGTATATAAACCTCTTCTATTGCCAGCAGGTTTATAGGGTAATTATACCATCTGAGCACTTCCTTCTTTTAGTTTATCACTGGTCCTTGGCTCAGTGTCTGCACGACACCTCTTTAACCAGTGATGACTGAAAAAATTTATTTTTATTTCAATCACAAGGGCTAAACCCTTTTAAACAGGTTAAGAGCCTCACTAGCAACAGTGTGGATGGCCACAGCCAGAATTCTGAAATTTTCAATTTGAAAATCCGTAAATTTGTAAATTCGAAATTCAAAAATCCAGAAATTCGAAAATCTGCAAATTCAAAAAAACTTTAAAAAAAATCTAAATTTGTAAATTTGAAATTTGAAAATCCAGAAATTAGAAAATTCTGAAATTTAAAAATTTGGAAATTCTAAATTCAAAAATGCGAAAATTCAAAACTATGAATTGAAATGCAAAGAACAAATATACCTAAAATACAAAAACCAGAAATAATAACTAACTTATAATAGCTTTAAAAAAAAAATTGGAAATTCTAAAATCCATAAATTCAAAAATCTGAAAATTCTGAAATTCTGAAATTTAAGTAGACATGTGCAATTCCAAATTAGTTTTTTAACGAAATTTCAACAAAATGAAAACAAAAACATTTTCGGCAGTGCCCATGCCTATATTTAAGTATTATTTAGGCAATCATATCATGCTCTAAACATTATTGTGCCATTTAAACCACTTCCTGTGAGCCCAGCCTGTCATGAACACACCCCCCTAGGAGGAAGTCATTATGTTAGATTGGGCTCACAGTACTACAATAATACTGTATTGAACACTGCTGACATGTCGTTAAGTGAGCAATGTTCAGTGCAGGAGTAAGGACCACCCATACCATGGAGCTTCACCTCATCACTAAATCATAAATAAAGCAGCCAGGATAACATTTACCATTAGATAAAGTAGAAATGTGTACAAAAAGGAATGTTTGTTTTTTATGGATTATCTGGGCGGAGTTCCAGACCACACCAAAGTAACCATTTCATTTCTAACAGCACACATAATAAAGGTCCCACAAACAAGTAATTGAATTGTGGTTGCACAATACCCAAAATTAGCCTCTTAAGCCTAGTACACAAGGGCCGAATGTCTGGCAACATCGACCTGTTCAATAAAAACTGTCCGGCATCCGTCCAGCTGGCTTCTGTTGGACGTGCATCCTGGAAAACCAGCAGCCTAGCTCCTGATCAGCGCTCTCAGCCAATGGTTAAGAGTGCTGACCGGAGTGTTCTGGAGGGGGGGCCGTCCCCCTGTCAGGACACAAGAGAACAGTAGGGGAGATCACTGCACTAATGTTGGATCGTTAGTACAGTGGCTCCAAATAGAGCTATCAGTTTTGTTTCACTCGACCCTCTGGGTTGAAAGAAAAAGAACTAGTACCAGGCTTTAGTGTCACTCACTGTTTATTAAATCCCAACACCAGGCTGGGCTATCCCCCTCCCTCCCAAACACACACACCTTCCTCACACCCCCCCATTTTTCACCACCCTCTTTGGAGTTCCTACCCACCACTTTATTTTTTGAATTTATTTTTTTAACCACTTAAGGACTGTAAAGATTTGCCCCCTTGACCACTTTAATACAGGGCACTTATTTTCAGTTTTCAGTGCTCTCGCATTTTTAATGTTATTTACTGAGTTATGAAACACTGTACCCAAAAAAAATTTTTTATCAAAAAGATTTTTATAATTTTTTTCACACAAATCAAGCTTTCTTTTAGTGGTATTTAATCACCACTGGGTTTTTTATTTTTTGCAACATAAGTGAAAAAAAAGAGCGAAAATTTGGAATAAAAATAAAACACTTTTTTTAGTTTCTATGATAACATTTTTAAAATAAGTCATTTTTGTTCATAAATTTGGGCCAAAATTTATACTGCTACATATCTTTGGTAAAAATAACCAAAATAAGTGTATATTATTACACTAGTCTACAAGCTATGGTGCAAATCTCATTTCTTGAGGCCCTATAATTTCAGGACAGTACAAATACCCCCCAAATAACCCCTTTTTAAAAAGTAGACAGTCCAATGTATTTAGTAAGAGGCATGGCAAGTTTTTTTGAAGTTGTAATTTTTTCCTACAATTCTTGAGAAATTAATAAATTATATATATATATATTTTTTTACAGAAATTTGTTATTTCTCACACACAGCATATGCATACTTCCAATTACACCCCAAAATACATTCTGCTACTAAGTATGGCGATATCACATGTGTGCAGGGAGCACCGTCAGGCGTTCTAGGTGCATAAATTACACATAACATTTCCTAACGACCCATTACACTTTTGAAGGCCCTGGAGCACCAGGACAATGGAATTACCCACAAAATCACCACATTTTAGAAAGCAAACACCCCAGCATATTTTCTATTAGGCATAATGAGTTTTTTGAACGGTTTGTTTTTTTCCACAAGTCTTTGGAAAACGTGGAAAAAAAATGAAAACATATTTTCTTTTGCACAAAGTTGTCAATTTATATTTCTAATACACAGCATGTACATAGCAAACTTTACATCCAAAATACATTCTGCTAATCCTCCTGAGTATAGTGATACCACATGTGTGAAACTTGTACACAGCCTGGCCACATAGAAAGGTCCACCATTGAAGTAGTACCTTCAGGTGTTCTTGGAGCATAAATTACACATATTTCATTCCTTCCTATCATACTTTTGAAGGTCCTGGAACACCAAGACAGTGGAATTACCCAAAAATGAACCAATTTTGGAAAACAAACACCCAACCTATATTCTAGGAGGCATGGGCTGCAGATAGGTACTTGGGTACTCTGATGGGCTGGAGACAGGTACTCAGGTAATCTGATGGGCTGCATATAGGTACTCGGGTACTCTGATGGGCTAGTGACAGGTACTTGGTTACTCTGATGGGCTGGTGACAGGTACTGAGGTACTCTAATTGGCTGGTCACAGGTACTCAGGTACTCTGATGGGCTGGCGAGAGGTACTCAGGTACTCTGATGGGCTGGTGACAGGTACTCGGGTACTCTGATGGGCTGGTGACAGGTACTCTGATGGGCTGGTGACAGGTACTAGGGTACTCTGATGGGCTGGGGACAGGTATTCAGATGAGCTGGTGACAGGTACTCGGGAACTCAGATGGGCTGGTGACAGGTACTCTGGTACTCAGTATAAATAAGACCTAGTCTTATTTTTGGGTAAACACGTTAGCACTATGGCAGCAAAGATGTCAGTGCGTTGTCTGACCAATTAGTACTATCCTATCATAGTACTAATGACCCTGACTGGGAATGAATTAACATCAGGGGCGATTAAATGGTTAACTGTGTGCCTAACCAGTGTTTTACTATACTGTGGGAGGTGCTTTTACTAGGGGAAGAGATGGAATTTATTCCCTGTTTTTCAGGGACATGGATTCCGTCCCTTCCCTCCTGTCAGAACGGCAATCTGTCTTGTTTATATAGGCAGATTGCAGTTTTGTCCCTCTGCCTAACGATCAGTGGGTAGCGTGTGTAATCACAGTGGAAGCGGGCCGCCACCAGCACCCGGAAGTGTTGGATCATGTATGTAAACGTAACCTGGTGCACAGTGCCACCCTGTAGCAGTAAAACTGCTATAGGGCGGACCTGAAGCAGTTAATGGAATGATCTAAAATCAGAAGATATGCCTAAATCCATAATGACCAATCATCTATCAATCTCTCTCTTAGCTTCTTAAAGTTAATTTCCAATTGGCTGATTTTGGTTACTATTACACCTTGCACTGTGCGATTGTTTTGTTTGTAATTCCAGTACAGTGCCGTGCAATATACCAAAGCCTGACTTGTTTTGTATGACTGCCTGGGAGATTTTATTGAAACCGTCACAATAAACTAAACAGTGTTATATTTATAGGCATTTATTCTCTTCCACCTTTTCACCCCTTTTAAAAAAAAAGGGAAAAAAAAATGTGTTTCTTAAAGCGGTTTTGGAATATAAAGGGGAAGAAAATCCTGGTGTCGCTTTGACAGTGTAATATTTTATTTGTATACAAATCAGCCCAGGCTAGTTGTCTTGACAAGCATGCAGAGCTTGGATCCTGAATGAAATATAACTCTTTATTTTCCTTGCAGCATTTGTGGTTTACAGAGATAGAAAATCCATTAGTTCAGAGGCGCTGCAGGCAATTTGCGGTCAGTGATGATCTGCTGCTGTCAAATGCTAGAGTAACATGCTTGCTTGTCAAATATTTTTGCAAGCTCATTAGCAGGACTACAATAGGCTTTTGTGTTTGATAAATGAAGCCTTTGAATAATGGGCAATTTTAGGGAAGAAGAACACTTTTTTTTCCTGTGGCCTATTGGAACGCATTGTCATTCCATTAGAAATTAACTTTAAACATGTTAGGAAATGGGATATGTGTGGCGTAATGAAGGATGATGCTTGCATGACAAAAGGTAAGGAACGCCATGACAGAAATCCATCATCGTAGGTTTGATCAAACACAGGATTTTTTTTATGGAGAATATGCCAAATTCTTTGTCAAAGAGCAAGATTGTGAGTGCATTTTATGTATTACTGTTCCTGAGGGTGCTGTTGAACACTTTAAAGGAAAGCTGATGCAAACCTGTCCAATTCAAACTGAGCGTATGATGAAAACAGCTTGAGTTAAGGTTACTTTCAATGAAAACTATGTCAGAATGATCAGCAGAGATAGAGGCAACTGAGCTCAACTTTTTCTGTAAAAGTTATGTGTAATCTGTGTGAAAGACTAAACCAGGACAGGGGATTTTGAAGGGGACTGCAGGATGGCCTCTCGCCTACTGACTAGGGCCCTGGCTTTTAGGGAAACACTACTCTTTGGGAGGTGTGTGCCTGGCGGACCCTTGGAGTGGTCTTGTTTTTGATTCAAGTGAAAGTCTCCCCAAAACACACAGACTCTGGGAACTGGAGGACCAAGTTGCATATTTAGGGCCTCTATGCCCAAAACCAGCAATGACTGCTTTAGATTGTGACACTCAGAGCAGATGTTAATATCATCAGCTCAAAGCAACCTAATTCTGAGGGCTCCTTACATAATCTGTTTAAGTTGTTATGTTTTAAGTGTCTCTCTTCCATTGAGTCACCTATTGTTTCTGTCTGTCTGCTAATCTTGGAGAGGTGATTAATATTGCGACCCGACCACTCTACCTTGTTATGGAACCATTGTGGGATGTTATGTAATTATGTTGATTTGCTTATGGGTAATTAGATCACTGTCAGCTATTAGTTGCTAGATGTGGATTAACATTATGTGTATGTTGGCCGTTCCTTAGCTATGTTAATTATACTCCTGTTTACAGTTTGTATTTTTAGGGTAATGTGATATATAAACTCTGTGTAAGTTTTCAATAAAGTGACTCCCGATTCCAGAGTACCTAAGCTAGTTTCGGCTAGTTTCTTGGGTGCTCAGCTATAATACCTGGTTCTTGGGTCCAGATTAGAGGAAGCTGTATCTTGACGAAACCACCCAAGCTGGGTGCTGGGCAGTTTAGTCACAATTTGTCCTTACCTTATTGGTCATTTAATGTGATAGGTGCAGTGGCATATCTATATGGACCCACAAAATGGCTGACTCTAGTCTAGAAGAAAATCTGTTGATTGGGGGAAAGGTTTTCATTTTGAAGGACTTCATCATGCCTGATATTAACTGTAATTTTGCAACTGTACTTACAAGCAGCAGCATAGATATAATGGAAGCGCTGAATGGGGCTTCTCTGTTAACAAAAAGCTCAACCCAAGGAGATCATATCTTACACCTGGCACTTACAAATGGTGATAAATTATGTAATGTTGAGTTGGATTAAAATTTGGATTCTAGTGATCACCAATGGTTTGATATTAAAAGAAGAGGTGAAAATTCATACACCAAAACAAGTTTGGAATTTCAAAAAGACACATTTTACTGAAATGTATGAATTTCTAAATAAATACAAGAAAAGGTTGAAGTAAAATGGCAGGTGTCAAAAACGAGTGGGCACTATTGAAGACTACAGTCCTGGAGACAAACTAGTACAAGTAAATTGAAGAAAGACCTAAGGAGAATGGTAAAGGAGGAAAACAAAAACAACATATAGGAGATATAAGGAAAGAAAAAGTGTAGCTGATAAAGAAGTGGATACAAATAGACAAAAAGGCTTAACATAGTATCAGTGCTGTTAAAAACAGAAATAAAAAGAAATGATTGGATCCATTAAAAATGGAGACAAAACCTTTTTAACCACTTGCTTACTGGGCACTTAAACCCCCCTCAGTCCCAGACCAATTTTCAGCTTTCAGCGCTGATGCACTTTGAGTGACAATTACGCGGGCATACAACACTGTACCCAAATGAAATTTTTATCATTTTTTTCCCACAAATAGAGCTTTCTTTTGGTGGTATTTAGTTACAGCTCGGAGTTTTATTTTTTGCTAAACAAACAAAAAAAGATGCAAAAAAAAAAAAAAAAAAATCATGTTTTAATAGTTTGTTATAAAATTTTGCAAACGGGTCATTTTTCTCCTTCATTGAAGTGCGCTGATTAGGCGGCACTGATAGGCTGCATTGGTGGGCACTGATGGGCTGCATTGGTGGGCACTGATGGGCTGCATTGGTGGGCACTGATAGGCTGCACCGGTGGGCACTGATAGGCATAGTTAAGGCGGCACTAATAGGCACAGATAAGGCGGCACCGATGGGCACAGATAAGGCGGCACTGATGGGCAAAGATGGGCACAGATAAGATGGCACCGATGGGTGGCACGGATAAGTGGCACGGATGGGTGGCACGGATGGGCACTGATAGGTACCACAGATAGATGGGACTGATGGGCACTGATAGGTGGCACTGATAGGTGGCTCTGATAGGTGGCACTGCTGGGCACTGATGGGCGGCACTGCTGGGCACTGATGGGCAGCACTGCTGGGCACTGATGGGCGGCACTGGGGTGCAGCACCTTTGAGCAGATTGGGTGGCACTGTGGGTGGCACTGTGGGTGGCACTGTGGGGTGGCACTGTGGGTGGCACTGTGGGTGGCACTGTGGGCACTATGGGCACTGACGGGGGGCACTGACGGGGGGCACTTACTTTTGCTTTTATTTAATTTCAGGATGGCACTGCGGGAGGCAGGTGGGCACAGGCAGGTGGCAGGTGGTCCCTTGTATTGATGGCCGTGATCGGGACTGATGTCCCGATCACGGCCGCCGGTGATCGGCTTTTTTTTTCTCTCCTCGCGCTGTCAGCGCGAGGAGGAATAATAGCCGATTACCGGCTCCGTTCTATCACATGATCAGCTGTCATTGGCTGACAGCTGATCACGTGATAAGGGGTCGGGATCGACCCCTTACACGGATCGGTGATCAGGCGAGTCTCACGGACTCGCCGATCACAGAGCGCGCCGCGCGCGCCCCTCAGGGGGCGCGCAGGCCGCTCGTAACCGGGACTACGTCAATAGACGTAGTCCCGGAAATGTAGGTCCGCGCTAATGCCGTCATTTGGCAATAGCGCGGATCTGAAGTGGTTAAGTACTGTACATCAGTGTTGTGCATTAACTATGTACACCACTTTTGTGACGGTAGACCTAGATATAGCAAACCATTTAAACAATTACTTCAGCTAAGTAACTTCAGAAATAACTGTCACTAACAAAAACAAGTTGTGGAATCATATTAGTCCTATTGTTCAAGATAAATTTTTAGGATTCCCAGAGGCAGCAGCAGCAACGGAGCTGGCTCAGTTAAAGCCTAATAAAGCAATCAGTCCTGATAGTACAAGTCCAAGATTTCCTAAAAACTTTCAGTTATAGTTCTGGGACCATTAGCTAAACTTTTTATTCAATCTCTTTTAAACAGAGAAGTTCCCCATGACAGCTAATATTATACCTATCCGCAAGAAGGGTAGTAAGAAAGAAGCTAGCAACTACAGGCCAGTGAGTTTAACATTCGTTGTAGTAAAAATAATGGAATCACTCCTAAAAAGAAGGATCAATGATCACTTAAAACACACACAACTTGTTGGGCCTGCATGGCTTTACTGGGGACAAATCACATCAGACTAACCTGATTGAATTTTTTAACTATATCACAAATGTTTTAGAGCAGGGTGCTGAAGAAGAGCTGACATTGAATGCACAGGGATTTTTGGGATTGTCACTAATCACAGATCTCCACTTGCTCTCCCTTTGCTTTAGGCAGCATTTGTTCAGCTGTCTTAGTAGTATAGATGTTCAGAAAGTTTACTTATAGCCCATAACATGCTGCCCTGAAACAAACCTGTATGCCTATCGCAGTCTTCCTCAGGCTGTAAAAAAAATATATATTTCCTCATCTAAAAACGCAAGCTAAAGGAAGTTTGTTATCCCCCTTATATTTGCATTTCTCAATCCAACGTTGTGCCCATCTGCAGTGGCATTGGCATTTCTCCTCACAGGACAGAGAGGCAACAATGGGTCCCCAGAAAGAAGAGGTTTGGGGCTGATTTGTGCAGTATCATTGCACAGAGCAGGTAAGTATAGCATGTTTATTATTTTAGGAAAAAAATTGACTTTATAACCACTTTAGGGCATGATCAGTGCATATGATGATCAATGATGATGTTCTCTAGTAAAAGATCACCCACTGTGTATTGTGATTTTATTAGTAAAACATGCCTCTATAGTTCTCTAATTTAGCCACATATGTCTACAGGTGGCTGGAAGAGGCAAACAAAGAAAACAAAAGTCACTTTTCATTGTAAGACCTCATTCACATGAGGCGTATGAATCTGTGCACCATGTGTGGGCCATGTTTACCCACACAGGAGGGGCCGAGATCTCCCTCTGATGGGAGAGATGGGGGTAGAGAGGAGAGACAGTGGATGACGGAGGCATGTAAACTGACCATGGTATCAGGAGCTCAGCAGCCATTAGAAGGCAGGGAGGGGAGGAGAGGGAGAGAGAAGAGACAGCGGATGACAGAGGCACGTAAGCTGACCATGATATCAGGGACTCAGCAGACATGATAAATGTGGTCAGTTTGCAGAGGAAAGGGCAGAACCAGGCAGGGTCAACCAGGTTTTTTTTTACAGCTTACACAGGGACAGGTTAGACAGCACAAGCACTGTTCTATTTAACTTGCTATAAGGAAACGGGATCTCTTTTTTTTTTGGGGGGGGGGGGGTTACAAAAACTTTAAGCCATGCCTCTGCACGTCCTGATTGCCAGATTATTGTTCTTCATACATTATCCCGCCTGCGGCCTTGAGCTACCACTATTGCTACTTGGAATCGACTTTGGCTTGTGACCCCAACTACGAAATTCTTCTCCTGCATTGACCTTGGCTTGTGACCCTGACTACGGAACTCTCCTCCTGCATGGATGTTTGCTTGTGACCCTGACTATGAAACTCTTCTCCTGCATCAACCTGTGACCCCAACACTGATCATCAGCCTAGTGATTCAGACAATTCAACCCTTTAAATAAGTGTGAACTGTGCTTAGCCTGACGTTTTTCGGCCATTGGTCTCCACTCGCTACAGGCATTCTCCTAACAGCCACTAATTAAACTTAGGTTAGTTTCTGACTAACAGGGTGCTGCCTAATGAGTTCCCCAACACAGACAGGCAGCACATACATTTTTAGTGCTTTTTCAGACTTTTCACACAGTAACAAGGTCCCACGGCAGAAAGAGCAAGAGAGAAAGCACTGAACATCAGTCAGTTCACAAATAAAAAGGCATATGGACAGCTGAAATTAATAATGAGGTCTGATTACTATGTGGAGTAAAATGAGGACCTAGCAGGTTTAATCTTTATCATATCCAAAGCTCTACAAAGACTCCAGGCTCCAGGAACCAACGTTGATTTATTAAGATTTTGATAAAACAATACAAATTGCTTTTGTCCATATCAGTCCCAACTCCTGCAGCCCCTCACCAAGTGTAAGGGGGAAACTTACCGTATTTATAGGCGTATAACACATACTTTATTCCCCTTAAAACCAGGGGAAAATTGCGGGTGCTTGTTATACCCAATCCCCTGCTGATTGTGAGCCTTGGGTGGCTTTCAGCCGCCTACGGGCCTTCTCAGCGGCCTTCGGCCGCCTTTGGCCGTTCTCGGCAGCCGAAAACCGCTGCGAACGTCCGTAAACCGCCAAAAGCCGCTGAGAGTGGCCAAGCGCCATTTATAAAAGACAAAGCTGAGAATTAAACTGACAAGGCTGCAAATGATGGACAAAGCTGCATATGACACTGACAAGGGTGCAATGATGGACAAAGCTGCATGACAAGGCTGCAAATGATGGACAAGGCTGCATAACGAGGCTGCAAATGACACTGACAAGGGTGCAAATGATGGACAAGGCTGCATGACAAGGCTGCATGACAAGGCTGCAAATGATGGACAAGGCTGCATGACAAGGCTGCAAATGATGGACAAGGCTTCAAATGACACTGACAAGGCTGCAAATGACACTGATAAGGCTGCATTGATGGGCATTTAAATGTAAGTTTTTTTTCCTTAACCACTTAAGGACCAGGCCTCTTTTTCGGACTTGGTGTTTCCATGTTTAAAACAGTTTTTTTTGCTAGAAAATTACTTAGAACCCCCAAACATTTTATATTGTTTTTTTTCTAACACCCTAGAGAATAAAATGGCGGTCATTGAAATACTTTTTTTCACACCGTATTTGCGCAGCGGTCTTAGAAGCGCACTTTTTTTTGGAAAAAATTCACTTTTTTGAATAAAAAAATAAGACAACAGTAAAATTAGCCCAATTTTTTTTTATACTGTGAAAGATAATGGTATGCCGAGTAAATTGATACCCAACATGTCACGCTTCAAAATTGTGCCCGCTCGTGGAATGGCGTCAAACTTTTAGCCTCAAAAATCTCCATAAGCGACATTTAAAAAATTCTATAGGTTGCATTTTTTGCGTTACAGAGGAGGTCTAGGGCTAGAATTATTGCTCTCGCTCTACCGATCGCGGCGATACCTCACATATGTGGTTTGACCACCGTTTTCATATGCGGGCGCTACTCACGTATGCGCTCGCTTCTGTGCGCAAGCTCGTCGTAACATGGTGTTTTTAAAAATTATTATTTTTTTTTTCTTATTTATTTTAATTTATTTTATTTATTTTTACACTTTAAAAAAAAAAAAAAAAAAATGGATCACTTTTATTCCTATTACAAGGAATGTAAACATCCCTTGTAATAGAAAAAAGCATGACAGGTCCTCTTAAATATGAGATCTGGGGTCAAAAGGTCCTCAGATCTCATATTTGGGCTAAAATGCAAAAAAAAAAAAAAAAAAGAAAATCTGACATTTAAAAAAAAATATATACCTTTAAGAGGTATGGGCGGAAGTGACGTTTTGACGTCGCTTCCGCCCTCCTATGGTATAGAGACGAGTGGGGGCCATCTTAGCCTCACTCGTCTCCATACCCAGCAGACTGAAGGACCCAATCGCCTCCGCCGCTACCGACGGCTCCGGTAAGCGGCGGAAGGTGCGGGAGGGCGGCAGGAGGGGGGGTGGCACCTCTCCCGCCGCCGATAGCGGTGATCTTGCGGCGAATCCGCCGCGGAGACCACCGTTATCGTACAGCCGACCGCCGCCTGAAGAGATGGATATCTCGGTTGTGGCAGCAGCTGCTGCCGTTACCGAGATATCCCTCTTCAAAAAATGGACGTACATCGTCGTGCGGCGGTCGGCAAGTGGTTAAACTTCCCTCCTAAAAGTTTTTTCCTTAAAATTACTTCCTAAACTTGGGGTGCGTGTTATACACCAGCGCGTGTTATACGCCAATAAATACAGTAGTTGACACCTATATTGTACACCGCCCACAATCCTACCAACCTGTACTGCACAATATATATACATATATTAAAAACATCAACACATGCCATAAGGGGTGGAATTTGTACAGAAGGGCATTGTGATCTGCATATTCCTAGGGCGAGATTGCTGCTCAAATGGACCCCTAAAAATGTCTGCTGTTGAAAAAAGCAAAATAGGACTGTTGTCCAATGCAATCAATCAGCTGCCAACTTCATTTTGAGCCTGACCTGGAAAAATTACAGGCGGAGTTTGCTGTGTGCAACACTGAAACTTTTATTTACTTAAACCATTATACTGAGTTTTAATGTTTTTCTCTGCTAGCAATTCCAAATAATTTATGCAGTATTTAAAGGGCTGGATGAGAGAGAGAAAATGCCATGGTAACAGGAGGATAACATGTAATTATGGAGCAAATTCATTGAGGTAATAGTAACAGCATCAACACGAATAATTAGTGTACACATACAGATGATAGACACCAGGAAGACAGGGATTTAAATGCTTCGCAGTAGACTCTAAAGTGTTATGGAACAATAGACCTATTAGTAGTTTAATCAAGAAACTTCTGCATGGCTACTGACAAATGTTACACCTGTATAGTAACCGAAGGCTGAGCTACTGCCCATTAGGGAGTATGGGATCATCTGTCTGTGTATCTCTGCAGCAGAGCCTCTATTCACTTAGGCTTTGAGATTGCAAGTGGGACCTCAATTCGGGAAGGAAAACATAACTTGTCCCAGGGCAATTCATTACTTCCTGTAAATGCTGAATAACCCCAGTCCACAGTTCCTTTGATATCTTTTTGAAGCTTTATTGCAGATAACATGAAGAAGAAGGAATGTGTAGCAACCTCTACTTTAGGTAGGTGCTAGAAGTAGGATGTTTGTAGTGCAGGTAAATTTAATCAGGCCTAGCTGTTATTTTGATCTGTGTGGGCTGGGAGTGGCTCAGTGTAGGCTTGTGACTCACTGATAGCATCATCTTCAGGGTACCTCCCTTCTGCTTCTAGAGGATTCTAAAAGGAATGAGGGGTGAGAGGTGGAGCTGTCTGGGGTGTCTCAGGAAGCCCTGACCAATTCCAAATAGGATTGGCAGGGGGCCAGCCTCCTTGATATACCCAGGCTCAGCCCAGCTGGCGAGGAGTTGTCAGGTGGAAGAAGCTGGACATGGAGCACTAGGTTGTCGGGGCCTTAGAGGCACTCCCCAGTCTGGGGGGGGGGGGGGGTACCTTGGGCCTGAGGGGTTTGGGTGCAAGTCGCAGCCTTGCTGAAAAATAAAGCAGGATCTGGACAGAAGGCATGGAGAGGAACTGAAAAAGATAGCAGGAGCTAGTGTTGCCAGGAAAGTCTCCAGGAAGGATCCACTGGAGTGCAGCCAGGAGAGCTTGTGAGTGACAGGCACAGTTGGGAGAGCTGGGGAGGTTTGCCGGAGCAGGCTGGGAGAGTGTAGTCTGAGATGGATGTAGAGCCAGCGGGAGAGAATTTAGTGTCATGGGCAGTGGAGTCGGACAGCTGCAGCCAGGAGGGCTGGCAGGGCCTGAAGAGGACTGACTGGGAGCAGGAGTCCACCAAAAGTCAGTTAGCACTAAAGACTTTCCTATTTTGTTGCTACACTAAAGGGGCCCACTGTCCCTGCCTGTAAATGGCAGTTGCAAAGTCCTGGCGGGAACCAGACTCAGGTCTAACCGTGTTCTAACTGTACCAGGAACCAAGTATTGTACAGGAGAGAGAGGAACAGTCTACAAATAAGCATTGTGCTGGAGGAGACTGGAACTCTAGAAGTGTAAATAGAGGTTCCAACTGATCATCTTATTGATTCCATTAATGATTCTGGGCATCCCATAATTTCCCTTACCCTATCCAAGTTCAGAATCCCTCAATAAAATACAAAACAAAGGTACGGACTGCTCATTGTCTCAAGTGTGACTGGGAAGTGAATACCAGGCTGGACAGGGTGACAGGTGGACCACAATATCCAGCAGCCCCTAAGGGGGTGCCGCTCAAGTGGATATAATACCCAAAGGTTGGGTGTTTGGTCTCTCACAGGTAACTACCCTGGATGTTAACCTTCCCTTGCTGATCCTAACTGACAGAAGGCTGAAGTAGCTTCCAACATTGCAATACTTTCTGTATTTTCTCTGCATTAGGAATTAGGTCAATGGAGGTTATATTGTTGCTTTATTGTCCTCAACCAACAAATCAAGGCCTATGGGTAACTTGGGTTAGGCTTCAGCAACAAGTTTTCTCAGATGTTCACTTTTCAGCTCATGAAGGGTGAACCTTCGAGGCCCAATTCGCATGACAGGAGAGTGTGATGAGTTCTCAATGGAGACGGTTCACACATCACCGGGGCGGCTGCGGAGGGGACAGCAGAAAGGTCCTGTTTGTATGTGGCTTTGTTTCAGGTCCAAATTCAGGCAAAAATTCGGACCTGAAATGGTGAACGGTAGTACTTCATATTCCCATCGCACACGTTCCTGAATGCTTTTTCAGATTTGGGTGCTGTAGCAACAACCAACTGGATACTGGTTCAAGCCACGGTGAAGATATTTGCCAGCATACCATGGAACGACACAAGTAGCGTCCAAACGGGTGCTTTATTGCATGATCGCAACACAAAGATAGTGTGACATGCCTGACGAAGGGACCCTGCTCGGCTCTGAAACGTTGCACTATCTTTGTGTTGTGATGATGCAATAAATTACCCGTTTGGACGCTACTTGTGAAATGGTAAACGGGGACGCACCAGACCCCCGCTGTGCCCCGTGCCGCACATTGTGTGAACCCAGCCTTAAAGCTTGCTAAAGCCATAGCTTCTCTATCTTTCAATCTAAGTATTGCCCCCCCCCCCCCACCCCCAATCCAGCACTAAGCCCAACTTACCACACATCCCCCTATCCAATGAGAGAGATTTGTGGTACTCTTATTGGGCAGCTGGATGATGTGTTGGAGGGGCTTGGTTTTTGGGATGGGGTTTAGCCTAAAGTCAGGTAAGTGGAATTCTTAGTACAAAGTGAAAAAATATATATCTACATATATAACTCGCGCTGAGGAAAAACAAAATCAAACACTGAATGAAGCTGCTATACACAAAGTGCTACACACTTGAACATAATAAAAGAAATAATACAGCACAACAAACATGTGTCCCTATAAGTGAAAATAAACAATGATATATATGCAGAAAATCACAGACAAGCTCAGGCGTGACAAAACACCCCCACATGTGTCCCCACTCACCGGATCACAATGACACCCAGCTTTGCAGTCTGGAAGTCAAAATACACTTGTAACAGTATCCACCGGGAATTACTGGATGGTAGGATTGGCTGATGAAAATTAGGAAATGAACGATCCTTCCAAATTAATTCTCAATCATAAGAGAAAACAGGTACCTATAGAGAAAAGAAAAGGGACCAATAGCGAAGTATGCTATGAAAAGAGATTTATTGCACATACAAGGGCATACTCACAAACGTAAGTCAAAAGCAGGCATTGGAAATGGTATAAAAACAGCATCAAATGCCGTTATCGGCATTCCACGAAACCAGAAGTGATGTCAAAACCGGAAGTGCTTCACGTCAATGCATTTCGCCCTCCCACAGGGCGTCATCAAAGGACCTTGATGGTGGTGGATCGTTCGTTTCCTAATTTTCATCAGCCACTCCTGCCATCCAGTAATTCCCGGTGGATACTGTTACAAGTCTATTTTGACTCCTAGACTGCAAAACTGGGTATCATCGTGATCTGGTGAGTGGGGACACATGTGGGGGTGTTTTGTCACGCCTGAGCTTGTCTGCGATTTTCTGCCTTGCATCTTTGTCGATTAGATGTGGAATATCCCCTGCAACTTTACACCTGGATGTGAAGCACCTATTTAGTCTTTTATCACTTCCACGTTTCACGTGGACTTTTGTTACATATTATATATCATTGTTTACTTGTTTTCACTTATATGGACACATGTTTGTTAAGCGCTGTATTATTTCTTTTATTTCTTAGTACAAAGTGAAACCAGGATCATAAAGGTGCTCAGAACCATTTTGTAAGGCTGGCCAAGTTAATTGCAGACACTTTTTGGCAACTGCTGTTTGCCATGATTTATAACTTTTAAAGTGCAAAGTGGCTGACAATTTCAGTATAAGATTACAATATCTCCTTTTTTAAACTCAAACACGTTGAATCAAGGCATTTTTTTCATTGCGTAATGTTAAGCTCTTATTTTTATTTTTTTTACCAGCCTGGGTATTCTGCAGAAGTGAATTGCTGATGCACTATGTTGAGCGCTGGCTGTGCAGAATAAACCATGGAGTCTAGCAGAGCATCAGATAATTGATCAGACTTGCTCTAAAGCTCCGGGCTGTTGTCAGTAAAATTATACGGCACATGAGAGCACAACAAATGGAAGTGCAGGATGACCGCTGCAAGACCAGTGCTCTCAGATAATGATGGCTGGATGAATGGAAACTTTCCCAGCATGTACAGATAGGTATCTTTCATATTTTATTTTCTGACTAGACCACCATCCGTGAGTCAGAAGGAGCAAGAGCAAATTCATTTGCTCTGACATAGAATGGGAGATTGTGGAGCAACTGCAGCTATCCTAAAGCTAAAAAAAATCTCAAAGTGTGTGAAGTAATGAGAATGATTTGAGTACTTTTGCCGCATATACACGACCGGTTTTCCCATCGGAATAAACTCCGAAGGTTTTTTCCAACGGAGTTCCGCTGAAACTGTCTTGCGTACACACGATCACACCAAAGTCCGATCGTTAAGAACGTGGTGACGTACAGCACGTATGACGGGACTAGAAAAGGAAGTTCACTAGCCAGTAGCCAATAGCTGCCCTTTCTTTGTTTTTGGTCCGTCGGAATAAAATACAGACGAACGGTTTTCCCAATAAGAATTGATTCCGTCGGAAAGATTTAAAACATGTTCTATTTCTAGGTCCGTCAGAATTTTCGTAAAGAAAAAGTCAGTTGAGGCATACACACGATCGGAAGGTAAGATGAAAAGATTCCGTCTGACTTTTTCTGTCGGACATTCCGCTCTTGTGTATGCGAGAATTCACCTTCCGTGTACGTAAAGATTGGTCAGTGGCAGATATATACAAAAGGCTTTATTTTAACATCATGCTGCCCTAGAAACTCAACTGGCATCTTTTTGTACCTACCCCTTACTTTTTGTCGTGATTATTTTAGTAAAAATACTACTGCTGTGTTATTGGAGGCAGAATTTTGTATACAGTGGAACCTTGGTTAGCGAGCGTTTTGAAAGACGAGCAACTTTAAAAAAAAAAATCTGACTCAGTTTGCAAACGTTGTCTCGCAAAACAAGCAAAATTCAAGCTAATGGAGTGTGCAGTACCACATTTAACTAGAGGTGTGGGGGCACCGGTGAAACTCGGAACGGTTCAGAGCCGTTCGGAGCCGTTCGGAAATACTCAGAATCACTTGGAAATAAGCGAAAACACTCGGAAATAATCAGAAATAGAAAAAAGGGGGGTGTTGCGCTTCCTAAATTAAAACTAAACTACTAAATAATCGATCTATATCTTAGAGGTGTCAAAGATATGATGGTGGGAAAAAAACAAAGTGCAAACGTGCTTAATGAAAAATCAGAAACCAATAGAACAAAGTGCATCTGTGCATAGCATATAAAAAATATAAAAATTGATATGCAAGTAATTCAAGTATCAACGACAGTGGTGCTGTGATAAAACATATAAATAAAGTGCATATAGCAAAAAATAAAATAAAAATATGGAAAAAAACAGCAATTGGGTTTAATCAGAGTGACCCATACATAGAAAATAATCAGTTCCCGAGTGTTTTTGAGGCTTTCCAAGTTCAGCCGAGCTGTCCCCGAGTATTTCTGAGACTCTCCGACGCTACCCCCCCCACCTCTGGCCACATGTGGTATTGCATGCAATAGAAGTCAATGAATTATCTTCGTCTCCATTCTATGGGGAAATTCGCTTTTATATGCGAGTGCTTTGGATTGGTCCATATAGTGAACTTGGTGTTGAGTTATTCACTTTACAGTCAACAAAGAGGACAAGGGGGCACTTTTTACGTCTAGAGGAAAAGAGATTTCATCTCCAAATACGTCAAGGTTTCTTCACAGTAGGAGCTGTGAAAATGTGGAATAGACTCCCTGCAGAGGTGGTTCTGGCCAGCTCAGTAGATTGCTTTAAGAAAGGCCTGGATTATTTCCTAAGTGTACATAATATAACTGGGTACTAACATTTATAGGTAAAGTTGATTCGGGGAAAATCCGATTGCCTCTCGGGGGATCAGGAAGAAATTTTTTTTCCCCTGCTTTAGCAAATTGGATCAGGTGTATACTGACTCCTATTTAACATCAGTTTGAAAGTGATTGCTTAACCACTTGCCGACCGCCGCACGACGATGTACGTCGACAGAATGGCACGGGCAGGCATATGGGCGTACCTGTACGTCCCTGCCTTCCCGCGGGTGGGGGGCCCGATCGGGCCCCCCCCCCGGTGCCTGCGGCGGTCGGTATTCGTTCGGGAGCGATCCGGGATGAGGGGACGGCCATTCATTCATGGCCACCCCCTCGCGATCGCTCCCGACGAATGGAAATGCTCCGTGACATCACTTCCTCTCCTGTAATGTAAACACAGGAGAGGAAGTGATGTAATCTCTCCTCCGTGTCGGTATTTTTCGTTCCGGCACCGAGGAGAGAGGATCGGTGAGTTGCACCAACACGACACTTCACAGTAGAACATGCCAGGCACACTCACACCCCCCCTTCACCCCCCGATCACCCCCCCAATTACCCCTGCCCCCCCAGTCACAGTGACACCAATTGCATTTTTTTTTGCATTGGTGTCATTTGTGACTGTAATAACTGTTAGGGCAGTTAGGGTTAGCCCCCTTTAGTTCTAATGTACCCCCCTAACCCCCCAATAAAGGTTTAACCCCGTGATCACCCCCCGTCGCCAGTGTCACTAAGGCTGGGTTCACATTGCAGCGGTTTATGAGAACGGATGTGATTCGCACCGCACTGCAGTGCAAATCACATCCGATCTCTGTGCGATTCGAGTTCAGCCATACAGATAGTATGGCTGAATTTGCGTCGCACCCGCCGCAAATTCGCACGTGACCCTTTTTTTGGTCCGCAGCAGAATCGGATCGCATGGGTGTTCACACCATGCGATCCGAGTTTGCAGATCGCACTGCGATATGCGAACTGATCTGGGGGTGTCATTAACATTTCACTGACACTCCCAGCAGTTCGCATAGGGCAGTGTGAACTGCCGCCGGGAGGCATGCGATGTGGGAACCCGCCGCGGATTCGTGGCGTTCCCGCATCGCTCCAGTGTGAACCCAGCCTAATAAGCGATCGTTTTTCTGATCGATGTATTAGTGTCACAGGTGACGCTAGTTAGGCAGGTAGGTATTTAGGTTCGCCGCAGCTTTTTATAGCGCCAGGGACCCCCATATACTACCGCATAAAGCCCCCTGATTGCCCCCTAGTTAACCCTTTCACCAGTGATCACCATATAACTGTTACAGGTGACGCTGGTTGGTTAGTTATTTTTTTATAGTTTCAGGGCACCCGCCATTTATTACCTAGTCTCACTAGTGTACCCCTAAATTTAGGGGTGTCTACTTTCCAAAATGGGGTCATTTGGGGGGGTTTGTGCCATCTTGGCATTTTATGGCCTTCAAAACTGTAACGCCCTTAGAAAGCCTGAAGGCGGTGCTTGGTTTTCGGGGCCCCGTACGCAGCTAGGCTCCCAAAAAGTCCCACATATGTGGTATCTCCGTACTCAGGAGAAGCAGCAGAA
Organism: Lithobates pipiens; assembly: GCF_037356315.1. Lineage (NCBI taxonomy): Eukaryota > Metazoa > Chordata > Amphibia > Anura > Ranidae > Lithobates > Lithobates pipiens. The sequence goes on from NW_027507784.1 coordinate 63,474,144, forward strand.
TTTATTTTGGGGTGTCATTTCACATATGCCCATGGCATGCGTGAGCAATATATCATTTAGTGACAACTTTGTGAAAAAAAATAAAAATAATTAAAGTTTGTAATTTTCCCGCAACTTGTGGCAAAATATAAAATATTCCATGGACTCAACATGCCTCTCAGCAAATAGCTTGGGGTGTCTACTTTCTAAAATGGGGTCATTTGTGGGGATTTTGTGCCATCTTGGCATTTTATGGCCTTCAAAACTGTAATAGGTAGTGAGAAGTGAAATCAAAAATTTACGCCCTTAGAAAGCCTGAAGGCGGTGCTTGGTTTTCGGGGCCCCGTACGCGGCTAGGCTCCCAAAAAGTCCCACATATGTGGTATCCTCGTACTCAGGAGAAGCAGCAGAATTTATTTTGGGGTGTCATTTCACATATGCCCATAGCATGTGTGAGCAATATATCATTTAGTGACAACTTTGTGTAAAAAAAAATATATATATATTTTTTTTGTCATTATTCAATCGCTTGAGGCAAAAAAATAAAATATTCAATGGGCTCAACATCCCACTTATCAATTTCCTTAGGGGGTCTACTTTCCAAAATGGGGTCATTTGGGGGGGTTTTGTACTGCCCTGCCATTTTAGCACCTCAAGAAATGAGATAGGCAGTCGTAAACTAAAAGCTGCGTAAATTCCAGAAAATGTACCTTAGTTTGTAGATGTGACAACTTTTGCGAAAACCAATAAATATACAGTTATTGACTTTTTTTTTTACCAAAGACATGTGGCTGAATACATTTTGGCCTAAATGTATGACTAAAATTGAGTTTATTGGATTTTTCTAATAACAAAAAGTAGAAAATATCATTTTTTTTCAAAATTTGCGGTCTTTTTACGTTTATATCGCAAAAAATAAAAATCGCAGAGGCAATCAAATACCATCAAAAGAAAGCTCTATTTGTGGGAAGAAAAGGACGCAAATTTTGTTTGGGTACAACATTGCATGACCGCGCAATTACCAGTTAAAGCAGCGCAGTGCCAAATTGTAAAAAGACCTCTGGTCATTGACCAGCAAAATGGTCCGGTCTGAAAGTGGTTAATTCTGAACACAGCCACATCCCCAGTTATAAGAGGGTATGCACACTTATGCAACCACATTATTTTATTTTTTTATTTTTACTTTCCCTCCCTAAAATATTTCAGTTTGTTTTTCAATTGAGTTGTAGTTTATAGGTCACATTCAAGGTAGGAAAAGCTCTGAAATGATTTATCTTTGTCTAATTTTTGACATCACAGAAACCTGACATTTTAACAGGGGTGTGTAGACTTTTTAAATTCTACTGTTTATTCTACTCTACCTACACTCTATATCAGTGATGGCGAACCTTGGCACCCCAGATGTTTTGGAACTACATTTCCCATGATGTTCTTGCACTCTGAAGTGTAGCTGAGCATCATGGGAAATGTAGTTTCAAAACATCTGGAGTGCCAAGGTTCGCCATCACTGCTCTATATACTGTGTATATATATATATATATATATATATATATATATATATATATATATATATATATATATATATATATATATATATATATATATATACACACACATCGCAAAGTGATTGGCCAAAGCATGCAGGTCAGGTACATGCTTTGGCCAATCAGCAGCCATTAATGGTTAATGCACTGTGACCTCGCAGTGCATTATGGGGCGCTCGTTGGCGCGAGAACATCCTGCAAGAGCCCCCCATATGTTCATTTGTTCTACGAACAAACAAACATCGGGACCATCCCTGCTTTCCTCTTACAATACTCCTTCATTTTATGTTTGTGACCACAATGTCCAGTAATGATGTTACTATGCTGGCTAAGCTCATTAAAAATATACTAATGAAAGAATTGTGAATCTATTACACATTCATTAAAACGCATAAATATTTTATCACAAAGATGAGTCCTCATTAAGTTTATTTCACAGGTAAAGTTTAGCAAAGAACTGACTTTTTCATTTTCAATTCAAGTCAAGCAGACTTCCCATTAGCAATTCATTATTTCAGACTATTTAATGAGATTGTTATGCCTAAGCCCATTTAGTGCTGTTAGTGTCTGCAATTGGGTCATGTTGGTTAAACAAATAAAGGAAATCATGACCGTCTAATTGAAGAAAGTTTTCCTCTCTAAACTTTCCATACCAAGAATGGGTAGTTGAATAATGAAAGGTTTAAAGTATGTGTAATTGAGAAATCGGGAATCATTAGGCTAAAAGCTTAGTGATGATATGCAGTTACAAATTAAAAACAGATTAATAAAGATGAAGCATGCCAAAAGTAGATGTAAACCCTCACTAATCGATATTTAAATAATGTATGTTCTATCACAATGCTGCAACCTCAGTTGTTTCTATAGTCCTACTTATCAAGTAAATTAGGGGTGATTTAAAATCTATGTAAACCCAATCACTAAAATCGTATACACTCACCGGCCACTTTATTAGGTACACCTGTTAAATTGCTTTGTAACACAAATTGCTAATCATCCAATCACATGGCAGCAACTCAATGCATTTAGGCATCTAGACGCGGTGAAGACGACTTGCTGAAGTTCAAACTGAGCATCAGAATAGGGAAGAAAGGGGATTTAAGTGACTTTGAACGTGGCATGGTTGTTGGTGCCAGACGGGCTGGTCTGAGTATTTCAAAAACTGCTGACCTACTGGGATTTTCATGCATAACCATCTCTAGGGTTTACAGAGAATGGTCCGGAAAGGAGAAAATATCCAGTGAGCAGCAGTTGTGTGGACTAAAATGCCTTGTTGATGTCAGAGGTCAGAGGAGAATGGGCAGACTGGTTCCAGATTATAGAAAGGCAACAGTAACTCAAATAACCACTCGTTACAACCAAGGTATGCAGAATACCATCTCTGAATGTGCAACACATCGAACCTTGAAGCAGATGGGCTACAGGAGCAGAAGACCACTCCGGGTGCCACTCCTGTTAGCTAAGAACAGGAAACCGAGGCTACAATTCGCACAAGCTCACCATAAATGGATAATAGAAGATTGGAAAACTGTTGCCTGGTCTGATGTGTCTCGATTTCAACTGCGACATTCAGATGGTCGGGTCAGAATTTGGTGTAGACAACATAAAAACATGGATCCATCCTACCTTGGATCAACGGTTCAGGATGGTGGTGATGGTGTGGGGGATATTTTCCTTGGCACACTTTGGGCCCCTTAGTACCAACTGAGCATCATTTAAATGGGCGGCACAGTGGTAATGGGTGGCACAGTGGTGTAGCGATTAGAACTCTCACCTAGCAGTAAGGTTGGTTTGAATCCCAACCACGACACTACCTGCCTGGAGTTTGCATGTTCTCCCTGTGCCTGTGTGGGTTTCCTTCGGGTACTCCGGTTTCCTCCCACACTCCAAAGACATGCAGGTAGGTTAATTGGCTTCTGTCTAAAACAACTGGCACTAGTATATGAATGGGGATGGGGACCTTGGATTGTGGGCTCCTTGAGGGTAGGGACTGATGTGAGTGTGCAATATACAGGGATAGGGACAGTTGTAGACACTCACTCAGGTTGAACTGGATGGACTGGTGTCTTTATTCAACCTTACTAACTTTGTAACTATATGTAACTATGTAACTATGTAAATGACATGGCCTAACCTAGCATTGTTGCTCACCATGTCCATCCCTTTATGACAACAGTGTACCCATCTTCTGATGGCTCCTTCCAGCAGGATAATGCTCAAATCACCACTGGTTTCTTGAACATGACAATGAGGTCACTGTACTATAATGGCCTCCACGATCACCAGATAGAACAAAAGATTTGCATCATGGATGTTCAGCCGACAAATCTGCAGCAATTGTGTGATGCTATCATATCAATATGGATCAGAATCTCTGAGGAATGTATCCAGCACCTTGTTGAATCTATGCCACAAAGAATTAAGGCAGTTCTAAAGGCAAAATTAGGTCCAACTCTGCACTAGTAAAGTGTACCTAATAAAGTAACTATTGAGTGTATAAACTTTAAAATATTATTGTAATTTCAAAAGTACATTTCAGGTACTTCCTGTTACATTATGACAATTGTTCCCGTCTCCCAATTGTACTCCTGCATTATCATCCTTTCACACAGGCTTTTATTGGTCATGCCAACACACATTACCCAAATGTGGTCCACTATTGTCACTATCAGAAAACCCTCAGGATGCCCTGAAAAATGCTATCACTGGAATGCATATAGACTGGAAGTTGTTGGAAAAAAATCTGCAGGAACTCAGCAGTACTGAGATGCAACAAAGCATGAAATACACAAAAATTATTTTTAATAATGGCAATTTTTTTTATTTAACATGGTGCTATTGCAAACTAAGGTACCCATTCTCAAAAAACAGCAAAGAAAAATTCCCAGCTCAACTTACCAGTGAGCCTGGAACAAACAAAATTGTCTTATCTAATAGTTCACAATAAAAATAGGGGTTTAATTTGCACATATTTGCGTTGCCCTTCCATGTGCTCCTTGCTTTTAAGGCCAGTTATAGGTTGGAGCAGTTGCCATTTGTTGCACTCTTTAAACAGGACAATTTGGTTTGTTGCATGCTGGCTGGTAAGCTGAGCTGGGAAATTTTCTTTGTTGCAATTTGACATGTGTCACCCTTCCATGTGCTCCTTGCTGTAAAGGCCAGTCATAGGCTGGGGCAGATACCGTTTGTTTGCACTAAGGGACCCATTCTGTCTTAAAACTGAGCCTTATTTGAATGGGAAAAAGACACAGCAGGCTTTCATAAATGCAACAGAGAAGCCACGATAAATCACTTAAACATCTAAAACATCACTAGTTTGGAGTTGTGAAGTGAGGGTGTCAGGAAACACGTTTGCATACACGCAGGCGCGTAAGCCTAAGAACCCCTGCCCATAGCTGTGTAACAAGAGGGCACACACAAGCGCATTGGTTCCAGGTGGAATATTTAAACTGCACTAGTCCTCTGTGTTAGTGCCGTTTGGTCTATTATGCTGCGAAGCCTCTGTGCATCTGTTCCTGTGTTGATCCTCTGTTGCCAACCTCCTTTGTACCTGACTGTCTGAACACTGCCTGTACTGACCCCTGGCTTGCCTTTGGACTATTTTTCTGTCTGCTCTCTTGGATGATCTGCCTTGCTGTTACCTTCCCCGGCCTGGTCCCTGCCTACCCCGCTACCTGCTGTCTGTACATTGATCTGCCTGAACATCGTCTACCTGGACTGTCTGACCTTGCCTTGGCTCCAACATCTGCATCAGAGGACCAGTACCTGCCTCCAGCTCTGGTCCTTCCACCACTGGGCATCCAGCCAGTCATTCCTGCGGACCCTAACTCACATCAGCACCTGCTGGCAGAAGATTTTACAGGCACTTGTTCCACTGTAGGAGAGGCCTGCCTCTGCACTTCAGACTCCAGCACCGGGTAGGTTACAGAGGGGTTAAAGAGTATATCATACAGATATACACATCATAATGTGATGTGTGAAGGCGAGGGTAATTTTGACTTGGACAAGTCATGTATGCCCACGAATGTCCACCCACAAGTTACAGAGGACAAGAGTAAAACCCAGATGCAAATCTACAAAAGAAAGGTATTTCTCTAAAAATGTTTTTGCACTATCCATGCAGTAAGGTTAGAGGTGTTCTTGTGCATTTCCTTAACTTAGACTTTTATATTAGTGTACAGTGGAAAGGTACCCAATGGAGATACAGAACCAAAGAAAAAAAACAAGATGTATATGGAAAGAGGAGCGCCAGACAAATTGTTGAGAAACCAAGGGGTATATTTTTTTTTTAAACACCTAAAGGACAGCCCAACGCGTTTTGGGGATTTGAAAGGGCTCCCTTCTTCTGAGCTTAGATGTGTTGGTTGTAATAGGGTTGGTCTCATGTTAAAATTTATGAGAAGCAATAAATATTATAATCCAAGGCCTTTAAGCTAACTGCAGAAGCTAAATTATTATATCTTAAGGGAAAAAAATAAAATAAAAACTCTCAACAATTGGTCTGGCGCTCCTCTTTTCTGTACCGATTCTATAAAAAATAGTCTAGGCCACTTAAATATCTGCTTCTGCTATGTTTTTTCTTCAACAGTCCATGCAAAAACCACTTTGTTAAGGAAAAAGTGGTCTGTTCTATCTCATTTTCTCAGCCGTAAACTCTTTTGTTTTAATACTTTGTTGAAACGCTGAAGCATTCTTGTCAAGATATCCTTCCCTTGGCTTTTCATGTGTATACTATGCTGTCAAGAAATATCAGATAATCCCCATATAAAGAATGACCTTTAGTTAGTGCTGTAACAGCTTAAGCCTCACGTTGAATCTCATGAATTTTTGCGGATATAAAACGTCAGTCAGCTTTTCTAGTGCTGTCACTTCTCAGAAGAATAGCACAGAGTAAGCAGCATACATACTTTATGGTGAAGAGTTATTTTGGCATATGTAATAAATAATGCAGTTTTAGAATGGAAAAAATGAAAGAAATAAGGTGAGATTTCAACTCATTGAGGACTTAAGAAATATGACAGAGGTTCTAAAGTGTGATGGACAAAAATCAATTTGAAAGTCACTTAAAAAGACTTTAAAGTGACTTTTTTTAGAGCAGCTGGTGATTCCTCACCGGTCTAATTTTTACTTCTCCTGTTCTTAAAGAGAACTCAAAAGCAAATCATTTTAAGGAAACCTGCACTGAGAGAAGTACAGGGATTGCTGCCACTGGCTTCTGTCTGAAAATATTACCTGTCTGGGAGTCACACTGATCCAACTGCTTCAAAACTTTGGAGTTCTGATCCAAAACACATAAGTAGATTAGAAAGTCAAAGTGAAGTTTTGAACACCTGATCTGAATACTTATTTTAGGCTAGTGCTTTAAAGTATTGAAGCCATGAGATAAACACGATAGCCATTTTCACAAGGTGAGCTGAGTTGCCTAAAAAGTATTTACCAGTGCATGGTTTGCAAAAGCATTTAGCATGCAAATAAGGATGAGGAGTAATCGAGAGTCTTAATTTCTCAGAAATTTTGAAAACACAAAGATATTACACAGAAAATATTAAATGAATACTTAACTAAAGATGCTGTTTCTACCACGGAGTCCCATCTCTGTATATATAACATGGTATGCAGGGGATCACAGACGCATGCATAATTGCAAGCTCTGTTGATGAGATTAACCCAACATGTTCTAGCCAGGGTATATAGGTCTTGTATGTAGGAAATGGTCAAGCCCACCTTCAGAGCAAAATTACCTTCTAAGGAAAATGTCAAATTCTTGAAGGAGGGGGGCTGGATTGTTCATATAGGCAGTTCACATTCAAATAAGATGAGTCATGCAAGGTAACCAGAATAACAAGGGTATTAGAGGCTTTTTTTAGTTATTTGCGAGGCCAACCTTAATGAGGAATATGAAATATGCAGTATCCCTATCATGCAGGTAAGGGGCACATGTAGATAAAAGAAATTTGTGCAAAGTTGGATAATGCCTTTGCTATAGATGTAGACAATTTATGTACCTCCCAAAGCTTGGCCTAAAAAGTCCCAGAGATGGCATCGCCCCTCCCTGCTTTGTTGCTAGGAAGTTGCTCAGACACTCACAGCCATTACTGCTTGCCCCCACCATCACAGGCCTAAGCTCTTTCTCTAATTCAAACACACTCGCATGCACTATCTTTCCCCCATAGCAGTAGCCCAGACTTTTGGAGGTACATAAATGGTTTACACCTATAGCAAGGGAATTATTCAACTTTAGTCAAAGCTGAACAATTCGTTTTTTTCCACAGATGCCCTTATCTGCATAGGCAGTTTTCTGGTAAAGGTATACTAACGCCGTAAGAATTCATTGGGTTTTTAATAGCTCCTAAAAGATAACAAAGCTCCTTTTTAAATATCCTGAGCCTGTTGTGCCAAAAAGTTCCCCCTCAATAGCCTCAATATTTCCTTTTTTTTCCCAAAGGAAGAAAAAACGTCAAGACTGAGGAACATAAGACAAAGCAGTTCTACTGGAATCTCTTCCGTTTCTCTGAAAAATACCTGTAAAATGTGTGACTCACACAGTTCGTTTGTACCAGTTCTCTAATGGGTCATAGTACTGATTCCTGTATTTCTGACTCCCCAGTAGTGACCTCCTTTTCCCTCCCCATCCCACCCCCCACCGCTTACCCCTTTTTTTTCCTTTCTCTTCTTATTTTTTTGCCTTCTCTCTTATTCGCTCTACCCTCTTTCTGTAATGTATTAAAATAATCGTTGGATGGATGTGCAGGGATCCAGGCAGACTTGGATATATTTGACTTTTGTACATTTGTGCTTACTATGCTCTGAGGTTTTCTGAGCATAAATTCCTATCCTGCAGCCAATCTCAGAAATCCCAGAGGTCTTTCCATACCCATTAAACCAAGTCCTCTCACTTCTTTTTCAATGGCTTTTTGACACCTCTGCACACAGATTCCTGTTGATCAATGTGTTTTTTGTATGTACACTGTAATGACTTGGAATATATGTTAGACTCTTGTATGGAGTCAATATTTTTCTTGATATCTGCTGCAATCTTCTAAATAAAAAATGAAGAACAAAAAAGTCAAATAAAAAAGTTAAGGTAGCAGTCAACTACACAAAAAGTGCACAAAAATACAAATAACTAAACTAAACTACCCTTAACACTCACCTCCAAAAACACACCTTCTACATAAAAAAATTAGATTTTTGTTTCCAAAGTAGATTTCTTCTAACCAACTGAATTGAGAGTTTTCCCTTCGATTATATTTTTCGAATGTAGAACATTTGATACATTTCCATTTTCTCCAGTCATAACACTTTATTTCTCCAACTGAATGATACAGTAAAACCTTGGCTTGAGAGTAACTTGGTTTGAGAGAGTTTTGCAAGACAAACAACATTTTTAATACATTTTGACTTGATATACAAGCGATGTCTTGATATAAGAGTAGCGTCACATCACAACTGAGTATAAAAGAGAAGAGAGGTACCTCTAATTGCAGCAACATGGTTACATTTAATAAAGGTACAACATTTAGCAACTCACAGGGTTGATGATTAAAAGAAGCACATCTAAGTATGCAGGCACCTGGGGTAAAGCTGTCCACATAGACCATCCCTCTCACTGCCATCGACGTTGATCCTTATACACTGCACTCCACAAGCTCTTCAATCCTCACTTTCAGATTTCTCTACTGCAGGGTAGTCTTCCCGGTCACGATTGCAGACTGACAGCAGTGTGAGCCGGCCTTGCAAAAGTATTCACCCCCCCCCTTGACTTTTTACCTTTGTTACATTACAGCCTTTAGTTCAATGTTTTTTTAATCTGAATTATATGTGATGGATCAAAACACAATAGTCTAAGTTGTGAAGTAAATATAGAAAAATATATAAATAAAACAATTTTTCAGAAATAAAAAAAATGATAATTGGCATGTGCGTATGCATTCACCCCCCTTTGTAATGAAGCCCATAAAAATCTCTGGTGCAACCAATTACATTCAAAGTCACGTGATTAGTAAAATGATGTCCATCTGTGTGCAATCTAAGTGTCACATGATCTGTCATTACATATACACACCTTTTTGAAAGGCCCCAGAGGCTGCAACACCTAAGCAAGAGGCACCACTAACCAAACACTGCCACGAAGACTAGGGAACTCTCAAAACAAGTAAGGGACAATGTTGTTGAGAAGTGCAAGTCAGGGTTAGGCTATATAAAAAAAAATCCAAATCTTTGACAGTCCTTGGGAGCACCATCAAATCTATCATACCAAATGGAAAGAACATGGCACAACAGCAAACCTACCAAGAGACAGCCACACACCAAAACTCATGGACCGGGCAAGGAGGGCATTTATCAGAGAGGAAGCACAGACACCTAAGGTAACCCTGGAGGAGCTGCAGAGTTCCACAGCAGAGACTGGAGTATCTGTACATAGGACGACAATAAGAGTTGGGCTTTATGGCAGAGTGGCCAAAAGAACGCTATTACTTTCAGCATAAAACAAATTGTCACATTTTGAGTTTGCAAACATGGAATATGGGAGACTCACAAAATGTATGGAGGAAGGTGCTCTGGTCTGATGAGACTAAAATTGAACTTTTTGGCCATCAAAGAAAACGCTATGTCTGGTGCAAACCCAACACATCGCCTAAAGAACACCATCCCCTCAGTGAAAAATTGTGGTGGCAGCATCATGCTGTGGGGATGTTTTTCAGCAGTTGGGACTGGGAATCTGGTCAGAGTTGAGGGAAAGATGGATGGTGTTAAATACAGAGATATTCTTGAGCAAAACCTGTACCACTCTGTGTGTGATTTGAGGCTAGGACAGAGGTTCACCTTCCAGCAGGACAATGACCCCAAACACACTGCTAAAGCAACACTTGAGTGGTTTAAGGGGAAACATGTAAATGCATTGGAATGGCCTATTCAAAGCCCAGACCTCAATCCAATAGAAAATCTGTGGTCAGACTTAAAGATTGCTGTTCACAAGCGCAAACCATACAACTTGAAGCAAGCTGGAGCAGTTTTGCAAGGAGGAATGGGCAAAAATCCTAGTGGTAAGATGTGGCAAGCTCATAGAGACTTATTCAAAGAGACTTAGAGCTGTGATAGCCGCAAAAGGTGGCTCTACAAACTATTGACTTTAGGAGGGTGAATAGTTACGCACATTGACTTTTTCTGTTATTTTGTCCTATTTATTGTTTGTTTCACAATTAACAAAAAAAATCTTCAAAGTTGTGGACATGTTCTGTAAATTAAATGATGCAAATCCTCAAACAATCCATGTTAATTCCAGGTTGCAAGGCCACAAAATATGAAAAATGTCAAGGAGGGTGAATACTTTTGCAATGCTCTGTACAAGTGCTTTTCTAGAACAAATTATGCTCGCAAGAGTCGCAACATTTTACTGTATTAGGTTTTTGTAACTCAGTTCAGAACCTGGACAGCTCCATTATATTTTGCTGCCATGCACATTCTGTAGTGCTGATTTACTAGAACTACAGCTGATTCTAGTTTGGTATAAAATAGATATCTGGTGCTGTAAAATGTTTATTGCACTGCACTGGTGACAGCAACCTCTGTTTGCCTGTTAGTGAACAGTTTTATGAGTGGCTCATCTGTTCCCTTCTCGGTGCATGCTCTCATTTCATGCCAGCAATTTTAACTAGGCTCCGCTAGCTGCCAGCCCCTCTGTACTCGCGTCTTTTTATAGAATTTTTCAAACTCTGATATTATTTGTATATTTCCTGTCATGGAACAGAATGTATCCAAGTGATCATAAAAATCAGTTAAACAAATCCCTATTAAGGTGTCAAGTCAGTTCCACTCCATACATGATAAATTCAAATCATTACTTACTTTACATGTTTTATGGTCCAAAAAAATAAGAAAGAATATTAATATCAAAGTATATGTATGCACATTTGTTTTATTCTTTGATATATTACCATAGTAACATATTCTGCAGCAGTTTACAGACTGTATTGAATCAGGAGCTTACAGTCTTCTCCACAGCTCTGCATCAACTAAACCCTGACTCAATGACCAGAGATTTCCTTTGGCGGCTGCCTAGTACTAAAGATCATGGTCAACGTATTCTAGAGGGGTTATCTCAATGGACACATCACTCCATAAAGGCTTACATAAGAGAAATTAATGATTTATTTGATTGGATAATCAATATTTCTTGACTTGTTAAAGGTGAACTCTGGACACAAGAGCTTTAATTGAAATATATTCCCCAATAGCCACCGAGGATATAGATTTACTTTATGTGCACCAAATACCTTTGCCAACCCAGATATTTATCAATACAATATACAATCCAATATTGTTTGAGCAGGTGTGGCCCTACTACATTAAAATATAAAAAAATATATTATACCAACCTTGTGCATACTGTGGCTCAATGCAATCCCACATAAATATTAATCAAAAAATATATAAATCAAAAAATAAAGTGAATTGTGCCAAGTGAATCAATTCATAAATGTAAACTATCAATTCATAATATATAGTGCTCTGTGCCTTATAAACAAATTCATTTCCTACTACAATTGGACTTGTGACCCACTACGTCCATTTGCATTGCATAGGCCGGAAGTGAGGAAGTGGAAGTGATGACAACAAGCCCCACCCAACACATTTCGTCACTGTGACGTCATCAGGAGTGACCACTCCTATGGAATGCAGATGGATGTAGTGGGTCGGAAGTTATACTACATGTTTGGCTTGTGTAATGTGAACATTCATTTTGTGTGAGTAGTTTTATATATGCTTTATATATAAATAAAACAATATCACACTATGGAAAGCTGCCTGGTTTTGATCTTCCCTCACATGCATGCTCACATGTACTCCTGCGGGACATCCATCTAAAAACAAGGACAGTAGGAGAGCTGCCTAATATAAAGCGCTTATGTTATTATTATCTGTGTGGTGAGTGTGGTGACAAAAGAGGGGAGCACAGAGTGAATTCACATAAATCACTGGATGTATAATGTGAGCACTGGGGGCGGGGGGAAGAAATCAATGATTTAAAAAAAAAATCTGATCTTTTTTTATTTAAATCAGAATTTTCTGATTCAAATTTATTTTAATAAAATGTTTTTGGAGTAAAAATCTATCCAAAGATAGTTTTCTATTTAAGGTACATTAATAATTGAGTTTATTCAGCATGAAATGTAGCTTATTTTTGTGTAAATTGTGCAATATGTAAATTCTGCAATATGTACATTTTTTGGTAAACTCATTTAATGAATCAAAGCTCTGCACGTTGAGATAACACACAATGCATTGATGCATTCACACAATTTCACAGTAACTATGAGATAAAACAAAGTAAGGAATATTCCTTGATCCCATTGTTTTGCAAATCTATGTACACTACAAACTATATGATTTAATCAGTTCCGATATTGCTGTTTTACTAACCTGACAGCTTATTATTCAAAATAGGAAACCGTTTTGTTTGCAAATATTAAAGATTCTAACTACCAGCAAGAATAAGTCCTTACATTTAAAGAGCACCTGTGATTTCAGATTCATCATGGCAGCACCTGTTAGAGGGCAACTTACTCACTCTTCTGCCACCACGTTCCTCACCTTGTTGTGTCACTGCCGCATCACCAGCCCTCCCATTAAGGTGAATGAGACTGTGTGAGTCAACATCGGGTCAGAGGAGGACAGATGCTCTTTAAAAATTATGATTTAAATCAAGCATTTTTACTAGCGATTTAAATCGTGATTTAAATCAAATCCACCCTGTTGAGCACTGATCACTTTAAAGAGGACTTTTTACACTTATGAACTTTATTTCACTGGATAGTCCAACTGAATGCATTGTTTATTAGGAATTTAATTTGTTTATAGGGCCCTTTTTATTATGAATTGATTGTTTACAATTATGAATTGATTCACTTGGCATGATGCACTTTATTTTTTGATTGATGTTTATGTGGGATTGCATTGAGCTTCAGTAAGCACAATGTTAGTATAATATATGTTTTGATATTTTAATGTAGTAGCATCACACTTGTTCAAACTGTATTTGTGAATATCTCCACACAGGGGTAATCAATGTGCAGGCATCTAGGCAATTGGGAGTACCAAAGCTTGGAGATCACATTTTAATATATACAGTGCTATAAACCAAATAAAGACCAAGTATATAATACCCATGTATATTTATGTAAAACTATGCTAGTGATATATAACCAAAAAACAAAACAAAGCATAGACCTTATACTTTTAAAGTGACCTGTGCCAGCACAACACAATGTGAAGTTATAACACACTTTTGTGAATTATATAGTCTGGTACACATATAACACACATCTTTGGTGAATAATATAATCCACCACAGTTGTGTTTAATAACCAAAAAAATTTAATCTGTGCACAATGACAGTTTCTCAAAAAGGAGACTCTCCATGTACTCTGTATTTCCCACTGTGCCTAAACCCTCCCAATGTGTTTTGTAATCTGGACATCGTCGGGAATGATATTGCCTTCCAATCGAGATATTACCTTGTGAAATAGTAGTGACATAATCACTTTGCTAAGTATAGCCTGTGCAGAGAGCAGAGCTGTTGGAAGGGCCCAGAAGGCCCCAAACACTACAGGCGACCTGCAGAACACTACAGGAGGGGGTGGAGACAAGACCAGAAATCCTGCACAAGGAAAGAGAGCATCAGTGATCTTTATTACACAGAGGTAAAGTTTCATCCTGGATTACTGCAGAGATCTGGAAGAAATACACAAAACACACCAAGATTCAAATAAGAATACATATGACTCTTCTATTTAGACAATAATTACCTATCCATGGAATTCAACTTTAAATAAATGTATATATATCCAAATACTGAAGAAGACCTACTTGTATGATGAACAATTTTATTAATTCCAAAATGGGCGATTGAACACCCATGTGGCTATCCACACTGTTTCTAGTGAGGCTCTTAACCCGTCTAAAAGGGTTTATCCCTTGTGATAGATTGAAACAATTTTTTTCCTCCTTTTTGGCACAGACGTTCCCCATAAAATCTGTTGATGGGTCCAGGGGATCATTTGAAACCAAGACCATTTTGAAGGGTGGCAAATATCAAATAACAAGGTTCTACAAAAGCTCCAGAAGAGCCACATTTGTGGTGAAACATGTAGAGGCAAACACACTTTTGTACCTTGACCACTGGGTCGTTATGGCCAAAATTTTACTAATCATTTTATAAAATCTATGTAATAAAATTCTATATTTTTTTGTAAATTTTGTTTTTGAGTGATCTTTCTGTACCTTAAACCTCAAATTTTTTGCTTTTTAGGTATATATTGTTTTGTTTTATTTTATGAATTCATTCTTTTATGTATATTTATATTGTTCTTTATTATAGATATTATTAAGTGTTCTTATTTCATTATGATTTATATGTTTAAAGAAATGGAATTCAATCCATTTGATTTGGTAAATAAAGAGGCATTATTTTTTCTATGTTTTTATTTCTACTGCTGGCACGTATTATTGAGCTGAACCTGTTGTTACCCCTTCTAAGGTTTGTTTTTCATATTTTCCTATGGAAAATGCACTGATGACCAGTGAGTGTCATTGGCATTGGCTGTCTACTGGATTCTTAATAACACGAGAAAAACACAAAACCCTAATAATAACATTATCAGTCACCCAGACAGGAAGTGGAAGCAAATCTTCCAGACAAAAGACAGCAAAAAAAAAGCAGGTTTGATGTACCTACTATTACCGTTTCAGTACAGTGAACACTACTTTAAATAATTAAGGTAGTAACAAGTAGATGCTCACGTTTATTTCATTGCTCCCTATGGCTTACTGTCAATGTTTAATTAGAGGCATTAGTCAGAGCTTTCAAAATATGCAAATAAAAATAGAAGAATAAAGTTCAGATCATCAGCGATAGAGGAAAGAGATATAAACTTGGCAGCAGAACTACTGACCCATAGCTTGCAGTCTGCAACCTTTGAATAACACTCAAATCCCTTACCAAACTTACCGCAAGGTTAGAGTTATCTCCTCTGCCTCCTGTGCAGGCTTCTATCTGTGTAGCTACATTCTGGAAAGCCCACGTTGCTTTATGAAGCCCATTAAGGACCTGGAAGAGTTTAAAGACAAGTTCAACTAACCACTAACTGTGTCTAAACTGGTCAAATAACATTACCCTGGTATAACGTTCTAAAGAATAGCAATACGGTTATTGCTAAATCCCAGGTTCATTTATGGGCAAAAGGAACCCCCCCCCTTTAATCTCTTCCACCCATCTCGATTGTAACCAATTACATTTCAAAAGAAAAAAAAACCTAAGGGCTCTTTTACACTTAATTCGGCTTCAACACACATTAACGGCTAGTTTACACTTGCTTCAAAACAAGGCTTCAGACAGGCTTTGTTAAAGCTCTCTGAGCACTCGTCAAAGCTCCTTTCACTACATAAAATTATTAGCTTACAGTCCTGTTTATACCTGCTTTTGCTTTGCTTTGCTTCAGCTTTGCTTCAAAAATTGTACCCCATGTAGCTTCAATGGTGCATCAAAGTGTCTTCAAATTCTCCATAGAAGTCTATGGCTAAGCTCGCTTGAAGCCCCACTGAGGCCCCATTGAAGCCTCATCTAAGCCCTATGAAACCTCACCGAAGCCCCACCAAAGCCCCATCAAAACCTCATCGAAACCCTATGAAGCCTCACCGAAGCCCCACCAAAGCCCCACTAAAGCCCCATCAAAGCCTCATCGAAGCCCTACAAAGCCTCATCGAAGCCCCATCAAAGCCTCATCGAAGCCCTACAAAGCCTCACCAAAGCCCCACCAAGCCGCATCAAAGCCTCATCAAAGCCCTACAAAGCCTCACCGAAGCCCCATCAAAGCCTCATCGAAGCCCTACAAAGCCTCACCGAAGCCCTACCGAAGCCCCACCGAAGCCCCACCAAAGCCCCATCAAAGCCTCATCGAAGCCCTATGAAGCCTCACTGAAGCCCCACCAAAGCCCCATCAAAGCCTCACCGAAGCCCCACCAAAGCCCCATCAATGCCTCATTGAAGCACTAAGCAAAAGCAAGGTGTAAACGGGACTGTAAGCTAAACATTTTATTTAGTGACAGGGACTTTGACTGGCATTCAGTGAGCTTTAACAAAGCATGTCCGAAGCCATGTTTTGAAGCAAGTGTAAACTAGCCCCATACCTCCCAACTTTTTGAGATGGGAATGAGGGACACCTATTAACAAAAGTATGCAGGCATAGGACACACACCTTGCCATGCCCCCTTAAAGGAGAATTGTACAAAAAAACAAGTTTGTCTGAACTCGCAACACACCCATGTACCATTGTGTATGTATATTCATTAGAATATATACATATCATTATATATATATATATATTTTTAATTTTTCACTTACACTTATGTTTTTTCACTTTTCACATTTTTTCACCTTCTACATTTTTCTCACATGTGTTTTTCAATTTTTTTTACATATACATTTTTTCTAGAACACCATATTCGCAATCCCCCCCACACATGTGGAATGTGTTGTGGCAGTCAGGCATGCCATGTGGATGGTTTCCTGGCTGGGGTGGGGTCCCTTGCCTCAGCTGCTCAACAGACAACCATTTGGGGTCCCATCTTCCTCGCTGCCAGCCAAGTACAGTGTTATAGCCAATCTGTGAGTATAGATCTCTTTCTCGCCATGAGGTCTTTCCTCCCCTTAAAGAGGTAGGACATATTAATTAATACTGCATATCCCTTTGTATTTACAGTTTACTTCTGCACCCAACTTCTGATGAATGGCAGATAGCCATGAGACGTGTTGAGTTTCTGTGGGGCACTCAGTCAAACCTGGCTTACTATCTAATCATTGACCCATATATTTCTTTTATATATTTAAAATTCATTGAGTAGTATGTAACCACTTATGTGTATGTGCATCTATCTTACAGTAGCTCTTTTGAATATGGGTTGCCAATGCCTGTTAATAAGAAATATCTTGTCTTATATTCTACTTTTACTTACTATCTCTTATGTGCTGCCAAGTTGACATATACTGTATTTATTACGTTTATGTCATGTGTATGGTCAGATATATGAAAATACTTTTTTTATCTGTTTTAATATATTGTTATACAAACAAATAATGTTTACCAACCACTCTACCTCCACAAGTCAATTGCCTCATTTAAAGTCCCACATACCCCCTTTTTGGTTACGTACTCGTACTCGGGATGGAGGTACATATAATATGCCTCATTTAAAGTCCCAAACTCCCCCCCTTTTGATTTATACTATTCCTTTATATTGCCTTTTGGAATTTTCAAATGCAGCAATTTAGAAATCAGATGAGAGGTTTAGCACTGGAAAACACTTTTTGATAGATAAAAAGTACATTTTATATACAACTATATAGATCAGACCAAAATAAGGGACAAATGAGGAGGAATGAGGGACAGAGGGATATTGCTCCAAATCAGGGACAGTCCCTCCAAATCAGGGACAGTTGGGAACTATGTAGCCCTAACTCTGTTTTTTTACCTCACATGAGTCTGTTGCCACATGACCCTTTGCAATGCCTCTTTGATAGCAGAAAACAGTACAAACGAGGTCCACAGTATGGTATCAGAATTAGTGGATAGGTTATAATATATAAATATACAAAATTATAGTCTCCCCCCCAGATTGACAATGCTGCTGTCTGCTGTGCCCCCTGTGCTCCTTCATCCAGAGTGGGGGCACTCTAATACAGGAAGAGTGTTACTGCCAGATCACCAGGAGAAAACAGAGGGGAAAAAAAAAACAAAAAAAACAATGTTGCCACCACATCCAATGATGGTTAAGCTGCAATATACAGTATTACATTTTTGGTTTTGGGTTTAATACTGCTTTAACCACTTGCCGACCGTCTCACACCGATATACGTTGGCAAAGTGCCACGTTCCTGCCAAAGAACGTATGGATAGGCCTTCCCCTTTAAGAGCCGCTAGAGGAGCATGCACCCGCTGAACGGCAGGGGACCTAATGCACGTGGTCGGCAGGCGCGATCGCTGTTGGCCACCTGACCCACGGGTACAAGAGCCAGAACAGGAATTGGTGTGTTTAAAGGGATCTGTGTGTTTACAAATCCCTGTTCTGTCAGGGGAGAGAGATCATTTGTCCCTAGTAAATAGGAAGAGCGATCTGTCTCCTCCTCCAGTCAGTCCTATCCCCGCACAGTAAGAAACACTCACGAGGGAACACATTTAATCCCTTGAGCGCCCCCTAGTGTTAACCCTTTCCCTATGAGTGACATTTACACAGTAATCAGTGCATTTTTATAGCACTGATCACTTTATAAATGTCAATGGTCCCAAAAATGTGTCAAAAGTGTCCGATCAATGTCGCAGTACCGCTAAAATCGCAGATCACCACCATTACTAGTAAAGAAATAAATTAATAAAAATGCTATAAAAATGTCATAAATCTTTCCCATAGTTTGTAGGCACTATAACTTTTGCGCAAACTAATCAATACACGCTTATTTCACCAAAAATATGTAGAAGAATATATATTGGCCTAAACTGATGAAGAAATTAGTTTTTTTTAAAACATTTTTTGGGGATATTTATTACAGGAAATATAAAATGCAGCGCTTTTGGAACCTCGGCCCCCCAGGATCACCTATGGGATTGGACGTTCAACTAGTGAGTCGAAAATACTGATATGCTAATAAACACTGAGAGTAATATGTGCATAAATACTGACAAGAAGACTCATGTGTGTGTGACATAAACGCATGAGAAAATCACATGTGCAAGTGATATACAAATTAAAAATAAAAATGATAATAAATCTATGGTAAACAAAGAGCACATCTAAGAGCTCCTCTGTGTGGTGCTGTATAGTCTATTCAGAAAAAATATTTTTGAAAGATGTGTCTTCTGGTGTTGGCAAATATGTGGAAGCGGACTTCTCCATGCAGAAACCATGCAGTAACCACAGGTGTGTATATGGGACAACAGAGGGAATGGATACTCTTACCCTAAAGTGTGGACAAGCACGCCGTACGGCGGTGGGTCAAACAGGCATCAAACAGTCGTCTCCAGCGGACTCTTCAACTGGGACCTCTGTGGTACAATGGTGTGTACATGCGTCCACATCTTGGATGGATGATGGATATCTCACCCTGGGGACAACTGCTGGCAGGTATCCTCAAACTGGATTAGGCTAACAAGAGTTTGTTGTCCTCACACCGATCCAATCAGCAGCATAAATCATGAAAAAAAATGGAAAGAAAAGGGCCTCCACATGCAGATGAATCCCAGGTAAAAAAATTTATCTAATCGACAAATAAGCAAAAAACTAAAAATAAAAATGTACAAACCATCAATCACGATGCGTAAATGAAGTGATCACAAAATATAAAAAGAACAGCGTGGTATAAAAAGCTCACCAGGCTATAAACCCGACATGTTTCGATCGAGAGTTCTTCTACTGGGGCATAAGGCCTCCTAGTGAATACCACGCTAATATAAGGAGTAGTATGCCTCAAATGTTAACCACTTAAAACATATCAGCTGGTGCTCACTGACACTGAGAGCTCCAATGTCCAATTGTAAGTCCTCAGTGAGCATCAGCACCTCCTCACCATGTCACATGTTGGTCCATTCAGAACATTGCAGCCAATTGGGGGCTGTTCGTCACGCTATAGTCAAACGAGGCCGTTCGGAACATTGCAGCCAATTGGGGTCCATTCGGAACACTGCAATCAATCAAAGTCCTTTCGAGATATTGTGGCCAGAAGGGAGCCCAGAGAGCCGCTGTCACGTGGTCATGTCCAAACGCTGCCACCACATGACGTCATTGCACACCCCAACGGCTGGTGTTTGCGCTCCAAGCCTCAGGCTGCCTCCTAAACCAGGAAGCAACCTGCAGAATGGCTGGGCAGCGGCGGCGTACTGACCAATCGTCGGGCACATACCAAATGTTACACATCACATGACGATAAAGTCACCAATGGCCATGTCTAATTTAAGAAATCAAACAATTCCAGCTAGTATGAGTTTCGCAAAAAGAATAGGAACCCACATAACATAGTGAGGAAGTTAACCACAACAAATGCTAGTGGTAAACAATCTGTACAAAGAATGCATATAAAATAAACACTAGCATAAACATCTTATAAAAAATGCATAAAAAGCACATATAAAAACGAAAACATCAAACATCTGAAAAATGCAATTGTAATGCGAGGACCGATGAAATTATAATGCAAAGTCTTATAAAAGATGCATAAAAGACTTGTATAAAAATAAATACTGGGACATAGACACAATTATAATCTTTTTGGCTCTATACACCACCACAATGGATTTGAAATTAAACAAACATTTGCTTTAACTGCAGACTTTCAGCTTTAATTTGAGGGTATTAACATCCAAATCAGGTGAATGGTGTAGGAATTCCAACAGTTTGTATATGTGCCTCTCACTTTTTAGGGGTCCAAAAGTAATGGGAGAGAATTATCCATCAAACTTTCACTTTTTAATACTTGGTTGCAAATCCTTTGCAGTCAATTACAGCCTAAAGTCTGGAACGGACATACGTCACCAGATGCTGGGTTTCATCCCTGGTGATGCTCTGCCAGGCCTCTACTGCAACTGTCTTCAGTTCCTGCTTCTTCTTGGGGCATTTTCCCTTCAGTTTTGTCTTCAGCAAGTGAAATGCATGCTCAGACGGATTCAGGTCAGGTGATTGACTTGGCCATTGCATAACATTCCACTTCTTTCCTTTAAAAAACTCTTTGGTTGCTTTCACAGTATCCTTAGGGTCATTGTCCATCTGCACTGTGAAGCGCCGGCCAATGAGTTCTGAAGCATTTTGCTGAATATGAGCATATCATCAATAAATACAATACCAGTTACGAACCAGTTCCATTGGCAGCCATACATGCCCACGCCATGACACTACCACCATCATGCTTCATTGATGATGTGGTATGCTTTGGATCATGAGCAGTTCCTTTCCTTCTCCTACTCTTCTCATCCCATGACTCTGGTACAAGTTGATCTTGGTCTCATCTGTCCATAGGATGTTTTCCAGACTGTGAAGGCTTTTTTAGATGTTGTTTGGCAAACTCTAATCTGGCCTTCCTGTTTTTGAGGCTCATCGATGGTTTACATGTTGTGGTGAACCCTCTGTATTCACTCTGGTGAAGTCTTGATTGTTGACTTTGACACACATACACCAACCTCCTGGAGAGTGTTCTTGATCTGGCCAACTGTTTTGAAGGGTGTTTTCTTCACCAGGGAAAGAATTCCTTAGTCATCCACAACAGTTGTTTTCCATGGTCTTCCGGATCTTTTGGTGTTGCTGAGCTCACCGGTGCATTATTTCTTTTTAAGGATGTTCCAAACAGTTGATCTGGCCACACCTAATGTTTTTGCTATCTCTCTGATGGGTTTGTTTTGTTTTTTCAGTCTAATGATGGTTTGCTTCACTGATAGTGACAGCTCTTTGGATTTCATATTGAGAGTTGACAGCAACACATTCCAAATGCAAATAGCACACTTGAAATGAACTCTGGACCTTTTATCTGCACACATCTGGTCATGGAACAGCTGAGCAGCCAATTGTCCCATTACTTTTGGTCCCTTAAAAAGTGGAAGACACATATACAAACTGTTGTAATTCCTACACCGTTCACCTGATTTGGATGTAAATACCCTCAAATTAAAGCTGAAAGTCTGCAGTTAAAGCACATCTTGTTTGTTTCATTTCAAATTCATTGTGGTGGTGTATAGAGCCAAAAAGATGAGAATTTTGTCGATGTCCCAATATTTATGGACCTGACTGTAAATGAGTGATTGAGTAGGTGAAAGTAGTATAATGTGTGTAAAGGAAACGGGAAAAACTGATAACCAAATGTGGTAATATTGAATGTTGTACTAGCGGGGGATTCGACTTGAAAATCATGCAAAATCCAGAGAGGAAACAAAAAGATGTGCAGTCTGTGTGATAGAGAGGAAATCAGAAATAGTTACCTGGTGACATCGTACAGAGACACAATCTGAAATATGAAAAGAGCTTGTGTGAAGAAAGAAGCCAGGATGTGAACAAGACTCCTAGTGGGGGTATAAGTAGCACCCAACACTGCAAGGGCTCCTCCCATATATAATCATGGATAGGAAGCCAGCATCCATTGTTGCCTGGAAAAGTAAAGGGAGTGGTGAGTTCAAAGAGGTAGAAACCACACCACAAAGAGGGAAAGAATAGAAAGATTAAAAAAATCGCATGAGGATCATGCAATTTTACACAAAAGGGAGAAAGGTGAGGAAAAGCAGGGACAAGTGTAGCCATAAATGAACATGTAAAAAGGAAAATTGTGTATGGCAAATTGGAGAGCAGCACTTACCAAAGGATCCCCACGAAATTGCACAGGAAAAGGTCCAAGACCACGGTGCATGAAAGTGTATAGTGTGCTCATGAAAGAACTAACTCTTGGCTCCCTAAGTGCTCTTGGCTCCCTAAGCATGCCCCAGCCTTAGCTCCCACGGTGGACCCTTTTATACAGTCCTTGTCCTTTGTTTTCCATGCACAGTTGATGTGAGTATTTCCAGCGTTGTCAGTTTGGTCCCTTATACCTACTACTTTTCCCAATCTTTTGGTATACTTATTAGACTCACCTACTTATATACATTTGTATTTTTATAGAATGATGCTGCATCAGCAACTGAAGAGTCAACACTGTCCCACGAAACATGCCAGGCTTACACAGATGCACCATATCCTACAGATGGTCTACCATACTTTTAATGCAATATATTTTAGACCCAACATGTTATATAGTCCTATAGGGAATTCTGTCATGGAAATTATTCTATGTGTTGTGCTATTTATGTCACAATCATGTTTTATTAAAAAGTGTAATTATGCATGTACTTACTGTCATAGACTTGGATAATTACTATTGTAGAAGGAACAAATAAATTCTGCACAGTGTGGCGCTGAAGCTCATTTTCTGGGGTCCCCCGGCGGCACTCTTGGCTCCTCCTCGCATCGGTTAACCCCCTGGGACAAGAGCTTTCCCTGGAGATTACCTTATGGATGAGCTCCTGAGTCCAGCATTTGTATGCATAGACACAGAATGCTGGACTCGGCCCAGGCCCCTGGGAGCCAATGGCTGCACTGCTATCAATCTATCCAATCAAGATCCGAGAACCCCGTGCAGTGAGGTAGAGAGATAGAGCATATCTCCACCGAGGGAATGAGCGAGCTCAGGTGAGTAAAACAGGGTGGGGGGACCAGGGGGGCGGTCAGTGTCAGAAGTTTTTTCACCTTAATGCATAGGATGCATCAAGATGAAAAAACACGAGCCTTTGCAACCCCTTTAATGCATTCTATGCGTTAAAGTAAAAAAAATTCTGGATGCAGCGCTCCCCAGTCCCCCTTTATTCTTACCTGAGCCCCATCTCGATCCAGCGATGTGCATGTAAGCATATGGCTCTCCCGGGTCTCTCTCTTCTCATTGGCTCACACAGCAGCGGGAGCCATTGACTTTTGCTGCTATCAATCATAGCCACTGAGCCACTGAGGAGAGAATGATGGCAGGCTGAGCTGCAAACTGTGTGTGAACGGACAATGGGGGTTATTTATGAAAGGCAAATCCACTTTGCACTGCAAGTGCACTTGAAAATGCACTGAAAGCGCACTTGGAAGTGCAGTTGCTCTAAATCTAAGGGGTAGATCTGAAATTAGTTCTGCTCTCTTGATTTTATCATTCAATCATGTGCAAGCTAAAATTTTGTTTTTTATTTCCCTTGCATTTCCCCCTCGGATCTACAGTGACTTTACTTCCAAGTGCACTTTAAGTGCACTTTCAAATGCACTTGCAGTGCAAAGTGGATTTTCCTTTCGTAAATAACCCCCTATGTGTCTATGCTCAGGAGCATAGCTTGGGAGCGAGCTTGCTCAAGTGCCTCCCTGGCAAGAGTCTTGCTATTGAGGGCATTTGACAGGAGGGAAGAGCCAGGACTGATGGCAGGGGACCCAAAAAGATGAGAATCAGGGCTGCTCTGTGCAAAGCCACAGAACGGTTAAGTATAACATGTTTGTTATTTTAGAAAATATTACCACCTTTAGAACTACTTTAGAACCCAAAACAAAATTGTAATATCCCAGATAGCAAGCATTTAGGCTGGAAGTTTGAAAATGACTTGCTAAGCTATTTCCAGGCTTCACAAGTTTGTTGCACAATTGCGTCAAGTCCGCATTGCATGATTCCAGATCAACTTTCTTTGCAA
This sequence comes from Lithobates pipiens, assembly GCF_037356315.1. Taxonomy (NCBI): domain Eukaryota; kingdom Metazoa; phylum Chordata; class Amphibia; order Anura; family Ranidae; genus Lithobates; species Lithobates pipiens. The sequence continues at coordinate 63,498,940 of NW_027507784.1, forward strand.
ACATTCTGCAAGTCTGCTGCAAATTCTGGTTCAGTTATGTTGTACAATATTCATCCCACCACAGGGGGCACTGTGGCTGAATTTCTATGCTGTAGACTTGCAGAGCTCTTGCTGTAGACTCACCACTGCAACTTTGCTCTTGCTAGAGACTTCCCATGCAAATTTGCTACAAATTGGAAAAGTGACAATTAGAACTTGTGCTTCAAGTGCTCTGCAAGTGTACAACTTGGCAGTAAAAACTATGCAGCAAGTTAACAGACTTACAATTCAACACTGCCACAAATGTGTGGCAAGTTATCCTTGCTATCTGGGATATTGGTGCTTACCAATTATTAGATGTGGTGGCTGCAGTAGTTTTCTTTTTTTAGGCTTTTTTTTTCCTCTGAGGGAGCTCGCATGAAAGTGAGAAGTACTTGTGGGAAGAAGCCGAGACAGCCGCCGAGGACCCCAGAAGACCAGATTCGGGGCCACTCTGTGCAAAAAGAGCTGCACAGTGGAGGTAAGTATAACATGTTTGTTATTTTAAAAAAAAAATAATAATAACTTTACAACCCCTTTAAATATGCTAACCAATTTAAGTCAAACTCCAGCAAACATTATAATCATTTTTTTTCCCTTTTTGGATAAAGGTTTTATCTGGCAGTAATAGAAAAGCATTAAAAGCCACAAACCAAAATGGAAATATATTTTAATAACATATTCTTTTGCTTGGCACTTTTTCCGTTTAAAATAAACTGTCATGCTTTAATATCCTCAAAGTTTTAATGTGTTAAATAAAGTTTTTCTCTCTTTTTTTATTTTGTATTTATTTTCTTTAGTAAAACTAATTTTAAAATGTTTTCTTTCTGGAGAAACAAACTCCCTTCTGTAAGATAAAAAGTTTTGGAAGTGAGGACAAGTTAAAGAAGTGCAGGGCTGGACACAGCGTTATAAATCAGCCTCCACAGTCTCCTCTCCAGTCTAATGATGTTACAAGTCAGACAACTGTGATATATAGAGGCTGCAGTCCCAAAGCTGCGTCTCACCTTACATGTTCCAAAGAGCTAAATAGATTAGATTCCTCCCAAAGAGACTGGAAATAGGATTACGTCTCCTTGAACTTGAGACACGAACCTTCATTCTGGACAATGAAAGCTTGCTATAATCCGTGCAATATGATTTAATGACTTACAAGGGGACCGTAAAGGTTTAGAGGACCAGTTGTTGCTCCATCTTTTCATTGAATGACCTCCAAACAAAGAGATGCCACTGAACATAATTTGTTTCTTATAGAACTGCTGACATAAAGCTATACCGAGCTCAGAATATTATTACATCTTGCAGAATCCTAAATATATAGGCTCTGACACATTGGCCATATCATACGGATAGTCACCTCTGGCCTTCTAGCTCCAATGATAAGTACACTTTTATTACACCTACATCCTGGCGATTGCAACACATTTTCTGATACAACATTTTAAATTTTTCTTTCATGCCATGGAGAGTTCCACCAGACATAATTTTCATGTGTTTATTTCAAAGCCCAACTCCTGCAAAATGTAAAATTACTCCTTTTGCATGGGACTGCATCCACACTGCAAGGGTTGGTAGCTTATATTATCTAGCAGAGAGGAAAAACTGTTTTACTTACCTGAACCTCCGCTCCCCTAGCAGATGATGCTTCCCTATGCTCCAGTGATGGACTGTCCCTCAGCACCATTATGTCCAATGCAGGGCTACGGACCCTCCTTTAGTTTTGATGATGTCAGCATCCTAGACATCATAAGCAAAATGTAGAAGAGGCTGCAGGGACCAGTCTAGCTGCATGGAGGAGCAGGGGATCAGTTGGCTAAATTCTCATTTTTTGTTCCCCTAGAGCTAAATAAGCACTTAACGAGTGGGCATGGCCCTACTGCAAGGGATCATTTTTTAGTTGTGCAGTTGAACTTTAAAGAAAATAATAGGGAAACATAAAAAATTGAAAGTGAACCTTTGCTTAAAAAAATAAAACTTTCCAGCATTGCAATCCTCTTCCCATCCCTGCGGTGTAAGGCTTGGTTCTGAGTGCTGGCACATTCCAGCACATTTCATGTAGGGCAGCCTATTAATTTCAATGGGTCGCCCTACATATGAGAAACACAAAAAATAAGTCCCTGACTCTACAAAAAATGTTCCACGTCAAACTGAAACTGTAAGAAAACCTATGAAAAATGAACCTAGCCTAAAATCGGTGACAGATTTTGACATTTTGACAGAAAGGGTTTGGTAATTTTCTCTCCATTTTAACCCAGGTGAAAATTGTATATCTTGGACCTGGTGTGTGTCATCAGGGGGCCGGCTGCCTAATCCAGAAGAGAAAAAATGGGGTTCCCTTGCGCTATCAAAGTGAAAAATATGTAAATGTGGTATGTCGGTTAGATTGCTGCTAGACCTAAAGTGTATACCATGCACCTGAACAAAAATAAATAAAAAAGGTAATCAGCAGAAACTATATACCATATATTACTATAAAGATGGAATATCCTTGTTTGATATGTATTCTACCTCATAGATAAAGTGCAATAAATCAATAATTATACCAATTGCATTAGGATTCACCATTAGTATTTGTATAATTATTGATTTATTGCACTTTATCCATGAGGTAGAATACATATCAAACAAGGATATTCCATCTTTGTAGTAATATATGGTATATAGTTTGCGCTGATCACCTTTTTTATTTACTAATTCAAAAGAGACTGTTGGCTCCCCATGATGTCAGAAAGGAAAATGGTGGATCTGCTGTGGCTATGGTTTGATAATGGGGCAGTCCTTTTGCCCTGAAACATGTAGCCATGCCCCTTCCACTTCCTGTCACTATCACCTAGCAAAAAGAGGTTCTGATTGGAGCCGCAGCCATCTTGCTACCCCCAGAAACTACTGCTGCCTATATTCCTGCCTGAAGCCTGACAGCTGTACTTCCACCAAGAAGTCTGCTTCAGCTAGACACTTGCCTGCCAAGCTCTACAGCCTCACGGTGATCCTTTTGAGGTCTATAAAGGTTTCTGAAAAGCCTTGATCCACTTTTAACTAGTGAGTGTATTTTTATTAAAAAAACAAAAACAAAAAAAAACTTACATTTAATGATTTAATAATAAGTGCAGAGCTGCGATAATTTGTGGCTTTTATTTGTGCCTAGGGTTCAGCTTTAAGGCTGTTTTCCAAAACGTAAGTGAACCTGGAACTTAAGAATTTTAAACATTTTAAAAGGTGACTTCATTGTCCGTAGCAGATTTTTATTCAACAGATTAAGGAACTGGAAAGAATGCAGCAAACTGTGAAATGACCCTGGGTCAGCTCCGTTCCGAATGCAGACAAATTGTTCCTTTTTGAAATCTATTCATTTTGATGTTCTCCCCAGAAGGCATATCGATGACCTGAGTTCAGGCAGCTGACACAATTAAAAAAATTGAAGAATCGTCAAAGAGATACACGATCGTGGCTAGCAAATGGTCCAGAGATTCGCCCACCAGCTTTTGGACGAAGATGTCATGAACGGTAATTGGAAATGTTTGCCACAAAGTTTCCTCCTCCGAATTGTTATTCTTGAAACATTTCAATATAATTAGTTTTTCTGGAATGGTCATGGCTTTCAAAGAGAGGCAGACAGCAAAGCAACCAAAAACTAAGGCTAGCTGTACTAAAAAAAAGCAGTGCCAATATTGTGTATGGAATCATATTTCCAGCCCTTGTTCCCCTGAGGCTCACTATTAGAGTGCAATAATAGGCTACAGAAAGGCTGGTATGTATATATGTATGTTTAGATTTAAAAAAGCAATGCTATGGTCAATAGCAATAATAATGCAAGGACTGCTTATGTTGCAGCCTCCACACCCTAAATAACAAATGCTCATTAAGGATTAAAAAAAGTTTAAAAAACAAAAAAACAATGTAAGTAAAATCTTAAAAATACTCAATTTACAGTTAACGCTTCTTGTGCTCGCCTGGGTACCTGCTTGGAGTGACAGGTAGTTTTGGTGTACGATACTTTTTTTTACTCTTTTCCTCAAATGTTTCTTTAATTTACATCTTTTATACTAAGTAGCTACTGTATGTGCTGTGCTATCTTCAATCTCGGGATGTGGCCAGTTAGAAATATATGGGGGAGTACTGCACAGGTGCAACTAGTACCCAAAAGATGCTCAGGTCAGGAAGTAAACAATTAGATGCTCAGGTCTGTTCGTTCGGAAGTCGGTCGGAACTCCGCCGAAAGTCTGTCGGGAAGACCATCGGACCTAGTCTGGTAGAAAGTTCGGTCGTGTGTACGCGGCATTAGAGTTTAGATCCATTTTAAATAAAAATTTCTGCTTATGTAATTAACAAAATAACAAGCTAACAAAGAGAAAACTGGTAAGATCAACAAAATGTTCCTTTTCTCATAATACTACATCATTTATAGGCTAAGGTAGAAGCTGAAGCAATTTCTAAGAAAAGCAATTTACAAGAAAAAGTATATTTCACAAAACATCTATAACCAGCAGCTCTAGTTTGGCTTCTCATTCTCACAGTAATTGGCTGGAATCAGCTAAGTTCGAAAAACAAGTTATCTTCATTTCCGCCAATGGACGGTGTGACAATTAGCCTGCAAACCAAAGGGGATAAACATCATTGTATACTGGAAGCTTGTGTGCAATTTCTAAGCATTGTGTAATCCCATCTTGGTGCGGATGGCCTGAAAGGACCATATGTTGACCGCAAATTAGATTAATGCACTAGAAACCCTGGTGGATGTTTTATCGTAGTTGTTTTATCCGTGTTTTCCGTACACATCTTCACATTAAGGATTCACATTTACAGATTGAAATGTCAGGAGTGTCAACTACAATAGATCATGTTTCACTGTAAAATATAATGTACGGAAGTGCGTTTGACCACAATGTCAGTACTATACATTACAACACAGAGGTCTGAGAAACACATACAGTATTCATAATATGTTATTCTTGTTTATGCTAAGTGGTGGCATAAGAGTTGAGCTGCAATAGCAACTGTTTACTAAATCTAAAGCGCAATTTTACCCATAACAATTTGATAAAACAATAATGTTATTTTGCAAAGAACATACATTCCACATTAAAATGTATTCTACCAACATTAATGTTTGCTGTAAATTGCCTCCAGCATTACTCCTGTTTCTTCTTGCTGGAGGCTGCCATTTTGCTGAAGCCCTGAGCCCCTGAGCAGCAGTAACTAATAAAGCGGAATTAAACTCACCGATTTAACTACTTTAAAAACAGTTACATTCCTGGAATGCCAGGATTGCTAACTGTCACATTTGCTTGTTTCCTCAACCAAACTGTCTAACCATCAAGTGGCTGGTGTCATAACTGATCACATATGCAGCACCATGGCAGGTGCAGATCAAACCGAAGTAGCTTCTTTGGTTGTAAAGGATAGGAAAGTTTAACCACTTGACAGTGGCGTAACTAGAACCTTCAGGGCCCCGATGCAAGAAACCATGAAGGGCCCCCCTGAACCCCAGCCAGGGCCCTTCCCTCCAAGTCCGGCGGTGGAACTTCAGGGCGTAGTCACAGGTATGACCTTTGTGAGCCCTGTAGTACCACCACTGGTATCAGTAGTTTTTATTTATTTATTTTTTTACATTTTTAGGTGCCTCATTGGGGGACTGTCCCTAGGCAGGATTGGGTCCCTGTCCCCAGAAGAGATGAGGTCCTTTTCTCCCCCCAGGTGAGAAGGGGTCCCTGTCCCCACGTGAGAAGCGGTCCCTGTCCGCAGGGCGATATGGAGGGGGTATGTAATAGTGTGTGCTAGCTGCCTATGCTGCTGCCGGCCATATGTAGAGGGGGCTGCATGGGCCCCCTGCATCACAGGGCCCAGTTGCGGTCATGACTGCTGCACCCCCTATAGTTACGCCCCTGCCACTTGACCTCTGGAAGATTTACCACCTTTCATGACCAGGCCATTTTTTATTATATGGCACATGTATTCATATGTGTACTTTGTGTACTACAAGAAACATCTGACCTCTGATTGCCAACAAGGGTTTTGCCACCAAGTACTACGTTTTGCGGAGGGGTCAAATACTTATTTCACTCATTAAAATGCAACTCAATTCCTAACTTTTTTGAAATGTGTTTTTCTGGATTTATTTGTTGTTATTCTGTCTCGCCCTGCTCTGTACATGCTCAGTTGCTCTCTACATTTAGGCACTGACGACGTAGAGGCCGATCTGCTGACATCCTTAAAACAGAGTTAACCACTTGCTTGTTTTACTGCTACAGGGCAGCAGCTCTGCACCCGATCATGTATATATATGTGATTATGTACTTCTGCCTACAAGGGGTCATGTGTGCCACAGGCAGGCCGCTTCTGCTGTGATTATTCACAGCAAAAGCTGATCTGTGGGTGCCAGGCACTCAATGTCCACCAGCACACGCCGACTGTCTGGTAGAGACTATGTATACAAGGCAGATCTCCATTTTGACAGAGTGTCAGAGAACTCACATTGCTAATGCCCGTCTCCATGCAGCAGTGGTTAATTCCTGTTCCGCAAATGCCAATGGGAATGCGCAGTGACCCCGACAGAGACGAACGAGTTCCGTAACGAACATGTGCACTCGCGCACCCATACGAACGTGTGTGCGCACTCGTGCACCCATATCACAGTGTGTGCGCACTCGTGCACCTATATCACAGTGTGTGCACTCGCGCACGCACATTCGCTATATAAACAGAGTCTCTGCCTGATACCAGTGCTGGATCGTCCTCAGCTTGTTACTGTGTTCCTGATTGCTGTTTGACCTGTTACCTTGCTCCTGACAAACACGGCTTCCTTGACCATTCTCCTGGATCACCCCTGCCTGTTATCTACCTCTACTGATTATACAGACCTTGGCTTGGATTCTCTACTACGGCTCCGCTTCCTGATTCTGTACATCGATGCCAGCCCGTTGCCAACCTCTGTCTGTCCTTGACTACGAACTTGCCTTCCATTTATGTACCTTGTTGTTAGCCAGTTGCCAACCTTTGACTGTTCCTGGCGCTGCAGTTGTTCCTGAGTCCATACTTACCTGCCTGGCTCCTGCTGAACAGTTTTGGTGATCAGTCTTCACGCCTTCCTCTGAGAGGATCCTGTATCTCCAAGCTCCAGTCTTCAGCCTGCAGGCAGCTGCACCTTTTCATTGCCCCAGCACTCCCTGTCCCCACTACCAGTGGTGTTGGGACCAGAACCGTGCAAGAGGCCACACTCACAATTTCAGACTCAGCTGTAAGGTAAGTGACACAGGGGGAAAGGATGGATTTTGTGTTCCTGCAAAGCAGGCATTAAAATCCATCTGTTCCCCTAGTAAAAACACCACGCAAAGTACAGGGTATTCCTAGATTATTAAACAGCATAGACACTTATTTCCAATGTTTTACCTGCAAAAGGGGCTAGCCTGAAGTGATCTGGTAGGACTTAATTTTCTAAATAAAGTTGCACTTTTTCAAGACATGAAACTGAGAAGCTTGCAGGCTTCCGGCAATTGTGTACTGTAGCTTGAATGGAAAGTGCTAAGGTGAAGCAGATTTCTAGCAACTGCGATCCCAGATCCCCACCCTCAGTTATATTTGACTTGGTCGGAAAGCCATTACAACTACATTGACAAAGAACTGAAAACATAACCCCCTGAAAGAGCATCGCTAAGCGGATAACAAAGCACACTACCAATAAACCTTGAGACTTTGAGCCAGCAACCAAATATTATACATCTTTAAAAGAATATAATTTTTATACATATACATGTTTAAGGCTTATGTACACTACAGCTCCTAGCAGCTTTTGGCGTTTTTTTGCCAAAGCTCCTAAACTCAACTCTATAAAAGCTATAGGATTTTAGCATCGTTTAGGAGCTGCTGCAATTAGAGAAGGTTCAACCTCCCTCTCCTGAACGCGGAAGAATCGCATTCAGGATGGGAGCGTTTTGACCACTGGCTCTGGGAAACTGCAAAACGCTTCAAAACCGAAGCCGGAGTACATCATGGTCCAGAAGCCATGATACATGAAGCCTTAAAGTAATACACATGGGATATCCTAAAATATGTGGTTCCAGTATAATATATTCACCTTATAGTATACATCAAGGATATGCAATTAGGGGACCTCCAGCTGTTGAAGAACTACAAGTCCCGTGAGGCATAGCAAGTCTCTGACAGCCACAAGCATGACACCCAGAGGCAGAGGCATGATGAGACTTGGAGTTTTGTAACAGCTGGAGGTCCGCTAATTGCATATCCCTAGTATACATCATTCCTTATGAAATATTGTTGATCATGGGTTCAGAACTAATTCTCATACAGTATCTGGATTACAGGTCCAGAGGGAGTGTCTGTTTTTCTGACATTTGTTGTTTACAAGTAAAAATCTGTAATTTTTTTTCCCGAAAATTACCCTCAAACATATATTTTTTATTTTTTTAACCAGAGACCATAGAGAATAAAATGGCAGTCATTGCAATATTTTATGTCACACTGTATTTGCACACCGGTCTTTAAAACGCAATTTTTTGGGAACAAATGCACTTTAATGAATGCCCAGGACTCTTCTTTGATCACCCAACAGGAGTGGCTGTCTGCTCAAAAAAGGCTGAATGAATGGAATTCAGGATGAGGAATAAACAGTTTTTTCAAAAGAGATCGACTTGGGCTGAGGGAGAGGCCAATGGTAGGTGGTAGGTTGTTGGTGCAGATAGTACAGTCCCAATCTAATCCTACTCATGTATCGGCTTTTATAAATGAAGAGGGTGAGTGCACTAATCAAACTAGTTCTATTGTATCCATCTTCCAGTCTTACTATTAGGATCTATATACCTCTAAGGCCGAGTATACCCAAGATGTCTGCTTACTTGGCCACTATTAATTTGCCAATTCTCCCAGTGGAAGATCGGGGAAATCTCAAAGCCTCACTCACTTTACAAGAACTGTAAAATGTGGTGGCTAGTTTTCCCAATGCTAAAGCTCTAGGTACCGATGGTCCACCCATTGATAGCTATAAAAGATATGGATATGGCTGCTTCCAGCCCTTCTTGATATGTTTAATGAGGCTCTCTATATGGGGCAGCTCTCAGATTCCATGAATGAGGCTGTTATAGTAGTTATTCCTAAGAAGGATAAAAATCCTCTATATCCTGAATCTTATAGACCAATTTCTTTATTATCTACAGATGTTAAAATCCTTGCCAAAGTACTTGCTACCAGATTAAACAAGGTTATTATGCATATTAGGCTGGATTTAGCCCAGTATTGCAACAGCAGTAAATATTAGGTGTACCTATTTAAACATGCAGGTTCTGTTATCAGATTACTTAGATCTTGGCTTTTTAGCATTGGATGCTATGAAGGCCTTTGACTGTGTTGAATGGCCATATTTGTGGGCTATTCTTGAAAAGTTTGGTCTCGGTTCGGTCTTTGGCCAATGGGTTTGGCTGTTGTATAATGCTCCAAGTACAGCTATTAGGGTCAATGGTCTTCAATCTTCTACTTTTAAACTATGGCGGGGCACTAGGCAGGGGTGCCCATTGTCTCCCCTGCATTTTGCCGTTGCCATAGAACCGTTGGCTTGTCTGATACGAGACTGATACTGGAGGTAACAATATCGTTATATGCTGATGATGTTCTTTTGTTCCTAACCAATATTTGTTAATTGGTAGTAATGAAACATGTTGAAGAGTTTGGTAGGTTTTCTGGGCTTGGAATAAATTGGGAGAAATCTATGCTATTACCTCTGGACTCCCTGTCGTATTCTTTACCATCTTCTGTGTCCCATCTTAGGGTAGTGTCTTTCATAAAGTACCTAGGTATAACCGTTTCTCCTTCTCCACAGTCGTATATTTCTGACAACATAGTTCCACTACTTTCCAGATTTCAAGCCCAAAGTAAAATCTAGAATACGTTGCCTTTAGCGGTAGTGGGCCGTATTCATCTTTTTAGGATTATATAGATGCCTCAGCTTTTGTATTTTCTACATAATGCCCCTGTTTGGATACCCTTAAAGACTTTTGCTTAGATTAATAGTATATTTAGGCACTTAATATGGCGAGACAAAACCCCTCAAATTAAATTGGAGGTTTTACAACACCTCAAAAACGCTGGGGGTTTAGCAGTTCCCAACCCGAGGATATATTTCCTTGCATCTCAACTTCAGCAGTATGCGGGATGGGATTCTGAATAGGGATGAGCCGAACACCCCCCTGTTCGGTTCGCACCAGAACCTGCGAACAGACCTAAACTTCGTGTGAACTTTAGAACCCTATTAAAGTCTATGGGACTCGAACATTCACGATTTAAAGTGCTCATTTTAAAGGGTAATATGCAAGTTACTGTCCTAAAAAGTGTTTGGGGACCTGGGTCCTGCCCCAGGGGACATGGACCAATGCAAAAAAAAGTTTTAAAAACGGACGTTTTTTCAGGAGCAGTGATTTTAATAATGATTAAAGTCAAACCATAAAAGTGTAATATTCCTTTAAATTTCGTAGCTGGGGGGTATCTATAGTATGCCTGTGAAGGGGCGCATGTTTCCCGTGCTTAGAACTGTCCCTGCACAAAGTGTCATTTGTGCAGGAAAAAAAGTCTTTTAAAATCACTTGCGGCTAAATTGTCGGCTCCCCGTAATACAGAGAACACTCAATGAGTGTTCTCTGTATTAGCCGACAATTCATTCATTCATTGATATAAAAAAAAAAAAAAAAAGCACGGGGGTTCCCCTAAATTCAATTACCAGGCCCTTCAGGTCTGACATGGATATTAAGGGGAACCCTGTGTCAAATTTTTAAAAAAAATTGACGTGGGGGTCCCCCTAAATATCCATACCAGACCCTTCAGGTCTAATATGGATATTAAGGGGAACCCCGCATCAAATTAAAAAAAAATTGACATGGGGGTCCCCCTAAAAATCCATACCAGACCCTTTATCCGAGCACGCAACCTGGCAGGCCGCAGGAAAAGAGGGGGGACGAGAGAGCAGCCCCCCCTCCCTCCTGAACCGTACCAGGCCACATACCCTCAACATTGGGAGGATGCTTTGAGGGTCTGTGACCCCTCAAAGCACCTTGTCCCCATGTTGATGAGGACAAGGGCCTCATCCTCACAACCCTGGCCGGTGGTTGTGAGGGTCTGCGGGCGGGGGGCTTATCAGAATCTGGAAGCCCCCTTTAACAAGGGGACCCCCAGATCCCGCCCCCCCTGTTTGAAATGGTAAGGGGGTACAAAAGTACCCCTACCATTTCACAAAGAAAGTGTAAAAATGGTTAAATAAGACAAACACACTTTTGAAAAATTCCTTTATTAAAAAAAAAAAAAAAAAAAAAAGATTCCAGAGGTGCTAATCCACTCTTGCTATCCAGCGACGGATCTCCGGGGTCCAGCGATGGATGATCATATCCAGCGATGGGGGATCTCTCAGTCCAGCGCTGTCCATACATCCGTCTTCTGTCTCCAGTGCGGAGACACTGCGGAGATCCCAGCGCTGACGTTTCTTATATTAGGAGGGCGGGGCCTCCCGTCACCTGACCCCGCCCCTCTGACGCTGGAGAAGGAAGCCAGGGGTTCCCCAGTGACGTGTGGGTGACCCCGCCCCCTCTGGTGTAACGCAGGTTTCCGTAACATCAGAGGGGGCGGGGTCACCCATCCGGAGTGGAGACAGAAGACGGATGTATGGACAGTGCTGGACTGAGAGATCCCCCGTCGCTGGATATGATCACCCATCACTGGATAGCAAGAGTGGATTAGCACCGCTGGAATCTTTTTTTTATTTTATTTTTATTTTTAATCAAGGAATTTTTCAAAAGTGTGTTTGTCTTATTTAACCATTTTTACACTTTCTTTGTGAAATGGTAGGGGTACTTTTGTACCCCCTTACCATTTCAAACAGGGGGGGGGCCGGGATCTGGGGGTCCCCTTGTTAAAGGGGGCTTCCAGATCCTGATAAGCCCCCCGCCCGCAGACCCCCACAACCACCGCTCAGGGTTGTGGGGATGAGGCCCTTGTCCCCATCAACATGGGGACATGGTGCTTTGAGGGGTCACAGACCCCCAAAGCATCCTCCCAATGTTGAGGGCATGTGGCCTGGTACAGTTCAGGAGGGAGGGGGGCGCTCTCTCGCCCCCTCCCCCTCTTTTCCTGCGGCCGGCCAGGTTGCGTGCTCGGATAAAGGGTCTGGCATGGATTTTTAGGGGGACCCCCACGTGACACGGGATTCCCCTTAATATCCATACCAGACCTGAAGGGTCTGGTATGGATATTTAGGGGGACCCCCACATCAATTTTTTTTAAATTTGACACGGGGTCCCACTTAATATCCATATCAGACCTGAAGGGCCTGGTAATTGAATTTAGGGGAACCCCCACGCTTTTTTTTTTTTTTATCAATGAATGAATGAACTGTCGGCTAATACAGAGAACACTCATTGAGTGTTCTCTGTATTACGGGAGCCGACAATATAGCCACAAGTGATTTTAAAAGACTTTTTTTCCTGCACAAATGACACTTTGTGCAGGGACAGTTCTAAGCACCAGAAACATGCGCCCCTTCATAGGCATACTACAGACACCCCCCAGGTACCACATTTAAAGGAATATTACACTTTTATTGTTTCACTTTAATCATTATTAAAATAATCCTGAAAAAACTTCTGTTTTTAAAACTTTTTTTTGCATTGATCCATGTCCCCTGGGGCAGGACCCAGGTCCCCAAACATTTTTTAGGACAGTAACTTGCATATTACCCTTTAAAATTAGCACTTTAGATTTCTCCCATAGACTTGTATAGGGTGTTCCCGGCTTTTCGAATTTGTCGCGAACAGCCCAAATTGTTCACTGTTCGCTGAACAGGCGAACAGGCAATGTTCGAGTCGTTCAACTCGAACTCAAAGCTCATCCCTACTGGTCACTAGGGATGAGCTTCGTGTTCGAGTCGAACATACGTTCGACTCGAACATCGGCTGTTCGCCCGTTCGGCGAATTCCGAACGTTATGGGCCGTTCGCGCCAAATTCGTGTGGCGCTCACGGCCCACAATGCACTGCGTCATCGCAGTGCATTGCTGGCTCATGATTGGCCAAGCATGCACTGTGACCCCGCATGCTTGGCCAATCACAGCGCCAGCAGCGAGGAGAGCCATGATTGGCCACAGGCAGGATGCCTGTGGCCAATCATAGCTCAGGCTGTGTAGTACACGCCCCACACTATATAAGGCCGCCAGCGCGGCGGCCTAGTGTAGTGTGTTGGCGTCTGAAGCATTTAGTGGGTGTTCTGTGTACCTTCAACACAGTACACACTGATCATTATCGGCCGATTTTCGATCTTGCTCTTCTGTAGTGGTTGTTCTCTGCTTGCCCTGACCGCAGTATACACCGCTATATTCACCTCACCTATATAGCTAGTGATCTATCTTTTATAATAGAGCTTGCAGTCAGTAGTGTTAGGAGCTTGTGCGTGCTGTCTGCGTGCTCTGTACCCAGTACACACCGCTATATCCACCTACATAGCTCTTCTCTATTTGAGCCCACTTGCCATCTGCAGGAGTTATTGGAAGTTGTGTGTGCCTCCAGCACAGCACAGTATACATCTGTATATACCCCTTTATCTCTGGTGTTCTATAATAAAGGCATCTGCAGGAGTTAGTGGGTTTTTTGTGCCTCCAGCACAATATACATCTGTATATACCCTTTATTGCTGTTCTCTAATAGAGCCATCTGCAGGGCTTAGTGGGTGTTGTGTGACTCAATTACAGTATACCCCTTTATCTCTGGTGTTCTATAATAAAGGCATCTGCAGGAGTTAGTGGGTGTTGTGTGACTCCAGCACAATATACACCTGTATCTACCGTTTATTGCTGTTCTCTAATAGAGCCATCTGCAGGGCTTAGTGGGTGTTGTGTGACTCCATTACAGTATACCCCTTTATCTCTGGTGTTCTATAATAAAGGCATCTGCAGGAGTTAGTGGGTGTTGTGTGCCTCCAGCACAATATACACTACCCAACTGCTGTTTTACCCAACTCCCTTCAGGCCATTACCATGTCTGGAAGGCCAGCAAGGAGAGGCAGACAGGCGCGACCCGATAAAAGTGGGCAAGCAGGCTCTGTGTCTAGAGACAACAGTGCTGGTCGTGGACGCGGTGCATTGTCATCAGCACGTGGCCATGGGACACGCTTGTCCTTCTTTTCGGCAGCTGGACATGTTGAACCGCAACATGCCAACGACTTGGTAGAGTGGATGACCAAGCCCTCTTCATCCTCCTCATCCTCTCTCACCCAGTCTCAGGGTACTAGCAAAGCAGCTGCCAACGCATCGTCTTCCCTCCTCTCAATGTCATCATCAGTGACTCCTTCCCTAGACCCACCACGTCCTCCTGAGGAGTCTCCTGAACTCTTTGAGCACAGTGTTGGGTACATGCTCCAGGAGGATACCCAGTGTTTTGTAGGCTCTGATGATGACACTCAGCTAGAGGAAGGCAGTAGCGTGAGCGCAGAGAGAGGGGATGCTCAAGAAGGACAGCAATCTGGCAGTCATGTTCCACAAGCTGCAGCATACTGCCAGGTTTGCTACAGCGATGAAGAGGGTGGGGATGATAAGGGCACTGACTCCACGTGGGTGCCTGGTAGGAGAGAGGAGGAGGAGGCACATGCACAACGAGGCAGGATGCCCTCTGGGGGCCAGCTTAGGGGCAGCACACCGACTGAATCACACCGCAGAGCTCCGCCTGTGCAGGGCGCTGCCTCTGCGCGTTATTCTAAAAGTTCTTTGGTGTGGGCCTTTTTTGAGACGAGTGCATCAGATCGCACCGCTGCTATTTGCAACATATGTCTCAAGCGTATCTCGCGTGGCCAAAACATCAGCCGCTTGGGCACCACATGCTTGACCAGACATATGTTGACCTGCCATGCAGATCGTTGGCAAGCGTACCTCAAAGACCCACACCAAAGAACAAAGCGGACCTCTCCTTGCTCCTCATCAGCTGGCATCTCCAACCCCACTAGACCTTCAGTCCTCTCTGAAACCTGCTCTAAGAGGAATGAAGGTGTAGAATTAGGTGTGTCACAGCCAAGTGCTTCCGGGCACTCTGCTAGCAGTACACCCACGTCCGATTATAGCAGGCAAATGTCCCTGCCCCAGCTGCTGGACTGGCGAAAGAAGTTCACTCCCAGCCATCCACATGCCCAGCGGTTGAATGCTAGCTTGGCTAAATTGCTAGCACTTCAACTGCTGCCTTTTCAGTTGGTAGACTCGGCCCCCTTCCCTGAGTTTGTACAATGTGTGGATCCTCAGTGGCAGGTCCCTAAACGCCTTTTTTTCACGGAAGGCGATTCCGGCTCTCTACCAGCATGTGGAAGGCAATGTCCTTGCCTCGCTGGACAGGGCGGTCAGTGGTAAGGTGCATATTACCGCTGACTCATGGTCCAGCAGGCATGGACAGGGACGTTACCTGTCTTTCACGGCCCATTGGGTCACTCTTCTGGCAGCTGGGAAGGATGCAGGACAAGGTGCAATAGTGTTGGAGGTTGTTCCGCCACCACGCCTCCAAAATGCTACTATTGGTTGTGACACACCTCTCTCCTCCACCCCCTCCTCTTCTTCTTCCTCCATGGCCTCTTCCAGTGCTCTGTCCTCAGAACCAGCAGTGCTCCGTAGGCGTTCCAGGGGCTACGCAAGTACGCAGGCAAAACGATGCCATGCCGTGCTTGCGCTGGTTTGTTTGGGGGACAGGAGCCACACTGGGGCGGATGTTTTGTCAGCTCTGCAGGGGCAGGCCGAGAGGTGGTTGACGCCACACCAGCTTAAGCCAGGAATGGTGGTTTGTGACAATGGCACCAACCACCTCTCCGCCCTCCGACAGGGACAACTGACCCATGTGCCCTGTGTAGCTCACGTCCTTAACGGTTCTTGGGCAGGTACCCCGGCTTACAGGATGTCCTGAAGCAGGCCAGGAAAGTCTGTGTGCATTTCCGCCGATCATTTAATGCCTGTGCTCGGCTGGCTGAGCTCCAAAAGGAGTTGAACCTGCCCAAGAACCGCCTTATATGTGACATGCCCACCAGGTGGAACTCAACGTTGGCCATGCTGCAGCGGCTGCACATGCAGCAGAGGGCCATCAATGAGTACCTGTGTGACTACAGCACCAGGACAGGGTCAGGGGAGCTCGTTTTTTTTCACCACGCCAGTGGGGCATGATCAGGGATGCATGCACTGTCCTGTCACCGTTTGAGGAGGCCACAAGGATGGTGAGCAGTGACAGTGCATGCATCAGTAACACTGTACCTCTTATCCACCTCTTGGAGCATACGCTGCATGGAATAATGGACAGGGCACTTGAGGCAGAACAGAGGCAGGAAGAGGAGGACTTCCTTGCCTCTCAAGGCCCCCTTTATCCAGACAGTGTTCCTGCTGTGCCACCCATCACACAAGAAGAGGATGAGGAGGAGGAAGAGGAGGAGGAGGATGATTGTGTCAGCATGGAGGTGGAGGCTGGCACTCAGCATCAGCAGCAGCAGTCTTGTAGGGATGATTTACAGTCCCAAGAAACACGTGGACTTGTACGTGGCTGGGAGGAGGTAGCTGCGGATCATGTTGTCCTTAGTGACCCAGAGGACTCCGGACCAAATGCCTCAGCTAACCTACGCTGCATGGCCTCCCTGATCCTGCAAAGCCTGCGGAAGGATCCTCGTATTCTTCGGATCAAGGAGAGGGACCATTACTGGCTGGCCACTCTCCTTGATCCACGGTACAAGGGTAAGGTTGCCGACCTTATCTTGCTATCGCAGAGGGAGCAGAGGATGAGACATCCCCGGGAGGCCTTGCAGAAAGATCTGTGCAACGCGTTCCCAGAGACTGAGAGGTTACAAACTCCTGGTCCTGGACAACGTGTTGCTGAGGCATCGGTCAGAAGGAACAGTGGAGAAGGTGGCCGTCTGACTGATGCTTTCAGACAATTTTTTAGTCCGCAGCCCCAAGGTATGATCGGTTCCAGCAACCATCGCCAGCGTCTGATTTACATGGTGCAGGAATACCTAGGGGCAAGGTCAGACTTGGACACCTTTCCCACCGAAAATCCTCTGGCTTACTGGGTCTTGAGGATGGATCACTGGCCAGAGCTTGCACAGTATGCAATTGAGCTACTGGCCTGTCCTGCATCCAGCGTTCTTTTGGAACGCACCTTCAATGCTGCTGGTGGCTTTGTTACCGATCACAGGGTGTTCCTGTCCACCGAATCAGTTGATCGACTGACCTTCATCAAGATGAATCAGTCTTGGATCACCCACAGCTACCAAGCACCTGAAGCTGATGTAACCGAATAATTCACATCCCTTCAAGACTGCCTATGCTGATCCTGAGTGACTGTCCTGTTATGTTGATTGTCTATCCTCTTCCTCCTCCGCTGATATGTTGGAAGAACATTTCTGGTTCTGGGTGATGCCATCAGCCCAATTTTTCTGCCCCTGTTTAACAGGGGCGTTTAATTACAATTTTTGATGCAATGCTTTGCAGCAGGGCTAATTCCTGCAATAAAACTAGAGTATATGGGAGAGGTTGCAGTGTGGTGGCACCAGCACCAGTGCCTAAAGCCCAATTTTTCTGCCCCTGTTTAACAGGGGCGTTTAACCACTTGGGATCTGCGCTATTGCCAAATGACGGCATTAGCGCGGACCTACTTTTCCGGGACTACGTCTATTGACGTCGTCCCGTGCACGAGCGGCCTGCGAGACTCGCCTGATCACCGATCCGAGCAAGGGGTCGATCCCGACCCCTTATCACGTGATCAGCTGTCAGCCAATAACAGCTGATCTTGTGATAGAACGGAGCCGGTAATCGGCTATTATTCCTCCTCGCGCTGACAGCGCGAGGAGTAAAAAAAAGAGCCGATCACCGGCAGCCGTGATCGGGACATCAGTCCCGATCATGGCCAGCCCTGCTAGTGCCCACCTGCCCCCTGCCAGTGCCCACCTGCCCCACCTGCCCACCAACATTAATAAAATGTTAGTGCCACCCAGCAGTGCCCACAGTGCCACCCAGCAGTGCCCACAGTGCCGCCCAGCAGTGCCACCCAGCAGTGCCCACAGTGCCACCCAGCAGTGCCCACAATCTGTCTCAACAAAGGTGCTGCACCCCAGTGCCACATATCCGTGCCCATCAGTGTCATCTACCAGTGCCCATCAGTGCTGCCCATCAGTGCCCAGCAGTGCCACCTATCAGAGCCACCTATCAGAGCCACCTATCAGTGCCCATCAGTCCCATCTATCCGTGCCACCCATCCGTGCCACCCATCCGTGCCACCCATCTGTGCCACCCATCCGTGCCATCTTATCTGTGCCCATCTTTGCCCATCAGTGCCGCCTTATCTGTGCCTATTAGTGCCGCCTTAACTATGCCTATCAGTGCCGACCAGTGCAGCCTATCAGTGCCCACCAATGCAGCCTATCAGTGCCCACCAATGCAGCCTATCAGTGCCCACCAGTGCAGCCTATCAGTGCCCACCAGTGCAGCCTATCAGTGCCCACCAGTGCAGCCTATCAGTGCCGCCTCATCAGCGCACTTCAATGAAGGAGAAAAATGACCTGTTTGCAAAATTTTATAACAAACTATTAAACATGATTTTTTTTTTTTTTTTTTTTGCATCTTTTTTTGTTTGTTTAGCAAAAAATAAAACTCCGAGCTGTAATTAAATACCACCAAAAGAAAGCTCTATTTGTGGGAAAAAAATGATAAAAATTTCATTTGGGTACAGTGTTGTATGCCTGCGCAATTGTCATTCAAAGTGCATCAGCGCTGAAAGCTGAAAATTGGTCTGGGACTGAGGGGGGTTTAAGTGCCCAGTAAGCAAGTGGTTAATTACAATTTTTGATGCAATGCTTTGCAGCAGGGCTAATTCCTGCAATAAAACTAGAGTAAATGGGAGAGGTTGCAGTGTGGTGGCACCAGCACCAGTGCCTAAAGCCCAATTTTTCTGCCCCTGTTTAACAGGGGTGTTTAATTACAATTTTTGATGCAATGCTTTGCAGCAGGGCTAATTCCTGCAATAAAACTAGAGTATATGGGAGAGGTTGCAGTGTGGTGGCACCAGCACCAGTGCCTAAAGCCCAATTTTTCTGCCCCTGTTTGACAGGGGCGTTTAATTACAATTTTTGATGCAATGCTTTGCAGCAGGGCTAATTCCTGCAATAAAACTAGAGTATATGGGAGAGGTTGCAGTGTCGTGGCACCAGCACCAGTGCCTAAGGCCCAATTTTTCTGCCCCTGTTTAACAGGGGCGTTTAATTACAATTTTTGATGCAATGCTTTGCAGCAGGGCTAATTCCTGCAATAAAACTAGAGTATATGGGAGAGGTTGCAGTGTCGTGGCACCGTTCAACAATGGCATGTAATTACAATTCTTGATATAATCGTTCACAGCAGGGCGCTCCCCCCACCAAGAGTCACTTTGAGGGCTTACAATGTTGTGGCAAAACCAACACCTTGTTCCGCCATTTCTGCAGAGCATATAGGGCAGGCCCCTACTTTCAAACATCCAACTTACAAACATCTCCTACTTGCAAACGGAAGGAGACAACAGCAAGTGAGATGAAAAAAGATGGACGACAAAACAAATTATACAGGGGTGATAACCCTTCCCTATGTTTTCCAAAAATCTTAAAAATTGTTTTTTTGACTGGAGCTACACTTTAAAAATGTACCAGTTGAAAATTACAAACAGATTCAACTTAACACAACAAACCTACACAGTTCCTGTCTTGTTTGCACCGCCTGTATACTGCTGTTCTGAGTATATAGGGCCTGGGGGCCACACGCATTTCCTTTTTTTAATATGGGTACGGGGTTCCCCTTAATATGCGTACAAGACCTAAAGGGGCTGGTAATGGGCAGGGAGGGCTACCCATGCCATTTTTCTCAATGATTTTCAACCATATTGCAGGAACCAGATATAACATTAAAACCGCAAGCAGTTTTAAATGGTGTTATTTCCGTTTAATGTCATTTTGTGCAGGGACTGTTCTAAACACGGGAAACACGTGGCACTTCACAGGCATACTACAGACACCCCCCAGGCACCATATACCATATTTTTTCACTTTAATCGTCATTAAAATCTGTGCTCCCGCCAAAACGGCAATTTTTAAAAACATTTTAGGCATTGACCCATGTCCCCTGGGGCAGGAGCCAGGTCCCCAAACCCTTTTTAGGACAGTATCTTGCATATTAGCCGTTAAAATTAGCACTTTTAATTTCGAACGTTCGAGTCCCATAGACTTCAATGGGGTTCTAAAGTTCGTTCGAATTTGGGGTCCGTTCGAAAGTTCTGGTGCGAACCAACCCAAGGGGTGTTCGGCTCATCCCTACTGGTCACAATGGCTATGTCTCGGTAGTGGTATCTGCACAAAAAAGGTACTGCTCTATATAGATATGGATATATCAGATTGTGTGTATGTATATACTTTTTTTTTATGAATGGGTATATCCTATTGATATGATTAGTTAATTTTATTTAGCAAGCATCAATTGTTATTTATAGATTTTTTCTCTTTTCATTGGCCCCATGCTCCAAAGGTGGGTGTCTGCTATGGGGGTGGGCGGTTTGATTTTGTTTTGTTTTTTGTATTTGTGGTGTTTTATGGTATTTATTTTGTACAATGTCTTTTTTCTGACACAAGCATGATAGCATACACAAATGGGATAGGCTCCTCCTCTCGCAAGGAGGACTGGTTATACTATAAATTAGTCGCCTCCATCCAGACGGCATTCTCTTTTTGTTCCTCAAATGCTCAACTGGTCATAGATAGGAATTAAAGAAGATTTTTTTATTTTTGCGCTCACCTTGCTAGATTCATCTGGCTAGCCGTACAGGTTCAGCCTCTTTCCTGTGATGAAGCCCCTCTGTTCGGTTGTAAAACTTCCATGCGAGGGAGACCACCACAGGTCCAGATACTGGGGGGCTGGGATACTGGTCTCTGGATGCAGGTAAGAGCATTCTGCCTTTTGGTTGGGTTGGGACTGATCCAGTCTCTCCTCCCTGGCGAGTTGTGGCCTCACACACACACACACATTTTTGTTAATCTGGCTTTGGGTATGTTGGTTTCCCTTGCTTGGGAATGTATTGGTGGCCACCTGTTCAGGAATTGAGCCTCTCCCACCCCCCTTGGAGCCAGTCAGTGAGGGGTGCTGCACGGTGCAGGTAAGCTTTCCATGGGCTGTCATGGTGTGTCTGAATCATTATGCTGTTAATATACAAGCTGCCAAAGTAGGTTAAATGGCTGTGTATAATTCTGTCTGTTTCATTTACTTCACAGGTTTTGTTTGTCTGTCTGTAGGATAACTAATGCATGAACTGATATACAGGTGTTTGCTGCAAAGTTGCGTCTTTCCTATTAACTCAGCAATGCATGGCTTTACAGATTTGAGATCACCATTTCAATGCTCTAATGCTTGGATTTGCTGCTTTTAACCTTTCACAGGGCAGTCGCCTAGTGTGGGTGATCCTGCCAGGTATATTAACCCTTCATTGCGCTGCTTATGATAGAGTGATGCTTCAGTATGGATGCCACTGCTATGCATTTATGTTGCTGCTATGCGCTTAAGGTTTGCTTTTGGGTGCAATGTGTTTAAAGCAGAGGTCCACCCTAAAGTGGACCTTCCGCTCATTGGAATCCTCCCCCCCCTCCGGCGCCACAATTGGCGCTTTTCAGTGGGGAGGAGGGTGCAGGTACCTGTACAGTACAGGTATCTGCACCCACTTCCAGCATAGATTCTGCAGAAGGTACGCATCTTTCCGCAGAATCTACGCCCCTTTCCGAAAGTCCCCCGCTGCCTGCTGGGAAACACACGGATCCCAGAGACAGCGGGGACTATCCTTATTGCGCAGCGCGACTCGCGCATGCGCAGTAGGGAACCGGGAAATGAAGCCGAAAGGCTCCACTTCCTGATTCCCATACCCAAGATGGTGGCGGCAGTACCCGAGAGACGATCGAGAGATCGGCTTCGGGGTGCCGACATCGCGGGCGCGCTGGGCGGGTAAGTGTCATTATTTTAAAAGTCAGCAGCTGCAGTATTTGTAGCTGCTGGCTTTTAAAAAAAAAAAAAACGGCGGACTCCCGCTTTAATGATTGCTATGCATTAACCTATTATGTCTAATGCCAGCATGAAAACAATTCAGTGTTCTGCTTAAGTTACAGTTCTTTTAGTAATCTGTTTATTACACTACTATCTGTAATTGCTCCTGTCTAAGGGTTTAACCCTTGCTCACAAGCATACAGATCCATTTGCTGCTTCAATGTCTGCAAATGGGTGTGTGGATGGCCACTGAAATTGTATTAAGGCTATGTCCTAGCCAGTGCATCCAGGTATTTATTATGACCACAAACCTGCAGCTAATATCTTGAGCCATAAGCTTACCCACAGACCAGCCACGATCAATAAGGTGACGTTCAGGTAGGTATGCTATCATAAAAATAAAAAAATAAAGAGAGTGCGTGGGCAGTTAAACTCTCCCAGCCCTTGAATATCAGCACCACTCCCCAAAGGAAAAGTGGCAACTTGTTCTTCCAACAGTGACAGGTCCTGTTTGGCTCTAAAAACTGCCATACATTCAAAGTACTGCCAGAAGGGCCAGACTAAAATCACAAATAAGGACCGTCCTGGGCAGAATGGAGAGTGTGGTTAACTGACATATCCGCCAATATACTATGCCAAGTTGCATATCATGGGGTAGTAAACACAAAGGTAGATGTGTTCACTCAAGTGCAAACTGACTGGGTGGATCTCTAGTCACTAACGCTCGATTACTAAACTAATAAAACAGCTGAGTTTGTTTAAAGGGTACCTCCTGCCGCAAAAACAGCAGGCCAATGAGTATTCATCAGATTGGCCAGATGTGTCTTCATGCTAACAGAGGATGCAAGATCCCCTCTGTAGAGCCCAACTTTTACTGCAGAGGCAGTTAGCCAAGCCAAGTAATCATCAGACTACCCAGAAATGCCAGAGGATGATGCAATAGCCTTCGCAGAGGCATGGGAACAGCAATATGGATTTGGAAATGAAGGTTTATACTACCATTAGGAAATATGGTGTGGCCTGTGTTGAGGTTCACTTCAGTAGCCAAGGCTATTTGGTTTTCAGCAGATGAGTTGAAGGCAAACTTGGCCAGTAATACGCCTCTGTGGTGCTTGATCCATGCGTGAAACTGGAGTGACCAGCGAGGCAGTACAAGCACTATGGAGGCAGCAGGCTGTTCCTCCTCCTATTCTGTGAGGGTAGTCAAGCCCTATGGATTAACCCACTGACTGTGTATACTTCTAAGTTGAATGGAATGTGATTTAAGATGGAATTAGTGATGTCCAGATAAGGGACTAATCCCTTAGGCTAGTCACCTAGGCCCAGAACAAAGAGTGGTGACAGGGCCTGAGAAGAGCTAGAGAAGAGATTGGAAGATCACCTAAGCCCAAGTCTGCTCCTCTCGAGGAGCAGCAAAGTTCCTTTACACTCAAATGTGCCCAGTAGGGGTTATATTGCAGAAATTAATGAAAATTTGGGCAGGAGGCTCAGGATCAGTGGGGCCTGTGCAGCACTTGTCTTTCTGATGTGATCTATCTGCAACAAAAACCTTGAGACAACAACGGAAGATTCCTGGTGTACTGGCAAGTTGTACTTTGTGCAGTAAGAAAGTCAATAGAATTTCTTTCCACTCTTCGAACTCCTCTAATTACCACTTTGGTTTTTTAGAGATTTCAAGGCTTTAAGCAAATGTTACCAAATCTTGAACCATTAGTCCATTGTTCTTAGCAGATTTAGGCAAGATATGGAACAAAGGATCAAGATCAAAAAAAAAAAACACATGGAGTCATTGAGAACAATCACTCAAACCATCAGATAAAGCAGCTACAGTTTCTCTAGATCTAGCTGATGTGTACATACGCACTTCGGTAGGCCCAGGCTTCGGAGAGTTTCACATACTCAAGAAATTTTTTCCAGAACGTTGCTTCCAGTAGTGGCCATCTTGCAAACCCTGATTTCAGAGGGAAGGCCAACTAATTTCATTATAATAATGACATTTTAGACGTTCAGGAGAATACTGTAGAGTTTTTCTCGGGGGAGGGGGTGACAGTATTGGGTCTTATGTAGAGTCAATTCCTAGCTCTATCCCATCTGTTTGTATCCCATGGTCTCAAGTGGTCGAGAAGTAGTCTGCAGTAATGTATGCTGTCGGTTGGACGCCATGTTGGATCTAACAACTGTGAGACTGCATTAGGAAAGCTCATCGAGGGGCCTCACCACTATTATTTGAAACCTTTGAAAACCATGGTAACCTACGGCAAGCTCCCGGTTTAATAGAAAATGGGAAATCTCACAGAATTTAAGGATAGAATCCTCTGCTCCCAGGTGCAAAGATTAAGATGGCTGCAAGTAATATAAGATAATGGGGTTGAGCAGTAGTCAAGTCTTGGTCAGGTCCTCAATTCCTGAGATCCAGTGACCGCCGCACATCTGGGGGAACCAATTCCAAAAGGCTGGTGCAGATCATTCTTTCCCCTTAGAACTTGCAGTGCAACTAGTATTGGGAAAGTTGTCCCACTCCTCCATTCTTCTGAACAAGACTACCTCAATAGGTTCAGTGACACTAAAGCAGTATTTCTTAAGGATATCACATATGGGAGAATTATTTCAAAGATCCAAGCGTCAAGCGGTAAACTACTTCATTGTTACCATAATCAAACAAAATAGCTCTGGTTTCTTCGAGGGTCTGCATCCTTGCTTCTGGGCCAAGACATCACCCTTCCAGCATGTCCAAACTGAAATGTCTGTGTCACCACAAGCTGGAGTAATGGACTCTATGTGAAAGAAATACATGGAAGTGGCCCTTCTCTAGAAGACTGTCCACTAGGACAATGGCATTTTTCTTTTGAAAAAGCCTATGGCGTGCAAAACACACCCACAAACTTCCACCCGGTGCCAAAAAAAAGTGCACACACATCAAGAGTAAAACACAAAAACGTGCCACGAGTGTCTGCTATCCTCCACAAGGAAGGACCTTACCCTGATCCCCCAGGGCGTTAGGCTCCAGATGGGGACTGAGGTACCAATACATGGCCCATCCAGCCGAAGCCAGGCGACCGCCTTTCTCCGGAAGGTCTGCCGAAAACAGACCCACCCAGGTACTAGGGTAGGGGCTCCCCCAAAGGGAGACCCCCCAAAGAGAGGGCGAACAAGCCAATGGCATTATCTCAGTCAGAGTAGCCTAAGGGGCTTATAGGATGAAGATAAATTCATCAATCTAGTGCAGAGCTCACTTTATCAGATGGGTGGCATACTCATGGGCAAGATTCAGAGGTCCAGAATTTTACAGGATACCAACCAGGTTCATATACTACAATCCATTGTTTTGCCTATTGCAAAGTCAACTAAGCAACATTAGAAGCGGGGGACTTCAGTTCTAAATGAATCTAATATGTTGATTCAAACGCTTCAGCATGGCCCTTATAGGTTTTGTTGGCGCGCTGCATCCCATTTGTGTATGCTGTCATGCTTGTGTCAAGAAAATGGAAAATTGTATACTTACCTGACAGTAATTTTCCTTTCCTGATGCAAAGCATGACAGCATACAGGCCCCTCCCTTATACATTTTGCATTTGAGTATAGTTACAAGAATGCCACCTGAGGGGAGGCGACTCATTTATATATAGTATAACCATATAATTACAATTTTCTGCTGTATTGATTGTAAATTGCAAAAATAAAAAGAATCTGATTTAAAAAAAGAAATTACCCCCAAACATTATTATTTTTTTTTTTTTTACCAGAGACCATAGAGAATAAAATGGCGGTCATTCCAATATTTTATGTCACACTGTATTTGTGCAGTGGTCTTTCAAATGCAATTTTTTTGAAAAAAAATACTCTTTAATTAATTGAAAAAAACAAAACACTAAAGTTAGGATAATTTTTTTGTATAATATGAAAGATGATGTTACGTCGAGTAAATAGCTACCTAACATTTCATGCCTTAAAATTGCTCACGCTCATGGAATGGTGACAAACTAAGATAATTAAAAATATACATAGGCAAAGTTTTTTAAGTTTTTACAGGCTACCGGTTTAGAGTTTAGGGGAGGACCTGTGCTATAATTATTGCTCTCGCTCTAACAATCATGGCAATACCTCACATGTATGGTTTGAACACCGTTTACATATGCGGGTGGCGCGACTTACGCATGCGCTAGCATGGAGAGATGGGGAAAATCTGTTTTTTTTTATTGTTTATTTTGACCCTGTCCTGTCTATCTGCCCAAGGATCAGAAGTAACGATGAAGGTCGTTCCAGTCCTCCAAGGGCATAGAGCTGAGTGGGGGCCATCAGCTGCATCGGATCGGTTCCGTGCTTACTGATGGCTCCGGTAAGCTCGGAAACAACCCGGAAGCGGTGGGGGGCACCTCTCCTGCTACATATAAAAGTGATCTTGTGTCATGTTATCTGCAGTTGTTATTTTCATGTTTCCCTCATGATGACTTACTGACTATGGAACGTTTATTGTGAACATTGCCACTGTCCCGTTCTTTTTCATTGCTACTTGAAACGTTCACATTTTGTTTTTGTCCTTTTTTTTTTCTTCTGTGATAACCAATAAAAATTTTATTTAAAAAAAAAAAAGTGATCTCGCGGTAAATCCACCACTGGGACCACTTTTATCTGAAAGCTGGCCGTCTAAGGGAAAAAATTATACTGGGGTTATGGCAGCAAGCTACTGCCATAACGGAATTTGATGTCAAAATCATGATGTACTTTCCCAGCTAGGTGGTCGGCAAGTGGTTAATGGTTCCACTCATGTTCATTCATTATTTATATAGAATGTAAGTACATACAAAAATCATTTTGAGAGAGTTATTGTATCTACAGTTTTGCCATGATGTATAATCCGGTTTTGTTCTTTTGATGATTTATCATATTGTTTCGATGACATGTCCCCTGAAGAAGATCTAGACTCTTTTAATCAAAGCGTGTCTGGGCTTTCACCTGGATATTGCATGATAATTAGTTCTGAACCCAAGATCAATAGCATTTCATAAGGATTGATGTATCGTGAATATATTTTAGGATATCCCATGTTACTTACTTTTAATCATGTATAAAGAAAATCATATTCTTGTAAAGATTTTTAATTGGTTACTGCCTCAAAGTCCCAAGGGGTATTGGTACCGTGTGTAGCCAAGTGCTGGCTGTGTTGTTATCTTCACTCTGGGACATTCCTTTGTGTGCTATATATGGAGCTTTTTCCCTCTAGTGTTCAACATGGGGAATAATCACATGACTTCCTGACTGCAGAGGGGAAGCCACTCACTGATAGCAGAGGATTGTGGGATATGTTGTCCAATCACCTGGATTTATACTAGACTTAACAGTTAAAAACTACACGTTTCAGTGTGCTGAAACAACAATGAATTCTGGGCAAGCAGATAAACTGAACTGTCCTGGGTGAGCTTGCTCTCTTGGCACACTGGATTCAGAGCTGCAAGAGGCTGTCACTCTGGGTGCTGGTGGTGGGCACTGCGGCCTAGGCAGAGCTGGGACCTCTCACCCTGAGGACTGCATTGCTGGGCACAGGGTTGCTGTCACCGTCACCACATTGCATTGCTGATTGGGTCCACATCCACTTCATACCCACGCAGTCATTGCTGGACCTCTGAGCCTATGTCAGGGCTGGGCTCAGCCCTTCCTTCTCTGAGCTGGCTGCTCAGCTGTCGGCTAATTGCCAGGTCCCCTCTCTCCGCAGTTACTCAGCTGTTTATGATATCCTGCTTGTCAGTCCTATCTACTTAAGCCGTCCAGTCCAGAGGTTCTCTGCCTTCACCTTGGTCAACATCACAGAAACGATCTCCTTCAATCTTGTTCAAGACTTGCTTTGCTGACATCCCTTCTGGCTCCAGATCCTGCTTGCTGTTCCACTAAATTGATCCCTGATTTCTGGCTTGGCTGACTATCCATTCCGGTTACTGAACTTTGACTATGTTTGTTCTTTTTACTTTTATTATTAAACAGGTGTGATTTAATTGTACTTCTGGCTGGGCCTAATTTAATGGTTTCTGACAGCCTACAGGTTGCCACTCAGGAACCTCACAACTCGCTGCAGACATTCTAGAGCCTGTGCAGAGACATCCTGTCTCCCAGGACCCGTGGGCAAAAGCCCATCTTATCTCTGACACTTTACTTAAAGACACTGCATTCAGATACCTTTATACCTGACCAGTTGGAGGTTCTTTACTGGGAAAAATACAACATCTATTCCATTCAGCTTTATTATCCTGCTACTGAATCTCTACAGCAACATCTCTGGTCCCCACCATAACTAGCTGAGGATCACAGATACCCATACTCCAAAAACCTTCCCTTACATAGGCTGTTATCTGGGTTTTTTGGAAGGGGCCTTTTCTGACTGCAAAAAAAAAACAGAAGTAGTGGGTTTTAAGAGGAGTCTTTCAGCTGCAAAAACGCTCTGACTCTGATAAAAGCTGAAAAAAGCTAAAAAAGAAAAACGCTGAAGAACGTAGCTATTCTGTGTTTATCAGCTTTTTGAGCCATAAGCTTTTGTGGGAGGATAGTTTTGCTAAAAGAAAGCTAAAACAACGCTGAAAAACGCAACTGTCAGAAGTGTTAGAGATGTCGGGGGGGCTTGGGACAGGCCAACTGGGGACAAGCAACTTCCAGCGGCCCTTGTGGGGGTAGCTCTACATGTGCTTTATTACTTGATCCTTTGCAGAAGCATAACAAGAAGAGTGCTACAGCCCTGTCCTCTTCTAGTAAGAGTAGAGGGGTTTTGTTACTGAGCCTAGTCAGCCATTATATTGTCCCCCTGCTGAATCTCTGCTGGCACATTCCTGAAGAAGTAGGAGCAGATCCCAAAATGCTTTGATTTACTGTTAGATCTTTAGTAAAATATTCTACATGAGTAAAGACACTTGGGCTGCTTCCAATCTCTTTGCTCACTTTGATTATGAGTTTTACCATATAAACAGAATGCACTGCTGAAGGATAAACTCTACACTACCAAACCTGATTTTCGGTGGATTACTGTACACCCCTACTATTTACAATGTCATTTATATTGGAGTTATCATCAGAATTTTCACTTCACGATTAACAAATCACATTATTATCAGAGCAAAGCCTAGAAATCCCATCATATGGCCTCTAGCTGCCAGGATCATTCTGAATATTTCATGTTATTAGAGATTGCAGTAGACATGTGCACTACAAAAAATTTGCTTGCTTTCGTTTCATTCTTTTTTTTTTTTTTTGCTTTTTTCGGAAATTCGAAAATTCAGAAAATTCAAATTCAAAATTCGGATATTCACGTTTCTGAATTTCCAATTTGAAAGTTCTAAATTCGGAGATTCGAAAACTCCAAAATTCTGAAATCCGAATTCAGAATTTTCTAATTTTCTAATTGCCGAATTTCCTCATTTCAAATTTCTGAATTTTCACAGTTCGAATTTCTGAATTTCGAATTTTGAATTTTTGCATTCCCGAATTTTGAATTTTCAAATTACTGAGTTTTGAATTTTCGAATTTCAGAATTTTGAATTTTTTAATTAAATTCTCAAATTTTGAATTTTCAAATACCCGAATTTTGACTTTCGGAATTTTCAAATTTCGAATTTCCGAATATTCAGGTTTGTAAATTTCCAAATTTTCTCATTTCGAATTTCTGAGTTGCTGAATTTTTCGAATTCAAAAATCAGAAAAAAACAAAGAGAATCAGTAAAATTTGGAATAATAACTATTAAATTATAGGTATTGGAATTTCCTTTCAAATTATCTGAATTTACGAATTTTTCCTAATTTTGAATTTCCAAATTCGAATCTTCAAAATTTCCAATTTCCGAAATTTCCCATTTCTGATATTTAGAATTTTCCAATTTTCAAAATTTCCAATTTCCAGCATTTAGAATTTTCAAGAATGTGGAAATTTGAAAATTCGGAAAATCGGAAATTGAAAAATTTGGAAATTTCGGAATTAACAAATGGTCTGCCTTGGGCTGATCGCCGCATGTAGTAGGTAACCACTGCATGAGCAATTAAATATAATTCACTGCAAATAGCTGTGAGAGCTGTCAGACTCCTATTGCTTTAGTAGTGTGTCCTCCCCCCCCCCCCCCCAGTAACTGCAAGGAACCCCCACTGGGTCTTCTGCAGTTAAAGTGTTACTAAACCCAGGAGCCTGAATTCACTATATCTGGTCTCCCACAGTACACAGAAAATCGAAATGCAATTGTTTTAGTAAATGTAAACTGCTAAATACCTTTTCTCATCAGCAGTACACAGTGAGGGAAAAAGTATTTGATCCCCTGCTGGGTTTATAGGTTTGCCCACTGACAAAGAAATGATCAGTTTATAATTTTATTGGTAGGTTTATATTAACAGTTTCTCTTAAAGCTCCTAAATGATTATTTCTTTGTCAGTGGGCAAACTTATAAAATCAACAGGGGATCAAATACTTTTTCCCTCACTGCATAGCAGTCTTGTGACTTTTATCAGTGTCTTTTTTTTAAAGCTTGTAGGAGGAGTTTTCATTCTGCTCATTCTACTTTCATTCTGATTGTCCTATGAGGCTGCAGAACCCCTGACCCTTTATCTGGGCAGTGCTGATTGGCCCTGTGCTGATCACATGCACCCCCCAAAAAAAAAAAATTCTGGCAATACACACCAAACTGAACATGTGTAGAGACTGTCTTATCAGCAGGTGGTTTGGGGACCGTGGAAGAAGGGGAGAATCAGAGAAGACAGAATCAAACAGCCTTTTTACACAGTGCAGAGGATTAACCCCTTTGGTTCCACAGTTCCACAGTGAGTATAACAAGAATGATTTACTGTATATACAGACCGATTTTACTGTTGCGGGTTTAGCCACAACAGTAAAACCACTTTAACCACAAACTGCCCTGATTCACAGGTGTGGATGGGGCCTACCAGCAAGGAAAAACCATTGTGCAGTACAGCTAAGCAGGAAGCAGAGCTTGCTTCATATGTATAAAAGAAAATACATCTACCCCTATATTATATATATATATACAGTGGTGTGAAAAAGTGTTTGCCCCCTTCCTCATTTCCTGTTCCTTTGCATGTTTGTCACACTTAAGTGTTTCGGAACATCAAACCAATTTAAACAATAGTCAAGGACAACACAAGTAAACACAAAATGCAATTTGTAAATTAAGGTGTTTATTATTAAAGGTGAAAAAAAATCCAAACCATCATGGCCCTGTGTGAAAAAGTGATTGCCCCCTAAACCTAATAACTGGTTGGGCCACCCTTAGCAGCAACAACTGCAACCAAGCGTTTGCGATAACGTGCAATGAGGCTTTTACAGCATCCTGGAGGAATTTTGGCCCACTCATCTTTGCAGAATTGTCCTAATTCAGTTACATTAGAGGGTTTTCGAGCATGAACGGCCTTTTTAAGGTCATACCACAACATCTCAATAGGATTCAGGTCAGGACTTTGGCTAGGCCACTCCAAAGTCTTCATTTTGTTTTTCTTCAGCCATTCGGTGGTGGACTTGCTGGTGTGTTTAGGATCATTGTCCTGCTGCAGAACCCAAGTTCGTTTCAGCTTGAGTACACGAACAGATGGTCGGACATTCTCCTTCAGGATCTCTTGGTAGACAGCAGAATTCATAGTTCCTTTTATCACGGCAAGTCTTCCAGGTCCTGAAGCAGCAAAACAGCCCCAGACCATCACACTACCACCACCATATTTTACTGTTGGTATAATGTTCTTTTTATGAAATGCAGTGTTCCTTCTACGCCAGATATACTTGGACACACACCTTCCACAGAGTTCCACTTTTGTCTCATTGGTCCACAGAATGTTGTCCCAAAAGTCTTGGGGATCATCAAGATGTGTTGTGGAGAAATTGAGACGAGCTTTGATGTTCTTTTTGCTCAGCAGTGGTTTTCTCCTTGGAACTCTGCCATGCAGGCCATTTTTGCCCAGTCTTTTCCTGATGGTGGAGGCATGAACGCTGACCTTAACTGAGGCAAGTGAGGCCTGCAGTTCCTTGGACGTTGTTGTGGGGTCTTTTGTGACCTCTTGGATGAGTCGTCGCTGCGCTCTTGGGGTAATTTTGGGCGGCCGGCCACTCCTGGGAAGGTTCACCACTGTTCCATGTCTTCGCCATTTGTGGATAATGGCTCTCACTGTGGTTCGCTGGATTCCCAAAGCTTTGGAAATGGCTTTATAACCCTTTCCAGACTGATAGATCTCAATTACTTTCTTTCTCAATTGTTCCTGAATTTCTTTGGGTCTCGGCATGATGTGTAGCTTTTAAGGATCTTCTGGTGGACCTTACTGTGTCAAGCAGCTCCTATTTAAGTGATGCCTTGATTGTGAACAGGTGTGGCAATAATCAGGCCTGGGTGTGGCTAGAGAAATTGAACTCAGGTGTGGACAACCACAGTTATAGTATGTTTTAACAAGGGGGGCAATCACTTTTTCACACAGGGCCATGATGGTTTGGATTTTTTTTCACCTTTAATAATAAACACCTTAATTTACAAATTGCATTTTGTGTTTACTTGTGTTGTCCTTGACTATTGTTTAAATTGGTTTGATGTTCCGAAACACTTAAGTGTGACAAACATGCAAAGGAACAGGAAATGAGGAAGGGGGCAAACACTTTTTCACACCACTGTATATATATATATATATATATATATATATATATATATATATGTATATATATATATATATAATTTATTTACAGCCTACTCATAGATTACATTTTTAATACATTAGCATGTGTTAAAATATTTTACATGAGGCTAATCAATTCGACATGTGTCTAAAACACGTGAAAAAAAAAATATAGTGATGGGGATGTAAAATAAAAGATTACTTCTATAAACATTCTGCATCCCTGGCTGCTGATTGCTGCATTGCTAGGTGAAGGTGGCCCCATGTGTCACTCTGTATGACACTTCCACACTGATTCCCATAAGTCTGCCATCTATTCACATTCTGATTTTGGATGCTTGAGAACAATAAACATGTAATGAGTTGCCAGTGAGATCTGATTACATGGATGGTTGAGCTCAGATTACCTGCCAATACAGCAACAAGCAAATACTGGAGGTCACCTACAAGGTTTTGAGCCTTATTTGCTAGTGTATTACTTTTATTACATGTCTCCCAACTTTTTTAAGATGGGAACGAGGGACACCCAATACCAAAAAGTATGTAGACATAGGACACACCCCTGCCACACCCCCTTAAAGGAGAATTATACAAAAACATGATTAGTTAAACCCGCTTTTTTTTTTAACCACTAGTATTCCTTTAACCACGTGCCTACCGGGCACTTACACCCCCTTCCTGCCCAGGCCATTTTTCAGCTCTCAGCACTGTTGCCCTTTGAATGACAATTGCACGGTCATGCTACACTGTACACAAACTCATTTTTTATCATTTTCGTCACACAAATAGAGCTGTCTTTTGGTAGTATTAATCACTGCTGGGTTTTTTATTTTTTACAAAAAAATTTTTTGAAAAAAAAGTTTTTTACTTTTTTTCTTTCAGTACATTTTGGAACTAGGTAATTTTTCACCTTCACTGAGGAGGCGGCACTGATTGGCACTGATAGGCTGAACTGGTGGGCATTGATGACGTTGCACTTACGGGCACTAATTAGGTGGCACTGATGAGGAGGCACTAATATGCTGCACTTATGGGCACTGATAGGTGGCACTGATGGGCACTTATGGGCACTAATTAGGTGGCACTGATGAGGAGGCACTAATATGCTGCACTTATGGGCACTGATAGGTGGCACGGATGGGCACTTATGGGCACTAATTAGGTGGCACTGATGAGGAGGCACTAATATGCCGCACTTATGGGCACTAATTAGGTGGCACTGATGAGGAGGCACTAATATGCCGCACTTATGGGCACTGATAGGTGGCACTGATGGGTAATAACAGGCGGCACTGGTGGGCACTGATAGGTGGTACTGATGGGCACTGATGGCCATTGAACAACAGCAATGATCGACATTGATGGGCAGCACTGATAGGCGGCACTAATAGCCAGCACTGACTGGCATCGCTAATGGGCACTGATTGGTGGCACTTGTAGACAGTGGTGTGCACTGAGTGCTGGCATTGGTGGGCACTGATTGGTGACACTATATTGCTATATTGTATTTAGGGCACTGATGATCCGTGCCCCGATTACATTCCTTGATGTCCCCCTGCGTGGAAATGCCGCTGATCGTCTCTCCTCGCCACATACTCTGTCAGTGTGAGGCAAGGAGAGACAATTACCGGCATCTCCATGTTTACATGTGGCTGGCTGTGATTGGACACAGCAGATCACATGGTTAAAGAGCCACGAATGCAGCTCTTTACAGAGATCGGGGCCGCACTGTGTTCTAGCAGCACAGCATGGCCGCAATCCCCCGTGGGCGTGCGAGAGCAGCTGCTCTGGCATGCCGTCATATGATATCCTCCCAGAACGAGAGCCACACCGCCCCATCGTCATTTGAAGGTGGGCAGGCGGCAAGCAGTTAAACTGACTTTTGACATTTACGAATGCAGCAATTTAGAAACATGGATGAAAGGTTTAGCTCTGGGAAACACTTTTTGAAAGATAAAAAGTGCATTTGATATTCAACTATATAGATCAGACCAAAATAAGGGACAAATGAGGAGGAAAGAGGGAGAGAGGGACTTTGTTCCAAATCAGGGACAGTCCCTCAAAATCAGGGAAAGTTCATAGCTTTGTTATTATACAGCAAACTTTTCTCAGCCTTTTTACCCCAGAGGAACCCCAAAAATAATCAATTCATCTACGGGCAATAGGAAAATGCCTTATACATTGGTAGTCAGTAGGAAGAATAAAACCCTTATAATGCTACCCCTACAGACAGCTAAAAGATCATTAGTGTCAGGCTGCTGACTTTGCTAAGTGGTGTTGGCCAAGGAAATATGCAGTCACCATCAAATGGGAGGTCAATCAGCCACAGCTCTAGGAACCCCTAGCAACCCTAGGAGGAACCCTAGGGTTTCATGGAACCCTGGTTGAGAATGGCTGCCATACAGTATAGTAAGATATTTTGGTATTAATGCAGTTCCATCTTCTAGAGGGCATTGCTTTTTTTATAAGGCCACACATTCAGGCATTATATAAAATCAGAAAATGGATATTGTTGTCTGGAGCAACTAAAATTAAAAGTATACCCCCCCTCCCCCATACACCAACATTAGTTACAGCTTAAACAATCACTGTCCTATGAAACATATGCATCAGGCAGATACACAAGCTTTGACCCTAGGTTCACACCTATGCGTTTTTTTTGTGTGTTTTGTGGTAACGCACTACAGTCCATTTAACATAGCTTCCTATGGTACACGTTCACGTCTATGCGTTTTTCAGCTGGTGCGTATTTAGAAAGGGTCAGGGCCTTTTGTTCCAGCAGTAGATTGTGTTTTGCGTGTAATAGCCTTCAATGGACCTGCACCAAAAAAAGTGTTGCGTTACTGAAGCATTTTTACATGCATTTTGTTTTTTGCTTTTTCTCTATAACAAACTATAAAAAGCTGGTTGTTAAGAAGCGGGCCGGGAAGCCAGCCGCTGCATCCTTAACAAAACCAATGAATCATCAGCTATCAGCAGGGTTCCCCACTGACAGCTGAATTTAAAAAAAAGAGAATTGCCATCAATAAAAAAATCTGGGGAAAAAAGGCGTGGGATCCCCCTCCCCAATCCATACCAGACCCTTATCCGAGCACGCAGCCCCGCGGTCAGGAAAGGGAGGGGATGAGCGAACCATACCAGGCCACATGTCCTCATCATGGAAGGGGTGTTTTGGGGAAAGGGGGGCTCTGCCCTCCACCACCCCAAAGAACCTTGTCGCCATGTTAATGGGGATAAGGCAGCAGGCATCGTGATTGAGGATGGCTCTACATCGGGGGACATAGTTTTGTATTTTTTAATAAAGGAATTGTCAAAAACTCGTGTTGTGTTTTTATGTGCGTACTCAGCTTCCGGGGGTATACCGGGATGATGCCCGCACCTGCAGGTACCGTTTTTTTCAGCAGGCGATTGGCTAACCAGCCATAACAACCGATGCGGCTAAAAGCCGCTCGACTGTTATGCCGGAGGAGCGGGAGGGGACGTCCCCACTCCCGCCGCCTCCCGCCGCTGTTACCGGTGCTCCCGCTCGATCGGGAGCACCGATTCCTGCTGCGATGCCTCCGGCCGCTGGGGAGGCTTCGTTCCAGTCTCCTCATAGTAAACACAGAAGCGACGTCATGACGTCACTTCCCGTTTACTTGGCTGCCAATGGCGCCGGTTTTAAAAAAATATCCGGTATTCAGAATCACCGTTTTCGGTGATCTGAATACATTGAAGTGTAAAGGAGGGGTGGGGGGTCTTTTAGACCCCCGATCCCTCCATAAAGAGTACCTGTCACCGCCTATTACTGTCACAAGGGATGTTTACATTCCTTGTGACAGCAATAAAAGTGATCAAAATTATTATTTTTTTTTAAAAACAATTTAGTCATTTTAAAATAAATAAATAAATAAATAAAAAAAATTTTTTAAAGCGCCCACCGTCCCCGCGAGCTCGCGAAGCAAAGAAAACACATACGGAAGTCGCGCTCACGTATGTAAACGGTGTTCAAATCACACATGTGAGGTATCGCTGCGATCGTCAGAGCGAGAGCAATAATTCTAGCACTAGACCTCCTCTGTAACTCTAACCTGGTAACCGTAAGAAATGTTTAAAGCGTCGCCTATTGAGATTTTTAGGTACCGTACTTTGTCGTCAATCCACAAGTGCGTGCAATTATAAAGTGTGACATGTTTTGTATCTATTTACTCGGCGTAACATTATCTTTCACATTATGCAAAAAAATGGGATAATTTTACCGTTTTTTTTTTTTTTTAATTCATGAAAGTGTCCCTTTTCCCAAAAAGTTGCATTTAAAACACCGCTGCGCAAATACCGTGTGACATAAAATATTGCAACAATCGCTGTTTTATTCTCTAGAGTCTCTGTTAAAAAAATATATATAATGTTTGGGGGTTCCAAGTAATTTTCTAGCAAAAAATATGGATTTTAACTTGTAAACACCAAATGCCAAAAATAGGCTTAGTCATGAAAGGGTTAATATCTACGTACATAGATATGCATGCAATTGGTCTTGTACTTTTGCGGTGCTTTTTTTCTCAGAGAATAGGTGTCGGAACCCCTTTTTTCCAGCCCCTACCCACCTCCGAGCACCATTCCTTGGTTAAACAGTCCCTACCCACACCCCAGCACTGCCCTTTTAGAAAATACAGAACCATGTATCATTTGTAGTGCTGAGTAATTTGTATGGAATTTGGTAATGATATTAACCTCCCTGGCGGTATGATTATTTCAGATTTTAGGTGCTGAAAGCGGTACAATTATTTTGCATGAAAATTTGGCGTTTTATATTGTAGTCCTGTAATTCTTAGGAATAACTCACTTAAATCTGTCCAAACCAGATTCTAGCAGACATCCCGGGTATGATAAAGTTTGAAAAATGAAATCATAAATTATAATATAATAAATAACTATAAATAATTATACCAAATAATAATCTAACAATAATAAAAATTATTCAATAATGTAATCAAATCAAAAACACTGAAATTTGCTCAGTTGCAGAATTGTCACTGTCATTACTTTTCAGTATTTGATGACGGATCTCCCCACAAATCGCTATCGCTCAATTCTGCAAGTGATTCTAATTTATTATCGCTGTTTTCTATCTGGTCTAAAATCATTTTTGATGTAAAGGGACAGTTTTGGTTGCTATGGACAATCTCCAGTTTCCAGGCATAAAGAAAAGTTTTTATATTATAAAACTGCATGCAGGACACTGGACAGACCACTAGGGACAAAGGGGATGTGAAATGATTACATACAGCAATGTAATCTGTAAGATTACATTATACTGTATGTATACTGTGTGTTTTGCTTTTTGAATTTGGCACCGTTCTCCGTCCCCGTGCGTCGCAACGCTCGCAGGGAATGGAGATCGGCTCCGTGATAGATCGAGCGGAGCACGGCTCGCTCGTACAGCGGGGGGACATCGCTGGATCCAGGGGACAAGGTAAGTAAACCTCTCCCTGCATTCAGCGATGCAGTCCCGAGTCTGGCTCAGGGTTACTGCTTTTGGTACAAAATCTCCACCCGAGCCAGACTCGGGAATACCGCCAGGGGGGTTAATAAAAGCAGTAATATAGATCCCCTGCAGCGATTAACAATAGGGTCCCCCGCCGGCAACAATAGATCCCCTAACAACAATGGACCACCTGCAATAAAATTTCCCCCCTAGCAACAATACAGTCCCAGCAGCAACAACAGATCTCCCTGCAACCAGCATTAATAGTCTCTGCAGCCAACAACAATAATACCCTTCAACAGTAGATCTCTCCCAGCAACAACTGTCCCCACCAGCAACAATAGACCTCCTGACCTGTAAATTTATAGATAGGCAACTCCTATCCTCTAATTAATTAATGGTTCCAAATTAATAATAACTACTGCAGTAGGGAACAGACACAAAAGATACACTCTGCATTTTTCCAAATAACTGTTCTGCTTTATTATGATGCAATTGAAGGTTTTTATATACATGATTACATAGGTATCACATTAATATTACAATTGTATTTTTATGGTAACAAGGGGCGTAACATTGGCAGGCTAATTCTATTCAGGACTCGAAAGAATGCAAACATGTAAACACATGAAAACACTATTAGTGCCGTGTGCACAGTGAGGGCAGTGTGTAATACATATAAAATAGAATACAATTATATACAGAACTTACAAGTTTCCAGCTATAATAGACCCCCCCCCCTGTAATAATAGATCCCTATACAGCAAAAATAGATCCCCTAATTAATAGACCCTGCAGCACACCCCAGAACATGGGGAACTGCCATCTCCCCATGTTCCCGCTGAAAAAAAGCCCTGCACTTTTGTAATTGTAAAGAATATAATAAATGTCATGATATAATGCCCTGTTAGTAATATAAAAGAATAATTTCTCTCAAAATGAGATTTTCACCATTTGTTATGATATTTGCATAATAAAATAATTGTGGAGTCTGACATCTTGACATGTAGGTAGGCAGTTTACTGCACTTAAATGTAATTTGCGCTCTTTCTCCACTATCATTATATAGTAGAGGTTCTGTAGAAAATGGCCTGTGTTTTTCTATTTGAAAGCAGTATTCTGTGTTCTTTCAGTCAATAGCTCTGAGTCATTATCTAATGCAGGCCTTCCATTAGAGAAGACTCCTAGGTGTGAAATGTCTA
Source organism: Lithobates pipiens (assembly GCF_037356315.1). Lineage (NCBI taxonomy): Eukaryota > Metazoa > Chordata > Amphibia > Anura > Ranidae > Lithobates > Lithobates pipiens. The sequence goes on from NW_027507784.1 coordinate 63,538,291, forward strand.
TAAAACCTTCAATTCAGGGACATGTATGCAAAGTACAGCCTGCCAATCAATTAAACTATACCGTTCCCATGATAAACTGGGATTTGTTGGTGTTTCAGAGAAGCAATTTGTGCTGCATCTCCTCCGAAATGCGATAGTAAAAGTAAACTATATTAGAAAAGGGATTTATTGAACTTATCTCTTTACTTTGACCTTGTGTCTGGTTTTCCAGTTGCTTTATTTGTTTATGCTGAACATAAATAATTGAACAGACCGTGGGTATAATACCTCCAAGGTTTATTCCGTAATAAAAAGAAGTGAGATCATTGAGTGATACAATTCACCAAAAATAACAGAGTTGGAAAGCATAGTTATAAGGGTGGGTAATGCCATAGCTCCCAACTGTCCCTGACTGTCCCCTGGAGCAATGTCCCTCTGTCCCTCTTTTTCCTTCTTTGTCCCTCATTTTGGTCTGATTTATATAGTTGTATATAAAATGCAGTTTTTATTTTTCAAAAAGTGTTTCCCAGAGCTAAACCTTTCATTCAATTTCTAAACTGCTGCATTTATAAATGTTAAAAGCCAATATAAAGGAATAGTAGTGGTCAAAAAAAGCCCTTGTGGATTTAATTAACCTTTTTTATGGTTAATTCTCCTTTAAGGGAGTGTGACAGGAGGTGTGTACTATGCCCACATACGTTTGCTAGTAGGTGCCCCTCATTCCTATCCCAAAATGTTGGGCGGTATGGGTAATGCTGGCCATACACACCAGAACTTTCATAAAACGGAAAGTGTAATGCATCTGATGTCTGAATCAATTATATGATGAAATAATAACAGTAAGGCCGGGTTCACACTATAGCGATGCGGGAACGCCGCGAATTCGCGGCGTTTTCCCGCATCGCTCACCTCCCGCAGGCAGTTCACACTGCCCTATGCGGACGGCTGGGGGTGTCAATGTTATGTTAATGACACCCCCAGATCCGTCGGCATATCGCAGTGCGATCTGCCGACTCGCACAGGAATCGGATCGCATGGTGTGAACCCCCATGCGATCCGATTCCGTTGCGGACCCAAAAAAGGGTCCCGTGCGAGTTTGCTGCGGGACCGCTGCGAGTTCAGCCATACTATCTGTATGGCTGAACTCGCAGCGCTACGGAGATCGGATGTGATTTGCTGTGCGAATCACATCCGGATCTCCCCCCGCAGCGGTGTGAACCCAGCCTTAGTCTGCATCGATCTTGTCCAAAAAGTAAATCAAAATTGAAAGTGATTGTTTAACCACTTACAGACCGGACCATTTTTTGCGATTCGGCACTGCGTCGCTTTAACTGACAATTACGCGGTCGTGCGACGTGGCTCCCAAAAAAAATTGACGTCTTTTTTTTCCCACAAATAGAGCTTTCTTTTGGTGGTATTTGATCACCCCTGCAGTTTTTATTTTTTGCGCTATAAACAAAAATAGAGCGACAATTTTGAAAAAAACGCATTATTTTTTACTTTTTGTTATAATAAATATCCCCCAAAAATATATAAAAAAACGTTTTTTTCCCTCAGTTTAGGCCAATACGCATTCTTCTACATATTTTTGGTAAAAAAAATCGCAATATTGATTGGTTTACGCAAAAGTTATAGCGTTTACAAAATAGGGATAGTTTTATAGCATTTTTATTAATAATATTTTATTATTTTTTTTTACTAGTAATGGCGGCGATCAGCGATTGTTATTGTGACTGCGACATTGTGGGGGACACATCGGACATTTTTGACACATTTTTGGGACCGTTGTCATTTATACAGTAATCACTGCTATATAAATGCAGTGATTCCTGTGTAAATGACACTGGCAGTGAAAGGGTTAACCAGTGGGTGGCAGTGTAGGGGTTAAGTGTTCCTAGGGGTGTGTTACTAACTGTGGGGGGGTTGGGCTTTCATTTAGTGAACACTGATCTCTGCTCCAATCACATGGAGCAGAGATCAGCGTCACTAGTTGCTAGGCAGAATGGAGAAATGCTGTTTACACTGCATTTCCTTCATTCAGCCATCTGAAGCTTCCCTCCAACCACTTTGCATATTATTTTATATATACTGTGATTCTGTACTTGCCAAATAGGCTGCAGAAACTTCCACCCACTGAGTCTGGCTGCAAGCATTTTCACTGAGGGCAGCTGAAGCTGCTGTCTGTTCACTTCCTGTATTTACACAGACAAACAGAGGCACACCTTCAGCTCTGCAGCTCTCATTGGCCCTCTTATGACTCATAACCTCTCCCTTCCTGGCAAATTCTCACACGAGTGATAGAGAGAGCTGTGCATGAGGTCATAAGCCTACACTTTTTTCCAGGCAAGAAACAGGAAGTGGGCTGTATAAGGTATTTACAGGCAGAAAAAAAATGTTTACTATCCAAAGTTAAAACAACAAGGGCAGAAGATTTCATAGATGGAAAGTTGAAAACATTGCTGAAGGTCCGCTTTAAGATTCGATCAATTGCTTCATACAACCCATGATTGGGACGAAAACAATTGGAATTTATCAACGCAAGCATTTTTATTAAAACTGCAATTTAAATAGATTTATTGAAATCTTACAGTGTGCCCACTCCCCATATGAGGGGTAGTCCTTCGGATTTATCAACCTATCCAACCATTTAGATTTTTGATTTGATCTTGCAAAATCATTTAAAGTCAATACAAAGGGATAGTGAAAAACAGAAGTAGGAGGTAGCTGTAGGAAGGGATTGTTTTTGGTATAGAGGATCTTGCCATGGGTGAGGTTAACAAAAAATACAAACAAGGGGTTAAATTTGCATTAGAAAGATTACTTTAGTACTAGGTTTACACTTGTGCTGCGTGTTTTGCGTGCACGTGCCGCAGGTGCAGCAATTCATTAATTTGAATGGGCTGCTGTAGCCCCGAGGCATTTTGCTGATGCGTGGGGGTACCATTAAGAATGAATGTCAACACCACTGCTTCTGTGAAAGAGCAGGGCGTTTTGCCTGCGGTTTTGGAACGTGCATGGTTTTGCGAGCATTCCTGACCCCCACAATTATGAACCTAGCCTTAAGGATAAGTGCATTGCCCCGTACACACGATAGACTTTCTGCCAACAAAACCGTGGATTTTTGTTCGAAGGATGTTGGCTCAAACTTGTCTTGCATACACACGGTCTCACAAATGTTGGCCAACAATTATGAATGCAGTGATGTATAAGGCGTACGACGAGCCGAGAAAAAGGAAGTTCAATAGCCAGTGCGGCTCCTTCTGCTTGATTCCAAGCATGCGTAAACCTTTGTGCGTCAGACGTGTTTACACGATTGGAACTTCCGTTGGCGGAAAGTTTGAGAACCTGCTAGCCAACATTTGTTGGTGTAAAGTCCGACAACCAATGTTCGATGGGGTTCTAGGGATATAGGGATAGTTAGGGTTAGAATTTTGTTTTGGGTTACAGAAAGGGTTAGGCTGACCATAGATGGATTGATATTAGGCCAGTTAGTCAGGGGTTGAACGCATTTTAATCCATGAGTGGCTCCTCCCGCTCAACAAACACTAATCTAATGATTCCGTCAGGCAGGTTTGATGGAATATTTTTCTTGATCACAAGCTGCAGTCAATGGTTTGTAGCCATTGACCACTGTATTCTGACAGCAGAGAGTCCCCTCTGTCAGAATACAATATCTCAGGGGGGTAGATTTATTTTATCCACCTCAAATGTGTGGATGGAGTAATTTGTTTGTTTATTTGTTTGTTTTTTTGTTCGGCCTTCTGGCAGAACACAAAAAAAGACCAGTCTATGGCCTACCTTAGTGTTAGGGTTAAGGGGTATGTTAGTGTTAGGGTTAATGGTCAGATTAAAGGTGGATGGTGTAAGCATTGGAGTTACAGAAATAGTTAGCGTCAGTGTTTGGGTTAGATAGCGGGGTCAGTGTTATGGTTGCAAAAAAGCTTAGTGTGAGGGTGAATGTTAGGATTATAGAAAGCATTCGTGTTACAGGGAGGGTTAATGTTAGTGTTACTAATAGGGTTAGTGTGAGGCTTGTAACCTGGGGCGGTACCTTCAGCTGCTTCATGAAGTCAGCTTCAAGAAGCTCACTAAAGTTTTTCTTCCAGCATCCTGAACCTTGGGTGACTATATACATGATGCACTTTGGCCCATCTTCCTTGGTGGTCCTGTTCCCAATATATTGTGATCAGCAGCAACTATGCCTGCTTTCTCCAGCAATGCTGCTATCAGTACTGATAGGGAAAGATGAATGGGGTGGGCACGACAGAAACACACACTACACATGGAGGCCAAAAGACTATGACAAAGGTTGTAGGGTAGAGGCATGAAGGTGCCTGGTGTAGTTCCCCATATTGGCCAGTGGATGTTAGTTAAGGTAGGGTAAGAAACCCTGAAATAAGAATAGGAAGTGTAGTTATGTAGGTATCCACTAGAGGTCCTCAGAGAAGTGAGTGGGATGGTGAGGAAGTGCCAGCCCTGTCCCTGATAGTGTGGGGCATCTTGGGTAAAAGGGCTTAATATAAATAGTCTAGCAGGAGTCCACCTAGGGTCAGTTGGTCATAGAAAGCAGTACAGGACCAACACATCAAAGCTGTAGTTTTTGAGGATCCAGCTTCCAGGAGCTTCCCCCCCAAGAAGTGGGGGCAAGAAAGGGGGACTATTGGACTACCTAAATCCCCTGGGCATGGGATGCTGCACTCTGACAAAACCCCTAAAGATGTGGAATGCTCCTCAACTCTTTGCTCTGCTGTTATCTGTTTTCACCTGAAGGAATGTGACGTTGACTTTGGGATGACTGAAAGCATGTAAACATGTATATCAACTATGCAGTAAAGCGTTATGTAGCAGTACCCTCGTAAGTGAGAACCATAGTTTGAAGATTCCTGATCACTCTAGCATGTCTTAAAAAAAGGTGTTTTTTCATGTGCCTTGTATAATGCCCAAGAAATATCATTTGGAAAATACAAGTGGGTCACGGTACATCTACATTCCAAATTTGGCACTTAAGATGGTCATGTACTATGCAATCTGATTGGCCCATCTCTGTACAACTCGATATTTAGGCAAAATAGGTAATAGGAAGACGCACTTGAAGGAAATCAAATGCACTAAATCTAATTTATTTAAGATCTTACTGATTGCAGTGTATGGTCACCTTTAAAGATCAAGATCTGAAAATATAAATTTATTGGGTTTAGAAACTCTTCTTTGTTCTTTGTAATGTATTGAAAGATTTGGGTAAAAAAAAGAAAAAAACACATTTCAAAGATATATTAGAAGTGATAGGAATGAGATTAGCCTCAAAAGGGTTAATTAACTGAGAACACCTACTAATTGCCTAACAAGACACATCCAATGAGATGAAATGAACCAACTGTATTGGGCGTGCGCTATTATCAATGAGAAAACCGCAGTTACCCTAGCAACAGTTAATCCAAACACATAAAAACAAACCAAATATAGCGCTGTCCCCAATATTCCTAATGAATCCTAGCGACAGTCGCAGTTTACATATGCGAGTATTTATTATCAATATTTGCGCTTCAATGTGTGCTGGTTCGCACATTCAATGAATGACTTTTCCGGCGCACCAATTAATGTATGAACTAGTGCAGTCCCTTCTTAGTAAATCAGCCCCTCCTCTCTTCTCTCCAGCACATCACTTGCTTGCAGACTATCTCTCCTCAATACCACCATCACACCACTTAGTTACACTTCTCGGACCAGAGATTTAGACCTGACACTGGCTCTGCCAGGCCTTAGCAAGTGCCCTTTGCAGGCAAGGACCGTGGGCCCCTATGGTGTAGCAAAAAATACGGTAGTCCTTGGTGCTGTCTGCTTGCAGTACCAGCTCTTGAGGCACTGCCAGCCCTGGCTGCAGCTGCCCCTCTCCACTGCCCATGCCGCTACAGTACACTCCACTGGCTCTGCACCCATCCCAGACTACAATCTCCCAGTCCTCTCAGGCCTGCCTCCCCAGTCCTCTCCTGACTGTGTGTCACTCACCAGCCCCCTTGGCTATGACTTGTTGTTCCTCCCTGGAGATTTGCCCAGCAGTGCTCTCTCCCACTGTCTTCTCTTTCTCCTCCTGTGCCTCCTGTCCAGGACACCTCTGTGGGTTGTTAGAGGGTCCATCTGCACCCGAGCTAAGGCCCAAGGCCACCCCCCCAGACTGGAGAGCTTCCTCAAAGGCCATGACAACCTAACACTCCATCTCCAGCTTCCTCTCAAACAACTCCTCCCCAGCTGGGCTGACCCTGGGTATTTAAAGTGGATGTAAATGCAAAACAATATTTTTTTAATTAAGGCTTGTACTTTGTACAGTATAGGATTTCATGTCATCTGTGCCCAGTCTTGCCATGAAGAGTTAATGCAGCTTTGAGCAGTCCTCTTATCTTTTATCAGTGATATGAAAACAGTCAGATAGAGAAATAGATGTCTGTTTCTCCTCCTTGCTGTGAGTGACTGATTTACATATCTCATGCAGGAGTGTGACAGAGGCATTCTGTGTACTCCCCCCCCCCCCCTTCCTTTATGCTCCATCTCTCCTATAATTGGCTGCTCCACACCTCAGCATGACTGGGCATGCTAAAGTGTGGTGACTTTCCTGGGTTTTGACTGGATGTTAGTGATCATGGAGCATAATCCACAAGACCAGCAGAAGTTCAGTGTAAAAAATATTGATGCCTGGCCAAGGGGAATGTAGAGGTGGGCAGGGAGTCTACTGACATCATGACTCCACCCACCGAGCTCTGGACAACAGACCTGCCCACAGAATCTGCAGTTTTTCGGGTCTCATAACAGACAGAGGGGAGACATTTGACAGGTAAGGACACATGCAGGAGGCGTGTATATCCTTATAGATAACCACTCTAGTAGTAGTTTAGAAAGGATGATAGTGGGTTTACATCCACTTTAAGCAGGCCTGCCCCTGCCAATCCAAGTTGGGGATTGATCAGGGCTCCTCAGAATACTTCAGGTAACTCCACCCTTCTTCTCCTCCTTCCTTTCCAGAAGACACAACATTCTGGAAAGAAGTGGGAGGTGTGGGTGATGCTGCCTGTGCGTCACCCAGCTCTGCCCTGGGTCACGCCCAACCCAGATCAAAACACACACCCAGGCTTGGCTGCCAGCCTAGCCAGGAAATGTACCTATTCTAACAAAAAGCTAACCACTACACTTCTAGCACACAAGGTGCTACAGGTAAACAAAGGGCTCTCCTTGTATGGACTCTTTTTTCTCCTAACCTCATAATGGGGAAAATAAATGGCACTGGAGGGGCTGCTACTGGGTCCTATTTCTCTAAGGCATGAGGAAGGTATGGAACAGGTTACTGGGTGTTGCCAGTTAGTCCAAGCCAGGGGCCTCCTTGCGAAGTCATGGCACCCAGGGGAGAATTACATCCATTTTACCTCAGTGAGTCTAGGAGCTCAACCTATGCTGGACAGGTATGGGTTGAAGAATACAGGTTATCCCTTTCCGGGCTATGCACATGGAGGACATGCAGCCAGCATGGCTATAAAAGAAGATCTTAGTTTCTTGTTGCCAGACTCACTAATTATAGTTTTTTCTACATCTTGGAAGAATCTACCATTTATTAGTTAAATAACATTTGGGCAGAGCTGGGAATTCTTGCAGAGATTATCCCCAAAAAGACATAAGAAACCAGCACGTTATTTATTCTGCCAGCAAACACTCATTCAGGCTTCACATTAAGTTTTCAGTAAAGTCAACCTTTCAGCCAGTCCTGATGAAAATAAGAAATGCATTACATCCTGCATATTGTACTCATATTGACTGCCAGTGACCTTCATTCACTAAGGCAAGTGCAATAACCCATGGCAGTAATTAAAAGTTATCTTCCCTTATCCAAACCTCAGTAAACAGCAAAACGGTGATTGGGTTATAATAGATTAATATGTGATTGCTTTTGCACTACAGGCCTTGCATCAAAAGTGCCATAAAGCGAATGTGTTATTGCCATAGCAGCCAATCTGATTCCTGCCTTTATTTTCTAACCTACAATAATATGACTAGTTGTTGTGGGAAACAGACAGTCTCGATTTATGGGCCCTTTAATGTTATATAATAACATAGGGCCTATGTATTAAAAGCACTGAAAACATTCCAACTTTTACCTTGTGTTTTCCCCCACATTCATCAAGTAGTTTGATGGTGTAATTTGATGGCTTGTATGCACAGCCTATAGTAGAGCAAATCTTTACATTCCTCTGTCAAAAAAATAGGATTTTTATAACAGCTTACCTGTAAAATCCTTTTTTTGGAGTACATCGTGGGACACAGAGCCTAAGTAATAACTTAATGGGTTATGGGCCACCTTCAGGTGATGGACACTAGTATACCCAATACAAGAAGTTCCCCTCCCCTATATAACCCCTCCTCCTTCCAGGTGTACCTCAGTTTTTGTAGCAAAGCAATATACTTGAACCCATAAAAGAGGGGAGGGGCCTCTGTGTCCTGTGATGTACTCCAAGAAAAGGATTTTACAGGTAAACTGTTATAAAAATCCTATTTTCTTTATCGTACATCATGGAACACAGACCTAAGTAATAACCTAATAGGATGTACAATAGCAATGCTATTTGAGGGGAGGGAAAGATAACCCGTAGGGCACTCCCAAACCTGAGGACTTATACCTCTGCCTTTAGCACACTGCACCGAAGGCAATATCCTCATACCTCCGTACATCCACCTGATAATATTTTGTGAATGTATGTACTGAAGACAAAGTCGTGGCCTTGCAGATCTGAGCCATGGAGGCCTGGTGGCGCACTGCCCAAGAAGCACTAATTGCCCTGGTAGAGTGCACCTTAACTTGAAAAGGGGGAATCTTACCCCTTAAATCATAAGTTTAATTTATAACTTGCCTAATCCACTTAGCAACAGTGGATTTTGATGCTGCCTGTCCTTTCTTAGGACCCTCTGGCAGAATAAATAAGACATCAGTCTTACAAATCTGAGCAGTTGTCTTTAAATAGATTTTCACTGCTCTCACTACATCAAGATAACGTAGTGACATTGTTTCCCTGGAACATTGTTTTGGAAAAAACGATGGCAGGACAAAACCTGTAACCACTTTTGGCAAAAAGTCTGGACAAGGGCGTAACACCACCCTGTCCTCATGAATAATCAAATATGGCTCTTTACATGAAAGAGTAGCCAATTCCGAAACCCTCCTTGCTGAGGTAATAGCAACCAAGAACACCAGCTTCCTTGTCAGAAGGATTAAGGGAATATGCTGTATCGGTTCAAATGGCTGTTTTTGTAACACTGACAAAACTAAGTTCAAGTCCCAAGGGCTCAAATGTGATTTAACTGGCGGATTAATCCGCATCACCGCTTGCATAAAATCCCAGACTAAAGAATGCGTAGCAAGCGGTCTTTGAAATAAGATTGATAAGGCTGAGACTTGGCCCTTAAAAGTACTCAAGACCAATTTCATCTCTACGCCTAATTGTAGAAATATCATAGGCAGAATTCTTGCCTATCTCCGAGGCAGGGGCGGACTGACCATTCGGTCACTCGGTCGCCGACCGAGGGCCCCGAGGTGGGGGGGGGCCCGGCTCAGTCTGCCCCTTGAGGTGCCTGCATCTTAAAATGCAGAATTTGAGAGAGCCCCCGAGGAACCAGTGCACACATCCTTGCTGGCACTGGCAGTTGCTCATGCAGAGCTATAGGAGAGGAGAGGAACGAGCTGGCCGGGAATGAGATAGATGATCTTAGTGCAATCAATCATGGATCCCTGTCACGTCAGCCGTGCGGGGATCATTGCAGAGACAGGCGCTTTGGCCACCTCTCCCCCCGAGGAATTCAGCAGAGAGGGCGGGGCCACACACAACACTGCCGCACGGGACAGTCGTTATGGAGCTGGAGCCTGCAGAGTGCACACAGAGGACAGAGCCACAGGCACAGAGTTAACTCCTCGTGGAATTGGCCACCCACACTGACCTGCCTTGTGTGCAGCAGCAGGTCAGTGTGATAATGACAGCACAGCAGTTACAGTTATTGTAGTATGAATGGATGTTCTTTTTCCTTTCCTCTTGCCATGTGCCTATTTACCAGGTGCTATTCACTAGTGCACACTGATATCTGTTACACTGAATGCCACTCAGTGTATAGATATCAGTGTTATATATAGGGAATAGCACTTAGCCTTGGTTCACATTGGAGCAATTTGGCATGCGATTTAACATGTGAAATTGCATGGCAAATTGCTGGCAATGGCACTACCTGAATCAGTGTGACGGTGCATTTGCAGCGTCACACTGATTCCCAAAAGTAGTTTCTGTACTACTTTGGGCGACTTCTGGGTGCGATTTCCATAGACATCTGTGCAGCAACCCGCACAGATGTCTTTGAAATCGCTGCCAAACTCACACTGACATGCGGTTCTGAAATTGTGCGAGTTAAGCTGAACTCGCACACTTTCTTTCCCGCTGTCAGTGTGAACTTGGGCTAAGTGAGTGTTATTCCATATATATATATATATCACTGAAATGAATACACTGGATGCTTATCCCTAAGACCCCTTTCACACTGGTGTGCTCTGCAGGCGCTATAATGCTAAAAATAGTGCCTGCAAAGTGCCCTGAAAGAGCCGCTCCTCACACTCCAGTGTGAAGCCCCGATGGCTTTCACACTGGAGCGGTGCACTGGCAGGACGCTAAAAAAAGTCCAGCTAGCAGCATCTTTGGCGCGGTGAAGGAGCAGTGTATGTACTGCTCCTCCACCGCTCCTGCCCATTGAAATGAATGGGGCAGCACAGCTATACTGCCAGCATCGCTTTGTGGTGGCTTTAACCTTTTCGGCCGCTAGCAGGGGGTAAAACCCCCCCACTAGTGGGCAAATATCGCTGCTAAAACGACGGTGCAGTGGCACTAAAAATAGCATCACTTTACCGCCGACGTGCCCCACGCTGCCCCAGTGTGAAAGGGCTCTAACACTGCCATCTGTACACTAAGAATGTCTCTTACATTGGTGATCAGTGAGAAGAATGTTCCTTACATTGGTGATCAGTGGGAAGAATGTTCCTTACATTGGTGATCAGTGAGAAGAATGTTCCTTACATTGGTGATCAGTGAGAAGAATGTTCCTTACATTGGTGATCAGTGGGAAGAATGTTCCTTACATTGGTGATCAGTGGGAAGAATGTTCCTTACATTGGTGATCAGTGGGAAGAATGTCCCTTACATTGGTGATCAGTGGGAAGAATGTTCCTTACATTGGTGATCAGTGAGAAGAATGTTCCTTACATTGGTGATCAGTGGGAAGAATGTTCCTTACATTGGTGATCAGTGAGAAGAATGTTCCTTACATTGGTGATCAGTGAGAAGAATGTTCCTTACATTGGTGATCAGTGAGAAGAATGTGCCTTACATTGGTGATCAGTGAGAAGAATGTTCCTTACATTGGTGATCAGTGGGAAGAATGTTCCTTACATTGGTGATCAGTGAGAAGAATGTTCCTTACATTGGTGGTCAGTGGGAAGAACGTTCCTTACATTGGTGATCAGTGGGAAGAATGTTCCTTACATTGGTGATCAGTGAGAAGAATGTTCCTTACATTGGTGATCAGTGAGAAGAATGTTCCTTACATTGGTGATCAGTGGGAAGAATGTTCCTTACATTGGTGGTCAGTGGGAAGAACGTTCCTTACATTGGTGATCAGTGGGAAGAATGTTCCTTACATTGGTGGTCAGTGGGAAGAACGTTCCTTACATTGGTGATCAGTGGGAAGAATGTTCCTTACATTGGTGATCAGTGAGAAGAATGTTCCTTACATTGATAGTCAGTAGAAGAATGTTCCTTACATTGGTTACCCCACTGGTTCACCCTAGAAACAATCAGACGATGTGGCCACCTGCTCCCATACCATTGTTGCACTTTAATTTACATTTTATTTTTCTTTAATACCTATAATAAACATTTATTTTGAACATAGTGTAGAGAAATTATTTGAATGCATGCAATGTGGGCAGTGCAATATGTAGGTGGGGCTTTGTGTGGATGTAGCTTGAACGTGGGCGGAGACACAGGGGGCCCCATGTTCTCCTTTTGCCCGGGGGCCCCATGAGCTGTCAGTCCGCCCCTGCTCCGAGGGTGCCAACCCTTGGATTCACACCAGGAAACATAAGCCTTCCTGACTCTATAATATATAGTTATGGAAGCTGACTTCCTTGCATTAATCAAAGTTGAGATAACTGACCTGGAAAGCCCACGTTTCTTCAGAATGTGAGTTTCAATAGCCAGGCCGTTAAATTTAGCGTTCGTAAAGTCGGATGGAATATCAGCCCCTGTGAGAGCACATCTGGCCTTAGTGGAAGGGATCATGGATCCTCCACTGCCATCTTTACGATTTCTGCATACCATGACCTTCTGAGCCATGCTTGTGCTACCAGAATTACCGGCTTTCTTTCCAGCTTCATTCTGCAAAGAAGTCGTGGTAGCAACTGAATAGGGGGGAATGCATATATCAGTGAGAACTGATCCCACAGGGTCACAAACACATCTGTTCCGCATGCGAGTGGGTCCCATGTCCTGGATAGAAAGTTGACTAAATTCTGAAAGTGCACTTTCAAATGCAGTCACTGTAGATCTGAAGGGGGTATGCAAGGAAAATAAAAAAAACAGCATTTTAGCTTGTACATGATTGGATGATAAAATCAGCAGAGCTTCCCCTCATTTCAGAGCTTCCCCTCGGGTCTACAGCGACTGCACTTCCAAGTGCACTTTCAGTACACTTGTAGTGCAAAGTGGATTTGCCTTTCATAAATAACCCCCACAGAGAGCTCACCAATGCAGTTAGATTTTTTTTTTTTTATTATGCACTAACACTCCTACATTTGTTATGCCAAACAGAGCAGATAACAAGGCATGGGCTGGCTGCTGTGTGACCCAAAACAGGAAGTTGTCTTATTCCTTTGGCAAATAGGGACAAGCTGGTTGAGGAAATATAGGGAAATGATCACCCATGACAAAAAAAACTGCAGCCACAACTTGTGTAAGACAAACAAAATGCACACAGTTTATAACTACTTTAAGACAGATATAAATGCCTTATTTATTCATTAGGGGCTCAGTTGCTGTATTTAAAAAACACATTGTTTACTTCAGATGAGAGCATTTTCTATTTGGAAAGCTGCTATAGATATGACAAGATGCTGGATGGGTGACTGAGCCCTTCTTGCTTTATTGGAAAGCAACAGGAACAAAGGGAAAGGAAATGACATCATAACCATTTACTATAGTTCCACTAGGAAAAACATTTTATTATTAAAGCCGGAGTCCGTCGGGAGTTCCGTCGTTTTTTTTTTTTTTTTTAAAGCCAGCAGCTACAAATACTGCAGCTGCTGACTTTTAAAATAAGGACACTTACCCGCCCAGCGCGCCCGCGATGTCGGCACCCGAAGCCGATCTCTCGATCGTCTCTCGGGTGCTGCCGCCGCCATCTTGGGTATGGGAATCAGGAAGTGGAGCCTTTCGGCTTCATTTCCCAGTTCCCTACTGCGCATGCGCGAGTCGCGCTGCGCAATAAGGATGGTCCCGCTGTCTCTGGGATCTGTGTGTTTCCCAGCAGGCAGCGGGGGACTTTCGGAAAGGGGCGTAGATTCTGCAGAATCGACGCCCCTTTCCGCAGATAGCTATGCCGGAAGTGGGTGCAGATACCTGTACTGTACAGGTACCTGCACCCCCTCCCCCCTGAAAGGTGCCAATTGTGGCGCCGGAGGGGGGAAGGATTCCAATGAGCGGAAGGTCCACATTAGGGTGGACCTCCGCTTTAATTCATTGCAGGTGACACTACCATCTAGTGGCAGAACTAATAATTACAGTATAATATCTGAGAATGGTTACTGCACCTATGTTTGTAAAAACATCATGCTAATAATGAAGCTGAAGTTAGCTCCTTATTTGGTCAGCTTCTAATTTGAATGCAGAAGTTTGCTCCTTATTCGGCCAGCTTCTTATTCAGGTTGGATCTTTATTCACAAAAGTGATTATTTACTAAACAATCATCTGCAACGTTTATAATAAAATTGTGAACTTTAACAACAGTTCTGTCTCCCTAACTGCCATGTATTTGAAGGGGTAATTCTGTATAAATAACTTTTTCTATATAACTTTTTCTATATGAAAACCATCTTGGCTCATACACATTGGGCATCCTACTATAGGAAAGTTCAATTTTGACCGAGCCAAGTGATATAAAAAAAATAAGAAAATTGTCACCCTGACAGCCATACATTTCAGTGGGAAATTCCAAATAAGAAGACAAGCCATATATGAAAACCATTTTGGCTCACTCAAATTCCACTTGTTTTATACTCATTGGTGATCCTACCATATAGAAAAGTTCAATTTGGCCCGATCCAAAAATCATAAAATATGGCACCAAAGTGATCCAAATTAAAACGAAAATATTGCACCCTGACAGCCATGCATTTCAACGGGAAATTTTGAAAAAGAAGATAAGCTATTTCTATATAAAAAAACATCTTGGGTCACCCAAATTTCACTTGTTTTATACTCATGGAACCTTAGGAGGCCAGTTTCTGTAGAAGCCAACATTAAAAGTCTATTTGGCTTCTATTGATGCTCCTCCCTCTCCTAGCCTGAGTGCTGCTCTACAGAAGATTGCAGAAGGCCCATATCAAGACAATGTAATTATACTATCTGTATATAACAATATAATTCATTATATTTACAGGAATTCACAACTGCATGGAATTGTGTTTTTATAGTTGTCTGGAGGTCAGTAAAAAAGCCAGGAGTCAAACTAAAAAAATATGCACTGTATTACACAGAACATTTCATCTGCCTCAGATTAATCCATTTTTATTGTTCTGTAATTTATTAAGCTTGTCCTACCCACAGCCTTGACATCACGCATTTTCCTATTTTTTACAAGATGTATTTATTCATACATGACATTGCCACTTTCCAATTAGCACTCGGGACATCGATGAAGCTCCTTCATTTGCAAGCCCTCAGTCAAGCATAGATTCTACAGATATCAAAATGTACCAAATTTATTTCCAGGTTCAAAAGAAGTTACAAAACAGCAATCACTCATCAGTAACAATGGGATGCATTATATAAAGGAAAGGAGAAATACTCTCATTTTAAGAACTTTAGTTATGGCTAAAAGAGAAATTCCAGGCAACATAAGAAATCAGTAAATGAGCTGATAATTCTATCCAGACAACACTGCCATTGTGCAAAAGTTTACTAATTTTATCTTAAAGTGGTTGTAAAGGCTGAAGGTAAAAAAAAAAAAACCTTCTGTGTGCTGCTCCCCTCAGCCCCCCTAATACTTACCTGAGCCCCCTCTCGATCCAGCGTTGCGCATGGGAGCTTCGACAGTCCCTGGTCTCTCTCTCCCCATTGGCTGAGACAGCAGTGTGAGCCAGAAAGAAGAGAGTGTGGGCGGTGGGGCAGAGCCAAGGCTCTATGTGTCTTATGGGTACATAGAGCAGGGCTCGGGAGAGAGCATGCAGCAGTGCCCCCATAGCAAGTGGCCTGCTATTGGGGGCACTGGTCAAGGGGAAGGAGCATTGGTGGGGGACCCAAGAAGAAGAGGATCGGGGCTGCAGCAAACCATTACACAGAGCAGGTAAGTATAACATGTTTGTTGTTGTATGGGCGGCACAGTGGTGTAGTGGGTAGCACTCTCGCCTAGCAGTAAAAAGGGTCGCTTGTTTGATTCCCAACCACGACACTACCTGCCTAGAGTTTGCATGTTCTCCCTGTGCCTGCGTGGGTTTCCTCCAGGTACTCCAGTTTCCTCCAGGTACTCCGGTTTCCTCCCACACTCCAAAGACATGCAGGTAGGTTAATTGGCTTCTGTCCAAAACTGGCCCTAGTATAAGAATGGGGACCTTGGATTGTGGGCTCCTTGAGTGTAGGGACCGATGTGAGTGTGCAATGTACAGGGATAGGGACAATTGTAGACACAGGTTGAACTGGATGGACTGGTGTCTTTATTCGACCTTACTAACTATGTAACTAACTATGTTATTAACCACTTCAGCCCCGGCCTATAGTCATATGACGCCCACAGATGGGATCTCCCATCCTGCGTGGGCGTCATATGACATCCTCTGATTCCCGGCCGCCTAGGGGGCGTGCACACCCGCGGCATCGCTCGGGACCTGGCCGCGATGTCTGCCGGGCACCGCAATTGCCCAGGAACACAGCAGGACCATGGATCTGTGTATGTAAACACACAGATCCACGTCCTGTCAGTGGAGAGGAGACCGATGGTGTGTTCCCAGTACAGAGGAACACTGATCGGTCTCCTCCCCATGTGAGTCCCCTCCCCCCACAGTTAGAATCACTCCCATAGGGAACATATTAACCCCTGCAGCGCCCCCTGGTGTTAACCCCTTCCCTGCCAGTCACATTTACACAGTAATCAGTGCAATTTTATAGCACGATCGCTGTGTAAATGTGAATGGTCCCAAAAATGTGTCAAAAGTGTCCGATGTGTCCGCCAAAAAATCGCAGATCGCCGCCATCACTAGTAAAAAAAAAAAGCCATAAATATATCCCCTATTTTGTAGATGCTATAACTTTTGCGCCAACCAATCAATAATCGCTAATCACGATTTTTTTTAATCAAAAATATGTAGAAGAATACGTATCGGCCTAAACTGAGGGAAAAAATTGTTTTGTTTTTTTAAAAATGGATATTTATTATAGCAAAAAGTAAAAAATATTGTGTTTTTTTCAAAATTGTTGCTCTTTTTTTTGTTTATAGCGCAAAAAATAAAAACCACAGAGGTGATCAAATACCACCAAAATAAAGCTCCATTTGTGGGAAAAAAAATAGTTTGGGTGCTACATCGCATCACCGCGCAATTGTCAGTTAAAGCGACGCAGTGCCAAATCGCAAAAAGTGCTCTGGTAAGGAAGGGAGTAAAATAATATATAATAATATAATAATATAACTTTAAAACAACCTTCTCTTTTGTCCATTCAGGGTAATCTAAAAGATTCACTTTAATATCCACCCCGTCAGCAGCATATACCTTTCCATTAGGCTTCGGAAGCGAGGAAAGTGAACCCTGTGTAATCTCCAAGTGTCTCCAGTCATAGCCTGCACAAGGCTGAAGACTTGTTCACTGCCTCCTTGGGTGGCTGAATGGAACAATGGTGGAGCAAAGGAAAGGTATGTACTAGCAAGGTGGTGGTGGAGGGGGGGTTATTAAAGCAAACCCTAAATCTAGGTAAAGCACAGGTCTTCATTATCCATAACTTACTGCAACTAGGTTACACAGAAACTAGCCACTCATTTTTGTAATATGGTTATTGACCATCTTAAAGTGGTTCTGCACCTAAAAAAAAATATTAAAAGCCAGCAGCTACTAATATTGCAGCTGCTGACTTTTAATAAAATCACACTTACCTGTCTCAGGGTCCAGCGATGTCGGCGGCAGATGATGAGCGATCGCTCGTCTCGCTGCTGCCCCCGCCGCCATCCTCTGTCAGGGAATCGGAAAGTGAAGCATCGCGGCTTCACTGCCCGGTTTCCTACTGCGCATGCGCGAGTCGCGCTGCACGTCTTTTCTGGTCCCCTGCTGTGTCCTGGGAACTGTGTGTTTCCCAGAACACAACGGGGGGGCGGGGCGTCTGCGGGGGTCTGCGGCGGTCTGCCCGGAAGTGGGTGCAGATACCTGGATTATCCAGGTAACTGCACCCCCCTCCCCCCTGAAAGGTGCCGATTGTGGCACCGGAGGGGGGAAGGGATCAGATTAGCGGAACTTCCCCTTTTGGGTGAAGAACCGCTTTAAGTGGACAAACCAACTCATGTGAAAAAAATACTTTGAACAGTTTTTTTTTTTTTTTTTATATTACTCATTTAACAAATAATGATTCATGAAAGTCGTATTCTAAGATAGGACCTGAAAAGTTCCATGTTTTGCTTCCTTTTTGTTTTTATTGATAGTGACAAAAGGAAAACACAAGGCTCGTTGTTGAATTGTGCCAATTTGATAAACATATCTGTCAATTCAAATAAGTTGTCATATGCAAGGGCTTTCTACAAGGCACCTGCCAAAATTTCTGGTCAATGTATCCTTTGAGAATAAGTTATTGGATGGAACAAGAGAGTTTAAATAGTTCTAAGAATAAGCAATAATATCTTAGAGAATCTAGATGGTATTAGTGGTGTGACTTCAGATATTTCCCAAGGGATCCTATCACAGGTTTTAATTAAAGCTAAGCTCATCCGTCATATGTTTTCAAATCAATCTTGTTATGACCAATAACTTATCTTCATGTGTTAATCTTACTGGTCAGAAGATGGATGTGCTTTTCACATAAGGCCATCTAAGGCACCTGTCAGAAACCATGAAAGTCCCCTCTGGGTATCAAGCAAATGGTAGTCTGATCCAGCCTGTGGTGAGTATATGGCCATGCGTTTTTGGAACCTCTTGACTAACTGTCATGATACAATGTCTGTGTTGATATTATTTGGTTCATTATACCCCCTACAGATGTACACACACATCTACTGCTGATGAAGCGGGCATGGTCTTGCGAAACGCGTTGGATTACTTTTTATGCATGTGTACTCTGCAATTTATATTTTATACCTTGATAAGTGTAATGACATTTTCTACTGTATGTATCATTTCAGTGGCCTGGCTATGATTCATGTTTATGTTTGCATGGCTATTTTAATAAATTTTGAGACTGCATTTACTCTGTCAATTGTTGGCTAAACACATTCACCTCATTTAAAGTCCTGGGGCGATTTCCTCTTTGACAGAAATCATGAATTAGACCGAGACAGAAGTACACCTGTTACACTTGTTTATTAAATAAAAATAAAAAGGTAAATAGAGAAAGCGTAGTCAAAGCATAGCCAGAGTCCAGTAATCTGATCGGGTAGTCAGCCAGTCCAGAGCTCAATAACCAGATCGGGTAATCAGCCAGGCCAGAAGTCAGGGATCCAAGTAGAGCAAGAGCAAGCAGGATAAGGAGCCAGAAGGGAAGTTAGCAATCCAGTCTTTGAACAGAACCTCAGGAGATGATTTCTTGCGATGTGACCAAGGTGAAGGCAGATATGAAGTGAGCTGGACAGCTTTAAGTATGCAGGTCAGACGAGCTGGATAAGGAACAGCTGGTAACTGTGGAGAGAGATGGAAGCTGGCAATTAGCTGACAGCTGAGCAGCCAGCTCAGGGAAGGAAGGGCTAAGCCAGCCCTGACACTCTTGTCAGAAGTACAGTTAAATCACACTTGTTTAATAATAAAAGTAAAAATAACAAATGTAGTCAAAACATAGCCAAAGTTCAGTAACCGGAATGGATATTCAGCCAAGCCAGAAGTCAGGAATCAATGTAGTGGAACAGCAAGCAGGATCTGGAGCTAGAAGGGATGTCAGCAAGGCAAGTCTTGAACAGGATCGCAGGAGAGTTTCTGTGATGTTGATCAAGACGAAGGCATCCTCCCCATGTTGAGGGCATGTGGCCTGGTACAGTTCAGGAAGGGAGGGGTGCTCTCTCGTCCCCCCTTTTCCTGTGGCCTGCCATGTTGCATGCTCAGATAAGGGTCTGGTATGTATTTTTGGGGGGCCCCTTCTGCCATTTTGTTTTTATTTTGGTATGGGGTTCCCCGTAAAATCCATATCAGACCTGAAGGGTTTGGTATGGATTTTGAGGGGAGCCCCCGCGCCATTTTTTTTCCCCTTAATATCCATAACAGGCCTGAAGGGCCTGCTATGGAATTTGGGGGGACCCTCACTCAACTTTTTTTTCAAATTTTGGTTTGGGGTTCCCCTTAATATTCATACCAGACCCAAAGGGACTGGTAATGGACTGGGGGATCCCATGCCATTTTTTTCAATGACTTCTCTTATCTGTATTGCCGGGACCGACAATTCATTATAGCAGCGAGTACTTTTAAATGGCTTTTTTTCCTTTAGAAATGTCATTTTGTGCAGGGACTGTTTTAAACATGGGAAACATGCACCACTTTACAGGCATACTATAGACACCCCCCAGGTGTAAATTTAAAGGAATATTTCACTTTTATTGTTTCACTTTAATGGTGTTCGTGTGTTCTGCCAAATTTTTTGCCTGTTCGGTATGTTCTGATGCGAACCGAACCGGGGGGTGTTCGGCCCATCCCTGCTAAGGACATGTGACGACATCAAGAACACCATACCTCCTAAAGAAGGGGAAATCTCCACACACCCTGAAGAAGATGTGGAGGGAGACGTTCAGGAATTGGGCAAAAAAGTGACCACAACAGGTCAGTCTCTGAGACCACAGCTTCACGTAATAGATGTATGCCTGCATATTTATAATACATGGTGTGTTTTTTTATTTTTGGGTGATGTGGAAGAAGAAACTAATTTCACCAGTGCAAGTGCACAGATCCTCATCAGGGAGATCATGGTGTGCAATCGGAAATTAGACAATATAAAGGAAAACATCGATGATATTTTAAAAAGACTCAACAACATCATTGATGTTTTAGGCAGAATATAAAAACACCCAAAAAAATTCCGGCAATAGAATAAAAAAAATAAAAAACAGCGTATGCTCCCCCCCCCAAAAATCCATACCAGACCATTATCTGAGCATGCAGCCCAGTAGATGCCACATGCCAGCAACATGGGGGGGTGGGTGCTTTGGGGCGGGAAGGACTCTGTTGGCCTCTTCCCAACAACCCTGGGCTGTGGTTGTCGGGGTCTGCGGGTGGGGTCTTATCAGAATCTGAAAGCCCCCTTTAATCCCCCCAATGTGAATGGGTATTAGGTACATTGTAGCCCTACCCATTCACCAAAAAAGTGTAAAAAAGTAATAACCATAAAAAATAGCCAGCCAGCCCCGAAAAAAAAAAAAATGTGCAGGGTTGTCGGGAAGAGGCCCTTGTCCCCATCACAGAGGATGCTTTGGGATGCAGAGACCCCCTGCCCCAAAGCACCCATTCCCCCCCCATGTTGAGGGCATGTGGCCTGGTATGGTTCAGGAGGGGTGGTGCTCACTCACCCCCCTTTTTCTTGATCTGCCAGGCTGCATGCTCAGATAAGGGTCTGGTATGGATTTTGGGGGGGGCTACATTTTTTTTTTTTTTTTTTACATTTTAGCCTAGTATGGACTTGGGGGGGGGGGGGGGGGCTCTATGTTGTTTTTTTTAAACATTTTTCTATTGTCGTGCAATTGCCAGCATTCTTTTCTTTACATACATCTGTCAGTGGGGAAGCCACTTCTTAAGGATGCCGGTGGCCGGCTTCCTGGCCAGCTGCTTAACAGCCAGCTATTTTTTTCTTCAAACAGAATTCGGATCGGTCGATCATTTTTAAATAAATTCTAATTCTAATCATTCTGAATTCATTAGAAAATTTATAAATGAAAGGAATTTTAACGAAAACTAAGCGAAATTTAACAAAATCGAAACCAAACAAATTCCATAACAAACCAAAAGGAGTAACATAAGGAATCAATCTGAAACTAAACGAAACACATTTTTCTGTTCTGCACATGTCTAACCCGCACCTCCTTGACTTTTCTACAATAAATATTTAAAAAGGGAAAAGTGACTAGTGCTCAAAGTTCTTTCTGGTCCCCCATCTAAGCCCTGTGGTAAAATGCTGGCCCACCCCTGCCTCTGGAAAAGCAGCCATGCCTCTGGGGGTGCTACACAAACAAAAACATTTTTATTTATATATTTATTTTTCTTCCACATCACTGGGTGTTCTTTTTATCACATTCACTAAGATAAGGAAAAATGCACTTGCAAAATAAGCTCCAAGGTGTTTTGATATAGTAATCATACCTTAAAATTAAAGTCTTAATTTTGGAAGGGGGAGGGGGGTTGCCTATTATTGATAATTCAAGGACAGAGATTACCTCCAAATTTATTAAGATGTACAAAACATTTGACTTATTGTTGCGAGATGCATTTTTTTTCTAAAGCAGAATGCTAACCAAAAATAAATCTGGCTGCTCACCTTGACCTGGGAAAAGAAGATAGATTGGAAGAATGTAAGGAGTGGGCAGTGGGAGAAGGAAGGATTTAAACCTAGTAGTAACTTATTGTATAAAACTACTGGGCTAGAATGTGCATGCAGGTTCTCAACCTCAGCAAAATAGGGATAGTAACCTGGCAATCATCAATCCTGGCAAGCCTGATAGTGATTGTACCAGCTGCATTTTCAGTAATTACACAAGTGTTTGACACCCAGTTATCAAAGCAAATATTAGCCAAGAAATATAAATACACAAGACAATATAAAAATATCATCTTTAGACAACTGGTCCTTAGCTACACTGCTGCCCACGCAATCCAGTGAATGTTAGTTTGTCAAAAGCTGATGGGATGCATGTTAAATAATATAACTAAAACTAACTTAGTGTATACGTAGTCATATTTAAAGTGTATGTAAACCCTAACCAATAACCCCTCTAATTTGCTTAATTTTTGTCTGTTCACTATTTTCTTCTGTCTGTACGATATGCAAGTGCAAAAAAATATATATACCTGTTGATGATATCAGAATTTCAAAGCTGTCCCGTGTCGAGGGCTCCCTTCCTGTGAGAGTAATCAAGGAGAGTAATCAAGGAGAGTTAGGAGCCCTACCAGTCCTTCTCTTGGGGCTACAGAATGATTAGCCTTTACAATGTGGAGATGGGAGGTTAGGTTTGGCAGGAGAAAACTGGTGGGATGACAACACTCAATCCACAAAAAAGCTGTATGTTGTCAGCCTACAATAAGATTTAGGAGCAGAGTGCATTTCTGGCAGATCAACAAGTATTTTTCTCTACTTGCAGGGACTTTAACCACTTGGCGCCTGCCCACAGTACATTTACTGCGGGCAGGCAGCAGCTGCAAGCTGAGCGACAGGGTGCTTCCATCAGAATGCCCCGTAGATTCGATTAGTTTCCCCCATTGATTAGTTGCCCCATAAGAGTGCCCCCATAGATCAGTTGCCTCTATCGATTAGGTGCCCCATCAGAATGCCCCCACAGATTAGTTGCCCCCATCAGAATGCCCCCTACATTAATAGCCTCCATCAGTATGCCCCTATAGATTAGTTAGCCTCATCAATTAGTTGCCCCATCAGAGTACCCTCATCGACTAGTTGCCCCCATTGTTTGGTTGTCCCATCATATTGCCCCTATAGATTAGTTGCCCCCATGAGCATACCCCATGGATTAGTTGTCCCCATCAGAATGCCCCCATATATTTGTTGCCCCATCAGACTGCCCCTCTAGATTAGTTGCCCCATGATAATGCCCCATAAATTAGTTACTCCCAGCGATTAGTTGCCCCATCAGAGTGCCCCCATAGATTAATTGCCCCCATTGATTAGCTGCTCCATCAGAGTCTCCCATTAGATTAGTTGCCCCATTAGAGTGTCCCCATAGATTAGTTGCCTCATCAGACTGCTCCATATATTATTTTCCCACATCAGAATGCACCCATAGATTAGTTGCCCTATCACATTAGCCCCGATAGATTAACTAACCCATCGCAGTAGACCATGGTCTGTACAGTAGACCAGGTTGCCCCCATAGATTAGTTGCCCCCATCAGAGTGCCACCATAGATCAGTTACTCTATCAGACTTCCTCCATAGATTAGTTGCCCACATTAATAAGTTGCCCCATCAGAATGACCCTATAGATTAGTTGCCCCCATCAGAATGCCCCATAGATTAGTTGCCCATCAAAATGCCCCATAAATTATTTGCCTCCATCAGAGTGCCCCTCTAGATTAGTTACCTTTCCTAAATTAGTTGCCCCATCAGATTGATCCAATAGATTAGTTGCCCCATCATAGTCTTGGCATAGATTAGTTGCTCCTTTGATTAGTTGTCCCATCAGGGTGCCCCTCTAGATTTGTTGCCCCCATCAAAATGCCCCCATAGATTAGTTACCCCCATCGATTAGTTGCCCCATCAGTGTCTCTGCATAGATTAGTTGCCCCATCAAATTGCCCCCATAGTTTAGTTGCCTCATCAGACTGCCCCTATATATTAGTTGTCCACATCAGAATGCCAACATTGATTAGTTGCCCCATCAGATTTCCCCTATAGATTAGCTGCCCCATCACAGTAGACCATAGGTAGAAGCTCTTATCATAGTTCCCCCATAAATGAGTTTTCGCATCAGACTTCCCCCATAGATTAGTTGCCCACATTAGAATGCCCCCATAGATTAGTCGCCTCATTGATTAGTTGCCCCATCAGATTGTCCCCATTAATTAGTTGCCACATCAGAGTGCCTCCATGGATTAGTTGCCCCCATAGATTAGTTGCCCCAACCAGAGTGCCCTACTAGATTATTTGCTCCCATCAGAATGCCCCCATAGATTAGTTACCCCATCAATTAGTTGCACCATCACAGTTCCCCTCATAGAATAGTTGCCCCATCAGATTGCCCCATTGATTAGTTGCTCCATTGATTAGTTGCCCCATTAGAGTGTCCCCAAGAATTAGTTGCCCCGTAGATTAGTTGCCCCACCAGAATGCTTATAAGCTCACATTTGGACACCTTTACTATCACAAGAACTTTGTACATTTGAGGACTAATGCCGCGTACACACGACCGGACGTTAACAGCAAAGGTCAGATGGACAATTCGATCGTGTGTGGGCTCCATCGGACCTTTGCTGTCCAAAAATCTGACAGACTTTAGAAATGGAACATGTTTCAAATTCTTTGGCCTGAACTCCGCCGGACCCAGTTCCTATCAAGAAATCTGTTTGTGTGTATGCTAGTCTGACGAACAAAAACCAACGCTAGGGCAGCTATTGGCTACTAGCTATGAACTTCCTTATTCTAGTCCGGTCGTACGTCATCACGTTCAAATCCATCGGTCTTTGGTGTGATTGTGTGTGTCCAAGTCCGTTCATTCGGAAAGTCCGCCAAAAGTCCGTAGGGAAGACCGTCGGGAAGACCGTCGGACCTAGTCCGTCGAAAAGTCCAGTCGTGTGTACACAGCATAAGTTATTCTTCAGGACATGCTATTTTAAAGCCTGTGCTTATAGCAAAGAGTAGACTTCAGCTTTCAGGTAGTAGTAGTAGTAGTTGTTAACTGTGAATTCCTTTCTTAAAACCAAAAGAGCAGAGTTCCTTTAGGCAGAAGGTTAGCTGAACAAAGCTCTTCAGGCCACCAGCCGGTGTCCCCTTTAACCACCTCAATACAGTGCACTTACACCCCCTTCCTGACCAGACCAATTTTCAGATTTCAGCACTCTCACAGTTTGAATGACAATTACTCAGTCATGCAACACTGTACCCATATGAAACTTACGTCCTTTTTTCCACACAAATAGAGCTTTCTTTTAGTGGTATTTAATCACTAGTGAGTTTTTTATTTTTTGTGCTATAAATAAAATAAAATGTAAATTTTGTGAAAAAAATGCCTTTTTCTTTGTTTCTGTCATAAATTTTTGCTAATTATTAATTTTTCTTCATACATTTTGGCCAAAATTTATACTGCTACATATCTTTGGTAAAAATAACCAACATTAGTATATATTATTTGGTCTTTGTGAAAGTTATAGAGTCTACAACTATGGTGCCAATCACTGAAAATTGATCACATCTGATCAGGCCTTCAGTACATCAGGTGAATCTCATTTCTTGAGACACTAACAAGTCAGGAAAGTACAAATACCCCCCAAATGACCCCTTTTTACAAAGTAGACATTCCAAGGTATTAAGTAAGTAGCATGGTGAGTTTTTTTAAGTTGTCATTTTTTTCCCACAATTCTTTGCAAAATGAAGATTTCTTTTTTATTATTATTTTTTTTTACAAAATTGTCATATTATCAGGTTATTTCTCACACGCAGCATATGCATACAACAAATTACACCCCAAAATACATTCTGCTACTCTTCCCGAGTACGGCGATACCACATGTGTGAGACTTTTACACAGCCTGGCCACATACAGAGCACCAACATTGAAGTAGTACCTTCAGACGTTCTACGAGCAAAAATGACACATCTCATTTCTCAACCACCTATTACACTTTTGAAGGCCCTGGAGTACCAGGACAATGGAATTTCCCATAAAATGACCCCATTTTGGAAAGCAAACACCCCAACATATAATCTGTGAGGCATAATGAGTCTTTTGAACGGTTAATTTTTTTCCAGAAGTTTTTGGAATATGTGGAAAAAAATTAAAACACATTTTTTTTTACCCAAAATTGTCAATTTATAAGATATTTCTAACACATAGCATGTATATAGCAAAAATTACAACCCACAACACATTCTGCTACTCCTCCTGAGTATGGTGATACCACATGTGTAGGACTTTTACACAGCCTGGCCACATAGAGAGGCCGAACATTGAAGTAGTACATTCAGGCATTCTAGGAGCATAAATGACACATCTCATTTCATTCCTACCTATCACACTTTTGAAGGTCCTGGACCACCAGGACAGTGCAGTTACCCACAAAATGACCCCATTTTGGAAAGCAAACACCCCAACCTATATTCTATGAGACATGGGCTGCAAATAGGTACTCGGGTACTCTGATGGGCTGGTGACAGGTACTCTGGTACTCTGATGGCCTGGTGACAAGTACTCGGGGACTCTGATGGCCTGGTGACAGGTACTCGGGTACTCTGATGGCCTGGTGACTGGTATTTGGGTACTCTGAAGTTCGGTGACAGGTACTCATATGGACTGTGACAGGTACTCGGGTACTGAGATGAACTGTGACAGGTACTCAGGTACTCAGATTAACTGTGACGGGTACTCAGATGGACTGGGACAGGTACTCGGGTACTCAGATGGACTGTGACAGGTACTCGGGTACTCAGATGGGCTGGGACAGGTACTCGGGTACTCAGATGGGCTGGGACAGGTACTCGGGTACTCTGATGGGCTGTGACAGGTACTCGGGTACTCTGATGGGCTGTGACAGGTACCCGGGTACTCGGATGAACCGTGACAGGTACTCGCGTACTTTGATGGGCTGTGACAGCTACTAGGGCACTCGGTTGAACCGTGACAGGTACTTGGGTACTTTGATGGGCTGTGACAGGTACTCAGGTACTCTGATGGACCGTGACAGATACTCGGGTACTCTGATGGACCGTGACAGATACTCGGGTACTCTGATGGACTGTGACAGGTACTCGGGTACCCTGATGGACTGTGACAGGTACTCGGGTACTCTGATGGACCGTGACAGGTACTCTGGTACCCTGATGGACTGTGACAGGTACTTGGGTACTCTGATGCACCGTGACAGGTACTCGGGTACTCTGATGGGCCGTGACAGGTACTCTGATGGGTCGTGACAGGTACTAGGGTACTCTGATGTGCTTGACAGGTACTCGGGTACTCTGATGCACTGTGACAGGTACTCGGGTACTCTGATGGGCCGTGACAGGTACTCTGATGGGTCGTGACAGGTACTCGGGTACTCTGATGTGCTTGACAAGTACTCGGGTACTCTGATGTGCCGTGACAGGTACTCGGGTACTCTGATGGGCTGGGACAGGTACTCGGGTACTCAGATGAACTGTGACAGGTACTCGGGTACTCTGATGTATCGTGACAGGTACTCGGGTACTCTGATGGGCTGGGACAGGTACTCGGGTACTCAGATGGGCTGTGACAGGTACTCGGGTACTCTGATGGGCTGTGACAGGTACTCGGGTATTCTGATGGGCTGTGACAGGTACTCAAATACTCTGATGGACTGTGACAGGTACTCGGGTACCCTGATGGACTGTGACAAGTACTCGGGTACTCTGATGGACCGTGACAGGTACTCTGGTACCCTGATGGACTGTAACAGGTACTCGGGTACTCTGATGGACCGTGACAGGTACTCAGGTACTCTGATGGGCCGTGACAGGTACTCGGTACTCTGATGGACCGTGACAGGTACTCGGGTACTCTGATGGACTGTGACAGGTACTCAGGTACTCTGATGGGCCGTGACAGGTACTCTGATGGGCCGTGACAGGTACTCGGGTACTCTGATGTGCTTGACAGGTACTCGGTACTCTGATGAACTGTGACAGGTACTCGGGTACTCTGATGTGCCGTGACGGGTACTCGGGTACTCTGATGGGCTGGGACAGGTACTCGGGTACTCAGATGAACTGTGACAGGTACTTGGGTACTCAGATGGGCTGTGACAGGTACTCGGGTACTCTGATGGGCTGTGACAGGTACTCAAATACTCTGATGGACTGTGACAGGTACTCTGATGAACTGTGATTGACAGGTACTATGAGGGGTGGTGACAGGTCCTCTTTATTGGGGGGGGACAATCAGTGTGATTGGTGTACACTAGGCGGTAACCAGATGTTACCTCAATCTCCTCCTCACACACGATCGGTGTGTGAGGAGGAGAACAACCCGGTAACATCTCGTTACCGCGGTTTGTTTACATTTTAGTGATCGGCTGTGAAAGGATCACAGCCGATCACGTGGGTAAACATAAAGCATAAAACCATAAAAACAATATAAACGCATGTACAAATAAATAAACCAATACAAAAAAGTGTCCCAAAGAATATAATAATGTAAAATATATAGAAAAGGTTAATAAGCTCTACACATCGAACCTCATTTATTTCAAAGACCTTCAAAACTAGTAGAGAGGTTAATCATGGCCAATATAGCCTATCGTTTTTAGAGGGCTAAGACAAAACTAATACTTCAGTCTTAACACTTTTTCTTTTAAATAAACCCCATATAAGAACAGAAAAGGGCACACACCATTCCTGACCTCAAACAGTAGTCATGTTGGAACAGCCTCCAACTTCCCCTCACAGCCAGTCCAACATGCCTGGATGAGCGAGTTTGGGGTGGAGGAACTTCACTGGCCTGCACAGAGTCCTGGCCTCAACTCAGTAGAACACCTTTGGGATGAATTTGAGCGGAGACTGCAAGCCAGACCTTCTCATCCAACATCAGTGCCTGACCTCACAAATGTGCTTCTGGAAGAATGGTCAAACATTCCCATAGACACACTCCTAAACCTTGTGAACAGCCTTCCCTGAAGAGTTGAAGCTGTTATAGCTGCAAAGGGTGGGCCAACTCATTATTGAACCCTACGGACTAAGACTGGGATGCCAATAAAGATTATATGCGTGTAAAGGCAATTTTGACGATATAGTGTATTTCAGTTGTATAGGTAACGCCTCTATACATTGTTATTTGTACTGGTAAAATTTTTTAATTTTTTCTGGGGTACCCCAAAAACTTGTTTTTAGGGCACACATTTGCGCCGGTGGCCATTTGTATTTTGGCTGTTCTTTGCACAGCCGAAGTTCAAAACTGTGATAATGTCACTGCTACTTTTACATGTTTATAGCAGGGCTTTCAAGGGGATTTGATGCACACAAAGTGAATTTATATCCTTAATGGATATTGGAATATATTTGTAGCGGGTGCCCTGCGGGCCCGCATTTCCCTCCAGCCATCACCGTGATTCACACACCCACAGGCTCTCAGGGAGAGACACAGCCTGCCAGCTCCTGCGGGGGAATTCCTCTTCTCACTGTGCAGTCTCAGGGAGAGATACACACAGATAGAGCTTCTCACTCTGCTCCCTCCCGTTTCCTCATTAGGAGGGGGAGGGAACCAATCGGACTCCAGCCCCCTCCTGAACTATACCAGGCCTCATGCCTTTAACATGGGGGAGTTGGTGCTTTGGGGAATGGGGGGCTCTGCGCCCCCTGCCCCACCCCCCACCCCAAATCACCTTGCCCCATGTTGTTTGGGCCAAGGGCCTCTTCCCAACAACCCTGGCCGGTGGTTGTCTGGGTCTGTGGGCAGGGGGCTTATCGGAATTTGGGGGCCCCCTTTAACAAGGAGACCCCAAAATCCCCCCCTCTATGTGAATGGATATCGGGTACATACTACCCCTACCCATTCAACAAAAAGGTGAAAAAGTGAAATGTAAAAAAAGAAAAAAGTTTTTAGACCAGTTTTACACTTGTATATGGAAATTGAGGTGCATTTTATCTAGGTCACATTTTATGTTCTAAACGAGAATTTGTGCTACCCCATACAGACAAGGCTAGTATAATCTATGTAGACGGTAAACATCTACACTTGAAAGAACGCACACGTTAGGCGTATTTACATGTTTACAAAATGTTTGGATATCCACGATTTTGTATACATTTTATACTGTACGTGTTCTTTGTAAACAAGTTTGTATTCTCTTTTGTGAAAACCTTAATGAAAATATTAAGCCTCAGCCGTCTCTTCCTGCCGATGTCTTCTCCTGCCAACTCTCCTGGTGCCTTCTCTCCTGCCGCCGTCACCCCCGATGCCTTTTCTCCTGCCGCCATCTTCTTCCTTGCCGCCAGTTACCCGCTAAAAAAATTAAAAGGTCGATATCCTTCTGTTGCCGTCTTCCTCCGTCGTTTTGTCACCCGCTGTCTGGCATTTGTTATTTAGCCATGGGTTGTGACCATCCTATGACGTCACCCAGCGATTGCTGGCAATTTTCTTTCTTTTTACATTCAGCTGTCTTCGGGGAATATGCTGGTGGCTTCCCTGCCCCTCCTTAGCAACCAGCTGTATACAGTGTATTTAATGAGGGAACATTTTTTCAAAGGGTTTTAAAATGTATAGCAAAAAAGGGGGGTGCAACAGCGCTAGAGTGACAAAATAAAAAGACATGTAAAGAACAGCGGCAGCATATAGTGCGACAACACCAAAATACAATAAGATAAAAACAAGCTGCGCTTATGCAAATATTACACTAAAGTTCATAGTTTCATTTCAAGTCCCAAAAATCGCTAATTGCTGACACCACAGTGTGCGTGCATAAACTCCAAACAGTGCCCGATCACCGTAAATGTAAGTTATCCTTACCAGATGGCAAGCATTAAAGGCAGTTGGCTAAACCCAGCCTAGGGCCTTTATGCTTGCAGATGTCCACACCAGGAAACAATATACACTAGGTCCGTTCGGAAATCCGTATGCTTTCACATATTGCTCAAACAGAAAAGAATGGCTACCATAGTGTAGTATATTGGAAAATATCAAGTAGGTTTATTTAAAAGTTGCACTTACAATTTCGTAAAACTTAAAGCTGCATGTAAACAAAACTGCCGGCCAGCATATACGAACGGAGCCTGTCCTCCTCAGACAAACAGCGTGGTGATGTCACTATGTATCCCCAGACGCGTTTTGTCACTAATCGGACGTTTTCAAATCTTTTCTCTTTGAGTAATATGTGAAAGCATATGGATTTCCGAACGGACCTAGTGTATATTGTTTCCTGGTGTGGACATCTGCAAGCATAAAGGCCCTAGGACGGGTTTAGCCAACTGCCTTTAATGCTTGCCATCTGGTAAGCATAACTTACATTTACGGTGATCGGGCACTGTTTGGAGTTTATGCATGCACACTGTGGTGTCAGCAATTAGCGATTTCAATAATCCTTCTTTTTCCTGTGATTATTTGAACAATGAAACTATGGACTTTAGTGTAATATTTTGATAAGCGCAGCTTGTTTTTATCTTATTGTTTCAAAATGTATGTCAGCGGATTGGATGTAAGCGTATCGTCCGCTAACATCGGTTTTTCGGATTAAAAAATAGAATTTTCTTCTGTCATAAAAAAACGGAGCTTGGCAGAGACGCATGTAAGCAAATGTCAGTGGATGATCTTCCACTAATGTCCGCTGTCTCATAGAGATACATGTATGTCTGTTTTTTCATCCGTCAATGGATGGATGGAAAATGGGTATACGGAGTGCCCATGTGAAAGGGGCCTTACTTTAACTGACAATTGCGCATGCGACACTGTACCCAAATAAAATGAATGTTCTTTTTTTCCCATAAATGGAGCTTTTGGTGGTATTTGATCACCTCTGCGGTTTTTATTTTTTGCGCTATAAACAAAAAAACTATTTTGAATAGAAAAACAATATTTTTTGCTTTCTGCTATAAAACATATCCAATAAATTTTTTTTAAAAAAAATAATAAAATTTCTTCATCAATTTAGGCCAATATTTAATCTGCTAAATACTTTTGTTAAAAGAAAATCCCAATATGCATATATTGATTGGTTTGCGCAAAAGTTATTGCGTCTACAAACGATGGGATATCTTTATGGCATTTTTATTTATTTATTTTACTAATAATTGTGGCGATCAGGGATTTTTAGCGGGACTGCGACATTACGGCAGACAAATCAGACACCTAACTGACATTATCACACTTTTTTGGGAACCAGTGCATTATTACTATTATTAAAAGAAAAAGTGTGTAACGCCAAAAGTAAATGAACAGCGATGAAATGTGAATAATGTGCTATAAATGGATAGCACATTGAAATAAAGTCCAAAAAAGGGTTAACGTGAAAAAATGCTAAAGTAAAAAATAAATATATATAAGTCCAATCTTGAATGAAAATCAACAATAAATAAACAATATAGTGAAAAATATAGATTTAAATGCACAGTCCTATGATAGGATCAGCAATATAAACTTATTGGTGAAAACACAATAGTTCAGTGCAAAGATGTGCACAAAAAAATGTCATGATTCTGTAGTAATAGTTTCAAGCCCTGTCTGTCTGCTTACCTAGGGTCTGTGTATCAGCCTTAGGACCTGCACTCACACACCTGCATGGTTAAGTCATCTTCCCTCAGCGTGGCTCCACCCCAATCTCTACAGAATACACTATTTAACACTGTGCTGTCCAAGCCTGCCTTGCTGTTTAATATTGTGTGTTTGGCTTCCTGTGTGTTTCTTGCCATGTGCTCTACGTCTGTTTCTGTTCACCGATCTTGGCTTGTTCTTTGACTATCCCTGCTTGCTTGTTACCCTGACCCTTGGTGTGTCCTTTGGCTAATCCTTGTCTGCTTGTTGCCCTGAACTTTATCTCCTGACTATCCCTTGTTGTCCTGGGCTGCTGCTTCCTCTCTATCCTCCAATAGCCTACCGTGGACATGAGCTGGGAGACTCTGGGGGCCACGACCTGGAGTCAGTTGCAGCGCAGTCCATCCTCACCACTAGAGGCTCTGGTGAACACCTGCTGGCTCTTAGATTCCGCGCCCTGGGGAATCTTATGCTCTAGCTCCCAGGGGGATCCGTGTTGGTGCTCCAGTGGACCTGCTTTCCTAAACCACCCAGAGCTCCATCAGCAGCAGGTTCACTATCTTAGCGGTGCACTTCTAACTCCAACGGTGTGCATCTGTTACCTGGCCTCAGGTGACCTGACAAAAATTGGTGGTGACTTGAAAAGTGAAGAGGTCATCCAGTACAGTGCTCTGGAATCATACACATCACCCCTGTGAAAATGGACACTCACCGGAAAAGCTGACTGCCATTACAGCAGCAAACCTGCACTCAGTGTAGATCCACCATCTGTTGTGGGGGAAGGCTGTTCTGCATCTCGCACCATCCAGATGTTAGCTGTAGTAAATAAAGCTCACCGGGAGCCAGTAGAAGTCTTCATAGTGTAGTATTTATTGGACTTGTATGTTAAAAGCCAAAATAAAATGAATCATAAAAACATATGACAATGGG
Organism: Lithobates pipiens; assembly: GCF_037356315.1. NCBI lineage: Eukaryota > Metazoa > Chordata > Amphibia > Anura > Ranidae > Lithobates > Lithobates pipiens. Next base: position 63,571,782 of record NW_027507784.1, read on the forward strand.
TGCCATTTCCAACCAGGTATCGGACAGTGGCCTGACGTCAGCACTAGTGTCTCCTCTCCGATGCATTTCATTCAATAGGACATTATCAAGGGGTCCTCTAGTTTCAGACATCAAACTAGTTTATATAGCCTCTCAAAACTGCTCAAATCACAGTATCTCCTTAGCCCTTGTACACACGGTCGGAGATATCGACAACCAAATCCGTCGGAGTAATTCCGACGGATATATTCCGAAGAGGTCTGGAAGTGATGTTGCATACACACGGTCGGACTAAATTGTCGGAAAATCCGATTGTACATAACGTGATGACGTTATTTCGTTACGATGGGACTACGTTCAGGCTAGTAGCCAATAGCTTTGGTCTAGGAATTTGATCTGAGCATGCGTGGCACTTTGTCCGTCGGAGTAGGCTACACATGATGGGAGTATGTCCGATAGGAGCATTTTGTTGGAAAATTTTACCGGCAAGTTGGAAAACTTTGTCTGTCGGATATTCCAACGGAAACAGTCCGATGCAGACCACACACAGTCGGAATATCCGACAAAACGGTTCGATAGGACACATTCCGTCACAATCTCTTAGGAGGGCTTAGAGAAATTGCAAACCGGAAATGATCTGTCTGCCATTTTTCCGGTAAGAAACTGATACCAGGTTAAATTCAGATACTTACACTGTGTACATTAAAAAAAATGTACATTCAATAATGTATTAATAAATACCTAGCTGCAATAATGCATACCTTTTTATTTCTGCCTTGAGTTTGGTTTTTTGTTAAATAAAACAGATTTGTTTGACTACCTTTCTTATTTCGCAGCTGAGATGCTTCTAGTTTCTCACTTTTCCATCGCAGAAAGCAGCTCTTTTTTTTTCTATTACTAAGAGATTGGTCGGAAGCCCTGGAGCTTGGTACAGTGTGCCATGTCGTGCCCACTTTCTGCAAGACTGAAATGAGATGTGCTGCTGTGATGAATCTCATCCTGGGGTAAAAATACATAAAAATATGGTAATTTCATTTTACAGAATTTTCTGTGCAGCGAAAGTATTTTAACACCCACCATAATCTGATTTCCGATAATGATCCCAGTGGGTTGCCGGGGATTAAATTGGATTTTTGATTTCAGAATGCTGGCTTCTTAAGGAATACAATTTCCACCACCGCTATACTTCTGAGAATCGCCTTTATCTGATCAGAATAACAAGAAAACTGTTTCGGGTGGCTCCTATGGTGTTATTACATTTTAATTATAATTCTTTGTACTGGACCCATTATATTTTAAATCACAACATCAACTGGCTCCTTACAGTTTGTTTAATGTTTGTAACATTTAATCCTGGCGCCATGATAATTCAATAATCTCTCTGCTGTGGCTTGAAGCAGAACAAAGTTTTTTTTTGTTTTGAAATTGCAAGTTAAAAATAGAGCATGCATGCATGTATACCTGCTAAATATGTTGCTTGTTGTAGCTGCTTTGCAGACATGGTGGCAGGACATAGGATTAAGAGTACACGCACAGTGATATTTTTTGGCATTTAAATGTCTAGTGTAAAAAGCTCAAAGTTTTCCCATGGTTGGACAGCTGCAGGTGGGACAAAACAGCCGTCAATGGAAGTGAATGGCTGTACTTCTTGTAATTGCCAATGTTTCTTTGCAACGGGGTTTACCCATATGCATATGTGTGTGTGTGTGTGTGTGTGTGTGTGTGTGTGTCTATATATATATATATATATATATATATATATATATATATACACACACACACTATATTACCAAAAGTCTTGGGACTCCTGCCTTTACACGCACAATTAAGAGTGTGTCTATGGGAATGTTTGACCATTCTTCCAGAAGCATATTTGTGAGGTCAGGCACTGATGTGGACAAGAAGGCCTGGCTCGCAGTCTCCCCTCTAATTGGCAGACCCAGTCAAGTTCCTCCATCCCATACTCACTCATCCATGTCTTTATGGACCTTGCTTTGTGCACTGGTGCGCCGTCATGTTGGAACAGAAAGGGACCATCCCCAAACTGTTAAAACAAATGTGGGAGCGTGAAATTGTCCAAAATGTCTTGGTATGCTGATGCCTTAATGCCCTGTACACACAACCGGTTTTCCCGTCGGAATAAACTCCAAAAACCGGTGGAATTCGGCTGAAATTGTCTTGCGTACACAAGATCACACCAAAATCCGACCATCAAGAATGCCACCATCAAGAGTGATGTACAATATGTACGACGGGACTAGAAAAAGGAAGTTCAATAGCCAGTAGCCTCCGTTTCGTACTTGCTTCAGAGCATGCGTTGTTTTTGGTCCTTCGGAACAACATACAGATGAGCAGTTTTCCGATAGGAATTGGTTCCGTCAGAAATATTTAGAACATGTTCTATTTCTAGGTCCATCAGAATTTTGCGACATAGAGGACAACACTCTCCAGACGATGTCCTTGAAGACGAAACGTCCCGGGAAGGACTCCCATGCCGCCATTTTTATATAAGCGCTGATTTTAACCTTCTAAACGTAAGTTTTCCTACTTCATTAAATTTATTGCATATTCAAATGGAATTACGCTATGTGGTCCCTCTTTGTTCTCCCCCCTCATATTCACCGATTCCATTGATATTTGAGTGTTGTCCTCTATGAGGTATATTTATACCAATATCCACCAGTCTGAAGATACCGTGGCATTCCCGTTTTAATCATCTGGGGATTCCATTATCCATTCCATTGGCGGTTTATGCAATATAAGCCTGTTTGACTCACTGAACATGTTTTTGTGGGTTCAAACATACCGGTAAGCCTCCTAGTTTTTCGGTGGTGGTACCTCTCACTTCAATGATTCATCCTGCTCACCATTGGGATATTCGCATGAAGTGTTTGAATAATAATATTTTTTCACATAGAATTTTGAATCATCACTTTTGATCATAATTTTTCATTTGAAATTTATGTTTTATAATATTTGTCACTGTTTTAGTGTTCACCACATTTTTGTATATGCTTCAAACCATTTTTCACTGTTTTATTGTTCATCATTTTTTTTGCACAAGTTTTTTTTTTTAGTGGTGGCTATTTAAGTATAGCACTCGTTGTTTATTATATGTATTAAGTCACATTCTTATAAGCGCACTATTTTCTTTTGTATTGCTATTTATCAGAGTTGCTGTGTTAGCTGCTAATTTTATAAGCAGCGCAAAATTATTTGTTATACTATTCCATTCACTTGCAGAGCACTGAGCTCTGGCTACTATCGCAGTCCTATTGCAGCATCTTGTCTTCAATCCTGCATGCCTCTGAATTGTGACATCACACCAGCTTGGACTAGGAAGCTCCTGTCGACTGGAGATCACTCCGCCTGACAGGGAAGTGAAGTGACACTCACACCGCTCTGCTGCAACTCTGCCAGCATGTAGCAGCGGCTCCAGTGTCACAACGAACCAGACCCCCATAGTGACGCCACTGGCCCCCTCTAAATGAACTGATGAGGCCCAGGGAATATATTTTAGGCCACCTGGGAGCCAGGGGAAGCAGAAATAAAGTCCCTGCAGCTGCATTTAGATGCCTCGTAATGCAAATCTGGTGAGGTGTTGGAGGGAAAAAGCCTTGGAGTCAGTACTATTTTCTGGGGGGGGGGCAATAGTTCTCCAAACAGTTATAGTTTTCCTTTCAATGGGGTTAATGGGAATGCATAGTATTTTCAATTACGTTTTTTAGATGTGAAAGAGATAATCTATACATTAATAATGTTTTTTATGCATGTTAAGGTTTTTTTCCCTGTGTATAGTATGTCGTTCTTTATGCTTTGCCATGAAACATGATGGTTTTGCTTTGCTATTATGTATTGCTCACAATGCAAGTCTATGAGTTGGTTGACACTGAAAACAATATACCATGCATGTGGCTAATATCCTATTTTTTCAGCTATTAGGAAGGAAGGAAGGAAGGAAAGAAGGAAGAGTGATTGGATGTTCAATGTTCACTCCCTAGTGGCTCATCTACACATACTTTTATTGAACACAAAACAAAATATGGAAGTGAAAGTATGTAAAATGATTTCTTTAAGGGAAATACTAATTTAAGGGAACAGAAAATACTGCTTTCTTATGTGGAGGATCAATCCTATGACAATGTATACCAAGGATACCAAGGAAATTATATTCAGCTTTAATAAACTGCCTGTCTACCTGCCATTGTTTAAAACAGGGGTCTCAATTTTTTTAAACCAATATGTTTACTGCCCTTTAGACTATGGGGGGGGGGGGGGGGGGTGGACAGCGACCAGAGGGAGTAGACAATGGTGTCAGTAGGGGGTAATGGGTCTTTGGTGTCAGTGGGAAGAATAGTGCCTGATTGTTGGTATCAGCTGGAGGAGTTGCCCCTCATAACTGGTGTCAGTGAGAAGAATTGTCCCTTGTTATTGTTTTCAGTGGGAGGAATAGTGCCCCATCATTATTGTCATTGGGAGGAATAGTGCCCCATCATTGTTGTCATTGGGAGGAATAGTGCCCCATCATTGGTGTCATTGGGAGGAATAGTCTCTCATTGATTGTGTCCAGTGGGAGGAATAGTGCCTCGGGGGCCATATGAAGGTAAACAAGGGGCCGACTCTGGTCAGCGGGCCACAGTTTGGAGCCCACTGGTTTAAAACATGATTCATATGGATACATACTTCTAATGGTAAAAATGCTCTTTTTTGGAAAATACATACTTCATTTTTTTATTAATGGTTAAATGGAAATACTTGCATGTGGACCATGTTTATAAGGACATTATCTTCATGGGACACTATTGTCACCTATGAGGCACAATGTACATGTTCATTGTTAGGAAGGCTAAGGAGTAGCTAAAGTCAAGCTGTTAGTTTCAGAGGTTAAAGTATATGTAAACCCAACCACAAACATCTCATATAAAGTTTAAAAGAAGCAAGGGATTCTGTTCACTATGGAGAGATTTCCTCTCACTTTTTGAGGAATAAGATGCAATGTTTACCCTAATCCTTGCTCCAATAGGATTCCACCATATTATGCGACCAATCCTCCAAAGCCTCTTCTCTTCGACGCTCCGACCAGTAAACACATTCTGATGTATTGAGATACAATGTAAGTCCAGTTCTGCATTGTATGCAAAAGGTGAGCATCAGCTTCCCAGGGAGCAAGGGTTAAGGCAAGTATTACAGCTTATATCTCTGCCCTTAGACTTACCAAGTAGTGCTTGGGGAGGTCGCACTGGAATGCCCTGTACACACGGATGGAAATTCCAATGGAAAAGGTCCGATCGGATTATGTTGTTGGAAAATCTGATTGTGTGTGGGCTCTAGCTGACTTTTTCCTGTCGGAAATTCCGACGGGAAAAAAATGTGAGAGTTCGATCGAAACTTTTTACAAAAAAAAAATCAGATCGGACTTTTTCCGAACGTTTGTAGCTAATTTCCGAAGGACAAAGTGCCACGCATGCTCAGATTAAATTACGAGACCAAAGCTATTGGCTACTAGCCTCTACGTAGTTCCATCAAACGCAATGAATGTCACCTCGTTCCGAACGATCGGATTTTTCGACAACTTTGTCCGACCGTGTGTATGCAACACAAGTTTCAGCCAAAATCCGTCTAAAAAAATAAGACGGATTTTGTGGTCGGAATGTCTGACCGTGTGTACAGGGCAGAAGAGTATTTGTTTTAACAAGAGCAGGTGAACCTAAGACAGAGCATAATGTACTTATGGACCAGTGCCTGTTAACTATTGCATTAGGGTGTAAGCCCCAAAGCTCAAACACAGCGCAACAGAGGCAGTGGCTAGGGGTGTACACATGTTGCAGCCGTGATGCTATGCTTCGCAGTCATGGCAGAAATTACTGAGTAAAAACCTGTGAATGGGTCCCTAATTTTTTTTAATCATTTTTTTTCTTTTAGAATTTTTTTTTTTCTTTACAATTATTAACTGCCCTTTTGGGGGTTTTGGTGACATATCAAGGTTCTCCACAGACCCCTGTTGCCTTACATTTAAGAGAAAGAGACTAAGGACAGAAGCTAGTACTGAACCCCCTGAAGCGCAGAAGGAGGGAGGGAGAGGAGGAGAAGATGGCAGCGCTGCAGGGGCAGGAAAAAGAGGAGGGGTATTTGCAATAAGGCAGTATAGTCCATCCTCCAGCTCGGCAGGTGCCTGTTACCTCCTTTTGAATCAATAGGGCCTGGTACAGGAGGGCAGGCTGTACTGCTTAATAATTTGACCTGGCGCACAGGGTGATTAAGGTGTACCCAGGCAAACCTGGCACACCCCCTGCGCACACCTATGCCTGCTAACACTCACCTTGCAAATATACTATAATCAAGGCAAACAATAATGGGCATTTAATGGTAAATGAATGCTGAATAATCAGTAAACTATCAGTATTAATATGCCCCATTGATATATTATACCAATACTTACAAAATAGACAGTGCACATGGACCAACATAGGGCGCTAAGAGAAAGAAATGTTCTAGTGGAAAGGCTCGTGGCTACCCATAGTCATTATTTTAGCTGCCTTGGATATTTTTTTGCATGCTGCTAATCTGTTTATTCTGAGAGCTCAAGATTTATTCAGGTCGTGCGCAGGTAAAAAAAAAATCACAAGTCTTTCATGGAGACTGGAATGTTTATGCAGAATTTTTTAAAAGAGTGACACTTGACCCAAAACTGAAATTCATTTTCACTAGAAATGACTAAGTCTTCCAAGGAGACGGCATCTCAGAGAGAGAATGCTTTTGTGTTGCTGTTCATATACCACCTTACAGGGACATTTTTCTGTTCGTATGCTTTGATAAAAGTTGGTAAGAAATCCTGAAAAGAACATTTCAAAGGGAGGTAGCATCATTAAAAGACAAAAGCATGACCCCAACAGCTAATCCCTTCACAATACTTATGAACAGCACCATTCAAGGGAAGTTACATTATTCAATGAGTATATATGCTACTAAGCAGGGGTCTTACATTTTCTTAACTTATCTTTAAAGTGGAACTGCCAGCAGAAAAGTTATAGATACTGGTGCCCCTTGCATATTCGGTAAAAAACACAAATTTAGTCTGGGAAGGTCTTCATAGAATGAAGCTAAAGTTCATATGAATATTCATAGTATGAGTATTCATAAGAAAACTTTTACAATTTTATTTGTTTTTAGCATTCAATTTTGTAGTGAATAGACTTTCCTAAACAAAAACCACATACGCTGTTCGAAATTCAATCCTTCAAGAAAATCATTTTTTGCTCCTTTTTATCGAAACCATGGTCGAAAACACACATCAGTTTGACAGCGCTAATTACAATATCAAATGAATGTTTTTAAAATCAAAATATTTTAACAAAACTGTACAAGTGTGTGGCCATCTTTCTCCAAGGTCCCATGAACTTCTTTCACACAAGTTAGTTGGTCCCCTAAAGCCACTTTCCTTCACCGCCCTCTCAACAACGCCATCACTTTAGTCAAAGATAAATAAAAAGTTAAACATTTTACTTTAATGCCGCGTACATATGACTGGACTTTCCGGCAAACTAGGTCCGACGGTCTTCCCAACGGACTTTCGGAACGAATGGACTTGGCCACACACAATCACACCAATGTCCGACGGATGCAAATGTGATGACATATGACAGGACTAGAATAAGGAAGTTCATAGTCAGTAGCCAATAGCTGCCCTAGCGTCGGTTTTCGTCCATCGGACTAGCATACAGACGAACTGATTTTTTGACTGGACTTGAGTCCGTCAGAAAGATTTGAAACATGTTCTAAATCTAAAGTCTGTCTGATTTTTCGATAGCAAAGGTCAGATGAAGCCCATACACGGTCGAATTGTCTGACGGATTCGTTCCATCAGACCTTTGGGGTAGAAAAGTTTGGCCGTATTTACACTGCATTAGGTACACCTAAAGGGCAAACTTTTTTTTTCTTAGAGTAGGGAAGGTTAGAACCCCTGTTAGGTATTATTTGCTACCTGTGTCCCCTCAGCGGAGGTTGTCACCAAAAAAGAAATAGGGTAAAATAGGAAAATCTCTTCCCATGACAACTTTCTTACAGGGGATTTAACCTTGCATTTGAGATATTTCCTTTTACATACATTAACCAATTCAAAGAAAAAAGAAAAAACACTCCCCGTATTAAAAAAGCCTCAAGAATGTTTATTGATCCATGAGACAAGAAAATCAATCCATCCAAGTTACACACACTCCAACCCATTTCACTCATTGAAGAACTTACTCATAGGGATGGTCCTCCTACTAATGCTGTGTCTTCAAAACAGGAAATGATTTTAATTAATTTCCAAAGCAATCCAAAACATTAAAAAGTTACCCTTTAACACAGTATTTTAAAAGTTTTTGATACTATATATTATATATACATATATCTATACATATATATATATATATATATATATATATATATATATATATAATTTTATATATATTTAAAATTTTTATAATTTTATATATATTTAAAAATGTTATATTTTTACATCTTAATACATTTTAATCCAGCTTTTTAATTTACGGAAGTTTTTTTTTGGTTTTTGAGTTTTCTAGAAGTAAAAAAAATTTTAAGTTACTTATGCTGTTTGAAAGGAGCCTAAAAACCTCATATAGTGGTGAAAAAGCAAGGACAAAATCCAGCTAGTGCCAAAACACAGATAAATACCATGGAACATCCAAAAAATAAACATTATAAAATAATGAGACTGGCTTCTGTGGCAGAGCAATACATTTTCACTAGAGTTCTACTTTAAATGGACTTTAAAAAGTAAATTTCTTTAAAAATTATTGGCAAAAACTTCACAGAACAAACACATTTTTTCCTCTCTCTCTCTCTCTCTCTCTTGTCAAACAACAACTCCCTCCGTTCATCTTAGTTTTCTCATGCTGATCTACCATTAGCTGACTCAATAATGCAAATGCCCCTGAGGAATACTTATTGATATTCTTGCTGTCTACTGATTTAAGGCCAGGGAACACATGAATAAATTATCTGCCACTAGATTCAAAGAGCTAAAAGACATTTAGATGGGAGAGTGACAGCATAGTTATTTTGCTCAATATTTCAAATTGCAAAATGCATGCACCTAGTCCTAACCAATGCTACAAAGATAAAAAAAAAAGTTGAAAAATTCTCCTGAAAACATGATAGTGTTTGGTGGATTTTAGTACATTTGATCAACAAGTAAAGACTAGTACATACAGGCCGAATGTCGGTTTGAAATCAAGTGACGCATCTTATATTGATATTGAGTTTATCCTAACAGGACTGTGGAGCCACTTCTGACTTCTGAGAGGGTAGAGGGTAGAGGGTAGAGGGTAGAGGGATACAACGAGCGTGTTGGGAAGGTGGAGGTGCTTTTTGTTGCACAGGGGACTTTTTGCATTCATAGGAAAATCTTTATTTCACCCAGTCCTAATCCCTCACTTTTCTAGAGTGATGAATGCGAAAAACCTCACATGCACCACTGTTAGCATAAGATATGAATGGAATGCTTATTTGATTGAGACCCATCTTATGCTGACAGTACTAAATTGAATGCTTATTTAATTGAGACAGACCCTAACATTTCTATATTATGCTGACAGTGATGCATGTGTGATATAAACACCACACAAGCAAACAAAGAAATGACACTGCTACAATGTAAAGTAGTGAGTGTAAAGCTTGTATAAAAGGGTAAATTTGCTGTCCCCTCAAAATAACTCAACACACAGTCATTAATGTCTAAACCGCTGGCAAGAAAAGTGAGTACACCCCTAAGTGAAAATGTCCAAATTGGGCCCAAAGTGTTAATATATTGTGTGGCCACCATTTTTTTCCAGCACTGCCTTAAAGCGGAGGTCCACCCTAAAGTGGACCTCCGCTCATCGGAACCCTCCCCCCCTCCGGCGCCACAATTGGCACCTTTTAGGGGGGAGGGGGGTGCAGATACCTGTACAGTACAGGTATTCTGCACCCACTTCCGGGATAGCTCCCTGCGGAAAGGGGCGTAGATTACGCCCCTTTCCGCAAGTGCCCGCCCCTTTCCGCAAGTGCCCCGCTGCCTGCTGGGAAACACACAGATCCCAGAGGCAGCGGGGACCATCCTTATTGCACAGCGCGATTCGCGCATGCGCAGTAGGGAACCGGGAAATGAAGCCGAAAGGCTCCATTTCCTGATTCCCATACCCAAGATGGCGGCGGCAGCACCCGACAAGACGATCTAGAGATCGGCTTCGGGTGCCGACATCGCGGGCGCGCTGGACAGGTAAGTGTCACTATTTTAAAAGTCAGCAGCTGCAGTATTTGTAGCTGCTGGCTTTAAAAAAAAAAAAAAAACACGGAGTCCCGGCGGACTCCTGCTTTAACCCTCTTGGGCATGGAGTTCACCAGAGCTTCACAGGTTGCCACTGGAGTCCTCTTCCACTCCTCCATGATGACATCACAGAGCTGGTGGATGTTGGAGACCTTGCGCTCCTCCACGTTCCATTTGAGGATGTCCCACAGATGCTCAATAGGGTTTAGGTCTGGAAACATGCTTGGCCAGTCCATCACCTTTACCCTCAGCTTCTTTAGCAAGGCAGTGGTTGTCTTGGAGGTGTGTTTTGGGGTCGTTATCATGTAGGAAAACTACTGTGGCCCAGTCTCTGTAGGGAGGGGATCATGCATGTTGGAATTCATGGTTCTCTCAATGAACTGTAGCTCCCCAGTTATGGCAGCACTCATGCAGCCCCAGACCATGACACTCCCACCACCATGCCTGACTGTGACAAGACACACTTGTCTTTGTACTCCTCACCTGGTTGCCGCGACACACGCTTGACACCATCTGATCCAAATAAGTTTATCTTGGTCTCATCAGACCACAGGACATGGTTCCAGTAATCCATGTCCTTAGTCTGCTTGTCTTCAGCAAACTGTTTGCGGGCTTTCCTGTGCATCATCTTTAGAAGAGGCTTCCTTCTGGGGTGACAGCCATGCATGGTCTTAGCACTGACCGGCTGACCCCCACCCCTTCAACCTCTGCAGCATTTTTATTTTTTGCGTTATAAACAAAAAAAGGCCAACAATTTTGAAAAAAAAAAAAATTTTCTTTCACTTTCTGCTATAATACATATCCCCAAAAAATATTTAAAAAAAAAACTAATTTATTCATGAGTTTAGGCCGATATATACACATATTTTTGGTAAAAAAAAACTAAAAAATGCAATAGGCGTATATTGATTTGTTTGCGCAAAAGTTATTGCATCTACAAACTACGGGATAGATTTAGGGACTTATTTTTTTTTTTTGTTTTTACTGGTAATGGGGGGGATCTTCGATTTTTAGCAGGACTGCAACATTGCAGCAGACAAATCTGACTCCAAATTACTCTTTTTGGGGAACAGTGACATTATTACATTGATCAGTGCTATAAAAATGTACTGATCAATGTAAAAATGTCACTGGCAGGGAAGGGGTTAACACTAGGGGGCGATCAAGAGATCAAGTGTGTTCCCTCAGCGTCTTCTAATTGTAGAGGGGTGGGTTTACTGAAAAAGGACAGAGATCACTGTTCCCGATCACAGGGAACCATAGATCCCTGTCATGTCACAATGCAGAACGGGGAAATGCTTTGTTTACGTAGGCAGCTCCCCATTCTGCCTCTCCTCAGCACGATGGAGGGACACCGGTGGACATCACGCCCGCTATCCTGCTTTAATAGAAGGATGTACAGGTACATCGATTTGCGCAGGAGGGACACTCTGCCAACTTATATTGGCGTGAGATGGTCGGCAAGTGGTTAAAGCATACTTGGAAGGAGCCATCTTTGTTCATTGCATTACCTATGTCCTTCCTTAACTGAGATGCTAGCTCAGAGATGACAGACTCATGTAAATCCTGGTGGTTTTTCAGTTTTTAGCTGAGTTCACAAATTTAAAATCCCCTACATATGGGCCAAATTACGACATCAGCCGATCAATAAAATCAGCCGGACATTCGGCCCGTGTGTATGGCAGCCAGTCCGACAGAAGCCAGCCATTTGGCCAGCTTCTGTCTGACGAGAGCGCTGATTGGAGTGTCCTGCTGGAGGGCCACCCCCCTGTCAGAACACAACAGCTCAGTGGGGGAGATCGCTCTACTAACGTCGGACTGTTAGTACAGCAGCTCCGACCGGAGCTGACAGTTTTTTTTTTGTTTAACCTGCTGGGTTAAACAGAAAATAACTCATAGTGTGTACCAGGCTTAACTTGTTATAACCCTTGCAGTTTGATGACTAGGGTAGATGAGAATGAGGAAATGCTACCTTCTTCCTACAGGAGACTGATACCATCATCTTAGCCTTGTCAATGTGACTTGGCTGGTACTTAAAGTGATACTAAAGTCTTGTTTTTTTTAGTTTAAAATATCAAACATGTTATACTTACCTGCTCTGTGTAGTGGTTTTGCACAGATCCTCCTCTTCTCTGGTCCCTCTTTGGTGCTCCTGGCCCCTCCCTCTTGCCAAGTGACCCCTACAGCAAGCAGCTTGCTATGGGGGAACCCAAGCCAAGCCACAGCTCCCTGTGTCCATTCAGGCCCCGTCCACTTTGTCTCCTTATTGGCTGACTGACTTTGATTGACAGCAGCGGGATCCAATGGCGCCTTGCTGCTGTCTCAGCCAATGAGGAGGAGAGTCCCAGGCAGCTGAGACACTACTGCAACATCACTGGATCTAGCTGGTGCTCGGTTAAGTATTAGGGGGGCTGCAGTACACAGAAGGCTTTTTATATTAATGCATAGAATGCATTAAGATAAAAAAAAACTTCTGCCTTTACAACCACTTTAAAGAATTGTTTATTTATCAAAACGTATAGAATTTTTACAAAAAATATCACTGTTTCTATGACACATCAGTAAATTCTTCATGGGGAGCTGTAGCGGAAAGGTACACTTTAAGTTTGGCCATCAGCAATGTTACTGATCCTCTTAAAGCCTAACTCGGGGAAATGGAAAAATTCTCCCTTGCATTGGGGCTGCACCCATACCGCAAGGGTTAAATGCTGATTTCTGTCTCGGGAATAAGATACTTTTACTTACGTGATCCTCTGATTCCCCCCACATTTGGTGCTCCCCCATACTCTGGCCATGGACTGTTCCTCGGCTTGGGTTTAGGGCTAGGGCTTGGACTGTGCAGCAGACATGATGACATCAAAGGACCTACGACCACCGGAGTGAAGGGGAGAAGAAGCTGCTGGGATTGGTCTAACACTGCAGAGGATTCTGATGGAATGGTGAATCGGGTAAGTAAAACTGCTTTAACAAGTCTCTTAGGCAAGGGAGCATTTTTACTTTTCCTGGAGCTCAAGATTTACTTTTCCTGGGGGGTTAAATATTTATCATATTCAATTTGTCCGTTAACCACTTCAGCCCCGGAAGAATTTACCCCCTTCCTGACTAGAGTACATTTTGCGATTCGGCACTGCATCGCTTTAACTGACAGTTGCACGGTCATGCGGCGTGGCTCCCAAAAAAAATTGACGTCCTTTTTTCCCCACAAATAGAGCTTTCTTTTGGTGATATTTGATCACCTCTGCAGTTTTTATATTGCGCTATAAACAAAAAAATAGCAACAACTTTTTGCTATAATAAATATCCCCAAAAATTATTTTTAAAAAATTGTTTTTTTTCCTCAGTTTAGGCCGATACGCAGGGCAGGACTTAGGGTGGTGGGGGCCCCTGGGCTTGAGTCACTTTTGGGCCTTACCTTCTATGCATTACCGTATTTGTCGGCGTATAACACGCTTTAAGGAAATAAACATTTTAGGAGGGAAGTTTAAGGTAAACTTACATTTCAATGCCCATCAATGCAGCCTTATCAGTGTCCATCTGCAGCCTTGCCCAGTGTCATTTGCAGCCTTGTCAGTGTATTCTTGCCCCAGTGTCAAATGCAGCCTTGTCATTTGCAACCTTGTCGTTGCAGTCTTGAAGGTGAAAAATGGCGCCGCCGAGATACAGAGTCCTCTGTATCTCGGTGGCTCTTGGGTCCTCTCGCAGTCCCGAGCGGAGTGGAGAGTAGCCAAGTGTATTTGGCTCGGCTCACAGTCGCTCCCAGTCCCTGTGTTATGTCCATCATAGGGCGTGACTGGACGTGACTGTGAGCCGAGCTGAGTACACTCGGCTATGTGTCTCAGCGGGGCCCCCTATTGGGCGGGGCCCATGGGCTTGAGCCCAGTCAAGCCCAATGGTAGGTCTGACCCTGCCGATATGTATTCGTCTACATTTTTGGTTAAAAAAAAAAATCGCAATAAACCTTTATTGATTGGTTTGCACAAAAAGTTATAGCGTCTACAAAATAGGGGATAGTTTTATGGCATTTTTCTTGATATTTTTTTTTTTTTACTAGTAATGGCGGCGATCAGCGATTTTTATCGTGACTGTGACACTATGGTGGACACATTGGACAATTTTGACACATTTTTGGGACTATTGGCATTAATATAGTGATCAATGCTAAAAAATTTAAATTGCATTGATTACTGTAAAAATGTCACGGCAGTGAAGGGGTTAACCACTAGGTGGCGCTGCAGGGGTTAAGTGCATCCTATGGAGTGATTCTAACTGTGGGGGGGGAGGGGCTGTGTGTGACACGTCACTGATCACCTCTCCCGATTACAGGGAGCTGTGATCAGTGACAGTGTCACTAGGCAGAACGGGGAGATGCTTGTTTACATTAGTGTTCCTTACCGTGAGACATCGGGTCCGCGGGACCCGCGATCGCGGCCACGGAGCTCCCGGCGCACGTGCGCGCGAGAGCCGCCTCTTAAAGGGCAACATACAGGTACGTTAATCTGCCTGTGCGTGCAGTATATCTGCGTGAGGCGGTCGGGAAGCGATTAAATGAGAACTAAGAAATCTGTTTATCACTCAAGATTCACACAACTATCAACCAGGATTCAAACATTTTCTGATGATATGTTATGTGAAAAATGGGCCAATCTTGGGTAAAACTTGAGGAAATCTTGGGTAGAAAGATCGATAACTAGATCCCGTCTAAAAAAAATGACTTCTACTTTATAAATCTCTTTGAAGCTCTGGGAAAAGGGGATACAAATATGTAGATTAAGCCCCCCTGCCGTCACCAAGGGAAATGTCTTAGCAAAATCCTTTGTACAGGAGAGGTTTGTGTTTTACCGCTTCCTAGGAAAGATCCTGTCTTTTGAGAATCCCCGAGCGGATAGACTATCGACAGCTTCGGCTATTACCACTTGATGGTTGTTTGGCACAACCTACAAATTAAATTCTCCCTGTGGCTGTGCAGTCTAACATTGCACACAGTCTATTTTTAAACAATACCATCATTGCCGGCATTGATTGGCGCCCGTTTGTTTCCTTTACTTTGCTGTAGTCAGGCTAAGAAAGTGTAAGATGCATTAAATTCCCCATTAAACATTACGCACGTCGCGGATCCGGTGTGTGGGGACTTGCTGAATCAGTCGTGCCGGTATTCCTAATGCGCTGTTGTTTCTCTACAAGATTTAAGCTGCTGTTGTAGCAGAATTATATTTCCTCCACGTTATTTTTACATTTATTCACTAATTTTAGGTGACGTAAATCATAGACACTTGGATGATTCCCTCCCACCCCGTTTTTCTGGTTGTGGTTAATTAAATCAAAAGATTGCGGAGCAGACAGTTCTTGTGGAAGTTTTCCCTAATTTTTAATTTACTTAAATGGATGTTCATAACTTTTGACAGGCTTCAGCATGGGAGACATTTCAGAATGGAGGGGCTGAGTGTCAGAGTGAGCGTCTCCTAAGTGGTTGCAGAGAAGTAAATGTAGCGTGTACATTTATTAACCACTTCAGCCTCGGAAGGTTTTACCTGCTTCCTGACCAGGCCATTTTTTGCGATACAGCACTGCGTCGCTTTTAAGGGGTTGTAAAGTTAAGTGTTTATTCACCTTAATGCATCCAATGTTCGTGGGGTGGTCCAGAAACAGTACATTAATTGAATCCAAAATTGTATTCTAGAGGGGTTGAAGGGGTGCTTGGGCAGATGAAGATACACATTTGTTTTAAAACTTGCGGTATTAAAGCGTTTCCCAGATAGCAAGCAATTATACTACAAGTTTGAAAATGACTTGCTAAGCTATTTCTAGACTTGCCAGGATTCACAAGTTTGTTGCACAATTGCAGCAAGTCCGCATTGCATGACTCCAGATATATTTTTGCAAATATTCTGCAAGTCTGCTGCAAAGTTTTTGTTCAGTTATGTTGTGCAATAGTCATCCCACCACAAGGGGCACTGTGACTGAATTTTAATGCTGTATACTTGCAGAGCTCTTGCTGTAGACTCACCACTGCAACTTTGCTCTTGCTAAAGACTTGTCATGCAAATTTGCTACAAATTGGAAAAGTGTCAACTAGAACTTGTGCTTCAAGTGCTCTGCAAGTGTACAACTTGCCAGTGGAAATGTGCAGCATGTTATCAGACCTACAATTCAACACTCCCACAAATCTGTGGAAAGTTTTCCTTGTTATCTGGGTTGTAAAGGCAATTTTTTTTTTTTAAATAACAAACATGCCATACTTACCTGCTCTGTGCAGTGGTTTTGTACAGTGCAGCTCCAATCCATCTCATCTTGGGTCCCCCGTCGGTGTTCCTGGCCCTTCCCCCTACAGCAAGCCGTTTTCTCTGGGGGCACTCGTGCATGTTCGCTCCCGAGCCACCCCTGTGCTCTGCGCTGCTATCAATCTATCCAATCAGGACATGAGACGTGTTCTTGTTTCCAGCCGGAGAAAGATCGGGGTCAGGTAAGTAAAATGAGGGCTCGGGGGGCGGGGGGGGGGCTGCAGCACCAGAGAAGGTTTTTCACCTTAAAGGGGTTGTAAAGGTAAATGTTTTTTCACCTTAATGCATTCTATGCGAGCGGCTATAGCCGCGGGCTGTATCAGGGGAGCGCGACCGCAGGTGCTTCTCACCATACGAGGGAGCTCGCATGAACGTGAGAAGTACCTGCGGGAAAAAGCAGAGACAGCCGCCGAGGGACCCCAGAAGACCAGGTTCGGGGCCACTCTGTCCAAAACAAGCTGAACAGTGGAGGTAAGTATAACATGTTTGTTATTTAAAAAAAAAAAAAAAAAATTAACTTTACAATACCTTTAAAGAGGAAGTAAACCCTGATGGGTTTACTTCCTCTTTTTTTCCCTGCAAAGGTAAAGCATAATGGACTACTATGCATCGCATAGTAGCTCATTATGTGTCACTTACCTGACACAGGAGCCAGCGAAGTCGCCGCTGTCCCCTGTAGTCCGCCGCATCCATCTTGCTGGTGGCGTCTCGCAGCTCCAACGAATCACAGCGGCGAAGCCGCGATGACGTCACTCCCGCGCATGCGCACGGGAGTCGCGTCTCGCAGCTCCGCCGCTGCCATTCGGCGAAGCCGCGATGACGTCACTCCCGCGCATGCGCACGGGAGTCGACAAATTAGGCAAATCCATTCTTGGACTTGCTGCATTTAGTGCGCCTGCGCGCCGCTGTCTACGGCGCATGCGCCGTAGACAGCGGTGCCCATTTTCGGGCAAATATCTCCTAAACCATATAGGTTTAGGAGATATTGCTTGGACCTACAGGTAAGCCTTAATCTAGGCTTACCTGTAGGTCAAAGTGGTTTGAAAGGGTTTACTTCCTCTTTAAGCATTAAAGTGAAAACCCATGAGGCTTTACAACCCCTTTAAAAAAAAAGCTAAAGAAAAGAAAATTGATGCAACCACCACATCTAATGATAGGTAAGCCGCAATATAATACTTCTTTGGTTTTGGGTTCAATACCGCTTTAAGTTGAAAATTGTCAGGTAGCCATGGCTGGGTGGCTAGACAATGAAAACACCAGAAGATGTCTCACATTTGAAAATACTGCACAGGCTGAAGTGTGAAAAGTATCATAACAGAAAGAGGTCTCATTTCCCACAGAAACCAAAATCCTGCTTTTGCTTTCAAACCTTGACTATGGAAATTATTGTTGGAAGTTGATTGGTTGCTCTGGGCATCAACAGCTCCTGTATTAAAGCAGAGTTCCAGCGCAATAAAGTTTTTGTTTAAAAGTCAGCAGCTACAAGGACTGTAGCTGCTGACTTTTAATAAGGACACTAACCTGTCCAGGGAGCCAGCGTAGTCGGCCCCCCCCCAGGCCAATTTGGCAAATGGCGCCACCCTTTCAAGGGAAACCGGCAGTGGGGCCTTCAGGCTTCATAGCCAGTTTCCTACTGTGCATGCGCAATTCCCTCGGTGCTTTGTGATTGGCCAGCTCATCCTCTGGGACACACACGCAGGTCCCAGAAGGCAGCGGGGGTGAAGAAGGAGGGCTCGACGCAGAAGAGGACATGGTGCCCTGCGCTGCAGCCAAGCTAGGGTGGAAGTACACTTAGAACTTCAAAAAAGGTATGAAAGGGAAAAAAATAAATTATATATATATACACACATACATACATTTTTCAGTGGGAACGCTGGGGAACGGAGTTCCGGTGTTCTGCCATATAGCGTCCGGCTATCTGATAGTGTCCGCCCCCGTACTGCGCATGTGCAGGCGCAGCGCTTAAGCAGTACAGAGCAGAAGGAGATTCTGAAAATCTCAGAAGATGAAGGGCACCTGCGCTGTGAGTCGAGGTGCTAGCCCCACCAGCCAAGTGGACATAGGGCTGCAGATATTAGAGGGCCCCTCACGGGCTCGCTTCACTCACCACGCTTCGGGCACGGTCTCGCTGAGCTCGGCTCTTTTTATTCTAACTCTATGTCCACTTGGATGGTGGGGCTAGAACTTGGACTCACGGCGCAGGCGCCGTTCATCTTCGGCTATTTTCGGAATCTGTGTGTCCTGTGTACTGCGCATGCACAGTACACAGCAGACACTATCCGATGGGGGACACTATGTGACAGTACACCGGCACCTCCAGCACTGAATGTATGTAATGGCAAGGGGTGCTGGGGTGAGCTGAAGGGTCTATTGTTGCTGGAGCAGATCTATTTTTGAGTGGCGGTCTATTGTTGTTGGTGGGTCAATTATTGCTGGAAGAGATCTACTATTGATGGAAGGGGGCTATTGTTGCTGGCTGATGGATAGTTTATTGATGCTGGCTGCTGGGAGATCTGTTGTTGCTGTTGGGTGGTATTTTGTTGTGGGAATCCATTGTTGCTAGGGGGGTCTATTGTTTCTGAGTGAATCTATTGTTGCTGGGGGTCTATTGCCCTTGGATGTGCAGAATCTATTTTACTACTTTTCTTGTTATCATTAACAAATTTCATACAAATTACTTAGCCCCACAAAGTTACACTTGGCTCTGTACTCTCTAAAAGTGGCAGTACTGAGAGGGGGGTAGGGGATGAAACCAAGCAACGGTGCTTAGAGGTAGTTAGGGGGCGGAGATAAGAAGTGACTTAGAAGGGTCCAGTTCCTGCACCTATTCTCTGAGAAAAAAAAGCCATATATATATATATATATATATATATATATATATATATATATATATATATATATATATATATATATATATATATATATATATATATATATATATATATAAGACCACCATGTAAAAGTGGATGGAACTCTGCTTTAAAGTGGAGGTCCACCCTAAAGTGGACCTTCCGCTCATTGGAATCCTCCCCCCCCTCCGGCGCCACAATTGGCACCTTTCAGGGGGGAGGGGGGTGCAGGTACCTGTACAGTACAGGTATCTGCACCCACTTCCGGGATAGCTCTCTGCGGAAAGGGGCGTAGATTACGCCCCTTTCCGAAAGTCCCCCGCTGCCTGCTGGGAAACACACAGATCCCAGAGGCAGCGGGTCCATCCTTATTGCGCAGCACGACTCGCGCATGCGCAGTAGGGAACCGGGAAATGAAGCCGAAAGGCTCCACTTCCTGATTCCCATACCCAAGATGGCGGCGGCAGCACCCGAGAGACGATCAAGAGATCGGCTTCGGGTGCCGACATCACGGGCGCGCTGGGCGGGTAAGTGTCCTTATTTTAAAAGTCAGCAGCTGCAGTATTTGTAGCTGCTGGCTTTAAAAAAAAAAAAACGGCGGAACTCCCGGCGTACTCCCGCTTTAAGAGCAGATACTGTCCAGGTTCTGTGTACAATAACCCCAGGAGCTCCACACGCTCATCCATGCCATTCAAATTCCTTCTTCTTGTTATTTTGAATTACCCAAATAAAGTTAAAGAAGCAAAAGACAAAAAATAAAAAATTGATTGCATATAAAAAATAAATAGGGTAATTATTTTTATACCCTCCCAGCTTTCATCTGTACAATTATCTGCACTTTCTTGTATTCAGTTCTGAATAATTATTAACTACTTGCCGACCAGCTGCTGTCGTTATACAGCGGCAGGTTGGCTCCCCTGTGCGAAACGCCCAAGCTGTATGGTAACCGCTTTAAGGGGTATAGGGGGCGCGCGTGCCCCTGGAGCCGATGCGTGTGGCCGGCGGCCGCGATGTCCGACAGCTGACGACGATCGCTCCTCAGAGAGCCAGAATGGAAATTTGTCGATGTAAACAGACAGATCCCCGTTCTGACAGGGAAGTAGAGGGAGATCTGCTGTTCATAGTGATCAGGAACAGCAATCTCTCTCCACTCCCAGTCAGTACACTCCCTCTCCCCTCCACAGTTAGAAACACCTCCCTGGGGTACACGCCCCCTGGTGTTAAACCCCTTCCCTGCCAGTAACATTTATACAGCAATCAGTGACTATTTTTAGCTCTGATTGCTGTATAAATGTCAATGGTCCCAAAAAAGTGTCAAAAGTGCCTGATCTATCCGCCGCAATGTCGCAGTCCCGCTAAAAATCGCTGATCACTGCCATTACTAGTAAAAAAAAAAAATGATAAAAATGCCATAAATATATCCCTTATTTTGTAGACGCTATAACTTTTGCACAAACCAATCAATATATGCTTATTGTGTGTTTTTTTTTACCAAAAATATGTAGAAGAATACATATTGGCCTAAACTGATCAAGAAATTTGTTTCTTTCTTATTATTTTTTGGGATATTTACTATAGGAAAAAGTAAAATCAATTGTTTTGTTTTTTTTCAAAATTGTTGCTCTTTTTTTTGTTTATAACGCAAAAAATAAAAAAACGCAGAGGTGATCAAATACCAACAAACAAAAGCTCTATTTGTGGGAAAAAAAGGACGTCAATTATGTTTGGGTACAACGTCGCACGACTGCACAATTGTCAGTTAAAGAGACGCAGTGTCGTTTCTCAAAAAATGGTCTGGTCATTCAGGGGGCAAATCCTTCAGCTCTTTAAGTGGTTAATAAAAGCGAAAGTGTAGATATTTTATTTATTCAATTGTAATGACCACTAGAGGGCAGAGCAGCATTATAAACAGCAAATGTCAACTAAAGGAAAGAACCTAATTGAATGTGTTCATTATAATACAGGTGATCCACTGACAAGCTGGAGAATGACTGTGAGTTTCTGTAATAGTAAACTATGTATAAATATATAAATGACAGCAGGTTCTTAACCACAACAATACAGGGCACTTTCACCCCCTTCCTTCCCAGCCCAATTTTCAGCTTTCAGCGCTCTCGCGCTTTCAGTGACAATTGCGCGGTCATGCTACACTGTACCCAAATGAAATTGTTATCATTTTTTTCGCACAAATAGAGCTTTATTTTGGTGTTATTTATTCACGACTCCGTTTTTTTTTTTTTGCGATATAAGCGCAAAAATAGCGGAAATTTGGAAAAAAAAAATATATTTTCTTTTTTCTATTTGAAAAGAAATCCAATAAAATCAAATTTTGTCATAAATTTAAGCCAAAATGTATTCTGCTACATGTTTTTGGTAAAAAAAATTCCGTTAAGTGTATAATAATTGGTTTGTGTGATCACGGACATATGTACGCAAATGATCATGTACATATGTGTGCAGGTGATCACGTACATATGTGTGCAGATAATCATTGGGACATGTGATTTTAGTGGGACATATGTGGGGGACATGTTTTTATTATTAGGGACATGTGTTTTTATTATTTGGGGACATGTATGTTTTGGGGACATGTGTGTTTTGGGGACATATGTGGGGACTGTGTTTGTACTGTGTGGTGTGTTGTGTGTGTACACTACACTGATGATCAGTGAGTAAAAAGCTGTAAAAAGCAGCCCATACTCACTGATCATCAACCGGCTGCAGCGATCTGCTCTCTTCTCCTCAGCGGTGACTTCCGTGTGAGGAGAGGAGAGCCGATTGCCTAGCAACCGGCTGTTTGTTTACATCACATGACGGCCGTGATTGGACACGGCCGTCATGTGATCAGGAGGGCCAATCACAGAGCCCTCCTGCCGATCTGAGATGTGCCGTGTCCGGGTGACACGAGCACATCGGGATCGCGCCGCTGCGCGGGCGCGCGCGCGCGCGATCCCGCTGCTCCTGAATGACGTTCCCAAACGTCCTATCAGGAGCAGGCGGCTCCCACCCGGCCGTATATACGCATTGGCCGGGTGGGAAGTGGTTAAAGGAAGCTGGTTAACACAGTGCAAAAACGGTGCATTCGTGCACGCGGGTGAACATGTTGCCCTTGCGTTCTGCATGCGGGTGCCAATAAATTATTAATGACACCCCAAACACATCTCACCACTGCAGCACTCTAGTACAATGCAGTTTGGTGCAATGTGTTTTGAAACGCATTGCACTACTTTTCCCACATTCTAGTGCATTTTGCAGCCTAAAGCGGACCGCACTGGAATGCAAGTAAACGCACAGGACGCACACTGGGGGTTATTTACAAAAGGCAAATGCACTTTGCACTGCAAGTGCTCTTGGAAGTGCAGTCGCTCTAAATCTAAGGGGTAGATTGGAAATGAGGGGAAGCTCTGCTGATTTTATCATCCAATCATGTGCAAGCTAAAATGCTGTTTTTTATTTTCCTTGCATGTCCCCCTCGGTTCTACAGCGACTTTACTTCCGAGTGCACTTTCAATGCAAGGTGGATTTTCCTTTAGTAAATAACCCCCAGTGTGAGCTGGCACTGACAAATAATTCAGACGTTTGTTGTAGCCATGCCAGATGGAGATATATGACAGCTTGAAATCCAGATATGTGGAAGAAACAAAGAGAACCTGTCATGCCTAGGTTATTGCAAGAATGTAAGCTTTCAGTCCACAAAGTGTAGCGGGGCTCATGCCGAGTACACTCGACTGGACTTTCCGGCAGAAAAGGTCCGACGGTCTTCCCGGACTTTCTGCGGAGTTCCGACTGACTTTCCAATTGAACGGACTTGCCCACACACGAACGTGATGACGTAAGACGGGACTAAAAAAGGAAGTTCAATAGCCAATAACTTCCCTTGCGTCGTATTTGGTCCGTCGGACCAGCATACAGACGAATGGTTTTCCCGATGGGAATTGAGTCCGTCGGACAGATTTGAAACATGTTCTATTTCTAGGGCCGTTTGATTTTTAAGATGAAAAACAAATCGGATTAGCCCACACGCGATCGGATTGTCCGAGGGACTGATTCAGTCGGACGTAGTCTGCCGCAAAGTCCAGTCGTGTGTACGCGGCATTAGATGGACAACATCCAGCTGAAACTGAAATATCGGTTTTTGATTTTGGGACGTATTTACAAAAATACCTGGTGATCTAGACACAGCTGGATTAGCCTGCACTCCTCTTTAGTGTTGGGGGTGGTAAAACGTTTCCAAGTGGCTGCTTCAGGGGACCACAATATATAAATGGTGACTTTAGAACTAAAAATAAAATACATTTTTTTGTGTTACTGTATGTTGCTTTGTTAGTTCTCTAAAACTAGAAGCTGCCCATAAATTGTCCTGTGTATGGCTAACCTTTAGGCTGGGTTCACGTATACATGAATTGGATGTGGGTTTGCCCACATCCAATTCGCATGACAGGCTGTGACCGGATCTTAATGGAGCCGGTTCACACATGTCCAGGACGGCCACGGTCCACATTTAAAAAGGGTCCTGTGCGTCTTTGGGTTGAATTCAGGATAAAATTTGGATTTGATTCGCACCTGAACCAGTGAACAGCGATGCACCGGACCCCAGGCAGGAGAATGCGGCCACATATGTGTGAACCCAGCCTTAAAGGGATATTAAACACTCCGTTTTTTAAGCACTTTCAGCAGCTGATTTAATCACCAAGACCCCTTTCACACTGGGGCAGTTTTCAGGCTCTTTAGCGCTGGAAATAGCCTCTGCTAAGCGCCTGAAAACCGCCTCCCATTCATTCAAGTGTGACTTTTCACACTGGGGCGGTGTGCTTGCTGGATGTTCCAAAAAGTCCTGCAAGCAGCATCTGCCCATGTCTATTGGAATAAATGGGCAATGCTTCCAACGTGCTTTTTAAGCCTGAAAAGCACTTCGGAAGCGCCGCACCATGGGAGTTTTTAACCCCTTCTTTGGGGTTAAAAATGCCCCACTAGCGGCCGAAAAGCGCCGCTTATACAACGGTAAAGTGCCACTAAAACGAGCGGTGCTTTACCGCAAACTCGGCCACGGCCCCAGTGTGAAAGGGGTCTTACTGTGTATGAAGCTTTTTTATTTTTAATCCTCACCTATGTTCCAGTTTAAAATAGTGACATAATGGCTGCTCAGTTTTCCTGTTTTCAGAGTGGCTCCTTTTTCTCTTGCAGAGTCCTATGGAGCTACCCTTGTATACAGGGACTAGAGTTGTGTCTCTATACACTGTGCATTAAAGTGGTAGTAAACTGCCAAAAAAAAAAAAAAATCTTCTCCCTGCAAATTAATTGCATACTGGCACATTATGAAATACTTACCTTAAAACAAAGCCCTCCAGTGGCGCAGTGTCAGGGCTTCCATCTTCACCTGGTCTTCCTTTCGGGTTTTCGGGCAGCCACCATTTAAATGTCAGAGCCACAATGACATCACTCCTGCGCATGTGAGCAGGAGTCATGACCGCAGCACAGCTCTCTCTATGGGTGGCACATCGTCCATTGTGAGTGCAGTGCCCATGTACCGATAAAATCACCGGCATTGCGAAAGTAGTGCATGTTTAGGAGATATTTACTGCGCCTACGGGTAAGCCTTATTACTACCAAACAAGAGAAACCATATTGGGGAATATGGGACTTTAAGGGTGCTTATTAATACAGATGAATATCACACTATATTTAGTAAAAAGGTATATATTTTTATTACAGAAAAGAAAAACATTTAAAAAAGTCCCTTCCTTCATACAGTTTACCACGCAGTCATTCTACAAGTTTCGCCTGACGGCTTCTTCAGGAAAATGCATAGATTGTATTTCTAGTAAATAGATACAAAGATAAATCAGCAGGAGAAAAAATTGCATATGCAAAAGAAGAAAAGAAAATTCAATAAGAACGTATTAAAGTACATATATTGGGTACATATATATAACTATATTGTACCCAATATGGTTTCTCTTCTTTGTTTATTTTAAGGGTCGATGTGTCTTGATCACTCTAATCCCTACATTATTACTACCACTTTATTGGAAACACACATAGACTAAGATGGCAAGGCTCTCCTCTAATCTCTCCTCATCCTCAGTTTTTCATGCTAACTGATTGGCTCCAGACTGCACTGTCCTCTGTTAAATCTTTCCTGTGAAAAACAGAAGTTCAGGCAAGCAGCACTGAGAGATCAGGAGCTAACAGCACTGAAAGCCATAAACCGCAAGTGCTGAGCTAAGAATTTTAACAAGTAGTTTACTGGGGAATGTCAATTTTATTATGCTCAATTTGCTAAGCTAACAAGCTAAGCGAGTTTAACCACTTGCTTTCTGGGCACTTAAACACCCTTCCTGCCCAGACCAATTTTCAGCTTTCGGTGCTCTCACACTTTGAATGACAATTACTCAGTCATGCAACACTGTACCCAAATTAATTTTTTGTCCTTTTTTTCCCACAAATAGAGCTTTCTTTTGGTGGTATTTGATCACCTCTGGGGTTTTTATTTTTTGCGCTATAAATGAAAAAAGACCGAAAATTTTGAAAAAAAACGCATATTTCTTTGTTTCTGTGACAGAATTATGCAAATTATTATTTTTTTCTTCATAAATTTTGGATACAATTTATACTGCTACATATCTTTGGTAAAAATAACCCAAATTAGTGGATATTATTTGGTCTTTGTGAAAGTTAGAGAGTCTACAAGCTGTGGTGCGAAACGCACAAAATTGATCACATCTGATGTACTGGTGGCCTATCTCGCTTCTTGTGACCCGAACAAGTCAGGAAAGTACAAATACCCCCCAAATGACCCCTTTTTGAAAAGTAGACATTCCAAGGTATTTAGTAAGAGGCATAGTGAGCTTTTTGATGTTGTAATTTTTTTCCCACAATTCTTTGCAAAATTAAGATTTTTCATTTTTTTTTTCTCCACAAAATTGTCATTGTAATAGGTTATTTCTCTCACGTGGCATGTGTATACCACAAATGACACCCCCCCAAAAAATTCTGCTACTCCTCCTGAGTATTACAATGCCACATGTGTGGGACTTTTTCACAGCCTGGCCACATAGAGAGGCCCAACATGCAGGTAGCCCCATCATGTGTTCTAGGAACATAAATTACACATCTAACTTGTTGACTATTTATTACACTTTTGAAGCACCAGGACAATGACACGTGACACTGATGACAGATGGCACTGATACGTGGCAATGATGACACTTATACGTGGCACTGATGACACGTGGCACTGATGACAGATGGCACTGATGACAGATGGCACTTATACGTGGCACTGATGACAGGTGGCACTTATAAGTGGCACTGATGACACGTGGCACTAATACGTGGCACTGAAGACACGTGGCACTAATACGTGGCACTGATGACAGATGGCACTAATACGTGGCACTAATACGTGCCATCGATGACAGGTGGCACTAATACATGGCACCGATGACGCGTGACACTGATGACAGATGGCACTGATAAGTGGCATTGATGACACTGACAACAGATGGCACGTGACACTGACAGGTGGCACTGATGACAAATGGCACTGATACGTGGCACTGATGACAGATGGCATTAATACGTGGCACTGATGACAGATGGCACTATGTGGCACTGATGACACGTGGCACTGATGACAGATGGCACTTATACGTGGCACTGATGACAGATGGCACTGGGGACAAATGGCACTGACAACAGGTGGCACTGGGGGCAGGTAGCACTGGGGGCAGGTAGAACTGGGGGCAGGTAGAACTGGGGTGGATGGCACTGGGGTGGATGGCACTGGGGCAGGATGGATGGCACTGCTGGGGGAGGATGGATGGCACTGCTGGGGGAGGATGGCACTTTTTTTTTTACTTTTTTTTTTTTTTTTTTATCAAAACAAAGGAAAGCAGAACGGCTGCCGCTGCAGCCGTTCATCTCTCCCCTCTCACACTCTGTCTGTGTGAGAAGGGAGAGCGGCGCTGAGAGATGATCTCATATGTTTACATATGAGATCATCTCCCATTGGACACGCCGATCGCGCTGTAAACGGCCGCTGTGATTGGCCGTTTACAGCGATCTGTGTTTGCCTGTCCCCAGGGGACACGGCGAACACAGAACTTCCGCGATGCGCGCCCACGGCGGCGCGCATTGCGGAAGTAAACATTAGGACGTCCAGGGACGGCCTCCCGGACGAACGCGCCTGCCCTACGGCCGTCATTCGGCTATAGGGCGGGCGCGAGGTGGTTAAATCGGTAGTAAAATCTGCTGTGCTGTTTTTACCTACAGATAAGCCTATAATAAGACTTACCTGTAGGTAAAATGAATATCTCCTATTTATCCACCATTTAGAAGATATTCGCTCTTTTGGCAGCCAGTGACATGACCGAGCATGCACTCTGAAGGAAGGGCATATCTGTGGTGTTCCTTCAGAGCGCTGTGCCATGGCCGTGCCTCCTGTGCGCATGTGTGGGAGTGACATCATTGTGGCTCAGCCATTCAAATTGCCGGAGCCCACAAACCTAGAAGGAGGATGGAAGCCCTGTCAGCAGTGACAGTGCACCGCTGGAGGGCCTCGTTCTAAAGTAACTATTTCATAATTTTTTTTTTTTAACTGCCGCAGTTTACTATTGCTTTGATACTACTTTAAAAGAGAAGTATGTCTTTTTTAAAAAAGAATCAACAATCTGAGGCTCGGTTCACACTGGAACCAGCTGCAGATCGCACAGGAATGCTGTGCATCCCTGTTTCAAGGACGAATCAGTGCAGAATCTTTGCCTGAATTCAGCCCTAAAACGAAGCCAAAGACGCACAGTGCAGTGCACTCTGCAGCCGCTCCGGAGATATGTGAACTGTCTCCATAGGGAGCCGGTCACATTCTCCTGCGAATTGGATGCGGGGAAAATCCACATCCCATTCGCACTAGTGTGAACCCAGCCTAACTCACCTGGATGGCTGCAGCACCAATCCTAGCTACATCTGTCCCCCACCACCTCTAAGGCTTGATTCACATCTATGCATGTTGCTTTTGATCGTTTCTGCACTGCTTTTTTTGCTGTGCTTTCCAAATTTTTTACCGCGTTTTGCGTTTTTTTCATGCTTTTTTTTTTTGGGGCGAAATTTGTTGTTGGGCAGATTTAAAACTGCAAATCGTTGCAAATTTGCGGATTAAACACACTACATGCTTTTCTGCAGCTTCTCCGTTGAAGTCTATTGAACCGAATAATCCGTTCGCGTTTAAAAAAGTCCCTGATCCTTTCCAAAAATGCATTAATGTGAACGTGAACCTATGTTAAAAAAAAAATGTCCTGCGGTTCTGCAAAAACCGACCTAAGACCGAGAACTGAGAGATCAAACACCGCTGATCATTCAGCTCTCAGGCTTAAAGTGGGAGTTCCACCATTTTTTTTTGTTTTTTTTTAAAGTACAAAATACTGCAGCTGCTGACTTTTAAAATAAGGACACTTACCCGCCCAGTTCGCCCGCGATGTCGGCACCTGAAGCCAATCTCTCGATTGGCTCTCGGGTGCTGCGCTGCCATCTTGGGTATGGGAATCAGGAAGTGGAGCCTTACGGCTTCACTTCCCAGTTCCCTACTGCGCATGCGCGAGTCGCGCTGCGCAATAAGGATGGTCCCCGCTGTCTCTGGGATCCGTGTGTTTCCCAGCAGACAGCGGGGGACCCGCAGGAAGTGGCGTAAATATCCGCAGATTCTGTGGATATCTATGCCGGAAGTGGGTGCAAATACCTGTTCTGTACAGGTATCTGCATCCCCCTCCCCCCTAAAAGGTGCCAATTGTGGCGCCGGGGGGGGGGGGATCCAATGAGCGGAAGTTCCACTTTAGGGTGGAGCTCCGCTTTAAGCATGCAGAGAGCTGGTAACTGTCAGTCACTGGCTCTCTGCTCTGGCCTTCCAGTGCTGACTGGAGTGCTGGGCTGTGCAGGGAGCGGGAGCTGCTGGCTCAGGCTCTGGGTGGTTTGCTGAGAACCTGAGCCAGCTGCCAGTCCAGGCATATAGATGGAGCCAGACTTTAAAGTTAGGATCTTTCCTGAGCCTGGACCGGCTGAGTAACGTCAGCCACCAGCAATGAACACGGGTCACAGGAGTACAGAACAAAGTGCACTTCTGTGATCTATAGGAGAAGCATAGCTAAAATGATTTTGGCCATACTTTCCCTTTAAGGAAGCACATAGTTTACCCCTAAAAATGTGGCATATTGTTCCTCCACAGCCAACAGAATATCTGCGCTCCCCCCGGTACCAGTCATACATTCTGCTCACACATTTCATCTGTCATCTACAAAATGAGAATTCTGTTTTCTGCTCACATCTTTGCCAATTTGTCTTGGCCCTCTCACCCTGTCACTCCCGGAAGCTTCTGCTGCTCTTACCTTTGCTGTCAGCTTGTGACAGCTCTTTCAATCCAGGCATTTTTTTTTTTTTTTTTACTATGCATATAAAACAGAGGTAATTTCAATACGGCAGCACGTAACACCGAGCTCCAAACATATGCACAGTTAAAGCAATTAAGTTAAAAATAGCATGTTAGACAAGTGTGACATTCATTCTCGCTGTTCCTGGTACAAAATTTCTCTAATGTGTAAACGGTTCTGAACTAGTGAGACAGGCGCCCATCTGAAAGCTTTGCTCTGTATTTTCTGGTGTGGTGTGGAAAGCCGAGGACACAAGTCTGAGGGCCAGTAAGGTCTTTGTGAGCTGCTTGTACCCCTCCCCTTTATTATATGAGCATAAAAAAGAGAAAAAGAATTTCATCAGAACATATTTGGCACCACAAGTGGAATACTGTCGAAGCTATGACATTATACAGTGTGCCAGATGTATAAGGGGGCAAAAGGGACAACTGCCCCAGGCCCCCTAACAGAAGAGGCTCCTCCTCTATTCAAAAAGTAATATAAAACAATATAACAAATTACAGTATATAAAATAATAATAATAATAAAAAAATAATAATACAAAATCCCATGTATCTAAATGGTATCTAAAAATGCTCTGCCTGTGTTGAAGGCTAAGTGCTGAATGCCTGCTTTGCTGTTTGACAGTTCTTAAATATGTGACATCACCTGGCATTTAAGAACTGTCATGCTCGCTTTCCCCCCACCCTCTTTCCTGACCTGCATGCTCGGTTTAGGGTCTGGTATGGATTTTGGGGGGTAACCCACGTCGTTTTTTTTTTTTTAATTTTGGCATGGGGTCCATACCAGACCTGAAGGGCCTGGTATGGATTGGGGGGGGCCCCACGCAATTTTTTAACATTTTTGTGTTGCAAGCAATGGTATTGTGTAATGTAATTTATTTTCCTTTATAAATGTCAGTTCTGCTGCAGCATGTTCTATACACGGTACAGATGCGCCACTTTACAGGTAGCCTAAGGGGAGTCCCAGGAACTATAGTTAAAGGAATTTTTCATTCTTATTGTTTCACTTTAAGCATCATTAAAATCACTGCTCCTGTAAAAACAATCTTTTTTTTTTTATTTACATTGATACATGTTCCCCAGGGCAGCACCCGGACCCACATAATAACATGTATATAAGCCTTCAAAATGGGGACTTTTGTGATGTCCAAGAGTCCTGGCACAAACTGAACCGGTGGGTGTTCAGCCCAACTCTATTTCTTAATAATGCAGCTTGTATTAGCAGTTGTGAGTCTTTCCACGCACAAAATGCACATTGCAAAATGTGATAGACTCACCGAAATTTGGTACAGATGCTTCTTTGGCGTGTTTTTGGAACAGAAGGATGCCCATTCCCATGTGTGGTGCCACTCTAAATGAGCTACAAAAACACACAAAAAAACGGCAGAGGAGCAGTGCTCAGATGTGAATGGGGCCTTATAGTCTTTAAGAACTCTTTTGCCGCATACACACGACCGGACTTTTCAATGGACTTGGTCCGGCGGACTGGAATCCATCGGACAATTCGATCATGTGTTGGCTCCAGCAGACTTTTTCTTCCCAAAAGTCCGGCGGACCTAGAAAAAAAAATTGGTTCAAATCTTTCCGACGGACTCGAGTCCGGTCCAAAAATCTGGTCGTCTGTGTGCTAGTCCGAAGGACTAAAATCGAAGGCTAGGGCAACTATTGGCTACTGGCTATGAACTTCCTTATTCTACGTCATCACGTTCTAATCAGTCTGACTTTTGGAGTGATCGTGTGTGGCCAAATCCGTTCATTTGAATGTCCGGCGGACCTCAGCTGCAAAGTCCGTCAGATTGTCCACTGGACCAAGTCCGTCAAAAAGTCTGATCGTGTGTACGCAGCATTTGGCTCCCTAATGCTTTTCCATGGCTAAAAAAAAAAGTGCCTGAGGTGTAAAGTAAAACTAAAGTTGAAGAAAAAACTGTGAACAGGCAGGCTTCTTATTTCTTATTGCAGAAGAGATGTGCAATGTTTCTTCTGCAATAAAATACACTTACCTGCCTGTTTGCAATCCCCTGTCAAATGTACAGTTTACATTCCTGCACATTGCCTGTGTGTGTGGTGGGAGTGAGGTCATCCCGCGTGGACTACTCAAGAAACCTGAAGACCGGTGTCCAGAAGAAGCTGGGGAGAAGATGCCGGCACCAGCGAGGGACCCTGTGAACCTCAGACTGTTGGAGCTAAGGTAAGTATTTTTGCCTTTAGTTCCATTTATAAATACACATGAAAACGCTTGAAATATGCTTCTAAAATACGTGTATATGCTGACATCATCTCACAAATAAAAACACCTGAAAATCGCTCCGCTCAGGCAGGGCCGTCTTTAAGGTAGGGCAAAAGGGGCAGCTGCCCTGGGCCCTGTCATTGTTGTGGGGCCCAAAGCAGCTGTCCCATACTTGCCAACTATCCTGGTTTAAATTCCCTCATCCCTTTAATGTTTTAGTCCTGTGCTGTGTCCCAATATATCAGTGTGAAGTGTTGATACTAATTCTGCTCAGCTCTGCACTATTGTTGTGTACAGATGACTCACCTGCAGACCCTGTGTTTACATGTAAATTACCGGCATTCATATGTAAATAGTGGCCGGCGGCATTGATATGTATATCATGCCCCCCGAGGTCATATCCACAGTAATCTCTAGCAACCAATCAACAAGTAGAAGTCATGTGCAGTAACCTCTACCAACTAATCAGTGAACCGTAATGTGTGCTGTAACCTCTAGCAACCAGTCAGTGAGCGGTAATGATACACTGTAACCTCTGACAACCAATCGCAATAGCTGCCTGATCTGATTCAGTAAACTGATTTTGAGAGTAGCTATTTATTGTATGTCTCAGAGCAAGTGGAGAGCGAAACTTCATGGGGGGGGGGGGCAAGAAAAGTTTTGCCCAGGGTCCAATCAATATTAAAGACGGCCCTGTGCTCAGGTATGAATGCAGACAGGAGAGGTAAGGTCCCTCCTTCAAATCCTCCAAGAGATGTACACAAAGCTGGTGGGTGACCGACCCTCCAAAGCTGTAATTATTTGTCATAGTAATGTTCTGCATTTTATAATCTTGTAACCTTTCTGTTTGCACATGGTTGAGTTGTAACATGTAGCACAAGGCAACATTGAGATACTTTCCAGTAAAAATAGTACAATAGTTCTTTAAAGCGCACAATAAGCAAATACAATGGAGTACAACAACACTGCGTCAAGCCGTTTGGATAATCACAGTGTTTTCTCCAAGCTCTACTTTGCAGTCATTCTGTTACCCGTGTTCAGTAGACATAATATAACCATTAATTAAGGGTTTTTTGTTTTTTTTTGAAGAAAATGAAATGTAAATCATATGTTTTTACAATATGAGAAGAATTTAAAAGGTCATTTTAAATAAACAGCTACACAAGCCACATTTTACATTAAAATTGGGCCGCTCAGATGGTAGGCTGTGTCCCCTTGTCTAGTGTAGAAAAGAACTTTACCCAAATGTTTGTTTTTAGTTTTGATTACAGTGGGTGAGGCTTTGATCCTCCGAGTAGCAACAGTGTAACTATAGACATAGCAGACTGTGCCACTGTGGAGCCCAGAAGCATATGGGGGCCCAGGACTTTTTCGTGTGTATGTGAGCCGCTCAGGCTGCTAGGAAGTGTAGTCCCGTGCATGCTGCTGTGAATGCTGGCCAGGAAGGAGTCCGCCCACGCTCCAGACAATGACAGATAAGAACTGAAGGTCCCAGGAGCCACACATCAGAACAAGACCCGCTGTGTATGAATAAGTGGCAGTCTCAGCCTGGACCCACGCCCAACACGTTTCACTTTTCCCACTGGAGCCTACTCATAGGGGTGGAATCCGTGTGATCTGATGTGCAGATCTTCAGCTCTTACACAGTGATTTTTGGTAACAAAAATGTTTGGAAAATGTCTTTGAATAAAAATAAATTTGTGAAACTCTATAAAGTTGCTTGCATGCCCTGCACTTTACTGCTAGGAAATCAAGGAATCTGGACAGATGCACTGTGCAAACAGCATCCACCTTTACTGTGTAGCACCCTGATGTTTAGGCTGGGTTGCTCCTAAAATTAACTGCCAGGTGTAGTTACCTTGGCTCATTGTTAGGGATCAATTGATTTCACCCTAAGTCTAGAATTACTGCAATTCTCTCTTCTGCTGCTAGGTGGCCAGGTACCTGGTGGCATTAGATAAGACAAGGGAAATGCATGGACAGATTGGGAGTATATGGGGTTTCTCAGCCAATGGGTGGGGGTTTTCTTGAATCCCTTGGCCTGCTGGGAGAACCTATATATTCGGGTTGTCTGTGTTCTGTGCCACCTGGATGGCTGTCTGGGTGGACGTGTGTTGTACTGCCTGAGCTGCTAGGCCAGAGTTTGGGCCTATCCAAGGGGCATCTGGCTGCTAGGCTGTCCGATAGCCTATCCAGATGCAAAAGAGCAGAGTTGGGATTGCAGCTTGCAATCCACCTAGAATAGACGATTCTGCTGGCCGCAGAAACTATCATGGTTGGAGGTTGAGGGGAAGTTTTCGCCACTAAGGGAACAACCAGATTATTACCAGGGACCACACTGAGTAGCTGAAACAACAACCGGAGCAGAATTCTCACCAACCAGGCACGGTGAAGAATTGGGAAACTTCAGGTGTCAAGCCAGGGACCGAGCAGGCCAGTGAGGGTAAAGCTTGAGAAGTATCTTGAGTGCCAAGCTAGGGACCCAGCAGAGAAGTGGGGGTGACGCTTGAGGAAGATACTAAAGTGAAGATTGGAAGAGCTCAAGGGATTCAGTGGCAGTGAATCATCTAGTCTAATAGGAGCTCAATTGGATGAAGAACTACAAGAATCAATTGTAGTGAAAGTGAAGGAACTGTTACATCTTGTGTTAGAAACTAGGGATGAGACGAACACCCCCCGGTTCGGTTCGCACCAGAACTTTCGAACGGACCCCAAAATCGTACGAACGTTAGAACCCCATTGAAGTCTATGGGACTCGAACATTAGAAATTAAAAGTGCTAATTTTAACGGCTAATATGCAAGATGCTGTCCTAAAAAGGGTTTGGGGACCTGGCTCCTGCCCCAGGGTCAATGCCTAAAATGTTTTTAAAAATTGGTGTTTTGGCGGGAGCACTGATTTTAATGACGATTAAAGTGAAAAAAAAGTGAAATATTCCTTTAAATATCGTGCCTGGGGGGTGTCTGTAGTATGCCTGTGAAGTGCCACGTGTTTCCCGTGTTTAGAGCAGTCCCTGCACAAAATGACATTTAACGGAAATAACGTCATTTAAAACTGCTTGCGGTTTTAATGTTATATCTGGTTCCTGCAACATGGTTGAAAATCATTGAGAAAAATGGCATGGGTAGCCCTCCCTGCTCATTACCAGCCCCTTTGGGTCTTGTACGCATATTAAGGGGAACCCCGTACCCATATTAAAAAAAGGAAATACGTGTGGCCCCAGGCCCTATATACTCAGAACAGCAGTATACAGGCGGTGCAAACAAGACAGGGTAGGTTTGTTGTGTTAAGTTGAATCTGTTTGTAATTCAGAGCACGCAGACAGCACACACAATCTCCTACCGCTGACTGCAAGCTCTATTTAAAACGAGCAAGATAGTTAGCTATATAGGTGGAATAGCGGTATATATTGGGTTCAGAGCACGCAGACAGCACGCACAATCTCCTACCGCTGACTGCAAGCTCTATTTAAAACGAGCAAGATAGTTAGCTATATAGGTGGATATAGCGGTTTATACTGGGTTCAGAGCACGCAGACAGCACGCACAATCTCCTAACACTGACTGAAAGCTCTATTTAGAACGAGCAAGATAGTTAGCTATATAGGTGAATATAGCAGTGTATACTGCGTTCAGAGCATGCAGACAGCACGCACAATCTCCTAACACTGACTGACAGCTCTATTTAAAACGAGCAAGATAGTTAGCTATATAGGTGGATATAGAGGTGTATACTGGGTTCAGAGCACGCAGACAGCACGCACAATCTCCTAACACTGACTGCAAGCTCTATTATAAAAGATAGATATATCGCTAGCTATATACGTGAATATAGCGGTGTATACTGCGGTCAGGGCACGCAGACAACAACCACTACAGAAGAGCAAGAACGAAAAATCGGCCGATAAGGATCGGTGTATACTGTGTTTAAGGTGCACAGAACACCCACTAACTGCTACAGACGCCAACACACTACACAAGGCCGCCGCACTGGCGGCCTTATATAGTGTGGGGCGTGTACTACACAGCCTGAGCTATGATTGGCCACAGGCATCCTGCCTGTGGCCAATCATGGCTCTCCTCGCTGCCGGAGCTGTGATTGGCCAAGCATGCGGGGTCACAGTGCATGCTTGGCCAATCATGAGCCAGCAATCCACTGCGCCATCGCAGTGCATTGTGGAGCGTGAGCGCCACACGAATTTGGCGCGAACGGCCCATAACGTTCGGAATTCACCGAACGGGCGAACGAATGTTCGACTCGAACACGAAGCTCATCCCTATTAGAAACTGTTAAAGGCTGCTGCCATAGGAGACAGCATCCCTACACATGCAGATGTCGTGTCTTGCTGGATGCCTTTCCCTGAATGGCTGTGTACCTGTAGAAGTCTTGAAGTCTGCCAAATTAACATTGCAACTGCCTAATCCTCTCTCTCAAAGTTCTGTTCAAGAGAAATAAAATCTCTTTGCATTCAAGAACTGTCTGCCACCCATTAATCTACTTTACACTACACCCACTATGCCTTACAACCAACTCTATATGGAAGGATGTCAGCAGCTCTTGGCTCTGAAGGTTCTCATTAGACTGAAGGAGGCCTGGGACTTTGCTACAACTGAATGAGAAAAGCACTCGTTCTGCTATCTCAGAGCTTATGCATGGCTTAGCTAAACTTGTTGACCTCCTTCTCTGTCCCTACCATGTCAAGGTGCTCTATTTGAGTGCTTTTATTGTTCAATAAAGGTGGATTCTGTTTTCAGAGTCCAGCTGTCCAGATTCCTTGATATTCTACGAGTACAATTGACCGGTCTGGGCTTGCACCTGTGCAGTTTGCTGGAGGATTACATTGGGCTTGCCTTGAGCTGCAGCTCTTTGTTCATTATAATGGTCTGCTGTCTGTGATGTGAGTAGGTAGACCTCTTCCACCTATGGCATTACTGCAACAGTCAGAGCTTAGTTGTGATGTGATCTTCCTGGTTCACCTCCCTAGAGAGTGTATTCTTCCTCTTACTATTAAAAACTCACTGCGGTCCAGTGATACCATAATTAATGTGGCAGTAGGACCTTCTTAACTGTGTGTAGGCATGATCCATTGTTGAGTCCAGACAGCTGGCACAGTGGTGGGGGAGCACTTAAAAGGTCAGTCTGTGCTTCTTATCCTACTTGCTCTAAAGCAAATCTATAAGAGTCAATGTAAAACTTAAAATGATTGGAAGCCAGTTTGAACAACAAGAGATATACAGAGAAAGGCAGATTGCCATCAAGTGAAATCAAAGAAGCAGCACAAAGGATGGATAATGAAGAGTTAGTAGGGTGAAGATAGAGAAATCATGGTGTAGTGAGACTGCTGAATCCAGAATCTATGAAAGGTAATCTATCATATCTATGAAAGACAAGGAAGATGGTCTCTGATGCCCTGCAAGAGGAAGGGTGATAAAAGTTCCAGGCAGTCGTACAACTGTAGATTCCGGTGACATAGGATAACCCTTGCATAGGAGACCATGGGCTATACCAGGGGTCTCCAAACTGTGGCCTGTGGGCCGGATGTGGCCTTTTCCTGGCCCAGTCATCTGGGAACTATACCTTCCACTGATCCTAAAGACGGGGCACTATTTCTCCCACTGAAACTACAGATGGGGAACAAATTCTCCCACTGACACCAATTATGGGGCACTATTCCTCCCACTGACACTAATGTGTAATTTTTTTACTCCCACTGTCCACCAAGCTTTTGCCATTGTTTACTCCCACCGATGCCAGGGCATTTTCTGCTCCCACTGACCACAGTCTGCCCCCCCTAAAGTCTGTGGGGCAGTAAACTGGCCCTTTGTTTCAAAAGTTTGGAGACCCCTGAGCTATATTGTTATACAGCTACTTTAGCAACCTATAAATGATGACTGTAGGTGGAAAATATTGGTGGTAATATTTTTTATCTATTATAAAACAAATTATACAATATCATTTGATAATTACAGGTAAATCAACCTAATGAGCCCTCTATAAATTCTAATACAGCAGTAATACTGGCATTGTCACAAGGAGTGCCTGTCATTGAGAGTATAGTTCTGGCACAACAGAAGGTGAAAGGTAGAGCAGCAGCATGGAGTGTGGCATGAGGTAAGTAACCATGGAACACCAATGCAAACATAGAACCTATTGCTCCAACTGACAAAGATATGGAGTGTATTTTATCCAAGTAACACCATCTACTGTTTACTGGATTTATTTTAATCCAGTGATGACAGTGGTAGGGCTAAAGTTTTCCCACAAACACAAATGATGACGCTTATTTTATCCCATGACAATGACAGAAATTTTTAAATACCAGTGACACCCACATTATGAAACTTATTTTACCAGTACTTTTTCCTTTGTCCACTTTAAAGCTGAACAATAAGCAAATAGTGTCTAAATACAAGAGTCATGAACAGGCCCGGATTGGCCATAGGGCAAACCGGGCAATTGCCCGGTGGGCCACGGCCGCCGGGGCCGCCATGCTGCAAGTGCAATATGGGACAAGGCTCTTTGAGCCCGCGCCGCTCATGCAGCCTCTCCGTGGCCGCCGAGCTGCCAGCTAAACTCAGCCCATCGGCGTCGGGAGAATATAAACATAGAGGGGGCGGAGCTAGATGTGAAGCCGTCGGCCATCGGAGCCAGCCTGAGAGGGGGCATGACTGTGAAGGGGGAGGAGCCAGAGCAGACACCTGCTGCTGAGTCCTGGCAGAACACCGGATAACAGTAAACGTGAGTTCCGCCCGTGCTCTGCGCTCACCCCCTTATAACTTGGATAGGAGTAGCGGTGGGGGCGGCTGCATATAGAACAATCATTCACTCTATCTTCCTCCTGCAGTATCGGAATGCCTGCGAGAGGTAGAGGAGAAGCAGGAGACTGCAGGAGGAAGATGAAGAGAATGATTGTTCTATATGCAGCCACCCCTCCTCATATCCTGCTTATTACTGCTGCTCCCGGGCTCTCTACACTACCCATACTCTTTGCCTTCTCATGTTCTCTGCCACCCCCCAGTGTGCTCCACCTCACCCATGCCCTCTGCCCTCTGCCACCCCTCCAGTGTACTCCACCTCCCCCATGCCCTCTGCCACCCCCCCAGTGCAATCCACCTCCCCCATGCCCTCTGCCACCCCCCCAGTGCAATCCACCTCACCCATGCCCTCTGCCACCCCCCCAGTGTGCTCCACCTCCCCCATGCCCTCTGCCACCTCCCCAGTGCGCTCCACCTCCCCATGCCCTCTGCCACCCCCCCAGTGCACTCCACCTCCTCCATGCCCTCGGCCACCCCCCCAGTGCAATCCACCTCCCCCATGCCCTCTGCCACCCCCCCAGTGCAATCCACCTCACCCATGCCCTCTGCCACCCCCCCTAGTGTGCTCCACCTCCCCCATGCCCTCTACCACCTCCCCAGTGCACTCCACCTCCCCATGCCCTCTGCCACCCCCCCAGTGCGCTCCACCTCCTCCATGCCCTCTGCCACCCCCCAGTGCGCTCCACCTCCCCCAAACCCTCTGCCACCCCCCAGTGCGATCCACCTCCCCCATGCCCTCTGCCACCCCCCTCCCCCCAGTGCGCTCCACCTCCCCATGCTCTCTGCCTCCCCCCCCAGTGCGCTCCAACTCCCCCATGCCCTCTGCCACCCCCCCAGTGCGCTCCACCTCCCCCATGCTCTCTGCCACCCCCAGTGCAATCCACCTCCCCCATGCCCTCTGCCACCCCCCAGTGCGCTCCACCTCCCCCATGCTCTCTGTCACCCCTCAGTGCAATCCACCTCACCCATGCCCTCTGCCACCCCCCAGTGCGATCCACCTCCCCCATGCCCTCTGCCACCCCCCTCCCCCCAGTGCGCTCCACCTCCCCATGCTCTCTGCCTCCCCCCCCAGTGCGCTCCACCTCCCCCATGCCCTCTGCCACCCCCCCAGTGCGCTCCACCTCCCCCATGCTCTCTGCCACCCCCAGTGCAATCCACCTCCCCCATGCCCTCTGCCACCCCCCCAGTGCGCTCCACCTCCCCCATGCTCTCTGTCACCCCTCAGTGCAATCCACCTCCCCCATGCCCTCTGCCACTCCCCCCCCAGTGCGCTCCACCTCCCCCATGCTCTCTGCCACCCCCAGTGCAATCCACCTCCCCCATGCCCTCTGCCACCCCCCAGTGCACTTCACCTCCCCCATGCTCTCTGCCACCCCTCAGTGCAATCCACCTCACCCATGCCCTCTGCCACCCCCCCAGTGCGATCCACCTCCCCCATGCCCTCTGCCACCCCCCCCCAGTGCGCTCCACCTCCCCCATGCCCTCTGCCACCCCCCCCCAGTGCGCTCCACCTCCCCCATGCTCTCTGCCACCCCCAGTGCAATCCACCTCCCCCATGCCCTCTGCCACCCCCCAGTGCGCTCCACCTCCCCCAAGCTCTCTGCCACCCCTCTGTGCAATCCACCTCACACAAGCCCTCTGCCACCCCCCCAGTGCAATCCACCTCACCCATGCCCTCTGCCACCTCCCCGTGCAATCCACCTCACCCATGCCCTCTGCCACCCCCCCCCCAGTGTGCTCCACCTCCCCATGCCCTCTGCCACCCCCCCAGTGTGCTCCACCTCCCCCATGCTCTCTGCCACCCCCCGTGCAATCCACCTCAACCATGCCCTCTGCCACCCCCAGTGCGATCCACCTCTCCCATGCCCTCTGCCACCCCCCCCAGTGCGCTCCACCTCCCCATGCTCTCCACCGCCCCCTCCCTGTGTTCTCCACCACCCTCCCAATGCTCTCCGCCGCCCTCCCTGTGCTCGCCACCTCCCCCCATGCTCTACACCACCCTCCCTGTGCCCTCCACCTCCCCCTATGCTCTTTGCTGCCTCCCTGCGCTCTCCATCTCCCCTGATGCTCTCCACCAGCCCCACTGTGCTCTCCACCTCCCCCCATGCTCTCCGCCGCCCTCCCTGCACTCTCCACCTCCCCCCATTCTCTCCACTGCCCTCCCTGTGCTCTCCACGACCCTTGCTGTGCTCTCCACCTCCCCCATGCTCTCCGCTGCCCCTTGTGCTCTTCTATTCCTCCCTGTGCTCTTGCCCCACCCCATGTTATCAAGGTTCTTCCCTGTGCTCTCCATCCCCCCATGCTCTTTCCTGGTCCCACCTCACCTCCCCCCCCCCCCCACACCTTTGCTGTGTTCCCCCCTCCCCTCTCTCAGGGTATTTGTCAGGGTGGAGAGTGGGGAAGGGGCCGGTTAACATGTCATGGGCTGCTCAATCCAAAATGCCCGGGCCTATTTTTTGTCCCAGTCCGGGCCTGGTCATGAATATTCTTCTTGAATCTGGGTGTGCTTTGTGCATTTCTTCCAGATCTGTGCAGTAATCCAGTGTGAAATTGTGTAGGAGCTTCCTGTAATAAAGACCGCTCACTGCTGCTCTCTCTCCTTGTGCAAGGTGACTGGTCTTGTCTCCGCCCCTCCTGTTATTTTCTGCAGTCAGTCTGTTATGGGTGGACCTTCTGGGCCCCTCCCAAAGCTCTGCTTTCTGCACACAGTGATGATAGGTTAGCAAATGTCTTTGGTGCACACACAGGGGATGATATACCAATATTGGAGAGTGAAAATCTGGTGTAGCGCTGCAAAGAAACCAATCAGCTTCCAGTTTTGTTTTGTCAAAGCTTAAAGTCATTGTAAAGTCTCGTTTATTTTTCTTTAAAAATAACAAACATGTTATACTTACCGGCTCTGTGTAGTGGATTTGCACAGAGCAGCCCAGATCCTCCTCTGCTTGGGTCCCTCCCTGGATCTCTTGGCCCCTCTCTCCTGTCAAGTGCCCCCACAGCAAGCCACTTCGAATGGGGACACCCAAGTCAAGCTGCAGCTCTGTATGTCCAGGCAGACATGGAGCCACAGTTTGGCCACGTCCCCTCTCTTTCCTGAATGGCTAACTAATTTTGATTGACAGCAGCGGGAGCCAATGGCGCCACTGCTGTGTCTCAGCCAATCAGGAAGGAGAGTCCCGGACAGCCAAGGCACTTGTGCACTTCGCTGGCCTGAGATGGGACTCAGGTAAGTATTAGGGGGGCTGAAGGAGGCTGCTGCACACTTAAGCCCCGTACACACGGTCCGATTTTCTGACAGAAAATGTTTGATGGGAGCTTTTTGATGGAAATTCCGACCATGTGTAGGCTCATTTTCCATTGGAATTTCCGACACACAAAATTTGAGATCTGGATCTCAAATTTTCTGACAACAAAATCCGTTTTTGGAAATTCCGATCCTGTGTACACAATTCTGACGCACAAACTTCCACGCATGCTCGGAATCAAGCAGAAGAGCCACACTGGCTATTGAACTTCATTTTTATCGGCTCGTCATACATGTTGTACGTCACTGCGTTCTTGACGTTCGCAATTTCCGACCAACTTTGTGTGACCGTGTGTATGCAAGACAAGTTTGAGCCTTTTTGTTGTCAGAATGTCCGATCAATGTCTGATCGTGTGTACGGGGCATAAGGCTGGGTTCAAACTGATACAACACAGCTGCTGTATGACTATCATCCTACTTTGCCCTGCTACATCTGTCCTACATCTGTCCTACTTCAGTCCTACTTCCATCTGACTTGAATGAACAAGATAAGATTTTGCTCCTATTTTGAGATAGTACGACTTGTCCTTTGACCAATCAAAACAATCCCAGAGTGACATAAATTCCTTTTACTGTTGCTGTAATCACTATGTCGGATGTCACAAGTCGGATTGTTAGGACAAGGATCCTACTTTGATCCGACTTCAGTGATGTTCAATGGGTTGAAGTAGGACCAAAGTAGTGCAGAGAGCATTTTCAAAGTCGGACCAACTTGTGTTGGACCAGTTAAGACGGCTCTGATAGGGAATCATTGATTTACACACGTCATTCGACATGAACTCCCAATGTCGGAGCGTTTGCCGTACCAGTGTGAAACCAGCCTGAAGGCTTTTTGTCTTAGTGCATACAATCCATTTAATTGAACAAGCTGAAGTTAGAGGCTGATTGGCTACCATGCAATGCTGCACCAGATTTTGCACTCTCCAGTTTCAGTAAATCAACCCCACAGTGTATTTATATCCTTTGTGGCTATTGAAGAACAGATTTCAATTAAGGTTTTTATGCACGGAGTTCAGCTTTAAATCCCAGCGTAAATGGTGATTCATTATTTCACCGTTAAAATATTTATAAATGTGTTTGCGAGGGTCACAAATCTGGAAAACACACATAATGCACATGGCTGTTTTCTAACCCACTTTAGAAAAAAAATGAAAAGCTGCAGGCAAAACACAGAAAGCGATAGAGATATCTATCTGCCAAAAAAGCGCACAATTCGTTCAGCTAGCTTTCATTATAATTAGTAACTGTATCTCAAACAAACACTGCAGAGTGGAATAGACCCAATTCCTCTCCAAACAGTTCTTCTTGTGGAAAAGAAGGGGAATCAAATCTCTTTATCGTCTACACAAATATTTACATTTCGGAAAAAAATGCGTTCAAATTCCATTTTCATGTTACGGCGCATAAAACACCCAACCAAGAGCAAACTCATTTATTATGTCTGTAATAAAAAGCGACTCGGTAAAGAGCCACTTTCCAAATTACTCATCGTAAACGGCGTACTAATGTGGGATCATTAACTGCAGATGAAGATCTATGAAATCAGGCATCAGGAGGAAAGACAGGAACACGACTGGCGAGAGCGGAACATACTGTAAATCCGCCTGTCCCGCTCAAGCCAAGGACAATTATTTTACAGCTACATTAAGAAAAGTGCTTCTTTTAAAACATAATTCCATCTCTCATTAAATTTTCAGGATTAAATGTAATATAATCTAAATATTGTCTTTGCCTGAATTACGGTATTTTTATTTGTGTACCTTTGTGATGGCTATAAATGGGAAGGCCATCTGCAAATGTTTGGTGAGCAGCAGATCTGCCTCGAAAGGAAAATAAACGGAAGTGTATGATCAATAAGGACGAATTCTGAACAATTATTGTAACATTTATCCAAAATGACACTTTGATGAGGCTTATTTACATTGTTAATTGCTTGCTGTATCAATGCATATTATTCAATATGAAGATTTGCAAATTGTTCCTTTAGTTTAAACGAAAAACAGTTTTGGGACTTTAAATGAGGCACGGGTTAGCGCCTTCATCCCGGTATATAAGGCATAATTTGAAAGGAGGTTGGGACTTTAGTGGTCATGTTTTTTTAACCCCCCGGCGGTATTCCTGAGTCTGGCTCGGGGTGAAAATTCAGCACCATTAGCGGTAACCCCCGAGCCAGACTCGGGATCGCATCGCTGGATCCAGGATGAGCTTACTTACCTCAGCCCCTGGATCCAGCGATGTCCCCGCGCTGTATGAGTGAGCCGTGCTCCCCTCGATTCATCACAGGGCCGAGCTCTGTTCCCTGCGAGCGTTGCGACGCACGGGGACGGAGATCGGCACCAAATTCAAAAAGTGAAACACACACATTACATACAGTATAATGTAATCTTACAGATTACATTGCTGTATGTAATTATTTCACATGCCCTTTGTCTCTAGTGTTCTGCCCAGTGTCCTGCATGCAGTTTTATCTTATAAAAACTGTTCTTTATGCCTGGAAACTGGAGATTGTCCATAGCAACCAAAACTGTCCCTTTACATCAAAAGTGGTTTTAGACCAGTTATAAAACAGCGATAATAAATTGGAATCACTCACAGAATTGAGCGATAGCGATTTGTGGGGAGAT
Organism: Lithobates pipiens; assembly: GCF_037356315.1. Classification (NCBI taxonomy): domain Eukaryota; kingdom Metazoa; phylum Chordata; class Amphibia; order Anura; family Ranidae; genus Lithobates; species Lithobates pipiens. Next base: position 63,616,586 of record NW_027507784.1, read on the forward strand.
CCGTCATCAAATATTGAAAAGTAATGACAGTGACAATTCTGCAACTGAGCAAATTTCAGTGTTTTTGATTTGATTACATTATTGAATATTTTTTATTATTGTTATATTATTATTTGGTACAATTATTTATAATTATTTATTATATTATAATTTATGATTTCATTTTTCAAACTTTATCATACCCGGGATGTCTGCTAGACTCTGGTTTGGACAGATTTAAGTGAGTTATTCCTAAGAATTACAGGACTACAATATAAAACGCCAAATTTTCATGCAAAATAATTGTACCGCTTTTAGCACCTAAAATCCGAAATAATCATATCGCCAGGGAGGTTAAAGTTTAATAGGGGAGAGAAGGGGTGGTTGAAAGAAAATGGGCCGTCATCCCTAAATAAGCAAGAATGAGAAAGGAACCCCTGACCAAAAAAATTCATGGGATTATGTAAGCCCAAAGTGTGCAAAGAAAGCAGCAAAAAGTATGTATAAAGAGCAACAATACAATGTTATTGTTACAATGGTAATAAAAGCAATACAGTAAATGGCTGGTGTGATGGCTAAAATACCAACAAGGCACAAAACACAGATACGGGTGATTACATATGTGTAGATGGCTTCATAGGAGTTGAGACCTGACCGCTTCATATGCAGGACCCCGACCCGTTTTAGAATAATGGTTACTTCTTCAGGGGGTAAGTAGAAGTGAGGTAAGTATCTGTTATGTCCTTATAAGGCAAAAGACATCTGTACAGTGGCTAGAAAGATTAAAAACCAACAGCGGCATCCATCCCAACAGCAGGAAGGTCCCAAAAAACACAGAGGGAAGCTCAAAGTACGGACCAAATGGGTCATGTCATGCATGGCCAGCATAGAAACAATCGGTACAAAGACAACAGAAGGGGGAGAAACACAGGGCCTTCCCACGATATAGATCAGCACCAGAGCACGGTAGAGAGGCCCACAGCAGCCTCGTACAATCGTGTTCAGGACAGATGGAGATATCTATCATTATTCTGAAAAGCGCCGGGCACCTGCGTATGTAGAGGTCAGGTCTCATCTCCTATAAGGCCAACTACACATATGCAATCACCTGTGTAACAATAACATTTTTATTATTGCTTTTTATACATAGTTTTTGCTGCTTTCTTTGCACACTTTGGGCCTACACAATCCCACAAATCTTTTTTTTTTTTTTTTTGGGGGGGGGGGGGGGGGGGGTCTTTTCTCAATCTTTTATTAAACCAGAGCAGAGTTCTAGCCTTTAAAACAAAACAAAAAACACCCCTGCGATGTTCACATCTTATATTATACATTCCACCATACTCAGTAAATTAACTCGCACGCTCCCATCTTCAGTGTGGCATCTGAAGCCTGCTCATAGTTCCTTCTGGGATACAGTGCTGCTGACTACCCAGCATGCACCTCTCAGTCTCGCGTATCGCGTACAAAGCGCAGTGCGCTCGTACTGTGGAGGCGGGGGATTCATGACACATATCTCAGGAGTCAAGGGGCGGCCGGATATGACGTACCTCAGAAGTGCACCAGTCTAATGGCCAAAAAAGGTTATAAGTTTAAAAAATAAAAAAATTCAGTTGATTCATTGCAATGTGATCAGCAATGCAGGGGGGCGAACTTAAAAAATTGGGTGGAGCTCCTCTACAAAACAATGTAATTAGTATCCCAGCTTAAAGCGGAATTAAAACCACTATTTATTCCTTCCAACGGTCCAAAGTCCCTCGCCAGCACCAGAATTCACTCCCCAGGTGCTAAGCTTGGGGCACCTTCATTGGCTGGCGTGAGATGACAGCACTCCTGCACATGCACAGGAGTCAATCATCCTAATGCCGTGTACACATGATCAGACTACCCGGCGGACTTAGTCTGGCGACAGAAGACCGGGCCACTGCCAATAAAAGAGCTGGAAGAAGGAGCGGAGGCCCGGCAAGAAGAACCGAAGAGGGGGACAAGACCCCCGAAGAGGGGGACAAGACCCCCAAAGTCAGAAGAAGATCCCGGGGCGGCGGTCACGAAGAAGAAAGCCGGGCTCCTCTGCTAGTAAAAGAGCTAGCAGAAGATAGCGGAGTAGTCCAGCGAGAAGACCCCCCAAGACGGAAGAAGACCCCTGGAGCTGTGCAATAAATTATTTTTAACCCTTATGTGTTGTGTTTTATTTAAATTTTTTTCACAGGTGAATGGGTAGGGGTACATTGTACCCCATACTCCTTCACATAGGGTGGGGGGCCGGTATCCAGGGGCCTCCTTATTAAAGGGAGCTCCCGGATTCCGATAAGCCCCCCGCCTGCAGACCCTGACAACCAACGGCCAGGGTTGTCGGAAAGAGGCCCTTGACCTCATCAACATGGGGACAATGTGCTTTGGGGTGGGGGGGTGCTTGGCCCACCTTCCCCAAAGCACCCCCCCATGTTGAGGGCACGTGGCCTGGTATGGCTCAGGAGGGGGGTGCTCGCTTGTCCCCACCCCCTTTCCTGACCGGCCAGGTAGCTTGCTTGGATAAGGGTCTGATATGGACCTAGGGAGGGACCCCCACGCCATTTTTTCAGCGTAGGGCTTCCCCTTTAAGTCCATACCAGGTGACGGGACCAGCGACGTGTGAATCTCGCCACCGAAGGCGGCAACATTGACTTCCTTCGCTAGTCCCAGCTACCTGGGTAAAAAAAGTCAGCCAGAGCCCACACATGGGCGGATTGTCCGGCGGACTCCGTGTGTACGTGGCATAACAACTAAGGACCTTGCCACGGATGTAAGCTGAGCTATGCAGCTCAGTGTATACTCTGCAGAAGGCTGCAAGCAGACAGGTGGGTGTATTTTACTGCAGAAGAGACATTGGGGGGAATTTCCTAAAATTGGTGCATCCAGAATCTGGTACAGCTGTGCTTAGTATCCAATCAACTTCTAACCTCAGCTTGTTTAATTAAGCTTTGACAATAAGCCTGGGTTCACACTGATGTGGGTTTGAAATCATGCAAGTTCATATGAACTCGCACGATTTCAAACCGGCAATACAGTCCGACTTTGGGTGTGATTTGACAAACATCTGTGCGGGTTCATGCACAGATGTCTATTCAAATCGCCCCCGAAGTCACCAAAAGTAGTACAGGAACTACTTTTGGTAATTGATGCGGTGGGGCACCGATTCGGATGGTGCCATTGCCGGCAATAGCCTCCAAATTAGCATGTGATTTGAGATGTAAAATCGCATGCCAAATCGGCCCAATGTGAACAAGGGGCTAAAAACTGGAACCTGATTGGTTACTATGCACAGCTACACCAGATTCTGGGTGCACCAGTTTTAGTAATTCTAAAACTCACCCCTTGCATGTCTTTCCTGCAATAAAAAGCCTGCCTGTTAGAAAGTTTTTGTAAAATGCCTTCAGTCCCACTTTTAAGTGGAACTAAACCTTCCTATTCTTTGCAGCAGCCTTTCTCAACCTTTTCGACATGGAGGGAACCTTGAAATAACTTTCCAGTCTCAGGGAACCTCTCTCAAAATTGACTATATCTACAACTCATGATACATTAGTGTGATGGTCAGTTATGAGAATGCTCCTTGGTGACCACGTGTGGTCATCGGGAAGAATTTTCACCTTATAGATACCTAAAAAGATCAGTGGTGTCAGTGGGAACTTATCTGAGAGGCAGAACTTGCTCATTGCTCAAGGAACCCCTAGCAACCTCTAGAGCAGGGGTCTCAAACTGGTGGCCCTCCAGCTGTTGCAAAACTACAAGTCCCATGAGGCATTGCAAGGCTGACAGTTACAAGCATGACTCCCAAAGGCAGAGGCATGATGGGACTTGTAGTTTTGCAGCAGCTGGAGGGCCGCCTGTTTGAGACCCCTGCTCTAGAGGAACCGTTGGGTTTCATGGAATGCTGGTTGAAAAGCCAAAGAAGCTACTATCTTAGGCCGCGTACACACGGGCGGACTGTCTGCCCAACTTAGTCCGCCGAAACACATTTCAGCGGACAGTCCGCTCATGTGTGGGCTTCAGCGGACTTTTTCAGCGGACAGTCTGGCGGACTAAGTCTTTCGGAATGTTGGAAAGAATTTCCGCTGGACTCGCATTTGGGCGGACAATCCGCCCGTGTGTGTGCCAGTCCGCCCAACTTTTGAAATGAGCGGACTTTTCCCGCCCGGAGAAAAGTCCGCTCATTTCGAGCGGGTATCCAGGTAGGCGGGGCCCACGACGGAGACGTCGCTGGCCCCGCCGCCTGGTATGGACTTAAAGGGGAACCCCAACGCCTAAAAAAATCGGCGTGGGGGTGCCCCCCAAGTCCACAACAGACCCTTGTCCGAGCACGCTACCCGGCCGGCCAGGAAAGGGGGGCGAGCGAGCGAGCGCCCCCCCTCCTGAGCCGTACCAGGCCGCGTGCCCTCAACATGGGGGGGTGCCTTGGGGAAGGGGGGGCCTCGCGGCCCCCCCACCCCAAAGCACCTTGTCCCCATGTTGATGAGGACAAGGGCCTCTTCCCGACAACCCTGGCCGTTGGTTGTCGGGGTCTGCGGGCGGGGGGCTTATCGGAATCCGGGAGCCCCCTTTAATAAGACTTACAATGTACCCCTACCCATTCACCTGTGACAAAAAGTACAAAAAAAACACAACACAGGGTTAATATATTTTATTGCACAGCTCCGGGGGTCTTCCGTCTTCAGGGGTCTTCTCGCCGGACTCCTCCGCTATCTTCTTGTAGCTCTTTTGCTAGCGGAGGAGTCCGGCTTTCTTCCTCCCTGCCGCCGGCCTCTTCTCCTGACTTCGGGGGTCTTGTCCCCCTCTTCGGTTCTTCTGCCGGGCCACCGCGCCTTCTTATAGCTATTTTACAGGCGGTGGCCCGGTCTTCTGTCTTCTGTCTTCTGTCTTCTGTCTTCTGTCTTCTGTCTTCTGTCTTCTGTCTTCTGTCTTCTGTCTTCTTCTTCTTCTTCTTCAGGAGATGTTGCCTCGACGATCTCTCCGGCCGGAATGCCAGAGCCGCGCTGTGCGGCCACTTATATAGTGACAATGGGGCGGTGTCACATGGTATATGTCACATGGGTTGGTCACATGGGTTGATGTCACATGGGGACTATGACATCGTAAGGGGGCGGGGTCACCATGTGACACCAACCCATGTGACATATACCATGTGACACCGCCCCATTGTCACTATATAAGTGGCCGCGCAGCGCGGCTCTGGCATTCCGGCCGGAGAGATCGTCGAGGCAACATCTCCTGGAGAAGAAGAAGAAGAAGAAGAAGAACGGAAGGCGGCGGCGACAGCGGTGACAGAAGACCGGGCCACCGCCTGTAAAAGAGCTATAAGAAGGCGCGGTGGCCCGGCAGAAGAACCGAAGAGGGGGACAAGACCCCCGAAGTCGGGAGAAGAGGCCGGCGGCGGGGAGGAAGAAAGCCGGACTCCTCCGCTAGCAAAAGAGCTACAAGAAGATAGCGGAGGAGTCCGGCGAGAAGACCCCAAAGACGGAAGACCCCCGGAGCTGTGCAATAAAATATTTTAACCCTGTGTTGTGTTTTTTTTTTGTACTTTTTTTCACAGGTGAATGGGTAGGGGTAGATTGTACCCCATACTCATTCACATAGGGTGGGGGGCCGGTATCAGGGGGCCCCCTTATTAAAGGGGGCTCCCGGATTCCGATAAGCCCCCCGCCCGCAGACCCCGACAACCAACGGCCAGGGTTGTCGGGAAGAGGCCCTTGTCCTCATCAACATGGGGACAAGGTGCTTTGGGGTGGGGGGGCCGCGAGGCCCCCCCTTCCCCAAGGCACCCCCCATGTTGAGGGAACACGGCCTGGTACGGCTCAGGAGGGGGGGCGCTCGCTCGCCCCCCTTTCCTGGCCGGCCGGGTAGCGTGCTCGGACAAGGGTCTGTTGTGGACTTGGGGGGCACCCCCACGCCGATTTTTTTCGGGGTTGGGGTTCCCCTTTAAGTCCATACCAGGCGGCGGGGCCAGCGACGTCTCCTTCGCGGGCCCGCCTACCTGGAGAAGCGCTCGAAATGAGTGGACTTTCCTCCGCGTGTGTGGGCGAGTCCGTTCATTTCAAAAGTAGAGCGGATTGTATGGCGGACTTAGTCCGCCGCATTAGTCCGCTCAAAAAGTGCCGTGTGTGGGCAAGTCTGTTCATTCAAAAGTTTGGACGGACTGTCTGTCGGATTGTCTGACGAACTTAGTTGGGCAGACAATCCGCCCGTGTGTACGCGGCCTTAGGCTCTGCTTGATCTGCAGTTGCCATGATGCTGTACATGTGATCAGTTATGACACTAGCCATTTGATGGCTTGACAGTTCAGTTGAGAGCACAAGCAACTGTGACACTTATCATTCACGGCATGCCTTAAAGCGGAACTAAAACCATTGATTTACCTACTTCCCAAAACAGTTATTGTGCATTCAAGGCATGTCATGAATGATAACTGTCACAGTTACTTGTGCTCTCACTGTGGAGACATCAAATGGCCGGTGTCATAACTGATGTGCAGCACCACAGTACTGTAGATCAAACAGAGGCTTATATGGCAGCTACCTTGGATTTAAAGGACAGGAGGGTTTTGTTACACTTCAAGGGAAGATTTAGACATGCGCCAAAATCGCCCTTTCCTCTGAAGCCTGATCTGCGTTCAGATCGCCCTTCAGAGCCTCCTCAACGCCTGTTTTAACCCCATTTTTGTCGACAAATGTGCTGCAATCACATAGTTGTTGCAGGGCATTTGCCGCGCTTCCCCATTTGCTTTATTGTGTAGCTTGCCACCCCCTGACCGCTACATGCCACGGGCGCAAAGCAGAGCAACACACCCGCAGCATGCAAACATCCCTGTCTGCTGCCTCCCCTTAAGCTAACTATTGTAGCTTAAGGGGAGGGGGAGTTTGCAAGCAGCAAAAACATGGCTCATCCGCACATTTTTGTCACCCCCCCCCCCAAACCGCATGTCTAAACGAAGCCTAAGCCTCTGTTCACATTGGAGCGACTTGTCATGCGATTTTCCTGTACTAATTTCGGATACGACTTGCATCGACATCTGTGCATGAAACTGCACAGATGTCTTCCAAGTCGCACTGACATGTGGCTTTGAAATCATGCGATTCGATTTGAGATGAAGTTGCACAATTTTAACCACTTGCTGACCAGCCGCTGTCATTCTACTGCGACAGGGCGGCTCATTCCTGTAAATTGCTGTAGATGTACTTCAGCCCTTTAAACAGCTATAGCTGCACAGCGCGGAAGCTGATGTGCGTGGCCGGCGGTCGTGATGTCTGCCAGCCAGCCACGATCGCTTCGCAGAGAGGCAGAATGGGGTTATGTCAATGTAAACAAACAGATCCCCATTCTATCAGGAGAGTAGAGAGAGATATTCTGTTCCTAGTGATTAGGAACAGCGATCTCTCTCCGCCTCCAGTCAGTCCTCTCCTCCCACAGTTGGAAACACCTCCCAGGGAACACATTTAACCTCTTCATCGCCCCTAGTGTTAACCCCTTCTCTGCCAGTGTCATTTATACAGTAATCAATGCATTTTTATGGCACTGATCACTGTATTAATGTCAGTGATCCCAAAAAAGTGTCAAAAGTGTCGGATTTGTCCGCCGCAATGTCGCAGACCCACTAAAAAACGCTGATCACTGCCACTACTAGTAAAAAAAATGAAATAAATAATAAAAATGCCATAAATCTATTCTCTATTTTGCAGACACAATAACTTTTGCGCAAACCAAGCAATGTACGCTTATTGCGATTTTTTTTACCAAAAATATGTAGAAGAATATATATTGGCTTAAATTGATGAAAAAATGTGTTTTTTTTTTCAGTCAAGGCACCCTTTAAAATTATAAACACTCTCAAGGCACCCTTAACCACTTCACATCCTGCCTATTGTCAAATGACCTCCACAAGAGGGATCTCTCATACTCGGCGGGCGTCATATGAAGTCCCCGGCTTCCCAGCCTACTAGGGGGCACGCGCGCCCGACACTTGGGAGGCGGTGCACGTGCCCAGCGGCCGTGATGTCCACCGGGCACCCGCAATGTCCACCGGGTACCCGTGATTTCCAGTAACAGAGCCAGGATGTGGATCTGCGTCCTGTAAGGGGAGAGGAGACCAATCATGTGTTCCCAGTGCAGAGAAACACCGATCGGTCTCCTCCCCTTGTGAGTTCCCTCCCCCTACAGTTAGAATCACTCCCTAGGTAACACATTTAACCCCTTGATCGCCCCCTAGTGTTAACCCCTTCCCTGCCAGTGACATTTATACAGTAATCAGTGCATTATTATAGCATCGCTATATCGCTAAATAAATGTGAATGGTCTCAAAATAGTGTCAAAAGTGTCCAATGTGTCTGCCGCAATGTCACAGTCATGATAAAAATCACAGATCGCCGCCATTACTAGTAAATAAATAAATAATAAAAATACCATAAATCCATTCCCTATTTTGTAGATGCTATAGCTTTTGCGCAAAGCAATCTATATACGCTTATTGCGATTTTTTTTTAACCAAAAATATGTCGAAAAATACACATCAGCCTAAACTGGGAAAAAATTGGGATATTTATTATAGCAAAAAGTAAAAAAATATTGTGTTTTTTTCAAACTTGTCACTCTTCTTTTGTTTATAGTGCAAGAAATAAAAACCGCAGAGGTAATCAAATAAAATTGATAACAATTTAATTTGGGTACAGTGTTGTATGACCGCACAATTGTCATTCAAAATGCGACAGCGCTGAAAAATGAAAATTGGCCTGACAGGAAGGGGGTGAAAATGCCCTGTATTGAAGTGGTTCAAAATCATGTACAATATTGAGGCACCCCATTCTAAAATGTAAAAAAATTTTTTAATAGCTTTACATAATGCAGCAACATCCACACCTAGGACACCCAATGTTAGAGGGGATTTATTCTTCCAAAGCAAATATACTTTTGCACATGGGTTCTGACTAGTATTCCAATGTTTCTCTTCTCCCTCAATTTCTCTCCATCAGTCAGCTAATGTGACCCCCAGTGCTGAGGGAGAGGGGCAGGGGAGGGTCAAACAAGGATTCTGTGGAGGCAACAGACATCCTCCTTATTAAATGATGTCATTGGTTGTTAGGATGCCAGTGTCTAGAAAGTCGTAATGGTACATAATGAAAACCTGTGGCTTTTTGTAACTAAAAGGCAGGCTTCATCCACCTGCATTTTGCCAAGGCACCCCTGAAGAACCCTCAAGGCACCCTGGTTGAAAAAAGCTGCTATACGCAAACTAAATTTATATCATTTGTTTCACACAGAGCTTTTTTTGGTGGTATTTGATCACCACTGGATTTTTTATTTTTTATTATGTAAACAGAAAAAACATATCCAATATAAAAAAAATCAAATTTCTTCAAACATTTTGACCAACATGTCTTTGGTAGAAAAAAAAATCCTAATAAGTGGATATTGATTGGTTTGCATAAAAGTTACAGTGTCTACAAACTATGGGATATACAGTGCCTTGAAAAAGTATGCACACCCCTTGAAATTTTCCACATTTTGTCATGTTACAACCAAAAACGTAAATGTATTTTATTGGGCTTTTGTGATAGACCAAGACAAAGTAGTACATAATTGTGAAGTGGAAGGAAAATGATAAATGGTTTTCCATTTTTTTTACAAATAGATGTAGCACTCTGATGTTTAGGCAGGGTTGCTAATTTATTTGCCAATTGATAGTTTCCTAGGCCAATTGATAGGAGGTCAACTGATTTCACCCTAATTATGGAATTGCTGCACTTCTGTCACTAGATGGCCGGGTGTCTGGTGGCATTAGATAAGACAAAGGCATTGCAAGAACAGATTAGGAATGGATGGGGTGTCTCAGCCAATGAGCAGGGATTTTCTTGGTCCCTTGGCCTGCTGTGAGAGCCTATTTATTTAGGTGAGGTCAGGTGATCTGGGTTCTGTGCCACCTGGTTGGTTGTCTGGGTGGATGTGTGTTGTGCTGCCCCCAGGCTGCTAGGCCAGAGCCTGCGGCCTATCCCAGGGACATCTGGCTGCTAGGCTGTCTGAGAGCCTATCCAGAAGCAAGAGAGCAGCATAGGGTTGGAATTGCGGCTTGCATCCAACCAGAAGTGAAGGTTCTGCCGGCCCGGAGAACCTGTCGTGGTCGGAGGTAGAGGGGAAACTGTCGCCACTAAAGGATCGTCCACCTTACTACCAATGGCAACTGTGAGTAGCTGAAGCAAGTACCAGAGCAGTATTCTCACCAACCGGGGATGGTAAAGAATTATGAAACTTCAGCAGATATCAAGCCAGGGACCCATCCAGTGGAGGTGATGCTTGCAGAGCAATATTGTGTGTCAAGCCAGGGACCGAGCAGGCCAGTGGGGTGACACTTGAGGAGTATCTGTGAGTGCCAAGCTAGGGACCCAGCAGGGACGGGGGGGGGGGGGGTGACGCTTGAGAAAGATACTCAGTGAGAAGATTGGAAGAGCTCAGAGGATTCAGTGGCAGTGGATCAGCAAGTCGAATGAAAGACTGGGAGCTCAGTTTAGTGTAGATCTACAATAGGATATTGTAGAAGAAGTGAATAAGTTCATTACAAACTTTGTTAGAAACTGTTTCAAGATTGTTGCCATAGAAGACAGCGGTCCTACTCATGCAGATGTGGTGTCTTGCTGGATGCCTTTCCCTGCATGGGTGTCTACCTATAGAAGTCTCAGAGTCTGCCAATTAACATTGCAATTACTAAAGGGTGTCCTGGCCCTAACCCTTTCTCTGACAGTTCTGCTTAAGAGACAATAAATCTCCTTGCATTCAAGAAGTGTCTAGCGCCCATTAATCTACCTTACATTACACCCACCATGCCTTGTAACCCACTCTACATAGAAGGATGTCAGCTGTCCCTAACTCTGGAGGTCATCATTAGCCCTGGAGAGGCCCAGAACTTGGCTACATAAATATCTGAAAAGCGTGGCGTGCATTTGAATTCAACTCGCTTTACTCTGATACCCCTAACTAAAATTCAAGTGGAACCAATTACCTCCAGAAGTCACCTAATTAGAGGGTGTAATTTAATCTCAGTATAAATACAGCTGTTCTGTGAAGACCTCGGAGGTTTGTTATTAGAGAACCTTAGTGAACAAACAGCTTCACGAGGCCAAGGAACACACCAGACAGGTCAGGGATAAAGTTGTGGAGAGGTTTAAATCAAGGGTAGGTTATAAACAAAATATCTCAAGCTTTGAACATTTTGTGGAGCACTGTTCAATCCATCATCCGAAAATGGAAAGAGTATGGCACAACTGTAAACCTATCAAGACATGGCTGTCCACCTAAACTGACAGGCCGGGCAAGGAGAGCATCAATCAGAGAAGCAGTCAAGAGGCCCATGGTAACTCTGGAGGAGCTGCAGAGATCCACAGCTCAGGTGGGAGAATCTGTCCACAGGATAACTATTAGTCATGCACTCCACAAATCTGGCCTTTACAGAGTGGCAAGAAGAAAGACATTGTTGAAAGAAAGCCATATGAAGTCCCATTTGCAGTTTGCGAGAAACCGTGTGGGGGACACAGCACACATGTGGAAGAAGGTGCTCTGTTCAGATGAGACCAAAATTTTACTTTTTGGCCTAAAAGCAAAATGCTGTGTGGTGGAAAACTAACACTAGACATCACCCTGAACACACCATACCCACCGTGAAACATGGTGGTGGCAGCATCATGTTGTGGGGATGCTTTTCTTCAGCAGGGACAGGGAAGCTGGTAAGAGTTGATGGGAAGATGGATGGAGCCAAATACAGGGCAATCTTAGAAGAAAACATGTTAGACTCTGCTAAAGACTTGAGACTGAAGTGGAGGTTCACCTTCCAGAAGGACGACAACCCTAAATATACAGCCATAGCTACAATGGAATGGTTTAGATCAAAGCATATTCGTTTGTTAGAATGGCCTAGTCAAAGTCCATACATAAATACAATTGAGAATCTGTGGCAAGACTTGAAAATTGCTGTTTACAGATGCTCTCCATCCAATCTGACAGAGCTTGAGCTGTTTTCCAAAGAAGAATGGGCAAAAATGTCACTCTCTAGATGTGCAAAGCTGGTAGAGACATCCCCAAAAAGACTTGCAGCTGTAATTGCAGTGAAAGGTGGTTCTACAAAGTATTGACTGAATACAAACGCTCCCAGGGGCAGACTGACCATTTGGCCACTCGGGCACTGCCCAAGGGCCCCGGGCCACTAGGGGGCCCCATCAGGGTTGCCATCCTCAGTAAAACCAGGGACAATATGTCAAAATCTGTGTTTTTTTTTTTACATCTGTCTCTGAAATGTCCCTTACTGACATCCCTTTGGTCTAAAAATCCTGAGATTATAGCTGCCCCACCTCTTCAGGATCTTCTCAGCCAATAGAAACATCTCTGTGTATACTGTGTGTACATGTATGTGTATACTGTGTAATTGTATACTGTGTGTGTGTATACTGTGTGGCCCCATGAATGAATGAATGAATGAAATACTTGTATAGCGCACAATGCGAACTGAATCGCCTCTAGGCGCCCATAATCTCGGATTGCCTGGGGACCCCATAATCTCCTATTGCCCGGGGGCCCCATGAGTTGTCAGTCCGCCCCTGAATGCTCCCCACACTTTTCACATATTTATTTGTAAAAAATATTGAAAACCATTTATCATTTTTTTTCCACTTCACAATTCTGTGCCACTTTGTGTTGGTCTATCACATAAAATCCCAATAAAATAAATTTACGGTTATGGTTGTAACCTGACAAAATGTGGAAAATTTCAAGGGGTATGAATACTTTTTCAAGGCAGTGTATATTGATTTTTTTTTTCATTTATACTACTAATGGCGTTGATCAGCAACCTATAATGGGACTGCGTTAGTGCGCCATACAATCTGACACTTACTGACGCTGGGGGGGACTGACTTACTGCCACTGACATCATCAGTGGGCACGTTTGCAGCACTGGATTACCTGTACCCAGCACCTGGAAATGGCGCAGGCAAGGGATCAGCGAGGTGGACATAGGTGAGTAAAACTTGCTGCACAAGGTACTGTTGGACAGGTTCCCCATACATCCTGCCCTGATAAGCACATGTCTCCTCCAAACCAATCTTGGACACCGGGAGTGTGTTACTTTGGGAGACGTACCCTTTTCTTGGGGACTTCTTGTAGTGGGGATACTAGCCTGGTGTACCAAACTGATTTCATGGTAATGGCCATCATTTTTGCTTTTTCATAAAAAAAATAAAAAAAGAAAGCTTTTGAATGCTGGTTCTGCTTTTACACAAGATCAGCACTATGGACAGCATACATACTGTATAATGGGTGCTTTTTTTTATAATCAAATCCTTTGAGCTGTGCTGAACTGTCATTTTTGGCACTTTAGATAAAGGTCTGTCAAAAATATTATTTCAGTCGCCATAACAGCAGTAAACTGTGATTTGTGATGAGTCCTGGATCTGTAAAGCTCTATAGGAATGTATTCCTTGTTTGAGCAAATTGGACCATGCTTGGAAAGGGTTTTTGCCTTTTTGTTTTTTTTCTGGATCAACTGCAGGTTCAGGGTTCTGAGAGTGCGAGAGTTTTATTTATTTTTTTAATATAAATGATACATTTTTGGTTGAGTTTGAAAGACATGTCTTTTTTTAACTTGGCCAACTATGTAACTCTGCAAAATGACCTTTGCAAGTTATTTTACAAATTGTGTGAAACTGAAAGAAAGAAAAAGTAATAAGAAATTTCAACACTCTCCTCCTCCACTGATAGAGAAAACTGATTAGGATTTGAACTCTGGACCCTACTGCTAAAAAGCAAACCTCTTAGCCAAAATGCTGCACAGCATAATTACTTAAAGCGGACTTCCACCCAAAAGTGCAACTTCCTCTCATTTGTCTCCTTCCCCATTCCATTGCCACATTTGGCACCTTTCGGAGGGGAGTAGATACCGGTCTTTGACAGGTATCCTGTCTTCACTTCTGGTAGTCCCAGACGTGGCCATTGACGTCAACGATCGGCTTCCTCCTCTTTCCCCCGCCGACGGGCCAGTAGGAGAGTGCAGCGGGTTCCTTGTGCATGCGCAGTAGGGACCCGGCGTGAAGCCGTAATGCTTCACTACCGGGTTCCCCTACTGGCTATGGTGGCGGCAGCACTCAGCAGTGCTGACATCGCTGGACTCCTGGACAGGTAAGTGTGCAATTATTAAAAGTCAGCAGCTGCAGAATGTGTAGCTGCTGGCTTTTAATTTTTGCAGTGGTGGGCGGACCACGTGAACTAAAATGTAAAATATTGCAGATTACCAGTCTTTAGTTGAAGTGGCTGCATTCGTTTTCTTTTATTTTCAAGGCTTTTCCCTCTTTTCCTGATGATTCTGCCAGTAACACACTTCCTGTCCAAATGTGATAACACTCGCCATATCTATGGATGAGCAGTCCTATCACCCTAGGACAGTGATGGCAAACCTTGGCACCCCAGATGTTTTGGAACTACATTTCCCATGATGCTTATGCACTCTGCAGTATAGTGGAGCATCATGGGAAATGTAGTTCCAAAACATCTGGGGTGCCAAGGTTCGCCATCACTGCCCTAGGACAATGATGGCGAACCTTTTTGAGCCCAAGTGCCCAAACAGCGACACAAAACCAACATATTTATTTCAAAGTGTCAACATGGAATTAAACCTACCAGCAGCTCTGTACAGAGGATGGGACTGATCATCCCTCTGAATGAGCCCTAAGGGACCAAAATGCAGGGTTCAGGAATGCGTTGTGCTCAGATTTCAGGGTTTGGTGCGGTGATGTGAAGGCCAGTAGAGGACACTGCTATGGGGATGGCCTTGCCAAAGCAGTGTCCTCTGCCCCCTTCACATCCCCCACAAGCACACACACACACACAGTAGTGTCCTCTGCCCCCCCCCCCCTTTCCCTAAGGCAGGGACCTCTGGCTTCCCTCCCATAGCACTGTCCTACCTGTGTATGTATACAGTCCTCCGCATGATCTTGCTTCAGCGCCCGAGCCCCTGCACAGGCAGCCACTATCCTATTGGCTCCCAAAGTCCAGTAATGGAGGAGTCACTTTTCTCTGATCGGATTTTGTTGGAGGAAGGAGGAGGAAGCCGACGTTGACGTCAATGGCCACGTCTGGGACTCCCAGAAGTGGGGACAGGATACCTGACAAAGACCGGTATCTGCTCCCCTCTGAAAGGTGCCAAATGTGGCACTGGAATGGGGAAGGAGACAAATGAGCGGAAGTTGCACTTTTGGGTGGAAGTCCGCTTTAAGTAATTATGCTGTGCAGCATTTTGGCTAAGAGGTTTGCTTTTTAGCAGTAGGGTCCAGAGTTCAAATCCTAATCAGCTTTCTCTATCAGTGGAGGAGGAGAGTGTTGAAATTCATTTTTCTTTTTCTTTCCGTTTCACACAATTTATAAAATAACTTGCAAAGGTCATTTTGCAGAGTTACATAGTTGGCCAAGTTAAAAAAAGACATGTCTTTCAAACTCAACCAAAAATGTATCATTTATATTAAAAAAATAAATAAAACTCTCGCACTCTCAGAACCCTGAACCTGCAGTTGATCCAGAACAAAAACAAAAAAGCAAAAACCCTTTCCAAGCATGGTCCAATTTGCTCAAACAAGGAATACATTCCTAATTCCTATAGAGCTTTACAGATCCAACACTCATCACAAGTCGCAGTTTACTGCTGTTATGACGACTGAAATAATATTTTTGACAGACCTTTATCTAAAGTGCCAAAAATGACAGTTCAGCACAGCTCAAAGGATTTGATTATAAAAAAGCACCCATTATACAGTATGTACGCTGTCCATAGTGCTGATCTTGTGTAAAAGCAGAACCAGCATTCAAAAGCTCCAAGGTCCAGACGTGAGTGGATTCCAACTTCATTGTCGTGATCTTGCTTGAGCCTGGAACGGCTCTGTGACGTCAGCCGACAACAGGCTTCAGCCCGCTGTCTGCTGAAAACGGGTCACAGGAGTGTAGAACAAACTGTACTCCTGTGATCCACAGGAGAAGTACAGCCAAGCTTTGGCTGTACTTCTTATAATTTATAAAATAGATATAGCAAAACACATTCAATTGTATGTTTAACGGAACAAAAAAGGGGAAAATGCAAAAAAGTGCCTTACTAAAACGACAAACTTTTATTTAACTGGTTCCCGACCGGTTCACGTACAGATACAGGGGGCAGAATGGCTCCCCTGCACAAAACCCTGTACAGGCACGGGGATCCTTTAAGAGCCGCCAGAGGGCGCGTCTGCTGCACAGCTGGGGACCCAATCCGCGTGACCATGATTGCCGCCTGCGATTGCGCGAGCAAGCACGGGGATTTGTGGGTGTACACCCACAAATCCCTGTGCTGTCAGAGGAGAGGAGACGTAGTTTGTTCCTACTATGTAGGAACAGAACAGCGAAATGTGTCCTCTCCTACTCAGTCCTATCCCCATACAGTTAGAACACACTGCGGGAACACACAATTAACCCCTTGATCGCCCCCTAGTGTTAACCCCTCCCCTATCAGTGTCATTTACACAGTAATCAGTGAATTTTTACTGTATAGATGTCAATAGTCCCAAAAAAGTGTCAAATGTTTTCCGATCTGTCCGTCGCAATGTTGCAATACAACTAAAAATCGCAGGTCACCGCCATTACTAGTAAAAAAAAAACATGCCTTAAAAATGCCATAAATCTTTCCCATAGTTTGTAGACACGATAACTTTTGCGCAAACCAAATCAATATATGCTTATTGTGATTTTTTTACCAAAAATATGTAGAAGAATATATATTGGCCTAAACCGATGAAGACATTTTTGGGGATATTTATTATAGCAAAAAGTAAACAATATTGCTTTTTTTTTTGGAAAGGGTTTTTGTGGGAAAAAGCTCTATTTGTGGGAATATAATAATGCAAATTTTGTTTGGGTACAGGGTTGAATGACCGCTCAATTGTCAGTTAAAGCAACACAGTGCCAAATTGTAAAAAGTGCTCTGGAAGGGGGTAAAATCTTCCAAGGCTGAAGAGGTCAAAAAATGTATTCAAGTGTGTACCTTGACCTAATTCATTTTTTGCTGCTGTTATCTGACTTCCTGTTAGAGGGCGGCTACATTTGTACTCCATGGCCCCATTGTATGTAGGAGTGTAGTCACCCTCTCTTGCTCACTCCAGAGATGGACAATGGACTATGGCAGGGATATGCAATTAGCGGACCTCCAGCTGCTGTAAAACTACAAGTCCCATCATGCCTCTGCCTCTGGGTGTCATGCTTGTGGCTGTCAGAGTCTTGCTGTGCCTCATGGGACTTGTAGTTCTGCAACAGCTGGAGGTCCGCTAATTGCATATCCTTGGACTATGGGATTTGTAGTGAGGATCATTATTAAGTGCCATCAACTCACGGTAGAGTCCTAGTGACTTGATGAATGAGAGCTCTAAAAAGAAGTCAGCTTTCTGCGAGTCTGGCAAGATCCTCCAGTCTCATCCCCACAGCTGTAGTCAATGGGGGTTATTTACGAAAGACAAATCCACTTTGCACTACAAGTGCATCACAAGTGCACTTGGAAGTGCAGTTGCTGTAAATCTGAGGGGTAGATCTGAAATGAGAGGAAGCTCTGCTGATTTTATCATCCAATCATGTACAGCAAATGCTGTTTATTATTTTCCTTGTATGTCCCCTCAGATTTACAGCGACTTCAGTGCAATTGTAGTACAAAGTGGATTTGCCTTCGGTAAATCAACTGCAATGTGTCCAACCACCTAGTAGTTGGTTTCACTCTTCATCTGGTTTCTTTGATCCTCCCAAATTATATGGTTAATGAGCGTTGTGTCGTCTGCATAGCGCAAGTTGTTTATGTTCCGGCCCCCAATTTTGATACCAACAGACTCTTCTTCCAAATGTACTTTTCTGAAAAAAGCCTCACCGTATAGGTAGAACTGGTATGGTGACAAGACACATCCCTGCCTGACACCACATTTTATTGGAAACCAGTCAGCGTTGCCATATTCAGTTCCCATTGCAACTTCTTGATTGAGGTGCTTTATCAATTGTGTCACGTGTTTAGGTATTCCCATTGTTGGGAAATAAGTATATTGTTTAGTGTCACTTTAAAGTGTGACTAAACCCCCGGACCCTGCATTCACTATATCTGGTCTCCCATAGTACATAAAACATGGAAATGCAATTATTTTACTAAATATAGACTGCTAAATACCCTTTCTCATCAGCAGTGTATAACAGTCTTGTGACTTCTATCAGTACCTTAAAGAGGAACTGCAGTCTACTCACATAATTTGTAATAAAAACATCTTTGCCATTCTGAGGGGCGCGCGCGGCGCGCTCTGTGATCGGCGAGTCTACGAGACTTGCCTGATCACCGATCCGTGCAAGGGGTCGATCCCGACCCCTTATCACGTGATCAGCTGTCAGCCAATGACAGCTGATCATGTGATATAACGGAGCCGGTAATCGGCTATTATTCCTCCTCACGCTGACAGCGCGAGGAGAAAAAAAAAAGCCGATCACCGGCGGCCGTGATCGGGACATCAGTCCCGATCACGGCCAGCCCTGCTAGTGCCCACCTGCCCCCTGCCAGTGCCCACCTGCCCCCTGCAAGTGCCACATTAAAAAAAGTAAGTGCCACCCAGCAGTGCCCATAGTGCCACCCAGCAGTGCCCACAGTGCCACCCAGCAGTGCCCACAGTGCCACCCAGCAGTGCCCACAATCTGCCTTAACAAAGGTGCTGCACCCCAGTGCCACATATCCGTGCCCATCAGTATCATCTACCAGTGCCCAGCAGTGCCGCCCATCAGTGCCCAGCAGTGCCACCTATCAGAGCCACCTATCAGTGCCACCTATCAGTGCCCATCAGTCCCATGTATCAGTGGTACCTATCAGTGCCCATCTGTGCCACCCATCCGTGCCACCCATCCGTGCCATCTTATGTGCCCATCTTTGCCCATCAGTGCCGCCTTATCTGTGCCCATCGGTGCTGTCTTATCTGTGCCTATTTGTGCCGCCTTAACTATGCCTATCAGTGCCCACCAGTGCAGCCTATCAGTGCCCACCAATGCAGACTATCAGTGCCCACCAGTGCAGCCTATCAGTGCCGCCTCATCAGCGCACTTCAATGAAGGAGAAAAATGACCCGTTTGCAAAATTTTATAACAAACTATTAAACATGATATATTTTTTTTTTTTTTGCATCTTTTTTTGTTTGTTTAGCAAAAAATAAAACTCCGAGCTGTAATTAAATACCACCAAAAGAAAGCTCTATTTGTGGGAAAAAAAATAATAAAAATTTCATTTGGGTACAGTGTTGTATGCCCGCGCAATTGTCATTCAAAGTGCACCAGCGCTGAAAGCTGAAAATTGGTCTGGGACTGAGGGGGGTTTAAGTGCCCAGTAAGCAAGTGGTTAAGGTTTACATAAACTTTAACAGGGAGCATTAAAAGTAATTGATTGTTGGGATTTCCATGCACCTTAACTATTTACCATGCACAAAAGTGTGATACTAAACATTGTGTATTTCCCTGTTGTTCCAAGACATCTCAATGGAAGCAAATAACGGCAAAACAATGTGTAGCTGAGTTGCTGACATTCATAAAGTGTTAGCGGGCGCTGGAGGCCTCATTAACACTTTGCAGATTTTCATTAGTTACAAGTTCGTTTATGGTAATTTCTAACCTTCCAGCATGATTGCAACTTGCAAAACAGAATTCAAATCTATGGATAGTCACGAGCGGTTTACATAAATGGTTTATAACGAGCTAAGTGATTGATGACATACATTTATATAACGCAACATATTCTCACGATCTTGTTGTCCCCTGGGGTTTATGATGTTTCTGCTTCCCCTTATGACCCAGCTGGTATTACTACGTGACAATTCGAATACACAGTACATTAACATCATGTTCCATACAGATGTACTACTAGCTCATTAATTTCATCTTTTGCTATAGGTCACACAGTGCAGCAGGGTTTATTCATACTTCTGACGAAAAAGCCCGTGATCCTGGAATATATTTTTACGATACTGAGAAATTTGCTGCTATTTTTGGTACCTGCCATCATCGCCAAGCATCAAAATAAGCATAATGTACTTCCTGGGTTAAGATTTTTTTTGAAAATGTACTGTATATATTGGTGTATTCATTAAAAATAATCCTAGAAATGCCTTGCCATGGTCACCTTCAGTTGTCCCTTTTTGTATGGACAGTTCTGAATTTTGTACCCCATAAGGCTTCATTTACAGGGGATGTACTATAGTACACATCAGGGATATGCAGTTAGCGGACCTCCAGCTGTTGCAGAACTACAATTCCCATGAGGCATAGCAAGACTCTTAGAGCCACAACCATGACAGTCAGAGGCATGATGGGACTTGTAGTTTAGCAACAGCTGGAGGTCTGCTAATTGCATATCCCTGGTATACATCCTTGCAGGGCCATAGTATGCACAGTAATGCCACGTACACACAACCGTTTTTTCCGTCAGAATCAACTCTGGCGGTTTCTCTGACGGAGTTCTGCTGAAACGGTCTTGCCTACACACGATCACACCAAAGTCCGATCGTCTAGAACGCGGTGACGTACAACACGTATGACAGCACTAGAAAAAGGAAGTTCAATAGCCAGTAGCCAATAGTTGCCTTTGTGTAATTTTTGGTCCGTCGGAACAGCATACAGACGAACGGTTTTCCCGATAGGGATTGAATCCGTCTAAAAGATTTAAAACATGTTCTATTTCTAGGTCCATCAGAATTTTTGAAAAAAAAAAAGTCTGAGGCTCACACACGATTGGAATATCCAATGAAAAGATTCCTTATGACTTTTTCTGCCGGAAAGTCTGACCGTGTGTACGCGGCATAACACTGATGGCAATTGGGATGCAGCAGCTGCACAGACTTGGTGGCTGCTCCCAATATGACATCCGTGTGGGGGCGGGTGCGTGTCCCTGAACGCAGACAGTATGAATTCCGAGCATGCACCCGCACACAGACATACACTATATTGTCAAAAGTATTGGGACATCTGCCTTTACACACACATGAACTATAATGGCACCCCGGTCTTAGTCCCACTGTTGTTTCAATGGTGTCTCATTGTTGATGTTAGTGGGAGAAATAAAGCCACAAGCGCAAGCAAGGGTCCGAATCTGGCTCATGGGCTACAGTTTGAAGACCACTGATCTCTACCTACCTAAAGGAGGTCACAGGGTTCATCTTTACCTACCTAAAGTAGGGTAATTTCAAAATTTTAGAGTTGTACTCCAGGAAACCAGCTAAATACAAAGGTGAATTACATACAGTGCTTTGAAAAAGTATTCATACCCCTTGAACTTTTCCACATTATGTCATGTTACAACCAAAAACTTAAATGTATTTTATTGGGATTTTATGTGATAGACCAACACAAAGTGGCACATAATTGTGCAGTGGAAGGAAAATGATGAATGGTTTTCAAATTGTTTTACAAATAAATGTGTGAAAAATGTGGCGTGCGTTTGTATTCAGTCAATACTTTGTAGAACCACTTTTCACTGCAATTACAGCTCCAAGTCTTTTTGGTGATGTCTCTACCCGCTTTGCACATCTAGAGAATGACATTTTTGCCCATTCTTCTTTGCAAAATAGCTCAAGTTCTGTCAGATTGGATGGAGAGCATCTGTGAACAGCACAAGTCTTTCCACAGATTCTTAACTGGATTTAGGTCTGAACTTTGACTGGGCCATTCTAACACATGAATATGCTTTGATCTAAACCATTAGATTGTAGCTCTGGCTGTATGTTTAGGGTTGTTGTCCTGCTGGAAGGTTAACCTCCGCCCTAGTCTCAAGTCTTTAACAGAGTCTAACAGGATTCTAAGATTGCCCTGTATTTGGCTCCATCCATCTTCCCATCAACTCTGACCAGCTTCCCTGCTGAAGAAAAGTATACCCACAACATAATGTTACCACCACCATGTTTCACAGTGGTGATGGTGTGTTCAGGATGAGGTGCAGTGTTAGTTTTCCACCACACAACGCGTTTTGCTTTTAGGTTACAGAGTACAATTTTGGTCTCATCTGACCAGAGCACCTTCTTCCACATGTTTTCTATGTCCCCCACGTGGGTTCTCGCAAACTGCAAATGGGACTTCTTATGGCTTTCTTTCAATAATGAGTTTCTTCTTGCCACTCTTCCATAATGGCCAGATTTGTGGAGTGCACGACTAATAATTGTCCTGTGGACAGATTCTCCCACCTGAACTGTGGATCTCTGCAGCTCCCCCAGAGTTACCATGGGCTTCTTGCCTGCTTCTCTGATGTATGTTATCCTTGCCCGGCCTGTCAGTTTAGGTGGATGGTCATGTCTTGGTAAGTTTGCAGTTGTGCCATACTCTTTCCATTTTCAGATAATGTTTAAAGCTTTGGATATTTTTTTTGTATAACTTGACCCTACTTTAAACTTCTCCAGAACTTTATCTCTGACCTCTCTGGTGTATTCCCAGGCCTTCCTGATGCTGTTTGTTCACTAAGGTTCTCTAACAAACCTCTGAGTGCTTCACAGAACAGCTGTATTTCTAATGGCATTCAATTATACATAGGTGGACTCTAATTAGTTGACTTCTGAAGTTCCACTAGATTTTAGTTAGGGGTATCAGAGTAAAGGGGGCTGAATACAAATGCATGCCACACTTTTCAGATATGTATTTGTAAAAAAAAAAATGAAAACCATTTATCATTTTCCTTCCACTTCACAATTATGTGCCACTTTGTGTTGGTCTATCACATAAAATCCCAATAAAATACATTTACGTTTTTTGTTGTAACATGAAAAAATGTGGAAAATTGCAAGGGGTATGAATACTTTTTCAAGGCGCTGTTTATAAGAGCTGCTTTTCCTGCATAAGGCTGATGTCAGATAGACGATTCTGCCACTAGCGAAAAAGGATTGCTAAGAAGCTGCCTGTCTGTCCCTGTGGAATTGCTCCCTTGCTAACTGAAGCTGCGAGATGAAGCTCCCATCGCTAGCAATCAATATTCAGCAGCATTCGGGGCAGCAAAAGAGTGACATCTCTCTATAGCTACAAACATTTTTTATATAAAGCTAACATTGTGATTATCCAACTGTGTAAATACACTAATATCAATATATTTATTAATACATTTTTTTAAACTCAAAATTAATTAATAAAAGATCAGAAATGATTCAGCCCCAAGCAATTTAAACTGATAAGCAAATAAATATGATAGGCTTAGAACCAATGCTCATACTACAATATCTACTATACCATTAATTTGCAAAATAAATAATACAAATATATTTAACCTCTTGCTGACCAGGCCCTTTCTGAAACTTTTTGTTTACAAGTTTAAATTAGTATTTTTTGCAAGATACTGTCTTATCTCACTAACTCTGCTGTTATCTTTATTGCCATTGATTTGTATGTGTTTTTTTTTTCTCTCCTTTCCCTCAGAGATGTGTTTTTTTTTTTGTTTTGTTTTTTTACATTCTGCTTAAAAATGTGTAAATCAGTACGGCTTGGACCTTCAAGAAGGGGACATACCCCGAAAGCTTGTCCTGAAAAATTGTATGTTAGTGTAAATAAAAAAAGTATCAGGGACCGTACTCAATTTTCTCTGTATAATGTGAGTAAATAGATACCTAACATGTCATGCTTTAAAATTGCACACGCTCGAGGAATGGCGACAAACTACGGTACTAGAAACCTCCATAGGTAACGCTTTATAAATGTTTACAGGTTTATTTAGAGTAATAGGTGAGGTCTTGCGCTAGAATCATTGCTCTTGCTCTAACGATTGAAGCGATACCTCATATGTGTGGGTTTGAACACCGTTTATATATGCGGGTGTGACTTAGGTATGTGCTCCCTTCTGCGTGCAAGCACGGGGGGATGGGGGTACTTTACATTTTTTTGTTATCTATTTTACATTTATTTTTATGCTGTCCCTTTATTTATTTATTTTTTCCTATTACAAGGAATGTAAACATCCCTTGTAATAGAAATAAGTATGACAGGTCCTCTTTATGGAGAGATCTGGGGCCAAAAAGAACCCAGATTTCTCATTACCTTTTAAAACAAAACAATAAAAAATATATATATATATATATATATATATATTTTTTTTTTTTTTTTTTTTTTTTACATTTTCAATTTAAAAAAAATAATAATTTGTTTATGCCTGAGAACCGGAAGTGACATTAGAACAGCTGCCTCCAGTAAGCTCGGAAACACCCGGTAGCAGTATTTAATGTCAAAGTAATGATGTATGTATACTGTGGGTGGTCAGCAATTTATACTAATTTATACTAATGTATAATGTATATGTGTGTAGCACTGACCCCCGAAGGAGCCGCTGATAATTTTTTGGGCTTACCGTTACCTTTTCCACCTCGTGCTCGTCTAGGGGTTTCCCGAGGTTGCTAACCCAATAAACTGTAGAGACCGACACTTGAATCCACTTTAGGGATTTTTATTTGCAAAACGTTGAACAGAACACAGTCTCTCAGTAGGGAATAGAGGGTATGGGTAGTAAAGCTCAGGTACTCTTGGAACTGCTGACACTTGAATGTCTCTCTCTATAGAATCCAGGGAATAGCCATTCGCAACTGGATGTTACAGCTATCGGATAAATCCCCTTTTTGGGGGACTAAGCAACCGACAGGTGATTCGAATAAAACATAGTCTCTGCCACAGACTTGGTTGTAGAACTTTAGAATGAGAAAAGTCTCTGCCACAGACTTGGTTGTAACTGAAGGATGAAATTAGGAACTTTCATACGGTACCAGTATCTTGCAGCCAGTCCGGAGATACCGTAAGAATGTGGATTCACCTTGGTGTCCTTTCCAGCTTAGCTTCCAGGCTCTTACCGAGCAGCCAGCCCTGTGTGTGGCCCTTTTCTGAAGAGTCTGCCCCTGGTTGCGTTTTCAGTTGCTGGGCCTCTCCAAAACCGAAATGGCACCGGACCACCTTCCAGTTACTGTGCCTCGGCTAGCCAGCCCCGAGACTCGGAAACGGATGGATCTGCACCCCAGACCATGAGGCCTTATGGGGGCTGGTCAGGAGGACCAGGACCAGGAAGTCAGAACATACTTCTGGAACGGAACCTCAAACCACGTGACCTCAGCATCTTAAGTACCCTCTCCCGGGAATACACAGCGAGACAATGCACCCACTGATTGGCAGGCATTGGAACGTAGTCTGGTTGGACGTATTGGGTACCAATCTCTCTCTCAGAGCCAAAGGTGACACCCACACACATGTCCAGGCAGAACATAATACAGTCCAGCCAAACTGATACTGAGACCATAATTTACCACAATTAACCCTAAAACCCAACTATGGTCTTAGGAACTTTTAAATTGACAAAACATAGCACGTGCTCTTCAGGAGCCTGGCGCTACATGTGTATAGTATATTGTATACTAGAATGGCCCTATCACATCAGTAGTATTGCCCTAACTGACAAAGTAATCTGAGACCAATACATCATTACTGTGCCATGCATGTCAAATGCATGGACACGTATACATTGCATTTAGAAACAGGTAATATAGTAGTGCTTGTTAAAGAGGAAGTAAACCCTGATGGGTTTACTTCCTCTTTCATTCCCTGCAAAGGTAAAGCATAATGGACTACTATGCATCGCATAGTAGCCCATTATGTGTCACTTACCTGACACAGGAGCCAGCGAAGTCACCGCTGTCCCCTGTAGTTCCGAGCGCCCATCTTCTTGGTGGGTCTCCGTGGGTCTCGCTGCTCCGGCGCATGCGCACGGGAGCCGGCACTCGCGGCATCTTCGTCATTGACGAAGCCGCGCTCAGTGCGCCTGCGCGCCGCTGTCTACGGCGCATGCGCCGTAGACAGCGGTGCCTGTCTTCAGGCAAATATCTCCTAAACCTATACGGTATATTTCTTGGACCTACAGGTAAGCCTTAATCTAGGCTTACCTGTAGGTCAAAGTGGTTTGTAAGGGTTTACAACCACTTTAAGTTATACTGTAAAGTGTAAACCATTCAAATTCATTCCCCATGAAGATATCTCTACATCTGACTACAGAGGAAGTGATTTCTTAGAGACAGACAGGCACCCCCCGACATCAGCCCACCCAGTACTGATTTTTACACACCTACCAGGCAGCACAGTCAGGTTGGAGCTTATTCCTATGATCTCGACCCCTGTCAGCATGGTGCTGGTCAGCACATGCATAGTTGCCAACGTTTCACAAAAGATTCCAGATTTTTGCAAGAGCAGAGAAAGACAGTGTAGCTGTTGCTGCAGCCCTGATCCCGGGACACAGAAGGGGGCAGGATAGCTAATTGAAAAGAGGGACTGTCCTGTAAAATCCGGGACAATTGGCAAGTATGCACATGGTAATGCAACACAGCTGCTTCCTAGTGCTGCCCCTCCCTTTCCAAGCATGAGCTTTAAATTACAGAGGATTACAGCAAATCAAATTCTGGTGCTTGCACTAGCAGCATTTTAAATACACCTTGCTATAGTTTTTAATGGATTCATAATTGCATTTATTGGTGTTTTTTATATATGCTGGGAGTTGAGTTTTTTTTTTTTTTTTTGTTAAATTTTGCTTATTGTTTTTTTTTTTTTATAAAACAATGTACAAAACAGAGCCTCTGGGCAATCCCCGGCTCACTTATACAATACAAAAGAATGAAAAAACAAGAGACAAAAAAAACCCAAACATGGACAGTCACCAAAAAAAACAGCTAGTGCTAACCGTGATCTTTAACTGGTCAACCCGCTTGATGGGAGGAGTAATAGTATGACGATATGTATGTCACGCATAGTCTTTTCCGGATGATGAAGGAGTCAGAGTGAGCATAGTATGGTCCAAGTCATGGTTTGCCCCAAGTGATTATTTAGGTCAAGCAAAATCAATTTGACCCAAACCATAGGGCAGATGGCATCCACCTACTAAATGGAGTATAATTACTGAGTGGCATTAGTTGAATCGGACTCTATCCAAACATTCCAAACTTTGTCAATCTTAGCTACACAACCCCTGGAAAGGTACATTGCTTTATATAGGGAAACTGCTGAATTTACCAAAGCTCTCCAATTTTTTCCATTGGAGTTAAGCTTTAACTATACAGTGCTGGTAGCCGTTGGAAATAATGTTTGAAGAATGTGTCCAGTATTGGGGTCAGCAGCCTGCATTTAGCATATATGCAGTATATCTGCCATAATCATTCTTTCAACAGTCAGGCCCCACAACCCTTGCCTTGTGGCTGGCCTGGTATGGATTTTGGTAGAGACCCTACCATATTTTTTATTTTATTTTTTATTTTTTAGCATAGCGTTCCCTTAAAAATCCATACCAGACCTTAAGGGCCGGGTATGGATTGGGCGGGGGGACCCCACGCTGTTTTTTAAAACATTTTTAAACTAGCTTTAGTTTTGTTTACATTCTGCCGACCCACTCCTTAACAACCAGCTATTCTTCACACAGAATTTGTATTAATCAATACATTTTTGATCAATTCGAATTGTAATCATTCCAAACATTTGGAATTAGTTTGTAAATGAATAAACTAAACTAAACAAAACAAAATTAATTCTGAAAACCAATAACGAAACAAAATTTGTAACACAATGGCTCGATCTGAAACTAAACTAAACAAATTTTCTGTTCTGATTAATTTATCTACTGCTATATGTGTTTCAACTTGGAGACTCTCAAAACGATAGAGTTAGGACCGCAGTATACAGAGGAGCCTTGGTGAGGCGCTGTGGCTTTCACATATACTTGCAATGAAACAAAATGTGAACTGTTAGACAGGGCTAATTAATTCTTTTGCCACAAGCTGAACAGATAACTGCAACCACCCCAATCCATAACTAGCCTTTGCAGTAAGGTGCACATGGAAGGGGCTTTGCACATCTCAAACAGAAAATTTCCCAGCACACTTATCAGGCAGACCTCTAATAAACTGCTTTGAGGCCATGTGTCCATAAGGGCGCACGGGCGCCACCCCTCTCTCCAGCTACCCCCTCTATGACCAATGGATAGATTCATGCATTGCCGCCACTGCCACCCCCTATTCAGGCACCGGGCGCCTGATTTACAGTGGCGCGGGGGTGTTTTTGAAGCACCTGATTAGAGCCATAGGCTCTGATATGTGTCAAAAACGGTGATCTAGGTGTGTTAGAAAAGCGAATGAATATTCGCTTTCCAAACACTGAACTGCCTCAGCCAATCAGGTGCTTGGGTCTGTTATTGACTGCAGCTGGAAGGCAGGTGGAGCTAGAGAGTCCCAGGAGCAGAAACACCAAGCAGGATATGTGCTGAAGAGACTCAGATTCCCCAGCGGTAGAAGAACAGAGCTGCAGCACAGAAGCGGAAGGATCCAAGTTCAAACCCACACAGCCACATGACAGTTATGGTCCTAGGAATCCAGGAAGGCTCGATGGAGATTCTGAAAGTACTGTACCAGATTTCCCTGGAATACTTTATTTCTACAACTAGATGTCCTCAGTCTCATGGCCAGCATCACTCAATCCAGTTCCTCTGGGGTCTTTCTGGAGCCCTGTGACTGGACAGTGAAAAGAGAAGCTGCACAGTAATGAGCCCATTTCTCTGTCACTCTACTTTATCCTTCCATAAGAATGCTTTTATCCATAAATTAACTGATTAGCTTATTGTGCTGCTTTCTCCTCTCATACTCTAGCCCTGCTTTACAGGGACCGCAAGAGGCTGATACCAGTTCAGATTCAGCTACTTGCAGGACTTACATTTAAAGAATAAATGTAATAATTTATTAAAGTTGAAAGGGGTTGTAAAACCTTTGTGTTTTTTCACCTTAATACATCCTATGCATTAAGGTCAAAAAACACCTGGCAGTGACCGACCCCCCAGCCCCCCCCCATTTTACTTACATGAGCCCTGGAGCTTGACCCGGCAGGGATGCACTGTCTCTCTGCCCGGGGTTCTCGGCTCTTGATTGGAAAGATTGATAGCAGCGCAGCCATTGGCTCCCGCTGCTGTCAATCAAATCCAATGACATGGACGCTGGGGGGGTGGGGCCGAGTCATACATTTGGCGGCTATGGATGCCGAATGCTGGACTCGGGAGCACGCCCGCTAGGTAATCCCCTTGGCAGAGCGCTTCTCCTGGGGTGTTATCTGATGTTACCGAGGGACCCCAGAAGAGGATGTTGGGGGCCACTCAAAACGAGCTGCACAGTGGAGGTAAGTATGATATGTTTGTTATTTTAAAAAAAAAAGAACCCCTACAATCACTTTTAGGAACTGCATAGCTTTTCTTTTATATCTGTGTACAGTTCAGCTTAACTACTGACTCCCAGTATTTATTTGCAAAAATAAAAAGTAACAGTTTTGACATTGGCCCATAACATTCACCCCTTTCCCATATGTGATGATAAGCATCAATGCAGGCTTGAATCAACCAATCCAATATCAAATATTCTCAAAGCCTCTGAAGTGTTTTAAAGCAAGATCTTTGGGGCATCAACAATCACCCAAATATGGGTTAGCAGTCATGGGTCTGTGATTCCACGGAGTCTTCATTTTTTTTTGACAATTATAACTTTTTCCGCTCTATCTTCGGTTAGCAAATCACTTTATTTTAACAAGTTTTCTATTAAACGGTTTCATTTTCTTCCGGAGATTTTTTTAATGATTTTTCCTCAACTGTATCAAATTCTCATTCCGCCACACTTCTCCCAACTCCCGTTTCCTTGACAACAATGCTGGTATCACAATTTATATTCCAGAAATTATAGATGACAATGAAATTGATGCTGTTCAGTTTGATAGCAGTTCTCCACCGAGGGGCAAAAGTGATTTTTTTTTAGACACTGAAGTTTGATGTGGTCATCATGAATGTTATAATTACAATTTATTAATCTTGATGCCATGTAGGCCATATGACTGCAAGAGCATTAATTGTCTTTTGCTAATACAAAAATGATGACTTGGAGTATACATGCCTACTTATCATGTGCTCCATTACCCTTTCTCTGCCTCTGCGTTCATCAGAGAACTCCTTGTTTTGTGTATATATGACCAGGCAGTTATTATCAATTATTTCCTATTATATAAAGCATCATCATATCCTATACTGTTATATAATGAGGATTAGTGCTGGGGGGGAGGCATTTGGGGGGCGGCAGTGGCAAAATATTTTTTTTAGGAGGCAACATTTTGGGGGAGAGGATTTGTGCTGGGGATGTGCTGGGAAGGGGGATTTCAACTAAGAAGAATGATTTGGGGGGGGGGGGGGGGGTGAGCTGGAAGAAAGGGCTTTGGGGTGACTAGTGCTGACCAAGTGGCATTTGGAGGGGGAGATGATTTATGCTCAGAGGGGAAGATATTCATTTTACCTATAGGTAAGATTTTTTATAAACTTACCTGTAGGTAAAAGTAACCGAGAAGGCTTTACTACCACTTTAAAAGGCCATATTGCCTGCAGGGGAGGTTGATCATTTCCTTGCATACAGGTTTTCCAAATAACACAGCTAAAACTTAGAATAATCAGTCTGATCTCAGAGCTGCTATTATGCAAACCGATAGCGTGGGTGGTACAACGCCGCTATTTTTAGCGGCGTTTTACCGCCGGATTTGCGGCAGATTTGCGGCGCATTTTGGCCGCTAGCGGGGCGCTTTTACCCCTGCTAGCAGCCGCGAAAGGGTTAAAACCGCCGGCAATATGCCGCAATAGCGGCGTTTTGCCGGCGGTATTACAGCGCTGCCCCATTGATTTCAATGGGGAGCAGCGGTGGAGGAGCGGTAAACACACCGCTCCAAAGAAGCTGCTGGCAGGACTTTTTTCCGACGTCCTGCCAGCACACCGCTGTAGTGAGAAAGCCCTCGGGGCTTTCACACTACACACAATGCTGCAGCTTCTTTAGGGCGTTTTGCAGGCGCTATTTCTAACGCTATAGCGCCTGCAAAACACCCTGGTGTGAAAGGGGTCTTATAGTAACAGTTTTATCTGGTACCTCCATGGCAGCATACCTATGATAAGCTCCGCCCCGGAGTCCACCCCTCAGGATTGTTAATAGGTTATAAAAATGACAACCATACCCCCCTAGCATTCTCCTTTTTTTCCTCATACCTGACGGATAGTATCTGTACGTGAGCTTACCTCTGCCTTGGGCAGCTTCCGTCTGGGTTCCGGCCTCTCCCAAATGCAGTCCCCTGTCTTGGGCTGCTAACAGCGCTTATAAGAGGGGAGCCTCTTCTGAGGGTCTTTTGGGGCAGCAGCCGCTTCCAAAGTTGGAACAACAGGTCTGCATGTAGGCAGACTGTGGGGCAGGTAGGGGCTCACTCTAAGTCTTTTTTCTTTCCTTTCTTTATTGTGCTGTTTGGGCTGCACTGCTTAATGCAGACTTACCTGGTGGGGTTGGCGCGAGCGCCGTAGGTAGTGAGGATTTATGCATTGTGGTTAGCTGGTATGGGCGAAAGCAGTAGGGCGGCCGTTCTGCGCATGTGCGGGCGTTCGTCGTGGTTGGCGCCATTTTGATTGAGGGCAAACTCAGCTGCTGTTCGGCGATGGGGGGGGTGGAGCTAAGGGGGGGAGGCGGGGATTCGCCTCCCCCTTCTCTTATGAAAGCTCAATGGATTCAGTTAGAGGCAGGCTCTGTCGGGAGCAGGTCCTGCCTCATGAGTGCTCCTATGCCTCTGCTGGAAGTTCAGTCTGGTGAGTAGGGATGAGCTTCGTGTTCGAGTCGAACATACGTTCGACTCGAACATCGGCTGTTCGCCCGTTCGGCGCATTCCGAACGTTATGGGCCGTTCGCGCCAAATTCGTGTGGCGCTCACGGCCCACAATGCACTGCGTCATCGCAGTGCATTGCTGGCTCATGATTGGCCAAGCATGCACTGTGACCCCGCATGCTTGGCCAATCACAGCGCCAGCAGCGAGGAGAGCCATGATTGGCCACAGGCAGGATGCCTGTGGCCAATAATAGCTCAGGCTGTGTAGTACACGCCCCACACTATATAAGGCCGCCAGCGCGGCGGCCTAGTGTAGTGTGTTGGCGTCTGAAGCAGTTAGTGGGTGTTCTGTGTACCTTCAACACAGTACACACCGATCGTTATCGGCTGGTTTTCGATCTTGCTCTTCTGTAGTGGTTGTTGTCTGCTTGCCCTGACCATACACCGCTATATTCACCTCACCTATATAGCTAGTGATCTATCTTTTATAATAGAGCTTGCAGTCAGTAGTGTTAGGAGCTTGTACGTGCTGTCTGCGTGCTCTGTACCCAGTACACACCGCTATATCCACCTACATAGCTCTTCTCTATTTGAGCCCACTTGCCATCTGCAGGAGTTATTGGAAGTTGTGTGTGCCTCCAGCACAGCACAGTATACATCTGTATATACCCCTTTATCTCTGGTGTTCTATAAAAAAGGCATCTGCAGGAGTTAGTGTTTTTTTTGTGCCTCCAGCACAATATACACCTGTATCTACCCTTTATTGCTGTTCTCTAATAGAGGCATCTGCAGGGCTTAGTGGGTGTTGTGTGACTCAATTACAGTATACCCCTTTATCTCTGGTGTTCTATAATAAAGGCATCTGCAGGAGTTAGTGGGTGTTGTGTGACTCCAGCACAATATACACCTGTATCTACCGTTTATTGCTGTTCTCTAATAGAGCCATCTGCAGGGCTTAGTGGGTGTTGTGTGACTCCATTACACTGCTGTTTTACCCAACTCCCTTCAGGCCATTACCATGTCTGGAAGGCCAGCAAGGAGAGGCAGACAGGCGCGAGCCGATAAAAGAGGGCAAGCAGGCTCTGTGTCTAGAGACAACAGTGCTGGTTGTGGACGCGGTGCATTGTCATCAGCACGTGGCCATGGGACACACTTGTCCTTTTCGGCAGCTGGACATGTTGAACCGCAACATGCCAACGACTTGGTAGAGTGGATGACCAAGCCCTCTTCATCCTCCTCATCCTCTCTCACCCAGTCTCAGGGTACTAGCAAAGCAGCTGCCAACGCATCGTCTTCCCTCCTCTCAATGTCATCATCAGTGACTCCTTCCCTAGACCCACCACGTCCTCCTGAGGAGTCTCCTGAACTCTTTGAGCACAGTGTTGGGTACATGCTCCAGGATGATGCCCAGTGTTTTGTAGGCTCTGATGATGACACTCAGCTAGAGGAAGGCAGTAGCGTGAGCGCAGAGAGAGGGGATGCTCAAGAAGGACAGCAATCTGGCAGTCATGTTCCACAAGCTGCAGCATACTGCCAGGTTTGCTACAGCGATGAAGAGGGAGGGGATGATGAGGGCACTGACTCCACGTGGGTGCCTGGTAGGAGAGAGGAGGAGGAGGAGGCACATGTCCAACAAGGCTGGACACCCTCCGGGGGCCAGCTTAGGGGCAGCACACCGACTGAATCACACCGCAGAGCTCCGCCTGTGCAGGGCGCTGCCTCTGCGCGTTATTCTAAAAGTTCTTTGGTGTGGGCCTTTTTTTAGACGAGTGAATCAGATCGCACCGCTGCTATTTGCAACATATGTCTCAAGCGTATCTCGCGTGGCCAAAACATCAGCCGCTTGGGCACCACATGCTTGACCAGACATATGTTGACCTGCCATGCAGCTCGTTGGCAAGCGTACCTCAAAGACCCACACCAAAGAACAAAGCGGACCTCTCCTTGCTCCTCATCAGCTGGCATCTCCAACCCCAATAGACCTTCAGTCCTCTCTGAAACCTGCTCTGAGAGGAATGAAGGTGTAGAATTAGGTGTGTCACAGCCAAGTGCTTCCGGGCACTCTGCTAGCAGTACACCCACGTCCGATTATAGCAGGCAAATGTCCCTGCCCCAGCTGCTGGACCGGCGAAAGAAGTTCACTCCCAGCCATCCACATGCCCAGCGGTTGAATGCTAGCTTGGCTAAATTGCTAACACTTCAACTGCTGCCTTTTCAGTTGGTAGACTCGGCCCCCTTCCGTGAGTTTGTACAATGTGCGGTTCCTCAGTGGCAGGTCCCCAAACGCCACTTTTTCTCACGGAAGGCAATTCCAGCTCTCTACCGGCATGTGGAAGGCAATGTCCTTGCCTCGCTGGATAGGGCGGTCAGCGGTAAGGTGCATATTACCGCTGACTCATGGTCCAGCAGGCATGGACAGGGACGTTACCTGTCTTTCACTGCCCATTGGGTCACTCTTTTGGCAGCTGGGAAGGATGCAGGACAAGGTGCAGTAGTGTTGGAGGTTGTTCCGCCACCACGCCTCCAAAATGCTACTATTGGTTGTGACACACCTCTCTCCTCCACCCCCTCCTCTTCTTCTTCCTCCATGGCCTCTTCCAGTGCTCTGTCCTCAGAACCAGCGGTGCTCCGTAGGCGTTCCAGGGGCTACGCAAGTACGCAGGCAAAGCGATGCCATGCACGCTGGTTTGTTTGGGGGACAGGAGCCACACTGGGGCGGATGTTTTGTCAGCTCTGCAGGGGCAGGCCGAGAGGTGGTTGACGCCACGCCAGCTTAAGCCAGGAATGGTGGTTTGTGACAATGGCACCAACCTCCTCTCCGCCCTCCGACAGGGACAACTGACCCATGTGCCCTGTGTAGCTCACGTCCTTAACCTGGTGGTGCAGCGGTTCTTGGGCAGGTACCCCGGCTTACAGGATGTCCTGAAGCAGGCCAGGAAAGTCTGTGTGCATTTCTGCCGATCATTTAATGCCTGTGCTCGGCTGGCTGAGCTCCAAAAGGAGTTGAACCTGCCCAAGAACCGCCTTATATGTGACATGCCCACCAGGTGGAACTCAACGTTGGCCATGCTGCAGCGGCTGCACACGCAGCAGAGGGCCATCAATGAGTACCTGTGCGACTACGGCACCAGGACAGGGTCAGGGGAGCTCGGTTTTTTCTCACCACGCCAGTGGGGCATGATCAGGGATGCATGCACTGTCCTGTCACCGTTTGAGGAGGCCACAAGGATGGTGAGCAGTGACAGTGCATGCATCAGTGACACTGTACCTCTTGTCCACCTCTTGGAGCATACGCTGCGTGGAATAATGGACAGGGCACTTGAGGCAGAACAGAGGCAGGAAGAGGAGGACTTCCTTGCCTCTCAAGGCCCCCTTTATCCAGACAGTGTTCCTGCTGTGCCACCCATCACACAGGAAGAGGATAAGGAGGAGGAAGAGGAGGAGGAGGATGATTGTGTCAGCATGGAGGTGGAGGCTGGCACTCAGCATCAGCAGCAGCAGTCTTGTAGGGATGATTTACAGTCCCAAGAAACACGTGGACTTGTACGTGGCTGGGAGGAGGTAGCTGCGGATCATGTTGTCCTTAGTGACCCAGAGGACTCCGGACCGAATGCCTCAGCTAATCTACGCTGCATGGCCTCCCTGATCCTGCAAAGCCTGCGGAAGGATCCTCGTATTCTTCGGATCAAGGAGAGGGACCATTACTGGCTGGCCACTCTCCTTGATCCACGGTACAAAGGGTAAGGTTGCCGACCTTATCTTGCCATCGCAGAGGGAGCAGAGGATGAGACATCTTCCAAGAGGCCTTGCAGAAAGGTCTGTGCAACGCGTTCCCAGAGACTGGGAGGTTACAAACTCCTGGTCCTGGACAACGTGTTGCTGAGGCATCGGTCAGAAGGAGCGGTGGAGAAGGTGGCCGTCTGACTGATGCTTTCAGACAATTTTTTAGTCCGCAGACCCAAGGTATGATCGGTTCCAGCAACCATCGCCAGCGTCTGATTTACATGGTGCAGGAATACCTAGGGGCAAGGTCAGACTTGGACACCTTTCCCACCGAAAATCCCCTGGCTTACTGGGTCTTGAGGATGGATCACTGGCCAGAGCTTGCACAGTATGCAATTGAGCTACTGGCCTGTCCTGCATCCAGCGTTCTTTTGGAACGCACCTTCAGTGCTGCTGGTGGCTTTGTTACCGATCACAGGGTGCGCCTGTCCACCGAATCAGTTGATTGACTGACCTTCATCAAGATGAATCAGTCTTGGATCACCCACAGCTACCAAGCACCTGAAGCTGATGTAACCGAATAATTTTTTTTTTTAAATATCACATCCCTTCAAGACTGCCTATGCTGATGCTGAGTGACTGTCCTGTTATGTTGATTGTCTATCCTCTTCCTCCTCCACTGATATGTTGGAAGAACATTTCTGGTTCTGGGTGATGCCATCAGCCCAATTTTTCTGCCCCTGTTTAACAAAGTACAAGTACAATTTTTGATGCAATGTTTTGCAGCAGGGCTAATTCCTGCAATAAAACTAGAGTATATGGGAGAGGTTGCAGTGTGGTGGCACCAGCACCAGTGCCTAAGGCCCAATTTTTCTGCCCCTGTTTAACAGGGGCGTTTAAGTACAATTTTTGATGCAATGCTTTGCAGCAGGGCTAATTCCTGCAATAAAACTAGAGTATATGGGAGAGGTTGCAGTGTGGTGGCACCAGCACCAGTGCCTAAGGCCCAATTTTTCTGCCCCTGTTTAACAGGGGCGTTTAATTACAAATTTTGATGCAATGCTTTGCAGCAGGGCTAATTCCTGCAATAAAACTAGAGTATAGGGGAGAGGTTGCAGTGTGGTGGCACCAGCACCAGTGCCTAAGGCCCAATTTTTCTGCCCCTGTTTAACAGGGACATGTAATTACAATTCTTGATATAATATTTCACAGGAGGGCCCGTTGCTGTGCCCACCCAGAGTAACTGTGAGGACTTATAGTGTTGTGGCACCAGCACCACAACCACCAAAGGTAAATTTTTCTACCACTGTTCAACAATGGCATGTAATTACAATTCTTGATCCAGCGCCCAGCAAGAGTCACTTTGAGGGCTTACAGTGTTGTGGCAAAACCAACACCTTGTTCTGCCATTTCTGCAGAGCATATAGGGCAGGCCCCTACTTTCAAACATCCAACTTACAAACATCTCCTACTTGCAAACGGAAGGAGACAACAGCAAGTGAGATGAAAAAAGATGTACGACAAAACAAATTATACAGGGGTGATAACCTTTCCTTATGTTTTCCAAAAAGCTTAAAAATAGTTTTTTTGACTGGAGCTACACTTTAAAAATGTACCAGTTGAAAATTACAAACAGATTCAACTTAACACAACAAACCTACACAGTCCCTGTCTTGTTTGCACCGCCTGTATACTGCTGTTCTGAGTATATAGGGCCTGGGGGCCACACGCATTTCCTTTTTTTAATATGGGTACAGGGTTCCCCTTGATATGCGTACAAGACCCAAAGGGGCTGGTAATGGGCAGGGAGGGCTACCCATGCCATTTTTCTCAATGGTTTTCAACCATATTGCAGGAACCAGATATAACATTAAAACCGCAAACAG
Source organism: Lithobates pipiens (assembly GCF_037356315.1). Taxonomy (NCBI): domain Eukaryota; kingdom Metazoa; phylum Chordata; class Amphibia; order Anura; family Ranidae; genus Lithobates; species Lithobates pipiens. Next base: position 63,653,884 of record NW_027507784.1, read on the forward strand.
TTTTCAATGATGTTATTTCTGTTTAATGTCATTTTGTGCAGAGACTGTTCTAAACACGGGAAACACGTGGCACTTCACAGGCATACTACAGACACCCCCCAGGCACCATATTTAAAGGAATATTTCACTTTTTTTTTCACTTTAATCATCATTAAAATCAGTGCTCCCGCCAAAACGGCCATTTTTAAAAACATTTTAGGCATTGACCCATGTCCCCTGGGGCAGGAGCCAGGTCCCCAAACCCTTTCTAGGACAGTATCTTGCATATTAGCCGTTAAAATTAGCACTTTTAATTTCGAACGTTCGAGTCCCATAGACTTCAATGGGGTTCTAAAGTTCGTTCGAATTTGGGGTCCGTTCGAAAGTTCTTGTGCGAACCGAACCGGGGGGTGTTCGGCTCATCCCTACTGGTGAGAGAGAAAGAAAAAAAAGAAGCAGGGGAAAGGAGGGGGAAAGTTCTTTTATTTACTTGTTTTGTGTATATATGACCAGGCAGTTATTATCAATTATTTCCTATTATATAAAGCATCATCATATCCTATACTGTTATATAATGAGGATTAGTGCTGGGGGGAGGCATTTGGGGGGCGGCAGTGGCAAAATATTTTTTTTAGGAGGCAACATTTTGGGGGAGAGGATTTGTGCTGGGGATGTGCTGGGAAGGGGGATTTGAACTAAGAAGAATGATTTGGGGGGGGGGGGGGGGGGGGGTTGAGCTGGAAGAAAGGGCTCTGTATGCAGTCTTTTGGGCAGGGTGTGTAGGTTTTCATATTCTGGGGATTTTTAAAGGGTAATTTCTATTTTTATAAAAAAGAAAGAAATATATAGTAAAAAAAAAAAAAAAAGAAAAAGGAATGTGAATGGGTATGTATGTATATATATATATATATATATATATATATATATATAATTTGGTAGAGAGTCTTCAATGGGTTTCTATGTGCTTTTTTGTAGTATCCTGTCCAGTTGCTTTTCTGCCCTTACAATTATGAGTCAGCTGCCGTTAGATCAAGACCCTCACTTTCTTAGGTAAGGGCACGTACCTTAAAAAAATTTTTTTGTCATACCTGCAAGGGAAAAGGCATAATGAGCTAGTATGCACCGCATACTAGCTCATTATGAAATACTTACCTTAGAACGAGGCCCTGACATCTCGCCCGATATACGCCGAGGGAGCTGACATGTTCCCTTGGCGTGCCTTCCGGATATCGCGGGTCCGGCGCTGTGAGTGGCTGGAGAGGCGATATCGTCACTCCCGCACGTGCGCGCAGGTGATTTCTTTCCTGCAGGGTCCAGCGTCTGCCGGGCTTCCTGCCGAGAAACCCCTGTGCGCATGCGCCGCTACAATCAGGGGCTCATTGCCAGGGGAATATCTCCTAAATATCTCCTAAACCATACAGGTTTAGGATATTTTTTTTACCTATAGGTAAGCCTTATTATAGGCTTACCTGTAAGTAAAAGTGAAAAAAAAAGACTTTACTACGTCTTTAAGTTTTTTTTTTCTCTCTTTTTCCCTTCTGAACTAAAAGAGTGCCTTGCGCTGTTACTCTCCTTTCAGCACTATACACCAGAGGACGTCTAAGCAGAGCAGCCCAAGTTCTGCGCATAGCCGCTCATCTAGCTCACGCCACCATTCTCAGGAAAGGTCAATCTCCAAAAGGCATCGGTCAGCTAGCCCTTCCAGACGGGGAAAAAGGGAATGTAGAGCATGCAGTGCACCTCCAATGACAGATAAAGGGATCTGTAAAGACTGTTTTCAAGCCTACGCGGATAGCGAAAAGGCCTGGGTGGAGCAAGTTACAGATTTGATAAAAAGAGTGGTGAAAGACTCGTTAATGGAGTTAATTCAATCAACTCCCTCTCTGCAGGACACGCTTAATGGTCAGATGCATGCGTAAGAATTAACTACCCCAGGCCAGTCAGCCATGTGCCCTGCAGGGGCATCTGCAACCCCGCCTCCCCTAGCAGAAGGGGACAGAGCCGACTTGGAGGATTCCATGGATGAAGTGGAACCCTTTTTTGCTGGTGTAACCATTTGTCGTGGTGGTGAAGCAAGCTATTGGTTGGGAGGAGGCAGAAGAGCCACCTAAAAAGGCAGAGTCTTTTTTTCCATTCCTTAAAAATAAATTATTATTTTTCCCCTTTTTAGAAGAATTAAAGGATCTAATAGAAGGGGAATGGAGAAGGACGGACAAATGCTTCTCTCTAAATAGAATCCAAAATTTGTACCCTCTGGCTGAGTCAGACGCAGCCTTCCTGGACACTCCTCCGGTAGTCGATGCTGTAGTGGTGCATTTAGCCAAAAACATCACCCTACCTATGGAGGATTCAGCCTCCTTTAAAGACCCGCTGGATAGGCATATAGATGCAGACTTGAAGAAAGCCTACCAGTTAGCTGGAGGAGCATGCAGGCCGGCTGTAGCTTTGGCCTCATTGTCTAATGGCGTCAAAGTTTGGACGGAAAACATTGAAGTAGCCATTCAGGAGGATGTACCGAAAGACGACGTTATAAAGGCTTTAGAGGAGCTCGAACTGTCGGCAGATTTCATTGGAGAAGCCGCAATAGATTCCATGAGATATTCTGCCAGAGCAATGTTACACACAATCATGGCCAAGCGAGCGCCATGGCTGAAACCATGGGCAGCTGACGCAGCATCAAAACAAAGGCTGAACAAAAGCTTGGCTCTGGACAGTCTGATGTGATAACGTTATGCAAGCAAACTTCAAATACGGCCAGGATAATTGATGAATGTGGGTTACAAAGATGAAAGGATCAAAGGCATTGACACAGAGACATGATACATGGACAATGCTGCCCCTAAAAGCCAATACAGCAGGATGGACAGAAATATAATATATTAAGAAGGACTGCCCCAGAACTACTTTCATATGTCAGAAACCTAAATGGGCAAGCAAAGGGGTTGGGTCTGGCGGTGTATGGATGAAGTTTAAAAAGTGCACACAGGAGGAAAGTTGTCCCTTTTGCTCTCTTGGCTCATGTCTGATGGCTCTCTGTTAATATCTCAAGCCCAGCTGAGGATACCGTATCTATAGGACAGCTTTGCGATAAGTATATTTGATGTTTCTTGTTGTTATATGCTTTGTAAAATCTTCCTTTAGTATTTTCATGTTAGCGTTTTCCTATTTCCTTGGGAAATAAATAAGATGTTGTTTTATTAAGCAGTGTGTTTGTTTTCATAGCTAACCTTATTTTATTATGCTATCAACAGTAACTATCATAGTTTTAATAGACTAGCTAACTATAGGAATAGACAAATTAATACATATATGGAATAGAGGGTTTTCCGTAATCACCTTTGGATAATATTTAGTTTAGAAGTTATTTCAATATTTATTTCAATTGGCACCCCAGAAGGCGTGTGAAATTTATTTCTGCACACAATCCAAACCCTAATGTATTTTTGTCTTGAGTCCCTATAAGCTAAGGAATCAACTACACCTAGAACTGAAAAACGTCTCTACCGTGGACAAGATTTGCGCTGGTACGTGAATTCTGAAGCCCTGCGTGAGTGGTCCTGAAAGTTCTATGAAATATTTCATCAGTGAGAGGATGAGCAAAATCTGGTGAGATTTTTGGCTGGTATATGTGTATGTGTTAATGTTTATTGTATTGCTAATGCTAATTGTTTTAAGCCTGTGTAGCTGGTGAAGCACGCTGGTGAGTGAGGGGCTGATCACCCCTGGTTATCTGATGTAGCCTGCAGATTGACAGGATAAATCACTCACACATCTTTGAGGAGAAAGTGGGAGAAATATCATTTTGTTTTTATTAGTTTATTTTTTCTTTTTCCCCACGTGAGTGAAAAAGCTCTCTGTTCCAAAAGAAGTTCAATGCGGCCTGTGATCTAAGGGGGCTAAAATCAGTGGTAATAAGGAGATAGTAAGGCATTGATTAAGAGTGTGCATGTCTCCTGTCAAACTACAAGTCAAATGGAAAAAATTTGTGTAGCGCTTAAATAATAATAAGTGTAATTAACATGGATTACGAGATAATCAAATATCAAAGATCATATAGTGGATAATATAAGAAAAAAAGTCCATAAGGTGAGAACCAATTTCACAATAAAGCTGGTATGAAGATGGCTGGACCGTCATAGGCAAAAACAGTTCATTGAGCAGATATGTTCATATAAGCCAGCTTGTCTGTAAACATCAAAAGAGGTAGATAAATACTTCTTACCAGCTGTGTTGGACTCACAAAGTCATATGACAATTGAGTCTAAAAAGGCTTGAGGTCTCGCTCTGGGACCAAGGGGTATATGAAGGGAGGTCCGATAAGCTGGTGGAGGAACTTCAAACGGCTGTATACTCAATGGTGTGTTTCACGAATGGAACATCCAGGTAGTCCAAAGTCCAGCTCAGACACGGCCCATTATACCGATACTCCAATCACCCCAAGTGGGGGGGGGAATGTTTGGGGGTTAAGCCACAGAGAGAAGAAAAAAGAAGAAAAAGCTCCACATGGTGCGGGTCAGGCGGTATAAAATACGAATTTATTAAAGTCAAAAAGTAATTAATGACTTAGGTGATCACAAAAATAGAATAAAATGAAGTTAAAAAGCAATGTGGGGTACCAACAGCTAGCCCAACGCGTTTCGACTTAAAAGTCTTCGACAGGGGCATGTTGGGACCCTCCACATTGCTAACAAATATATAAGGAGTCAGAGACAGTTCCGCCTACAAAGGGGCGGAGACTCCTGTCACGGACCGCCTTTTCCAATTACAATGAACAATAAAATCGGGTCAGGATAAATATGTTCAATCGCACTAAACGAATACACATATCATCTAATATAACTTTTCCAATCACACAGGCAGTTAGTTCAGATTTGATAATAGTAAAAGATAGATCAAATAACCTATGCACTCAGTAGGCCAATTGCATACATTGATCAAGGCCTCTTCCAAAAAAGTCTAATATAGCCACAGGGTATACAACCTAAATACAAAGATATCAGACATAAAACATTACCTCAATATAGATGTATGTTATATCATCGCCTGGGGGGACTGCTTCATGTTTATGTTATATCACAAATGTAGCTACGGGACTCAAAAAAGTGATATCTCACGGTGATCAGTCGTTATATAAGTTAGATGTTTCTGGCTTGTTTGTCGGCAATATACGGCCGAGAATTGTATATTCGTAACCATGGTAACCGGTATTGCGTGCTATTCCATAGGCCAGAGATTCCGATCAGGTGATCAGAAGCGTCATGGCGTGTAGTGTAGCGGGGAGGTCTCCACCAATCGCTCGGTGTACAAATCACATGATAAGATATGGGAGTAACTGTGGAGGCTGGCCGTCCGCAAGATAGGGGCGTGTACATGTAGACGTCAGCTGGTACAACGTTATGCAGGCATGTGAGAGCGGGGAGGGGCGACCAAAATTGGCGCCATTTCCCCGTGGTGTACGTCACACGCCACAGGGCGTGGCAAAACGGCACCGGGACGAATCAAAGCGATCGAATATATGACGATATTACGCATGCGTCATGGCTTGTGACGTGGCTACGTCACGTTATACGCCGTGATATGCAGAAAGCCCACTACGCTTGGGCCAAGCGAAAGGATATGTAAACAAAAACGATGTTACGTCGGGCCGAACAAAATAACAGGTCGGATGTCACGGTGTGCCCATGGCAACCAGGAAACATCCTGCATTTTGAAAAGCGGAGTGTGATGAAGTGAAAAAACGAAAAGAAGCACACACATCCTACCAAAGTTGGCATGAGAAACTAATGGTGGATGAATATAAAAATATAATGATTTAAAAATATTGTGGGTCAAATATTATAGGTTAGAAATGTACGCCACGTAGTAAGGCAGACTCTGGGGCATATAAGTCCCAAGGGTAAATTTGAAATGTGATAAATATGGCATATTCGCAGATTATGCCAAATGTACGGCAAGGGGGACCGGATATGAATGTATGTTTCACAGAAAAAATATATCCCAAATCGCATAAGGTTAAAAAATGCAATATAATCCCAGGTAATTATAATGGAACATGGGCAGGGAATGGAAACATGTAAAAAGGAAAGGTGAATCAAAATATAAAAAGATTCAATTGTATCAATGAAATTAAATGACGTGCAGAAAAACACAGACCAACGATTATGGGATGTGTATCATAAAGGTGAAATATTGCATGGATTAATATGTGAACATACTAAGAATCCATGAGAAAATGAACAATTAAATCGTAAAAAATGAGCAAAAATGGGTGTAGAAATTGAAAAGTATGTGACTAAATTAAGCCTGATTAATGAAACTATTAATGTCCCAATCTGTATTCATGCCAAAGGGGGAGTAGCACCTAAGTTCATAAATCCAAAATGTCTCAAGGCGCGACACCCCCCTCAGGCATGAATCTCCCCTCCAGCTTGGGACAAATTTGTCAATGACTTGAAAACGTGTACCCGTGGGGTCTCTATTGTGTTTCTCGAGATAATGTCTCGGGACCGTGTGCTTGTCGCAACCTTTTTTGATTTTGCTGAGGTGCTCGTTGACTCTAATGGAAAAATTACGAATGGTGCGACCAACATATTGTTGGTTACAGGGACACGTGATCAAGTAAACAATATACCTGGTAGTGCAGGTAGTGAAGTGTTTCATAAGGTACCTGCGTGAAGTGGCTGTGGATGTAAAAGAATCACTTTTCCTCTTACCCAACGTGTTGTGTATGCAAACGTTGCATTTTTTACAGGGAAAATATCCCTTACTCTGCGGGAAAAATTGTATCGGTTTGGGAATATCTATTACGTTAGGGGAGATGTCGTTTTGTATCGATCGAGCTCCTCTGTAAATAGTTCCAGCTTTCTCTGGAATTATTCCCCCTAGGACTCTGTCACTCCTTAATACCTTCCAATGCCTATTAATAATTCTCTTTATATCATTATGTTGTGTAGAGAAAGTTGTGAAGAACGACCATTTGAATTTGTCGTTTGTTCCTGTTTTGGCTTTCTTTTGTGTAAGGGAGGCCCTATCAGTGTGTAAGGCTGCTTTGATATCAGCATCAAGGGCACATGGATCATAGCCTTTATCCAGGAATCTCTTACGGATGGTATAAGATTGTGAGATAAAGTCGCTAGTGTTCGTGCAGTTACGCCTAAGCCTGAGGAATTGGCCACGTGGGATGGAACTAAGCCATTGACGGTAGTGGCAACTATCAACAGGGATATATCCATTCCGATCTGTTGGTTTGAAAAAGGTTCTCAGGACCAGGCGTTTCTGCACTACTGTAACCTCTAGATCTAGGAAATGAATGCTAGTTGTACTGGCCTCGAAAGTCAGCTGGATGCCACGATCATTCCTGTTGAGGGTTGCCATGAAGGTATCAAGGGATGAACGACTGCCTTTCCACAGGAGGAGGATGTCGTCTATATACCTAGCCCAAAGAACCAATTCCGGCCTATCAAGGGCATAGACGACATCCTCCTCCCACTGGGCCATGAATAAATTGGCCAGGCTGGGTGCGTATTTGGCCCCCATGGCAACACCTCTGGTCTGGGTATAAAAATTACCCTGAAACCAAAAATAATTATGGGACATGGCAAATTCCAATATTTGCATAAGAAAATTCCTATGTATCACAGGGAGTGTAGAGTCTCTAGAAAGAAATAATTCGACAGCTCCTAGGCCTAGGTCCTGTGGGATGCTGGTATACAATGCAGAAACGTCTGCTGTGACTAAAATAAGATCGTCATGATACTGTGCACTCTCAAGTAATCGGATTGTATCGCCTGTGTCCTGTAGATAAGATGGTATGTTCCTTACTAAGGGCTGGAGGTAAGAATCTATGTATTTCCCTATTCGCGAGGTGATGGAATCGATGCCGCTGACAATTGGGCGGCCTGGTGGATTCACAGAATCCTTATGTATCTTGGGGAGTTGGTATATAGTCGGAATACGTGGAGCCAATGGGATCATAAATTCTCTCTCTTTCTTATTTAAGATGTTCAAAGAAAAACCTTCATCTATGATCTGTGTAAGTTCTTTTTTATATTTAAGGGTAGGGTCCCCTGGTAAGGGGCTGTAAGTGGTAACATCACTCAGTAGTCTGTTCATTTCATCAATGTAACGTGTTTTATCTAATACCACTAGGCCACCCCCCTTGTCTGCAGGGCGAATGATAAGATTTTTCTTTTCACATAAAGATTTAAGGCCCTGTGCTACAGAGGGGTCTTGGTGTACCCTTTTGATAGGTAACTTATCCAGATCATTTAGAACAAGGTTTTTAAAAACATTGATAGATGGAGGTAGGATGCCTGGGTTGAACAAGGAAGGATTGCTCAATCCGGAATGTCTGACTGATGTAGAATCAGGAATCTTGTTAATTATACTAGGAGAGGACAAAAAATGTCTCTGAATGTGTAACTTGCGAACGAACTTCTGCACGTCAATGAATGTATTGAATTTGTTAAGTTTTCTTGGTGGGACAAATTTAAGGCCCTTATCTAAAATGCGTTTTTCACTCACTGACAATGTTGCTGTACTAAGGTTAAAAATGCCCGCACCTACTGTGTCCGTTTTCTTTTTGTGCTGGATGCGCCGCCCCCCTCTGGTGCCTCGTTTGGTTTTAAATTTGCCCCGCGGATAGGGGTATCTCTGTGAAAATCCTGATGATAGAGGGGCCCTGGTGGATAATTACGATTATATGGGGGTCGGGAGGGAGGCTCGTCATTATATGTCATATAGGGAGGAGGGTCCCGTTGAAAGTCATAATGATCCTCATCCCTAAGAGGTAGATAGCGATTATGGGTGCGAATCGGAGTGCTATGTGGATAGTCATCCCTCCTAAAACTGTGTTTATCATCTCGCCGAGTTCTATTGTATTCACGGGGGGTGTGTTGGTAGCCACCATTAGTCTCACCATGGTGTCTATCTTGACCGTGACTCTGATTGTTTCTACCTCTACCCTTATTTCGGGGTTTGAAGCCTTTACCTTGATGGTTAGGGTATTGTACTTGAGCAGGGGATCTATATACATAATCATTTGTTCTAGGGGGCCCTATAGGCCTGGGCTGGGGTGGAGGAGGTTCGTAAATCAACCTTCTTTCCGTCTCCATAGCTTCAGGTTGTATATTATCTGATGTTGGATTGTCACCTGGTTCAGAAACGATTTTTTTCTGCCAATTAAAGACAGAATTAGATTTGTAATCGTTCACATCACGATTATATTTTTTTTGTTTTTTAATACGTTGATCTTTCTCCTCTTTCTCTAGATGGTTTTTTAGATTAGAGGATAACGTGTTGTATTCTGATGTGCCTAATGCTGGTGTAAGTTTTTCTCTAATGTCTTTGATTTCCTTATCAATGGAGGGTAACCTAGCCTGTTTCTTATCTATCAAGAAATTTAACAGTTTGATACCCATGTCATTAAAAAAGGCAAACCAGACATCAAACTCCACCTCACCCTGTTGGGGATGTATGTCCCAACGTAATCCCCGAGGGACCATCTTTTCCTTGATATATTGCCTCAAAAAGGCGATGTCCCATTGGAGATGAACCTCAGAGACCATCACATTTTTGAGTCTAATGAAAAGGCCACTGACTTCAGTATTAGTGGAATTGGATGTAAATACACCATCAGTATTAAAGGACCTAGAGGTTCTATATTCAAAAATATCCATTTGAAGGATAAAACAATGTGAAGTAGAGAAACAAAGCTGCAGTGAATAATGTGTCACAAAGAAAGTAAAATTAGGGGGAAAACACTGCGCTAAAGTTAAACATGTATAACAAAATGGCCTCAACAGCCGGGAAATAGCAGCTAACACCAAAAACAAACAAAGTTCAGCATGCAAATGGAAAAAATTTGTGTAGCGCTTAAATAATAATAAGTGTAATTAACATGGATTACGAGATAATCAAATATCAAAGATCATATAGTGGATAATATAAGAAAAAAAGTCCATAAGGTGAGAACCAATTTCACAATAAAGCTGGTATGAAGATGGCTGGACCGTCATAGGCAAAAACAGTTCATTGAGCAGATATGTTCATATAAGCCAGCTTGTCTGTAAACATCAAAAGAGGTAGATAAATACTTCTTACCAGCTGTGTTGGACTCACAAAGTCATATGACAATTGAGTCTAAAAAGGCTTGAGGTCTCGCTCTGGGACCAAGGGGTATATGAAGGGAGGTCCGATAAGCTGGTGGAGGAACTTCAAACGGCTGTATACTCAATGGTGTGTTTCACGAATGGAACATCCAGGTAGTCCAAAGTCCAGCTCAGACACGGCCCATTATACCGATACTCCAATCACCCCAAGTGGGGGGGGGAATGTTTGGGGGTTAAGCCACAGAGAGAAGAAAAAAGAAGAAAAAGCTCCACATGGTGCGGGTCAGGCGGTATAAAATACGAATTTATTAAAGTCAAAAAGTAATTAATGACTTAGGTGATCACAAAAATAGAATAAAATGAAGTTAAAAAGCAATGTGGGGTACCAACAGCTAGCCCAACGCGTTTCGACTTAAAAGTCTTCGACAGGGGCATGTTGGGACCCTCCACATTGCTAACAAATATATAAGGAGTCAGAGACAGTTCCGCCTACAAAGGGGCGGAGACTCCTGTCACGGACCGCCTTTTCCAATTACAATGAACAATAAAATCGGGTCAGGATAAATATGTTCAATCGCACTAAACGAATACACATATCATCTAATATAACTTTTCCAATCACACAGGCAGTTAGTTCAGATTTGATAATAGTAAAAGATAGATCAAATAACCTATGCACTCAGTAGGCCAATTGCATACATTGATCAAGGCCTCTTCCAAAAAAGTCTAATATAGCCACAGGGTATACAACCTAAATACAAAGATATCAGACATAAAACATTACCTCAATATAGATGTATGTTATATCATCGCCTGGGGGGACTGCTTCATGTTTATGTTATATCACAAATGTAGCTACGGGACTCAAAAAAGTGATATCTCACGGTGATCAGTCGTTATATAAGTTAGATGTTTCTGGCTTGTTTGTCGGCAATATACGGCCGAGAATTGTATATTCGTAACCATGGTAACCGGTATTGCGTGCTATTCCATAGGCCAGAGATTCCGATCAGGTGATCAGAAGCGTCATGGCGTGTAGTGTAGCGGGGAGGTCTCCACCAATCGCTCGGTGTACAAATCACATGATAAGATATGGGAGTAACTGTGGAGGCTGGCCGTCCGCAAGATAGGGGCGTGTACATGTAGACGTCAGCTGGTACAACGTTATGCAGGCATGTGAGAGCGGGGAGGGGCGACCAAAATTGGCGCCATTTCCCCGTGGTGTACGTCACACGCCACAGGGCGTGGCAAAACGGCACCGGGACGAATCAAAGCGATCGAATATATGACGATATTACGCATGCGTCATGGCTTGTGACGTGGCTACGTCACGTTATACGCCGTGATATGCAGAAAGCCCACTACGCTTGGGCCAAGCGAAAGGATATGTAAACAAAAACGATGTTACGTCGGGCCGAACAAAATAACAGGTCGGATGTCACGGTGTGCCCATGGCAACCAGGAAACATCCTGCATTTTGAAAAGCGGAGTGTGATGAAGTGAAAAAACGAAAAGAAGCACACACATCCTACCAAAGTTGGCATGAGAAACTAATGGTGGATGAATATAAAAATATAATGATTTAAAAATATTGTGGGTCAAATATTATAGGTTAGAAATGTACGCCACGTAGTAAGGCAGACTCTGGGGCATATAAGTCCCAAGGGTAAATTTGAAATGTGATAAATATGGCATATTCGCAGATTATGCCAAATGTACGGCAAGGGGGACCGGATATGAATGTATGTTTCACAGAAAAAATATATCCCAAATCGCATAAGGTTAAAAAATGCAATATAATCCCAGGTAATTATAATGGAACATGGGCAGGGAATGGAAACATGTAAAAAGGAAAGGTGAATCAAAATATAAAAAGATTCAATTGTATCAATGAAATTAAATGACGTGCAGAAAAACACAGACCAACGATTATGGGATGTGTATCATAAAGGTGAAATATTGCATGGATTAATATGTGAACATACTAAGAATCCATGAGAAAATGAACAATTAAATCGTAAAAAATGAGCAAAAATGGGTGTAGAAATTGAAAAGTATGTGACTAAATTAAGCCTGATTAATGAAACTATTAGGCCGCGTACACACGGGCGGACTGTTCGCCCAACCTTGTCCGCTGAACAGTGTTTGGGCGGACAGTCCGCTCGTGTGTGGGCTTTCAGCGGACAGTTTCAGCGGACAGTTGGACGGACAAAGTCTTTCGGAAATTCCGAAAAACTGTCCGCTGAAACTGTGTTTGAGCGAACAGTCCGCCCGTGTGTGGGCTTGTCCGCTGTACTTTCGAAATGAGCGGACTGTTCCCGCTCGGAAAGTCCGCCCATTTCGAGCGCGTGTACAGGTAGGCGGGGCCCGCGAGGGAGACGTCGCGGGCTCCGCCGCCTGGAATGGGCTTAAAGGGGAACCCCAACGCCGAAAAAAATCGGCGTGGGGGTTCCCCCCAAGTCCACACCAGACCCTTGTCCGAGCACGCTACCCGGCCGGCCAGGAAAGGGGGGCGAGCGAGCGCGCCCCCCCTCCTGAGCCGTACCAGGCCGCGTGCCCTCAACATGGGGGGTGCCTTGGGGAAGGGGGAGGCCGCGCGGCCCCCCCACCCCAAAGCACCTTGTCCCCATGTTGATGAGGACAAGGGCCTCTTCCCGACAACCCTGGCCGTTGGTTGTCGGGGTCTGCGGGCGGGGGGCTTATCGGAATCCGGGAGCCCCCTTTAAGAAGGGGGCCCCGGATACCGGCCTCCCACCCTATGTGAATGAGTATGGGGTACAATGTACCCCTACCCATTCACCTGTGAAATAAAGTACAATAAAAAACACAACACAGAGAAAAAATATTTTATTGCACAGCTCCGGGGGTCTTCGGGGGTCTTCTCGCCGGACTCCTCCGCTATGTGTGTGTAGCTCTTTTGCTAGCGGAGGAGTCCGGCTTTCTTCCTCCCCGCCGCCGGCCTCTTCTCCCGACTTCGGGGGTCTTGTCCCCCTCTTCGGTTCTTCTGCCGGGCCACCGCGCCTGGTCCGGTGGCCCGGTCTTCTGTCGCCGTCTTCCGTTCTTCTGTCGCCGCCTTCGGTTCTTCTGCCGGGCCACCGCGCCTTCTTGTAGCTCTTTTACAGGCGGTGGCCCGGTCTTCTGTCGCCGCTGTCGTCGCCGCCGCCGCCGCCTTCCGTTCTTGTTCTTCTTCTTGTTCTTCTTCTTCTTCTTCTCCTGGAGATGTTGACTCGACGAGCTCTCCGGCCGGAATGCCAGGGACACGCTCCGCTGCCACTTATATAGTGACAATGGGGCGGTGTCACATGGTATATGTCACATGGGTTGGTCACATGGGTTGATGTCACATGGGGACTATGACATCGTAAGGGGGCGGGGTCACCATGTGACCAACCCATGTGACATATACCATGTGACACCGCCCCATTGTCACTATATAAGTGACCGCACAGCGCGGCTCTGGCATTCCGGCCGGAGAGCTCGTCGAGTCAACATCTCCAGGAGAAGAAGAAAAACAAGAAGAAGAACAAGAACGGAAGGCGGCGGCGGCGGCGACGACAGCGGCGACAGAAGACCGGGCCACCGCCTGTAAAAGAGCTACAAGAAGGCGCGGTGGCCCGGCAGAAGAACCGAAGGCGGCGACAGAAGAACGGAAGACGGCGACAGAAGACCGGGCCACCGGACCAGGCGCGGTGGCCCGGCAGAAGAACCGAAGAGGGGGACAAGACCCCCGAAGTCGGGAGAAGAGGCCGGCGGCGGGGAGGAAGAAAGCCGGACTCCTCCGCTAGCAAAAGAGCTACACACACATAGCGGAGGAGTCCGGCGAGAAGACCCCCGAAGACCCCCGGAGCTGTGCAATAAAATATTTTTTCTCTGTGTTGTGTTTTTTATTGTACTTTATTTCACAGGTGAATGGGTAGGGGTACATTGTACCCCATACTCATTCACATAGGGTGGGAGGCCGGTATCCGGGGCCCCCTTCTTAAAGGGGGCTCCTGGATTCCGATAAGCCCCCCGCCCGCAGACCCCGACAACCAACGGCCAGGGTTGTCGGGAAGAGGCCCTTGTCCTCATCAACATGGGGACAAGGTGCTTTGGGGTGGGGGGGCCGCGCGGCCCCCCCTTCCCCAAGGCACCCCCCATGTTGAGGGCACGCGGCCTGGTACGGCTCAGGAGGGGGGGCGCGCTCGCTCGTCCCCCTTTCCTGGCCGGCCGGGTAGCGTGCTCGGACAAGGGTCTGGTGTGGACTTGGGGGGAACCCCCACGCCGATTTTTTTCGGCGTTGGGGTTCCCCTTTAAGCCCATTCCAGGCGGCGGAGCCCGCGACGTCTCCTTCGCGGGCCCCGCCTACCTGTACACGCGCTCGAAATGGGCGGATTTGCCTCCGCCTTACGTGGGCGAGTCCGTTCATTTCAAAAGTTGAGCGAACTGTTTGCCCAACCTTGTTCGTCAAACAGTCCGCTCGTGTGTGGGCAAGTCCGCTCATGCAAATTTTGAGCGGACTGTTTGATGAAACTGTTTGCCGAACAAGGTTGGGCGAACAGTCCGCCCGTGTGTACGCGGCCTTAATGTCCCAATCTGTATTCATGCCAAAGGGGGAGTAGCACCTAAGTTCATAAATCCAAAATGTCTCAAGGCGCGACACCCCCCTCAGGCATGAATCTCCCCTCCAGCTTGGGACAAATTTGTCAATGACTTGAAAACGTGTACCCGTGGGGTCTCTATTGTGTTTCTCGAGATAATGTCTCGGGACCGTGTGCTTGTCGCAACCTTTTTTGATTTTGCTGAGGTGCTCGTTGACTCTAATGGAAAAATTACGAATGGTGCGACCAACATATTGTTGGTTACAGGGACACGTGATCAAGTAAACAATATACCTGGTAGTGCAGGTAGTGAAGTGTTTCATAAGGTACCTGCGTGAAGTGGCTGTGGATGTAAAAGAATCACTTTTCCTCTTACCCAACGTGTTGTGTATGCAAACGTTGCATTTTTTACAGGGAAAATATCCCTTACTCTGCGGGAAAAATTGTATCGGTTTGGGAATATCTATTACGTTAGGGGAGATGTCGTTTTGTATCGATCGAGCTCCTCTGTAAATAGTTCCAGCTTTCTCTGGAATTATTCCCCCTAGGACTCTGTCACTCCTTAATACCTTCCAATGCCTATTAATAATTCTCTTTATATCATTATGTTGTGTAGAGAAAGTTGTGAAGAACGACCATTTGAATTTGTCGTTTGTTCCTGTTTTGGCTTTCTTTTGTGTAAGGGAGGCCCTATCAGTGTGTAAGGCTGCTTTGATATCAGCATCAAGGGCACATGGATCATAGCCTTTATCCAGGAATCTCTTACGGATGGTATAAGATTGTGAGATAAAGTCGCTAGTGTTCGTGCAGTTACGCCTAAGCCTGAGGAATTGGCCACGTGGGATGGAACTAAGCCATTGACGGTGGTGGCAACTATCAACAGGGATATATCCATTCCGATCTGTTGGTTTGAAAAAGGTTCTCAGGACCAGGCGTTTCTGCACTACTGTAACCTCTAGATCTAGGAAATGAATGCTAGTTGTACTGGCCTCGAAAGTCAGCTGGATGCCACGATCATTCCTGTTGAGGGTTGCCATGAAGGTATCAAGGGATGAACGACTGCCTTTCCACAGGAGGAGGATGTCGTCTATATACCTAGCCCAAAGAACCAATTCCGGCCTATCAAGGGCATAGACGACATCCTCCTCCCACTGGGCCATGAATAAATTGGCCAGGCTGGGTGCGTATTTGGCCCCCATGGCAACACCTCTGGTCTGGGTATAAAAATTACCCTGAAACCAAAAATAATTATGGGACATGGCAAATTCCAATATTTGCATAAGAAAATTCCTATGTATCACGGGGAGTGTAGAGTCTCTAGAAAGAAATAATTCGACAGCTCCTAGGCCTAGGTCCTGTGGGATGCTGGTATACAATGCAGAAACGTCTGCTGTGACTAAAATAAGATCGTCATGATACTGTGCACTCTCAAGTAATCGGATTGTATCGCCTGTGTCCTGTAGATAAGATGGTATGTTCCTTACTAAGGGCTGGAGGTAAGAATCTATGTATTTCCCTATTCGCGAGGTGATGGAATCGATGCCGCTGACAATTGGGCGGCCTGGTGGATTCACAGAATCCTTATGTATCTTGGGGAGTTGGTATATAGTCGGAATACGTGGAGCCAATGGGATCATAAATTCTCTCTCTTTCTTATTTAAGATGTTCAAAGAAAAACCTTCATCTATGATCTGTGTAAGTTCTTTTTTATATTTAAGGGTAGGGTCCCCTGGTAAGGGGCTGTAAGTGGTAACATCACTCAGTAGTCTGTTCATTTCATCAATGTAACGTGTTTTATCTAATACCACTAGGCCACCCCCCTTGTCTGCAGGGCGAATGATAAGATTTTTCTTTTCACATAAAGATTTAAGGCCCTGTGCTACAGAGGGGTCTTGGTGTACCCTTTTGATAGGTAACTTATCCAGATCATTTAGAACAAGGTTTTTAAAAACATTGATAGATGGAGGTAGGATGCCTGGGTTGAACAAGGAAGGATTGCTCAATCCGGAATGTCTGACTGATGTAGAATCAGGAATCTTGTTACTTATACTAGGAGAGGACAAAAAATGTCTCTGAATGTGTAACTTGCGAACGAACTTCTGCACGTCAATGAATGTATTGAATTTGTTAAGTTTTCTTGGTGGGGCAAATTTAAGGCCCTTATCTAAAATGCGTTTTTCACTCACTGACAATGTTGCTGTACTAAGGTTAAAAATGCCCGCACCTACTGTGTCCGTTTTCTTTTTGTGCTGGATGCGCCGCCCCCCTCTGGTGCCTCGTTTGGTTTTAAATTTGCCCCGCGGATAGGGGTATCTCTGTGAAAATCCTGATGATAGAGGGGCCCTGGTGGATAATTACGATTATATGGGGGTCGGGAGGGAGGCTCGTCATTATATGTCATATAGGGAGGAGGGTCCCGTTGAAAGTCATAATGATCCTCATCCCTAAGAGGTAGATAGCGATTATGGGTGCGAATCGGAGTGCTATGTGGATAGTCATCCCTCCTAAAACTGTGTTTATCATCTCGCCAAGTTCTATTGTATTCACGGGGGGTGTGTTGGTAGCCACCATTAGTCTCACCATGGTGTCTATCTTGACCGTGACTCTGATTGTTTCTACCTCTACCCTTATTTCGGGGTTTGAAGCCTTTACCTTGATGGTTAGGGTATTGTACTTGAGCAGGGGATCTATATACATAATCATTTGTTCTAGGGGGCCCTATAGGCCTGGGCTGGGGTGGAGGAGGTTCGTAAATCAACCTTCTTTCCGTCTCCATAGCTTCAGGTTGTATATTATCTGATGTTGGATTGTCACCTGGTTCAGAAACGATTTTTTTCTGCCAATTAAAGACAGAATTAGATTTGTAATCGTTCACATCACGATTATATTTTTTTTGTTTTTTAATACGTTGATCTTTCTCCTCTTTCTCTAGATGGTTTTTTAGATTAGAGGATAACGTGTTGTATTCTGATGTGCCTAATGCTGGTGTAAGTTTTTCTCTAATGTCTTTGATTTCCTTATCAATGGAGGGTAACCTAGCCTGTTTCTTATCTATCAAGAAATTTAACAGTTTGATACCCATGTCATTAAAAAAGGCAAACCAGACATCAAACTCCACCTCACCCTGTTGGGGATGTATGTCCCAACGTAATCCCCGAGGGACCATCTTTTCCTTGATATATTGCCTCAAAAAGGCGATGTCCCATTGGAGATGAACCTCAGAGACCATCACATTTTTGAGTCTAATGAAAAGGCCACTGACTTCAGTATTAGTGGAATTGGATGTAAATACACCATCAGTATTAAAGGACCTAGAGGTTCTATATTCAAAAATATCCATTTGAAGGATAAAACAATGTGAAGTAGAGAAACAAAGCTGCAGTGAATAATGTGTCACAAAGAAAGTAAAATTAGGGGGAAAACACTGCGCTAAAGTTAAACATGTATAACAAAATGGCCTCAACAGCCGGGAAATAGCAGCTAACACCAAAAACAAACAAAGTTCAGCATGCAAATGGAAAAAATTTGTGTAGCGCTTAAATAATAATAAGTGTAATTAACATGGATTACGAGATAATCAAATATCAAAGATCATATAGTGGATAATATAAGAAAAAAAGTCCATAAGGTGAGAACCAATTTCACAATAAAGCTGGTATGAAGATGGCTGGACCGTCATAGGCAAAAACAGTTCATTGAGCAGATATGTTCATATAAGCCAGCTTGTCTGTAAACATCAAAAGAGGTAGATAAATACTTCTTACCAGCTGTGTTGGACTCATAAAGTCATATGACAATTGAGTCTAAAAAGGCTTGAGGTCTCGCTCTGGGACCAAGGGGTATATGAAGGGAGGTCCGATAAGCTGGTGGAGGAACTTCAAACGGCTGTATACTCAATGGTGTGTTTCACGAATGGAACATCCAGGTAGTCCAAAGTCCAGCTCAGACACGGCCCATTATACCGATACTCCAATCACCCCAAGTGGGGGGGGGAATGTTTGGGGGTTAAGCCACAGAGAGAAGAAAAAAGAAGAAAAAGCTCCACATGGTGCGGGTCAGGCGGTATAAAATACGAATTTATTAAAGTCAAAAAGTAATTAATGACTTAGGTGATCACAAAAATAGAATAAAATGAAGTTAAAAAGCAATGTGGGGTACCAACAGCTAGCCCAACGCGTTTCGACTTAAAAGTCTTCGACAGGGGCATGTTGGGACCCTCCACATTGCTAACAAATATATAAGGAGTCAGAGACAGTTCCGCCTACAAAGGGGCGGAGACTCCTGTCACGGACCGCCTTTTCCAATTACAATGAACAATAAAATCGGGTCAGGATAAATATGTTCAATCGCACTAAACGAATACACATATCATCTAATATAACTTTTCCAATCACACAGGCAGTTAGTTCAGATTTGATAATAGTAAAAGATAGATCAAATAACCTATGCACTCAGTAGGCCAATTGCATACATTGATCAAGGCCTCTTCCAAAAAAGTCTAATATAGCCACAGGGTATACAACCTAAATACAAAGATATCAGACATAAAACATTACCTCAATATAGATGTATGTTATATCATCGCCTGGGGGGACTGCTTCATGTTTATGTTATATCACAAATGTAGCTACGGGACTCAAAAAAGTGATATCTCACGGTGATCAGTCGTTATATAAGTTAGATGTTTCTGGCTTGTTTGTCGGCAATATACGGCCGAGAATTGTATATTCGTAACCATGGTAACCGGTATTGCGTGCTATTACATAGGCCAGAGATTCCGATCAGGTGATCAGAAGCGTCATGGCGTGTAGTGTAGCGGGGAGGTCTCCACCAATCGCTCGGTGTACAAATCACATGATAAGATATGGGAGTAACTGTGGAGGCTGGCCGTCCGCAAGATAGGGGCGTGTACATGTAGACGTCAGCTGGTACAACGTTATGCAGGCATGTGAGAGCGGGGAGGGGCGACCAAAATTGGCGCCATTTCCCCGTGGTGTACGTCACACGCCACAGGGCGTGGCAAAACGGCACCGGGACGAATCAAAGCGATCGAATATATGACGATATTACGCATGCGTCATGGCTTGTGACGTGGCTACGTCACGTTATACGCCGTGATATGCAGAAAGCCCACTACGCTTGGGCCAAGCGAAAGGATATGTAAACAAAAACGATGTTACGTCGGGCCGAACAAAATAACAGGTCGGATGTCACGGTGTGCCCATGGCAACCAGGAAACATCCTGCATTTTGAAAAGCGGAGTGTGATGAAGTGAAAAAACGAAAAGAAGCACACACATCCTACCAAAGTTGGCATGAGAAACTAATGGTGGATGAATATAAAAATATAATGATTTAAAAATATTGTGGGTCAAATATTATAGGTTAGAAATGTACGCCACGTAGTAAGGCAGACTCTGGGGCATATAAGTCCCAAGGGTAAATTTGAAATGTGATAAATATGGCATATTCGCAGATTATGCCAAATGTACGGCAAGGGGGACCGGATATGAATGTATGTTTCACAGAAAAAATATATCCCAAATCGCATAAGGTTAAAAAATGCAATATAATCCCAGGTAATTATAATGGAACATGGGCAGGGAATGGAAACATGTAAAAAGGAAAGGTGAATCAAAATATAAAAAGATTCAATTGTATCAATGAAATTAAATGACGTGCAGAAAAACACAGACCAACGATTATGGGATGTGTATCATAAAGGTGAAATATTGCATGGATTAATATGTGAACATACTAAGAATCCATGAGAAAATGAACAATTAAATCGTAAAAAATGAGCAAAAATGGGTGTAGAAATTGAAAAGTATGTGACTAAATTAAGCCTGATTAATGAAACTATTAATGTCCCAATCTGTATTCATGCCAAAGGGGGAGTAGCACCTAAGTTCATAAATCCAAAATGTCTCAAGGCGCGACACCCCCCTCAGGCATGAATCTCCCCTCCAGCTTGGGACAAATTTGTCAATGACTTGAAAACGTGTACCCGTGGGGTCTCTATTGTGTTTCTCGAGATAATGTCTCGGGACCGTGTGCTTGTCGCAACCTTTTTTGATTTTGCTGAGGTGCTCGTTGACTCTAATGGAAAAATTACGAATGGTGCGACCAACATATTGTTGGTTACAGGGACACGTGATCAAGTAAACAATATACCTGGTAGTGCAGGTAGTGAAGTGTTTCATAAGGTACCTGCGTGAAGTGGCTGTGGATGTAAAAGAATCACTTTTCCTCTTACCCAACGTGTTGTGTATGCAAACGTTGCATTTTTTACAGGGAAAATATCCCTTACTCTGCGGGAAAAATTGTATCGGTTTGGGAATATCTATTACGTTAGGGGAGATGTCGTTTTGTATCGATCGAGCTCCTCTGTAAATAGTTCCAGCTTTCTCTGGAATTATTCCCCCTAGGACTCTGTCACTCCTTAATACCTTCCAATGCCTATTAATAATTCTCTTTATATCATTATGTTGTGTAGAGAAAGTTGTGAAGAACGACCATTTGAATTTGTCGTTTGTTCCTGTTTTGGCTTTCTTTTGTGTAAGGGAGGCCCTATCAGTGTGTAAGGCTGCTTTGATATCAGCATCAAGGGCACATGGATCATAGCCTTTATCCAGGAATCTCTTACGGATGGTATAAGATTGTGAGATAAAGTCGCTAGTGTTCGTGCAGTTACGCCTAAGCCTGAGGAATTGGCCACGTGGGATGGAACTAAGCCATTGACGGTGGTGGCAACTATCAACAGGGATATATCCATTCCGATCTGTTGGTTTGAAAAAGGTTCTCAGGACCAGGCGTTTCTGCACTACTGTAACCTCTAGATCTAGGAAATGAATGCTAGTTGTACTGGCCTCGAAAGTCAGCTGGATGCCACGATCATTCCTGTTGAGGGTTGCCATGAAGGTATCAAGGGATGAACGACTGCCTTTCCACAGGAGGAGGATGTCGTCTATATACCTAGCCCAAAGAACCAATTCCGGCCTATCAAGGGCATAGACGACATCCTCCTCCCACTGGGCCATGAATAAATTGGCCAGGCTGGGTGCGTATTTGGCCCCCATGGCAACACCTCTGGTCTGGGTATAAAAATTACCCTGAAACCAAAAATAATTATGGGACATGGCAAATTCCAATATTTGCATAAGAAAATTCCTATGTATCACGGGGAGTGTAGAGTCTCTAGAAAGAAATAATTCGACAGCTCCTAGGCCTAGGTCCTGTGGGATGCTGGTATACAATGCAGAAACGTCTGCTGTGACTAAAATAAGATCGTCATGATACTGTGCACTCTCAAGTAATCGGATTGTATCGCCTGTGTCCTGTAGATAAGATGGTATGTTCCTTACTAAGGGCTGGAGGTAAGAATCTATGTATTTCCCTATTCGCGAGGTGATGGAATCGATGCCGCTGACAATTGGGCGGCCTGGTGGATTCACAGAATCCTTATGTATCTTGGGGAGTTGGTATATAGTCGGAATACGTGGAGCCAATGGGATCATAAATTCTCTCTCTTTCTTATTTAAGATGTTCAAAGAAAAACCTTCATCTATGATCTGTGTAAGTTCTTTTTTATATTTAAGGGTAGGGTCCCCTGGTAAGGGGCTGTAAGTGGTAACATCACTCAGTAGTCTGTTCATTTCATCAATGTAACGTGTTTTATCTAATACCACTAGGCCACCCCCCTTGTCTGCAGGGCGAATGATAAGATTTTTCTTTTCACATAAAGATTTAAGGCCCTGTGCTACAGAGGGGTCTTGGTGTACCCTTTTGATAGGTAACTTATCCAGATCATTTAGAACAAGGTTTTTAAAAACATTGATAGATGGAGGTAGGATGCCTGGGTTGAACAAGGAAGGATTGCTCAATCCGGAATGTCTGACTGATGTAGAATCAGGAATCTTGTTACTTATACTAGGAGAGGACAAAAAATGTCTCTGAATGTGTAACTTGCGAACGAACTTCTGCACGTCAATGAATGTATTGAATTTGTTAAGTTTTCTTGGTGGGGCAAATTTAAGGCCCTTATCTAAAATGCGTTTTTCACTCACTGACAATGTTGCTGTACTAAGGTTAAAAATGCCCGCACCTACTGTGTCCATTTTCTTTTTGTGCTGGATGCGCCGCCCCCCTCTGGTGCCTCGTTTGGTTTTAAATTTGCCCCGCGGATAGGGGTATCTCTGTGAAAATCCTGATGATAGAGGGGCCCTGGTGGATAATTACGATTATATGGGGGTCGGGAGGGAGGCTCGTCATTATATGTCATATAGGGAGGAGGGTCCCGTTGAAAGTCATAATGATCCTCATCCCTAAGAGGTAGATAGCGATTATGGGTGAGAATCGGAGTGCTATGTGGATAGTCATCCCTCCTAAAACTGTGTTTATCATCTCGCCAAGTTCTATTGTATTCACGGGGGGTGTGTTGGTAGCCACCATTAGTCTCACCATGGTGTCTATCTTGACCGTGACTCTGATTGTTTCTACCTCTACCCTTATTTCGGGGTTTGAAGCCTTTACCTTGATGGTTAGGGTATTGTACTTGAGCAGGGGATCTATATACATAATCATTTGTTCTAGGGGGCCCTATAGGCCTGGGCTGGGGTGGAGGAGGTTCGTAAATCAACCTTCTTTCCGTCTCCATAGCTTCAGGTTGTATATTATCTGATGTTGGATTGTCACCTGGTTCAGAAACGATTTTTTTCTGCCAATTAAAGACAGAATTAGATTTGTAATCGTTCACATCACGATTATATTTTTTTTGTTTTTTAATACGTTGATCTTTCTCCTCTTTCTCTAGATGGTTTTTTAGATTAGAGGATAACGTGTTGTATTCTGATGTGCCTAATGCTGGTGTAAGTTTTTCTCTAATGTCTTTGATTTCCTTATCAATGGAGGGTAACCTAGCCTGTTTCTTATCTATCAAGAAATTTAACAGTTTGATACCCATGTCATTAAAAAAGGCAAACCAGACATCAAACTCCACCTCACCCTGTTGGGGATGTATGTCCCAACGTAATCCCCGAGGGACCATCTTTTCCTTGATATATTGCCTCAAAAAGGCGATGTCCCATTGGAGATGAACCTCAGAGACCATCACATTTTTGAGTCTAATGAAAAGGCCACTGACTTCAGTATTAGTGGAATTGGATGTAAATACACCATCAGTATTAAAGGACCTAGAGGTTCTATATTCAAAAATATCCATTTGAAGGATAAAACAATGTGAAGTAGAGAAACAAAGCTGCAGTGAATAATGTGTCACAAAGAAAGTAAAATTAGGGGGAAAACACTGCGCTAAAGTTAAACATGTATAACAAAATGGCCTCAACAGCCGGGAAATAGCAGCTAACACCAAAAACAAACAAAGTTCAGCATGCAAATGGAAAAAATTTGTGTAGCGCTTAAATAATAATAAGTGTAATTAACATGGATTACGAGATAATCAAATATCAAAGATCATATAGTGGATAATATAAGAAAAAAAGTCCATAAGGTGAGAACCAATTTCACAATAAAGCTGGTATGAAGATGGCTGGACCGTCATAGGCAAAAACAGTTCATTGAGCAGATATGTTCATATAAGCCAGCTTGTCTGTAAACATCAAAAGAGGTAGATAAATACTTCTTACCAGCTGTGTTGGACTCATAAAGTCATATGACAATTGAGTCTAAAAAGGCTTGAGGTCTCGCTCTGGGACCAAGGGGTATATGAAGGGAGGTCCGATAAGCTGGTGGAGGAACTTCAAACGGCTGTATACTCAATGGTGTGTTTCACGAATGGAACATCCAGGTAGTCCAAAGTCCAGCTCAGACACGGCCCATTATACCGATACTCCAATCACCCCAAGTGGGGGGGGGAATGTTTGGGGGTTAAGCCACAGAGAGAAGAAAAAAGAAGAAAAAGCTCCACATGGTGCGGGTCAGGCGGTATAAAATACGAATTTATTAAAGTCAAAAAGTAATTAATGACTTAGGTGATCACAAAAATAGAATAAAATGAAGTTAAAAAGCAATGTGGGGTACCAACAGCTAGCCCAACGCGTTTCGACTTAAAAGTCTTCGACAGGGGCATGTTGGGACCCTCCACATTGCTAACAAATATATAAGGAGTCAGAGACAGTTCCGCCTACAAAGGGGCGGAGACTCCTGTCACGGACCGCCTTTTCCAATTACAATGAACAATAAAATCGGGTCAGGATAAATATGTTCAATCGCACTAAACGAATACACATATCATCTAATATAACTTTTCCAATCACACAGGCAGTTAGTTCAGATTTGATAATAGTAAAAGATAGATCAAATAACCTATGCACTCAGTAGGCCAATTGCATACATTGATCAAGGCCTCTTCCAAAAAAGTCTAATATAGCCACAGGGTATACAACCTAAATACAAAGATATCAGACATAAAACATTACCTCAATATAGATGTATGTTATATCATCGCCTGGGGGGACTGCTTCATGTTTATGTTATATCACAAATGTAGCTACGGGACTCAAAAAAGTGATATCTCACGGTGATCAGTCGTTATATAAGTTAGATGTTTCTGGCTTGTTTGTCGGCAATATACGGCCGAGAATTGTATATTCGTAACCATGGTAACCGGTATTGCGTGCTATTCCATAGGCCAGAGATTCCGATCAGGTGATCAGAAGCGTCATGGCGTGTAGTGTAGCGGGGAGGTCTCCACCAATCGCTCGGTGTACAAATCACATGATAAGATATGGGAGTAACTGTGGAGGCTGGCCGTCCGCAAGATAGGGGCGTGTACATGTAGACGTCAGCTGGTACAACGTTATGCAGGCATGTGAGAGCGGGGAGGGGCGACCAAAATTGGCGCCATTTCCCCGTGGTGTACGTCACACGCCACAGGGCGTGGCAAAACGGCACCGGGACGAATCAAAGCGATCGAATATATGACGATATTACGCATGCGTCATGGCTTGTGACGTGGCTACGTCACGTTATACGCCGTGATATGCAGAAAGCCCACTACGCTTGGGCCAAGCGAAAGGATATGTAAACAAAAACGATGTTACGTCGGGCCGAACAAAATAACAGGTCGGATGTCACGGTGTGCCCATGGCAACCAGGAAACATCCTGCATTTTGAAAAGCGGAGTGTGATGAAGTGAAAAAACGAAAAGAAGCACACACATCCTACCAAAGTTGGCATGAGAAACTAATGGTGGATGAATATAAAAATATAATGATTTAAAAATATTGTGGGTCAAATATTATAGGTTAGAAATGTACGCCACGTAGTAAGGCAGACTCTGGGGCATATAAGTCCCAAGGGTAAATTTGAAATGTGATAAATATGGCATATTCGCAGATTATGCCAAATGTACGGCAAGGGGGACCGGATATGAATGTATGTTTCACAGAAAAAATATATCCCAAATCGCATAAGGTTAAAAAATGCAATATAATCCCAGGTAATTATAATGGAACATGGGCAGGGAATGGAAACATGTAAAAAGGAAAGGTGAATCAAAATATAAAAAGATTCAATTGTATCAATGAAATTAAATGACGTGCAGAAAAACACAGACCAACGATTATGGGATGTGTATCATAAAGGTGAAATATTGCATGGATTAATATGTGAACATACTAAGAATCCATGAGAAAATGAACAATTAAATCGTAAAAAATGAGCAAAAATGGGTGTAGAAATTGAAAAGTATGTGACTAAATTAAGCCTGATTAATGAAACTATTAATGTCCCAATCTGTATTCATGCCAAAGGGGGAGTAGCACCTAAGTTCATAAATCCAAAATGTCTCAAGGCGCGACACCCCCCTCAGGCATGAATCTCCCCTCCAGCTTGGGACAAATTTGTCAATGACTTGAAAACGTGTACCCGTGGGGTCTCTATTGTGTTTCTCGAGATAATGTCTCGGGACCGTGTGCTTGTCGCAACCTTTTTTGATTTTGCTGAGGTGCTCGTTGACTCTAATGGAAAAATTACGAATGGTGCGACCAACATATTGTTGGTTACAGGGACACGTGATCAAGTAAACAATATACCTGGTAGTGCAGGTAGTGAAGTGTTTCATAAGGTACCTGCGTGAAGTGGCTGTGGATGTAAAAGAATCACTTTTCCTCTTACCCAACGTGTTGTGTATGCAAACGTTGCATTTTTTACAGGGAAAATATCCCTTACTCTGCGGGAAAAATTGTATCGGTTTGGGAATATCTATTACGTTAGGGGAGATGTCGTTTTGTATCGATCGAGCTCCTCTGTAAATAGTTCCAGCTTTCTCTGGAATTATTCCCCCTAGGACTCTGTCACTCCTTAATACCTTCCAATGCCTATTAATAATTCTCTTTATATCATTATGTTGTGTAGAGAAAGTTGTGAAGAACGACCATTTGAATTTGTCGTTTGTTCCTGTTTTGGCTTTCTTTTGTGTAAGGGAGGCCCTATCAGTGTGTAAGGCTGCTTTGATATCAGCATCAAGGGCACATGGATCATAGCCTTTATCCAGGAATCTCTTACGGATGGTATAAGATTGTGAGATAAAGTCGCTAGTGTTCGTGCAGTTACGCCTAAGCCTGAGGAATTGGCCACGTGGGATGGAACTAAGCCATTGACGGTGGTGGCAACTATCAACAGGGATATATCCATTCCGATCTGTTGGTTTGAAAAAGGTTCTCAGGACCAGGCGTTTCTGCACTACTGTAACCTCTAGATCTAGGAAATGAATGCTAGTTGTACTGGCCTCGAAAGTCAGCTGGATGCCACGATCATTCCTGTTGAGGGTTGCCATGAAGGTATCAAGGGATGAACGACTGCCTTTCCACAGGAGGAGGATGTCGTCTATATACCTAGCCCAAAGAACCAATTCCGGCCTATCAAGGGCATAGACGACATCCTCCTCCCACTGGGCCATGAATAAATTGGCCAGGCTGGGTGCGTATTTGGCCCCCATGGCAACACCTCTGGTCTGGGTATAAAAATTACCCTGAAACCAAAAATAATTATGGGACATGGCAAATTCCAATATTTGCATAAGAAAATTCCTATGTATCACGGGGAGTGTAGAGTCTCTAGAAAGAAATAATTCGACAGCTCCTAGGCCTAGGTCCTGTGGGATGCTGGTATACAATGCAGAAACGTCTGCTGTGACTAAAATAAGATCGTCATGATACTGTGCACTCTCAAGTAATCGGATTGTATCGCCTGTGTCCTATAGATAAGATGGTATGTTCCTTACTAAGGGCTGGAGGTAAGAATCTATGTATTTCCCTATTCGCGAGGTGATGGAATCGATGCCGCTGACAATTGGGCGGCCTGGTGGATTCACAGAATCCTTATGTATCTTGGGGAGTTGGTATATAGTCGGAATACGTGGAGCCAATGGGATCATAAATTCTCTCTCTTTCTTATTTAAGATGTTCAAAGAAAAACCTTCATCTATGATCTGTGTAAGTTCTTTTTTATATTTAAGGGTAGGGTCCCCTGGTAAGGGGCTGTAAGTGGTAACATCACTCAGTAGTCTGTTCATTTCATCAATGTAACGTGTTTTATCTAATACCACTAGGCCACCCCCCTTGTCTGCAGGGCGAATGATAAGATTTTTCTTTTCACATAAAGATTTAAGGCCCTGTGCTACAGAGGGGTCTTGGTGTACCCTTTTGATAGGTAACTTATCCAGATCATTTAGAACAAGGTTTTTAAAAACATTGATAGATGGAGGTAGGATGCCTGGGTTGAACAAGGAAGGATTGCTCAATCCGGAATGTCTGACTGATGTAGAATCAGGAATCTTGTTAGTTATACTAGGAGAGGACAAAAAATGTCTCTGAATGTGTAACTTGCGAACGAACTTCTGCACGTCAATGAATGTATTGAATTTG
Source organism: Lithobates pipiens (assembly GCF_037356315.1). Classification (NCBI taxonomy): domain Eukaryota; kingdom Metazoa; phylum Chordata; class Amphibia; order Anura; family Ranidae; genus Lithobates; species Lithobates pipiens. The sequence continues at coordinate 63,682,437 of NW_027507784.1, forward strand.
TTAAGTTTTCTTGGTGGGACAAATTTAAGGCCCTTATCTAAAATGCGTTTTTCACTCACTGACAATGTTGCTGTACTAAGGTTAAAAATGCCCGCACCTACTGTGTCCGTTTTCTTTTTGTGCTGGATGCGCCGCCCCCCTCTGGTGCCTCGTTTGGTTTTAAATTTGCCCCGCGGATAGGGGTATCTCTGTGAAAATCCTGATGATAGAGGGGCCCTGGTGGATAATTACGATTATATGGGGGTCGGGAGGGAGGCTCGTCATTATATGTCATATAGGGAGGAGGGTCCCGTTGAAAGTCATAATGATCCTCATCCCTAAGAGGTAGATAGCGATTATGGGTGCGAATCGGAGTGCTATGTGGATAGTCATCCCTCCTAAAACTGTGTTTATCATCTCGCCGAGTTCTATTGTATTCACGGGGGGTGTGTTGGTAGCCACCATTAGTCTCACCATGGTGTCTATCTTGACCGTGACTCTGATTGTTTCTACCTCTACCCTTATTTCGGGGTTTGAAGCCTTTACCTTGATGGTTAGGGTATTGTACTTGAGCAGGGGATCTATATACATAATCATTTGTTCTAGGGGGCCCTATAGGCCTGGGCTGGGGTGGAGGAGGTTCGTAAATCAACCTTCTTTCCGTCTCCATAGCTTCAGGTTGTATATTATCTGATGTTGGATTGTCACCTGGTTCAGAAACGATTTTTTTCTGCCAATTAAAGACAGAATTAGATTTGTAATCGTTCACATCACGATTATATTTTTTTTGTTTTTTAATACGTTGATCTTTCTCCTCTTTCTCTAGATGGTTTTTTAGATTAGAGGATAACGTGTTGTATTCTGATGTGCCTAATGCTGGTGTAAGTTTTTCTCTAATGTCTTTGATTTCCTTATCAATGGAGGGTAACCTAGCCTGTTTCTTATCTATCAAGAAATTTAACAGTTTGATACCCATGTCATTAAAAAAGGCAAACCAGACATCAAACTCCACCTCACCCTGTTGGGGATGTATGTCCCAACGTAATCCCTGAGGGACCATCTTTTCCTTGATATATTGCCTCAAAAAGGTGATGTCCCATTGGAGATGAACCTCAGAGACCATCACATTTTTGAGTCTAATGAAAAGGCCACTGACTTCAGTATTAGTGGAATTGGATGTAAATACACCATCAGTATTAAAGGACCTAGAGGTTCTATATTCAAAAATATCCATTTGAAGGATAAAACAATGTGAAGTAGAGAAACAAAGCTGCAGTGAATAATGTGTCACAAAGAAAGTAAAATTAGGGGGAAAACACTGCGCTAAAGTTAAACATGTATAACAAAATGGCCTCAACAGCCGGGAAATAGCAGCTAACACCAAAAACAAACAAAGTTCAGCATGCAAATGGAAAAAATTTGTGTAGCGCTTAAATAATAATAAGTGTAATTAACATGGATTACGAGATAATCAAATATCAAAGATCATATAGTGGATAATATAAGAAAAAAAGTCCATAAGGTGAGAACCAATTTCACAATAAAGCTGGTATGAAGATGGCTGGACCGTCATAGGCAAAAACAGTTCATTGAGCAGATATGTTCATATAAGCCAGCTTGTCTGTAAACATCAAAAGAGGTAGATAAATACTTCTTACCAGCTGTGTTGGACTCACAAAGTCATATGACAATTGAGTCTAAAAAGGCTTGAGGTCTCGCTCTGGGACCAAGGGGTATATGAAGGGAGGTCCGATAAGCTGGTGGAAGAACTTCAAACGGCTGTATACTCAATGGTATGTTTCACGAATGGAACATCCAGGTAGTCCAAAGTCCAGCTCAGACACGGCCCATTATACCGATACTCCAATCACCCCAAGTGGGGGGGGGAATGTTTGGGGGTTAAGCCACAGAGAGAAGAAAAAAGAAGAAAAAGCTCCACATGGTGCGGGTCAGGCGGTATAAAATACGAATTTATTAAAGTCAAAAAGTAATTAATGACTTAGGTGATCACAAAAATAGAATAAAATGAAGTTAAAAAGCAATGTGGGGTACCAACAGCTAGCCCAACGCGTTTCGACTTAAAAGTCTTCGACAGGGGCATGTTGGGACCCTCCACATTGCTAACAAATATATAAGGAGTCAGAGACAGTTCCGCCTACAAAGGGGCGGAGACTCCTGTCACGGACCGCCTTTTCCAATTACAATGAACAATAAAATCGGGTCAGGATAAATATGTTCAATCGCACTAAACGAATACACATATCATCTAATATAACTTTTCCAATCACACAGGCAGTTAGTTCAGATTTGATAATAGTAAAAGATAGATCAAATAACCTATGCACTCAGTAGGCCAATTGCATACATTGATCAAGGCCTCTTCCAAAAAAGTCTAATATAGCCACAGGGTATACAACCTAAATACAAAGATATCAGACATAAAACATTACCTCAATATAGATGTATGTTATATCATCGCCTGGGGGGACTGCTTCATGTTTATGTTATATCACAAATGTAGCTACGGGACTCAAAAAAGTGATATCTCACGGTGATCAGTCGTTATATAAGTTAGATGTTTCTGGCTTGTTTGTCGGCAATATACGGCCGAGAATTGTATATTCGTAACCATGGTAACCGGTATTGCGTGCTATTCCATAGGCCAGAGATTCCGATCAGGTGATCAGAAGCGTCATGGCGTGTAGTGTAGCGGGGAGGTCTCCACTAATCGCTCGGTGTACAAATCACATGATAAGATATGGGAGTAACTGTGGAGGCTGGCCGTCCGCAAGATAGGGGCGTGTACATGTAGACGTCAGCTGGTACAACGTTATGCAGGCATGTGAGAGCGGGGAGGGGCGACCAAAATTGGCGCCATTTCCCCGTGGTGTACGTCACACGCCACAGGGCGTGGCAAAACGGCACCGGGACGAATCAAAGCGATCGAATATATGACGATATTACGCATGCGTCATGGCTTGTGACGTGGCTACGTCACGTTATACGCCGTGATATGCAGAAAGCCCACTACGCTTGGGCCAAGCGAAAGGATATGTAAACAAAAACGATGTTACGTCGGGCCGAACAAAATAACAGGTCGGATGTCACGGTGTGCCCATGGCAACCAGGAAACATCCTGCATTTTGAAAAGCGGAGTGTGATGAAGTGAAAAAACGAAAAGAAGCACACACATCCTACCAAAGTTGGCATGAGAAACTAATGGTGGATGAATATAAAAATATAATGATTTAAAAATATTGTGGGTCAAATATTATAGGTTAGAAATGTACGCCACGTAGTAAGGCAGACTCTGGGGCATATAAGTCCCAAGGGTAAATTTGAAATGTGATAAATATGGCATATTCGCAGATTATGCCAAATGTACGGCAAGGGGGACCGGATATGAATGTATGTTTCACAGAAAAAATATATCCCAAATCGCATAAGGTTAAAAAATGCAATATAATCCCAGGTAATTATAATGGAACATGGGCAGGGAATGGAAACATGTAAAAAGGAAAGGTGAATCAAAATATAAAAAGATTCAATTGTATCAATGAAATTAAATGACGTGCAGAAAAACACAGACCAACGATTATGGGATGTGTATCATAAAGGTGAAATATTGCATGGATTAATATGTGAACATACTAAGAATCCATGAGAAAATGAACAATTAAATCGTAAAAAATGAGCAAAAATGGGTGTAGAAATTGAAAAGTATGTGACTAAATTAAGCCTGATTAATGAAACTATTAATGTCCCAATCTGTATTCATGCCAAAGGGGGAGTAGCACCTAAGTTCATAAATCCAAAATGTCTCAAGGCGCGACACCCCCCTCAGGCATGAATCTCCCCTCCAGCTTGGGACAAATTTGTCAATGACTTGAAAACGTGTACCCGTGGGGTCTCTATTGTGTTTCTCGAGATAATGTCTCGGGACCGTGTGCTTGTCGCAACCTTTTTTGATTTTGCTGAGGTGCTCGTTGACTCTAATGGAAAAATTACGAATGGTGCGACCAACATATTGTTGGTTACAGGGACACGTGATCAAGTAAACAATATACCTGGTAGTGCAGGTAGTGAAGTGTTTCATAAGGTACCTGCGTGAAGTGGCTGTGGATGTAAAAGAATCACTTTTCCTCTTACCCAACGTGTTGTGTATGCAAACGTTGCATTTTTTACAGGGAAAATATCCCTTGCTCTGCGGGAAAAATTGTATCGGTTTGGGAATATCTATTACGTTAGGGGAGATGTCGTTTTGTATCGATCGAGCTCCTCTGTAAATAGTTCCAGCTTTCTCTGGAATTATTCCCCCTAGGACTCTGTCACTCCTTAATACCTTCCAATGCCTATTAATAATTCTCTAATTTATACCCAGACCAGAGGTGTTGCCATGGGGGCCAAATACGCACCCAGCCTGGCCAATTTATTCATGGCCCAGTGGGAGGAGGATGTCGTCTATGCCCTTGATAGGCCGGAATTGGTTCTTTGGGCTAGGTATATAGACGACATCCTCCTCCTGTGGAAAGGCAGTCGTTCATCCCTTGATACCTTCATGGCAACCCTCAACAGGAATGATCGTGGCATCCAGCTGACTTTCGAGGCCAGTACAACTAGCATTCATTTCCTAGATCTAGAGGTTACAGTAGTGCAGAAACGCCTGGTCCTGAGAACCTTTTTCAAACCAACAGATCGGAATGGATATATCCCTGTTGATAGTTGCCACCACCGTCAATGGCTTAGTTCCATCCCACGTGGCCAATTCCTCAGGCTTAGACGTAACTGCACGAACACTAGCGACTTTATCTCACAATCTTATACCATCCGTAAGAGATTCCTGGATAAAGGCTATGATCCATGTGCCCTTGATGCTGATATCAAAGCAGCCTTACACACTGATAGGGCCTCCCTTACACAAAAGAAAGCCAAAACAGGAACAAACGACAAATTCAAATGGTCGTTCTTCACAACTTTCTCTACACAACATAATGATATAAAGAGAATTATTAATAGGCATTGGAAGGTATTAAGGAGTGACAGAGTCCTAGGGGGAATAATTCCAGAGAAAGCTGGAACTATTTACAGAGGAGCTCGATCGATACAAAACGACATCTCCCCTAACGTAATAGATATTCCCAAACCGATACAATTTTTCCCGCAGAGTAAGGGATATTTTCCCTGTAAAAAATGCAACGTTTGCATACACAACACGTTGGGTAAGAGGAAAAGTGATTCTTTTACATCCACAGCCACTTCACGCAGGTACCTTATGAAACACTTCACTACCTGCACTACCAGGTATATTGTTTACTTGATCACGTGTCCCTGTAACCAACAATATGTTGGTCGCACCATTCGTAATTTTTCCATTAGAGTCAACGAGCACCTCAGCAAAATCAAAAAAGGTTGCGACAAGCACACGGTCCCGAGACATTATCTCGAGAAACACAATAGAGACCCCACGGGTACACGTTTTCAAGTCATTGACAAATTTGTCCCAAGCTGGAGGGGAGATTCATGCCTGAGGGGGGTGTCGCGCCTTGAGACATTTTGGATTTATGAACTTAGGTGCTACTCCCCCTTTGGCATGAATACAGATTGGGACATTAATAGTTTCATTAATCAGGCTTAATTTAGTCACATACTTTTCAATTTCTACACCCATTTTTGCTCATTTTTTACGATTTAATTGTTCATTTTCTCATGGATTCTTAGTATGTTCACATATTAATCCATGCAATATTTCACCTTTATGATACACATCCCATAATCGTTGGTCTGTGTTTTTCTGCACGTCATTTAATTTCATTGATACAATTGAATCTTTTTATATTTTGATTCACCTTTCCTTTTTACATGTTTCCATTCCCTGCCCATGTTCCATTATAATTACCTGGGATTATATTGCATTTTTTAACCTTATGCGATTTGGGATATATTTTTTCTGTGAAACATACATTCATATCCGGTCCCCCTTGCCGTACATTTGGCATAATCTGCGAATATGCCATATTTATCACATTTCAAATTTACCCTTGGGACTTATATGCCCCAGAGTCTGCCTTACTACGTGGCGTACATTTCTAACCTATAATATTTGACCCACAATATTTTTAAATCATTATATTTTTATATTCATCCACCATTAGTTTCTCATGCCAACTTTGGTAGGATGTGTGTGCTTCTTTTCGTTTTTTCACTTCATCACACTCCGCTTTTCAAAATGCAGGATGTTTCCTGGTTGCCATGGGCACACCGTGACATCCGACCTGTTATTTTGTTCGGCCCGACGTAACATCGTTTTTGTTTACATATCCTTTCGCTTGGCCCAAGCGTAGTGGGCTTTCTGCATATCACGGCGTATAACGTGACGTAGCCACGTCACAAGCCATGACGCATGCGTAATATCGTCATATATTCGATCGCTTTGATTCGTCCCGGTGCCGTTTTGCCACGCCCTGTGGCGTGTGACGTACACCACGGGGAAATGGCGCCAATTTTGGTCGCCCCTCCCCGCTCTCACATGCCTGCATAACGTTGTACCAGCTGACGTCTACATGTACACGCCCCTATCTTGCGGACGGCCAGCCTCCACAGTTACTCCCATATCTTATCATGTGATTTGTACACCGAGCGATTGGTGGAGACCTCCCCGCTACACTACACGCCATGACGCTTCTGATCACCTGATCGGAATCTCTGGCCTATGGAATAGCACGCAATACCGGTTACCATGGTTACGAATATACAATTCTCGGCCGTATATTGCCGACAAACAAGCCAGAAACATCTAACTTATATAACGACTGATCACCGTGAGATATCACTTTTTTGAGTCCCGTAGCTACATTTGTGATATAACATAAACATGAAGCAGTCCCCCCAGGCGATGATATAACATACATCTATATTGAGGTAATGTTTTATGTCTGATATCTTTGTATTTAGGTTGTATACCCTGTGGCTATATTAGACTTTTTTGGAAGAGGCCTTGATCAATGTATGCAATTGGCCTACTGAGTGCATAGGTTATTTGATCTATCTTTTACTATTATCAAATCTGAACTAACTGCCTGTGTGATTGGAAAAGTTATATTAGATGATATGTGTATTCGTTTAGTGCGATTGAACATATTTATCCTGACCCGATTTTATTGTTCATTGTAATTGGAAAAGGCGGTCCGTGACAGGAGTCTCCGCCCCTTTGTAGGCGGAACTGTCTCTGACTCCTTATATATTTGTTAGCAATGTGGAGGGTCCCAACATGCCCCTGTCGAAGACTTTTAAGTCGAAACGCGTTGGGCTAGCTGTTGGTACCCCACATTGCTTTTTAACTTCATTTTATTCTATTTTTGTGATCACCTAAGTCATTAATTACTTTTTGACTTTAATAAATTCGTATTTTATACCGCCTGACCCGCACCATGTGGAGCTTTTTCTTCTTTTTTCTTCTCTCTGTGGCTTAACCCCCAAACATTCCCCCTCCCACTTGGGGTGATTGGAGTATCGGTATAATGGGCCGTGTCTGAGCTGGACTTTGGACTACCTGGATGTTCCATTCGTGAAACACACCATTGAGTATACAGCCGTTTGAAGTTCCTCCACCAGCTTATCGGACCTCCCTTCATATACCCCTTGGTCCCAGAGCGAGACCTCAAGCCTTTTTAGACTCAATTGTCATATGACTTTGTGAGTCCAACACAGCTGGTAAGAAGTATTTATCTACCTCTTTTGATGTTTACAGACAAGCTGGCTTATATGAACATATCTGCTCAATGAACTGTTTTTGCCTATGACGGTCCAGCCATCTTCATACCAGCTTTATTGTGAAATTGGTTCTCACCTTATGGACTTTTTTTCTTATATTATCCACTATATGATCTTTGATATTTGATTATCTCGTAATCCATGTTAATTACACTTATTATTATTTAAGCGCTACACAAATTTTTTCCATTTGCATGCTGAACTTTGTTTGTTTTTGGTGTTAGCTGCTATTTCCCGGCTGTTGAGGCCATTTTGTTATACATGTTTAACTTTAGCGCAGTGTTTTCCCCCTAAAACTACAAGTCAATGTTAGGTTTTTAACAGCTTTATCTGTGTGCCTGTATCTCTGTGTGTCTTGTGTCTGTAGTTGTTGTATAGACAGGTTAAACAACCTTCAGTGTAGACTAATTAGCAAGTCAACGAAGGTCATTGAAGATTTTATTAAGAGACATGCCTGTGTTAATTTTAACACTGTGGCAGAAAATGCTTTAATGCGCCAATTTAATGAGTTATTGCGACAATGTAATATTCATAATGATCAGATAAAACATAAAAAGTCTTCCATAAAAGGCAGGAAAGCCAAGATGGCCAATGTTGTATGCATGTTATTGAAAATAAAAGACTTTGCTATATCGAAAGAAAGACAATGGTGTACTGAGAGAAAGCAATTATTGGAGCAGGTACAAAGTGTAACTAAGAATATCTTAACAATGGTTGCAAAGGTAGATGCAGATGTTCATGATCACATTGAACAATTAGTGACTAAGAAATGTGTATTGGAACAGAAAATGAATGAATTAGAGGCCACACATGCTCAGTACTTAGCAAAGATAGAGGCTCTGGAACAACCTGTAGAAAAGCCATTAAATGCTAGAGTTGCTGCAAGTGATGTTGTTATGGTGGGAATCAATGTTGGAGATCTGAATGAGGATTATTTTAATAAACGTGCGGTAACTGCACTTTTAAGTGATTCAGGAGTTGAAACAGTGGAGACTTCTGACGAGTCCTTTGCTAGTGAATACTCAGACAATGAAAGTGTAAAATCTGTTCATTCCAATCATAGTAATGTTATACAGCAACGTGAGTCTCCATCGCCATATGCTCAGAGAAGGGCCTATGCAGGGAGACCAGCAGTCAGGTGCTTTGCTTGTAAAAAGGGGGTTACATAGCTAGGTATTGTTTGGTTGCTAATAATGATATGCAAAATTAATACCCTAAAACTACACCAAGGTGTTATTCTGCGAGATGGGATAGAAATCCAAGGCATAGAGGCCATAGTAATTAAACCCGTTTCCCTTTTAAGACCCAAATGCTGAAACTACAAACTGAAAATAGTCGATTAAGACAGGAAAAGCATCACTATATAGAACAGTCGTATAAATTCAAAATGGAGGTAGCCGCGTGTTTCATTCAAATATAGCACTGGGGGAAACAATGTTAGCAGCCCTTAGTGAGCTGCATATGATAAAAAAAAACACAAGATACTAGCGCTTTAAAAGATACTGGTGTGTCCTTTTCAGTTCAGTCTGTATCGTTCATTAAAATAAATTAAAAAACTGTTTTTATCAAAGCAAGATGTTTTAAAAAAAAAAAGTTATCTGAGAAAACAGTACTTGGAATTTGCTGAAAATCCAGAAAGGTTGCTTGCTGTCCTTAGAGGATAAGGGGTGTATGTGCACAATCACCTGCGGCAGCTGCTTCTTTAGAGTGAAGTCATCTCATGAATAGGATACCAATAAAAGAATATATAGAAGAGCACCAAATCAGTAAAAAGTGCATTTATTTTATACAATCAATAAAAGTCTCACTTACATCCATAATTATTATTGTCCTCCGTTTGATAGTCAAATCACTGTTCCCTTTCGCTGGTGCTGTTACTGGATCAATCCTCCTCCACAGCGCGCTAGGGGAAGCTCCGCTGTGTTCTGTGATGCATAGAGACACAGACTGGCTTATAGACAAACTATTAAAAGACAAGCCTCAGAGCCACCCACAATTCAACTAAATGCACCTCCCCTAGGACTTCACTCTGATGACTGTACCAATAGCCCTACCAGTACGTTAGGTACCTTTAGTATTTACAATGACAACTCAGACCCTGAAGATAATATAACAGACCCAGACTGGGAACTTTTCACACAACATTTTCAGACATCACCCCCAGTCCTATACACCAATTTGAAACCAAAGTCTTCTTTTTTTCCTACCAAGTCTAAGGGACCCTATGTTGAGTCATTCTATAGAGTAGTCATGGCAGATTTACAAAAGTTGTGTGAGCAATCCGCCAAGACACAGAAATATTGCATTAACAATCTAACGCCTGGAGAAAAAACGTCACTGAAACAATTTTTAAATAACCCTGACCTTATCATCAAGCCAGCAGATAAAGGGGGTGGGATTGTCATACAGGACAGAACAACTTATGTGGCCGAAGCATTGAGATTACTTTCAGATAAAAATACTTACCAAAAACTATCCAGCGACCCTTTAGCCTCCTATCGTATTGAAACCGAGGCTCTCATTCAAAAGGCTGTATCTAATCAAGTTATTGACAAAAAAGAAGCCCTTTTCATACAAAAAATCTTTTATATCACACCTTACTTTTATCATCTGCCCAAGGTACATAAGGATACATCAAATCCACCAGGTAGGCCTATCGTTGCCTCTATGAATAGCGTCAGCAGCGGCTTTTCCCTGTATATCGACTTTTTCTTGCAACCCTTGACCCAAAATGTACCCTCATATATTCGTGACTTAATACATCTCCTGGATCTCTTGCCCCCATACATTTGGAATGAAAACTACTCTTGGTTGTCACTGGACGTAAATTCTTTATACACCTCGATTCCACACGAGGTGAGCTTATTAGCAGTACAACATTTCTTATCACTCGATTCAAGCCTCAACACCATACAGGCATCATTTATTTTGGAGGCAACAACTTATTGTCTTACTCATAATTACTTCAAATTTGAAGCTGAATTTTACCTACAGACCCGTGGCACAGCGATGGGCACTCATTTTGCGCCCTCCTATGCCAACCTCCCCATGGGTCTGTGGGAAAATCGATATAATAACCCTTTTGCACAACAAGTGATATTCTTTGGTCGGTACATTGGCAAAATCGTGATTATCTGGGATGGTACCCCATCCCAGGTAGACGATTTTGTCCGCCATTGTAATGATGACGAGTTAGGCTTGTCCTTCTCTTCTGTATGGGATAAAGATAGTCTTGCCTTTCTTGATCTGGAATTGAGCCACGAGGGAAACACTATCTTTGCCCGTAATTATACAAAACCCACCGCAGGTAACTCATACCTTCATTTTAACAGGTGCCATCACCCCTCGTGGGTAAAAAACATCCCTAGGGGTCAGTTTTGCAGACTTAGACAAAACTGTACCAGAGACAGCGACTATATATTACAGAGTTCCCTTCTAAAGGAGAAGTTCATTGACAAGGGTTATCCTCCAGATTTAGTCGAACATGCTTATAACATCTTTCTACCCGGAAAGAAACCAAAATCCGCTAAGCCCCCGGAAGAAACCTCTGTACGGTTTATTACTAGCTTTCACAGACAATACAAAAAAATGGAGTACATTTTGGGCAAACATTGGGATTCCTTAAAACAGGACCCACATTTGTGCTCCTCCCTGGGAGATAGACCAAAAGTTACCTACAGGAGGGCACCAACTCTTAAAAATAAAATTGCACTGAGCAAGCTCAAATATAAACAAGAACCCGGTCCCTTGTGCCTTATTCCACTTGTAGGCATGTATAGATGCAATAAAACACTGTGCAAGACTTGCGATTTTTCAATAATGGCCAGAAGAGCTTTACCCATAAGGGTATCATACACTCAGCAACCCAGTTCCATAACTGCTCCAGCAACTATGTCGTGTACGGCCTCACCTGTCCCTGCAAAATGCTGTACGTAGGCCGGACCATCTGCCCTCTTAGACAGCGTTTTGGCAAACATAGACGACTGATTGTAAAAATGTGTGTACGCAACCTTGTACCCCCGGCAGAGGGGAATAGACACCAGGATGAGTGGTGGTTAAATTCCCCAGCATGCGCAAATGAAAATGAAAGAAGGCCAAAAAGGAGGAGTAGGCGGGACAGGCTTCAGAGAGGTGCTAATGATGTGTAACTCTCACCCAAAAAATCTCACCCAAAAAATAAATAAATAAATGACAGGAAAATATAACTAGTTTCAAGAGGGAAAAAAAAAAATACAATACTGGCTCAATAAATACTAGGGGGTATGCAAGTACAACCTAAATGACACTATAAAAGGTCATAGATGCATATAAATAGTACTATATCATACAGATATATGCGTATACCCAGTCTAAGATAAGTGCTAAGATTGTGCATAAAAATGTGTAAAAATTTGCAAAGGTGCAAAAAACAGCAAACCGTTTATTCAGAGGGTGTGTGTAAATGCTCTTGCCCTGGTCTATTACTATTATTACAATTCTTTAGTATCATATAGTTCTAATTACTTTTTATAAATTTGCATTAATTTTTTTATCAATTAATTTTTTATTAATTTTTTATTTTAAAAAAATTCACGGTATAGCTACCAGTTCGGGATTGTGTTCTCTGTTACACTATGTAAAGCACTTCCCGTGTGGACCTTTGTCATCTGATTGTTTTTTAAAATTACTTTTTGAAACCTTGGAATTACTGCACTATGAGATCCCTTCTATTTCTCTGAGGATACCCCGATATACTATCACCAGCCGAGTGGAAATTTTTCCATATACCAAGGAAGGAGATAAGGGTGGAAGGTCGTTTTCTTTGGATGTGCTTTCTTTGGATGTGCTTCCCCGTGGAGTAACCAGACCCCGCACTGTGAATTATACAGGCCTGTTTGTCCTGTGTGGGCATAGGGATTCGGTGAGTGGGGACCTGAGGAGGCGAGCACGGAAGTCACCTGAATTTTATATGTTTGAGCACCAGTCACCTTTAACTGCATTTACCTGAAGATTTTGAGCTTATCCTTATCCTGATTTGGACTGCACTTTTGTTTTTGTTTTTGATTTTAGTTTTTTATAAGGATTGCACCCACTGTCTTTATAAGGACGCTTCACTGATCAATTAATGTATTTGTTTATGGACTTTATGTATTAAGTTATACTTACGGATTTATAATTTTTGCACAATCTTTGCACATTTTTGCTGTTTTTTGCACCTTTGCACATTTTTACACATTTTTATGCACAATCTTAGCACTTATCTTAGACTGGGTATACGCATATATCTGTATGATATAGTACTATTTATATGCATCTATGACCTTTTATAGTGTCATTTAGGTTGTACTTGCATACCCCCTAGTATTTATTGAGCCAGTATTGTCGTTTTTTTTTTTTTTTTTTTTTTCCTCTTGAAACTAGTTATATTTTCCTGTCATTTATTTATTTATTTTTTGGGTGAGATTTTTTGGGTGAGAGTTACACATCATTAGCACCTCTCTGAAGCCTGTCCCGCCTACTCCTCCTTTTTGGCCTTCTTTCATTTTCATTTGCGCGTGCTGGGGAATTTAACCACCACTCATCCTGGTGTCTATTCCCCTCTGCCGGGGGTACAAGGTTGCGTACACACATTTTTACATATATATAATTTACAGAGTTTATTTAGTAATGTCAGGTAGCGCCTGGGCCTTTTTATTTTAATATAATTTCTTACTGATACACCTCGTGATCCTACCTGGGACTGTGAGGTATAGGGGCGGCGACACCTGTTGATAGTTGTGTTGTCTGTTTTTCTGGCATACCCATACATACCATTTAGCGTGGTTTTGGTCCTTTGTGACCGCTTTTAAACAATCTCTTATAGACGACTGATTGAACTAGGTTCAGACAAACATAGTGTACCCCGACACTTTCTAGAATTTCATGATCGATCCACCATGGGCCTACAAGTTTGGGTCATTGAGTCCATACCAGCGGGGGTGTCTGAAGCAGAATGCTTCTCCAGATTATGTGAGCGCAAAACATATTGGATTTTTTCTTTGGACACCCTCGCCCCTAATGGCCTCAATGAGGAAATCGAGATCCATACTATCCTCTAAAATATTGTTCTCGCTTATATATTAGTGATCTAATTTCTCTCTTTGTTTCTCTCCTGAAAGGACTGTGATCCCAATGTCAATGCCCTTCCCCTCTTCTCCTTGGTATATATATATATATATATATATATATATATATATATATATGCATATGGAATACCTTGTTTTTTTATGTATGTGATTTCTTCTTTTTATGTATATGATTTTTAGATAATTTTTTATATACTTGTTATATGTTTGATCTCTCCGTTTCTGTACACACAGAACTTGGGTATATATTTTAACTGTGAAGGCTCGTAAACAATTTTCCTTCCTTCTTTATACATATACCTTTTTATACACATATCTTTTAAACATAATTTAATAGCATCACCTATATCAATTATGACGCGAGTTTTCCCATACAATTGTCATATATTGATTTTGTATCTCCACTATCAACATCATTGTTGTGCGTTTAAATATGCGACTAAGTCGCACTTATCTGTAATTGGGCTCATGATTGTATCTCCACCATCAACATCATTGTTGTGCATTTAAAAATGCGACTAAGTTGCATTTATCTGTAATTGGGATCATGACTATATGCTATTACCATGAAGTTATTCCTTAATTTATAATATCTCTAACCAGTCAAGATTTATTAGTAGTAGTAGTAGTAGTGGCACTAGTAGCATTATTATTATTATTATTACTATTGTTGTTGTTATCATTATGATCACCATTTTCACATTATTCAAGCCTTTAGTTGTTATCAACGTCTCTATAGGCATTCCTCAATTTGGCCTATTATCAACACTTTTGAGATCCAAAATTACCTACCATCTATAAATATACTTACTATTACCATCTTTATATTTATTGATTTTTTATATCTATCTTTGTTTTTATGTTTATTTTTACTATTATCATTTTTCTTCCTATCACTATTATTATTTATATTTTCATTTTCATCTTTATATTTATTTTTATTTTTACCTTTATTTTATTTCCATTATTATCATTTTTTTTATTATTATCATTGTTAATTTTATTATTAGTATTTTTGCATTGAATTTTTATTATTTATTTTTTATTTTCCTGTATTATTTTCATTATGATTTTCATTTTTATTGTCTTTTTAATTTCTCTTAATTTTTCACAACTCTTTTATACATACATTCTTTGTTCCCCATATATATAATTTTTCTCTAAAACTTTTCACCTTTTTAAGTTCACCTTCGTTACCATATATTTTATTCACCTGCCATAGTATTATCATTAGTATAACCCTCCCAACCTGCTTGCATCGATTACAGGGTTAATTGCTATTTTGTCTGTCATTATCTATTCACTCTCCTATTTAAGAGCCGTCCACCGCAGCATTGCCTATACCTGCACTTGAGAAAGGAGTGCGCATGCCCGAACGAGGCTTGCGCAAGCTCAGAAACGCGTTGTGCTCTCGGGTACCCCCCGGCTGACGTCACACGCTATCTACAAGCCAGTCTGTGTCTCTGTGCATCACAGAACACAGCGGAGCTTCCCCTAGCGCGCTGTGGAGGAAGATTGATCCAGTAACAGCACCAGCGAAAGGGAACAGTGATTTGACTATCAAACGGAGGACAATAATAATTATGGATGTAAGTGAGACTTTTATTGATTGTATAAAATAAATGCACTTTTTACTGATTTGGCACTCTTCTATATATTCTTTTTCTTAGTGAGCTGCATGGATGGTAAGAATTTTCTGGTTAATGTTTCTTTGCTATGAATAAGGTTTATATGTGAGTTTCAGAGATTTGCCCTTCATGTTTGGAATATTATAGAGGACCTTGATATATTTTTAGTATTTTCAAGGATAAGCCTCTGGATTGTTATTTTTTTTTTATTATTTTTTTCTGTTATGATTATTATGTTTTTTTTCCCTCTTATTTAAATTTTTTTGTAAAAAAAAATAAAATAAATAATAATGTTTTTTTATTTCGTTTTTTAAGATTTTTATTTCGTTTTTTTATTTTCTTTTTACATTTTACATTGTTATTATTTGTTCATTTATTTTATTTTTGTTTTGTTCAGGTGAAAAAATTATTAGGTTTAATCTACCTGAAAGGGGGGTCATTGGCTATGTCCTCAATTAGCTGAATACATTTTGTTTAAGACAAGCGTTGGTAGGTAGCCATTCTAGGCGCTGGAGTTATTAAATTTTTTTTCTTTTCATTCAGGTGGAAAAAGGTCCAAAAGGTTTAGGCTTTGGCCACCTGAAAAGGGAGTTAGTGCATAGGTCTTAAGGTACAGATAAATGTATTGTTTTTTTTTAGCGTTTAAAATTTGAATTTTTTGAGAAGCAACATTCACAGACGTTTTTTTTTTTTACATTTTTGCTCATACCATGGGGACCCATTTTAGAGTGGGTTCAGCCTAAAGAAATCATGGTTGTTTTGATAATTTGGTTAGAGTTGCAGAATCCAGGAATACTAAGTCCCTGGGTTCCAAGGAGGGAACGACAAGTAAACATAGCAAGTGAGCAGATATTATGGATAAGAATTTGATTCTGCTCTTGTTTTTGACTTCCAGAGTCCTGGTGGAGCGATATTGGAGAGGTTTCTGGAACAGAGATGAAAGATGTTCATCTGGTTGGCTGTTTGTCTGTGCCACACCGCAAGTTTGTTCTCATAAACATTCAGGAGAGAAGGGACAAACCAAAAGATTCAGATTAATATTTGCAACATACAGTGCCTTGCAAAAGTATTCACCCCCTTGGCTTTTTACCTATTTTTTTACATTACAGCCTTTAGTTCAATGTTTTTTTCATCTGAATTATATGCAATGGATCAGAACACAATAGTCTAAGTTGGTGAAGTAAAATTAGAAAAATATATACATAAAAATTTTTTTTAGAAATAAAAAAATGATAATTGGCATGTGCGTATGTATTCACCCCCTTTGTTATGAAGCTCATAAAAAGCTCTGGTGCAACCAATTACCTTCAGAAGTCACATAATTAGTGAAATGATGTCCACCCGTGTCCAATCTAAGTGTCCCATGACCTGTCATTACATATGCACACCTTTTTGAAAGGCCCCAGAGGCTGCAACACCTAAGCAAGAGGCACCACTAACCAAACACTGTCATGAAGACCAAGGAACTCTCCAAAAAAGTAAGGGACAATGTTGTTAAGAAGTACAAGTCAAGGTTAGGTTATAAAAAAATATCCAAATTTGTGAGGATGCCTAGGATCACCATCTAATCTATCATAACCAAATGGAAAGAACATGGCACAACAGCAAACCTGCCAAGAGATGGCTGCACACCAAAAGTCATGGAGCGGGCAAGGAGGGGATGAATCAGAGAGGCAGCACAGAGACCTAAGGTAACCCTGGAGGAGCTGTAAAGTTACACAGCAGAGACTGGAGTATCTGTGCATAGGACAACAATAAGCCGTATGCTCCATAGAGTTGGGCTTCATGGCAGAGAAGCCAGAAGAAAGCCATTACTTTCAGCATAAAAACAAAATGGCACATTTTGAGTTTGTGAAAAGGCATTTGGCAGACTCCCAAAATGTATGGAGGAAGGTGCTCTGGTGTGATGAGACTAAAATGGAACTTTTTGGCCATCAAAGAAATCGCTATGTCTGGTGTAAACCCAACACATCACATCACCCAAAGAACACCATCACAGAACACAGTGAAATATGGTGGTGGCAGCATCATGCTGAGGGGATGTTTTTCAGCAGTCGGGACTGGGAAACTGGTCAGAGTTGAGGGAAAGATGGATGGTACTAAATACAGGAATATTCTTGAGCAAAATCTGTACCACTCTGTGTGTGATTTGAGGCTAGGACGGAGGTTCACCTTCCAGCGGGAGAATGACCCCAAACACACTGCTAAAGCAACACTTGAGTGTTTTAAGGGGAAACATGTAAATGTGTTGGAATGGCCTAGGTAAAGCCCAGACCTCAATCCAATAGAAAATCTGTGGTCAGACTTAAACATTGCTGTTCACAAGCGAAAACAATCCAACTTGAAGGAGCTGGAGCAGTTTTGCAAGGAGGAATGGGCAAAAATCCCAGTGGTAAGATGTGGCAAGCTCATAGAGACTTATCTAAAGCGACTTGGAGCTGTGATAGCCACAAAAGGTGGCTCTACAAAGTATTGACTTTAGGGGGGTGAATAGTTATGCACATTGACATTTTCTGTTATTTTGTCCTATTCGTTGTTTGCTTCACAATAAAAAAAAAAATATATAAATTGTGGGCATGTTTTGTAAATTAAATGATACAGATCCTCAAACGATCCATGTTAATTCCAGGTTGCGAGGCAACAAAACATGAAAAATGCCAAGGGGGGTGAATACTTTGGAAAGGCACTGTAAGGTTTCTTTTGCTTATGGACAATTTAGCTCTAATGCTGAATCTGAAAGACTTTGCCCAGAGACGAGACTTTTGAAACATCTTGCCAGAGTCTCTCCTGTCATTTATGAATGCAAACGTACTGTGAATACAAGTGCAATGGGTTGGAGGTTGGGGAAGGAATATAACCTATCCAATCCATCATAACAAGAAATGTAAAATATGTTTTTTCGTTGGAGGGAGGAATTGAAAGAAGGAAAGGTTTTTAATGTGTAACATGTATTGAAATAACTGAATTAATAGGTCGCCAGGTGACACATCAATGCAGTGAAAATTTTCTTGTAGGAGTGGTATCTCAATCTTAGCAGTCCTACAGAGAGGAGAGGTTCTCAGTTACTGTACATGTGTGATAACAGAGCTGGATATGGGGGAGTGGGGGAGATATGCCTGGTTGATGTCTCATCTGACAGGTTGGAACCTTGCACAGATAATACCATTGACTACACACGGGAGCATGCTCCGTTAGATAAAGTGAACAAACGCTAGCTACCAGGGCACAGTATGCCTTCACCACATGGTGCTTCAACATCTCACATTGGTTGATAAAAGCCTATTACCCTATATGTGCTGAGTATACACTGAATCATGTACATTTATTGTAGCAGCGGCTTACTCCCAGAGATGTGCGGATACAGAAGGCATACAGGATGCTTATTTCTGAGGAGTAACAAAAAGAGGAGGGATGTATACAGCACTATATTGGGGGCGAATAGGAGCTGGGATGGGTGTTGTTAATAGAGTGGACATCGGTCTACTGAGGAACAAACTCTAAGCCATAGCTTCAGACAGTAAGCGTGGCTTTGTTATTCAGAGAGATTCTTGGCATCCTTAATAACATTAAGCAAAGTCACATAAATACCCAGGTTAAAATGGCTCCGAATTTTGTTAACCACGTTGAGAGGTTGGTAGAGAGTGTGAGGCTACGGGACATAAATCTGTCATGGGCTCTGGTGTGTATGCAGGGGCAGGCGGAGGTATCAGCCTACTTCAAGCTTTAGGTAGGTTGAGGCATGACTATGATGACCTTTGTGTGCCAGGTCAATACACGGTGGTGAACGAGAAATGTTGGGAAAATTTCACTCTGGGTTCTGGATGGAGAGATCATTGCTGGGAAGGAAGCACCTGGATATTATTTGGGACATAGACAAGTTTGTTTCTTTGTCCTAATGGATACCGATTTAACATTAGTCATGGAACTAGGGTGTTCCTTGAACCTAATAGTAGATATAGGTGCATGGTATACCCTGGGCATGGTCTCTGAAATCCAGGCACAGGGACGGAATTTTGTGGGTTTTGTCATTGTTTCAAGTTGTTATGTGTTGTTGGACTCGGCATTTATATAGAAGGGTCTCCCATTTATCTATGCAAGTTGAGGGACAAATTGACAATAAGGTCTCTTCGTACAAGTTTGAGGCTTTGCTGCCAATTCAGAGTAATGAAGTACCGCAGACATTCCAATTTGCTTTACGAAAGGCCACTATGAGCAAGCCTGCCTAATCCCGACCAGTATTTACAATTAAAGAGTTATAGGAGGTTGGGAGCAAGATGCGTAATTTGATGGGTCACTTATATATGCATATATTATGGTAATGGGTTGATTTATGTTATGTATAGTGTGACATATGTGTATTTTAGGTTAGTAATATGGATGAGTAAGGCCCTCCTCGAGACTGTATCTGAAAGCTGGATAATATGTTGCTCTGAGTGTGTGCTGGTGAATGGTGAGTGAATGGACAGCCCTATATTTCACCCTTTCATGAAGATACCAGAAAGGAGAAGACACAGAATGGTGACATGGAAGCTGTCACTGAAGAATGATGGTGGTGTGGATAAGCGGCACATGTTGGGAAACACAACACTTTAAGACCGTTACAGACCGTTTCCTAGGAGCTGTTTCTGAAGCACATGTTGGGAAATGCAATACGTTAAGACAGTTATGGACTGTTCCATAGGAACTGTTTCTGAAGACATGTTGGGAAGCGCAACACGTTAAGACTATTATGGACTGTTCCATAGAATCTTTTTCTGAAGTACATGTTAGGAAACGCAACACGTTAAGACAGTTAAGAACTATTCCATAGGAGCTGTGTATGAATTAGGGTGATATGTGCCCTATAGGCGCAAAGCGGCTTGGAAAGGCAACATGGTTTAATATCATATTTCTGGAGTTTCACTTCCTGGTTGAGGCAGACAGGTGGCCTTTGGAATGTAACAAGTTGCACATCAAAGCTTTGTAGCATATCGGATTATTCTTCTGAGAGAAGCAAGGCTGAACAAAAGCTTGGCTCTGGACAGTCTGATATCATAACGTTATGCAAGCAAACTTCAAATACGGCCATGGCTGCCAGGATAATTGATGAAGGTGGGTTACAAAGATAAATAGACATGATACATGGACAATGCTGCCCCTAGAGGCCAATACAGCAGGACAGACAGAAATATAACATATTGAGAAGGACTGCCCCTGAACTACTTTTATTCGTTAGAAACCTAAATGGGTAGGCAATGGGGTTGGGTCTGGATGGTATATGGATGAAGTTTTAAAAGTGCACATAGGAAGGAAGTTGCCCCTTTTACGCTCTTGGCTCATGCCTGATGGCTCTCTCTGTTACCATCTTGAGCCCAGCTGAGGATATTGTATCTATAGGACAGCTTTGCGATAGGTATATTTGATGTTTCTTGTTGTTATATGCTTTGTAATATCTTCCTTTAGTATTCCATGTTAGCATTTTTCCTATTTTATTGGGAAATAAATAAGATATTGTTTTATTAAACAGTGTGTTTGTTTTCATAGCTAACTTATATTATTGTGCTATCTATTAACAGTAACTAGTTTTAATAGAGTAGCTAACTATAGGAATAGACAAATGAATACATATTAATACATATAAATTAATACATATATGGAATAAATAGAGGTTATCCGTATTCACATATCCGGATAATATTTAGTTTAGAACTTATTCCAATTTACAACATTTATTTCATGAACAAAACAGTGTAGCAGACAGGAAAAATCACACTTTTATAGAAATGGCCATATGCATGTTGTAGGATGCAAACCTACCTCGCAAGTACTGGGGAGAAGCAGTCATGACTGCAACCTACCTGCAGAACAGACTACCCTCAAAAGCCATTAAAAGTACTCCATTCGAAATGTGGCATGGATCAAAGCCTAGCTTACGGCACATCAGAGTGTTTAGATATAAAACATATGCCTATATTCCAAGTGAAAAGGGATCCGAGTTGGAGAACAGAGTCATAGAGGGCATTCTAGAAGGCTACAGTGAGAAAACTAAGGGTTACAGAATCCTACACCCAAAGACTGACAAAGTGACAATAAACCATCCTGTTTATTTTGAGGAAGTGAATAAGAACCAGAAGAAAAGGTCGACCAAAGCGTACCAAATAGGCAAACAAAATGGACAGATTTGGCTAGCACCAATCACCTAATCCAATGATGTAGCTCTATTGCCAATCATGATGAGTAATGCCACTACAACCCACTGACACAAGCAGGACAGTCACAATTCAATGTGATCAGGACAAAACGTGGCCAATGGTGTTACCAAGGATCCCCCAAGCCACTTTGTTTTTCACGAACCTGCTCTCCATTGAACTGTATTTAAAAAATATATATTTTGGCTATGGAACATGTTCACCATGGCAGTGCCCAGCTACCTATTACATTTATTTTACTAAAAGCTTTCAAATTGGCCTTTTAAAAAATAACAAAATCCATCTCCTACAGACTTCAAAAGCTTTTGGGGTTATTTTGGGGGTTTGCTAATTTTTTTCAAGTGTTTTCGCTCATCACTAGTAACAAGATAATTAAGGGCAATTTCACATGACATTAAACAACAGACGTTTGTTGTTGTAGTGTCTGTGAGGGATGACTCACTGTTTTGCTAATGATTATAAACTCCAGTGACAGCGCTGGATCTGAACTGTAGCTTGCCTTCTGCATCTAAAGCATTGTCTGGGGGTGTGCATCACTGTTAAAGAGAACAATCTGGGTTTTACCAAGCATCTTGTTGAAGCCTATTGCCAAGATTTATGCAAGCATAAAACTTGCAGAACAAACATTTTTTAGATTGTTTTTTAAATATTTGTTAAAGAATAGTGCAAGCTATTGAATGTTTATTGGCGTTGTTACTCACCCTTCTTGGGGTAAGTGCAGGAAAGCAGTCCTTTTAGGCTACATACACACAAGTTATTAATAGAAAGCTTGACTTCGACTCTTCCCATGAGTTTAAAAAAACCTTCTCTGTAAGATCTTGCGTATTTGCAAAGTTCCGCCAACCCTTTCTTGTGGAATGTGCCACATGCACATTTAGTTTGGTTGTTTGTCACCCTATATCACTTTAATGGCATCACTACTCATGATGAAAGATTTTTGTTAGGGGTCTGTCCCTAGGAAACGGCCCTTGGTAGATTTGTCCCAGGCAGTCATGCAACATAAAGTTTGCAGTGTGCAAGCTCAAATTTGTCACCCTGCTAAAGTAGCAATTGAAAAATGGCACAGCTAGAGTGCCCTGCATGTGCGTGGGGGATGTGTCGGGACCTGAGTCTTAACTTGAAACCTCTGCTGTGTCTGGCAAAGTCTCTTCTTGCTGAGCCACCTGCGATGCAGGACAGCTCCCTAGACAATTCCTCAAATGATCCTGCCTTGAACTTTATTTCTCTTGAACTTTGAACCTGCGCTCTTGTCATTCCTGATGCTACCCGTATCTTCACTACCACTTGTTTCTGGCTTGTTCCTCGACTACACTTTTGTCTGATCCCAACCTGCAACGACTTGTTACTGACCTTTGGCTTGTTTACTGACTATTCTTCTGCTTGATTCCTATCTGCTATATCTGTTACTGGACACCGGCTTGCTCACTACCTGGTGGTATGATTCTGAGGAGTGCGACATGGCACTAAAATGCCGCAAAATCTCCACCATTAGGAGTTCTGGTGAACACCAGTTAGTGCTTACACTCCACACCTTAAGTGAGCCTGCGTTATCGGCCAGGGTGAACCATTTATTTATCCTGCTGGTCAGTGGAAGCCTCTCAACTGCTATAGCTACTGGTGTCCGACCCTGACCCCGGACCATGACAGGATGAATGTTTCCAAGCATGCAAGGATTCCTGCTGCTATACACAGGTTCTGGATTGATGCTCGAAGTATGATAAGGTGGAGCCTGCGCACTGCAAACTACAGTACCTGGCTCCCAGTGATAATGTTGGGCCCCGACAGATGACTGACAAAAGCTGCAATATATAATTAATCTGACCTAACCTCTGAATCCTGTGTGCTAATTAATCCTGACCCCTGAACTCTGTGCCTTATTTATTCCTGACCCTGAACTCTGCATTATGTAATCCTGACCTCTGCACTCCTTTCAAAATGATCAATATGAGAAGGAACAGAGACGGTTAGGCTCGGTTCACACAGGGGTGACTCAGATCCGACTTCAGGTTGTCCCTAGTCGCCTCAGGTCGAACATTTAAAAATCAATGTAAGTGAATGAGAGCCGTCTTAATGCACGCTACTAAAGTCGCTCCGACTTCAAAAGAAGTTCCTGTACTACTTCAATCCGACTTGTACCCATTGATTTCAATGGAGGTCGCCTCCAAGTCAGATCTCTGTCTATACGGAGGCGACTTTGACAGAATTATTAGCTCTGAAGGGGGAACTCCACGCCAAATTTATGAAAAAAAATTGGCGTGGGTCCCCCCCCTTCGAGAGCATACCAGGCCCTTAGGTCTGGTATGGATTCCAAGGGGAATACCCTACGCCGAAAAAACGGCGTGGGGGTCCCCCCATACCAGACCCTTATCCGAGCACGCTACCCGGCCGGCCAGGAAAGGGGGTGGGGATGAGCGGGCGCCCCCCCACCCCAAAGCACCTTGTCCCCATGTTGATGAGGACAAGGGCCTCTTCTCGACAACCCCTGTCTTCTGTCGCCGTCGCCCCCGCCGCCTTCCGTTCTTCTTCTCCTCCTGGAGATGTTGACTCGACGTTCTCTCCGGCTGCAATGCCAGGGACGCGCTGCGCGGCGACTTATATAGGGACAAGGGGCAGGGTCATTGGTTGATGTCACATGGTGACCCCGCCCCCTTACGATGTCACAGTCCCGGAGGATGCTGGGACTGTCGCCATGTGACATCAACCCATGTGACATCAACCGATGACCCCGCCCCTTGTCCTTATATAAGTCGCCGCACAGCGCGTCCCTGGCATTGCGGCCGGAGAGAGCGTCGAGTCAAAATCTCCAGGAGAAGAAGAACGGAAGGCGGCGACGGCAACAGAAGACCGGGCCACCGCCTGTAAAAGAGCTATAAGAAGGCGCTGTGGCCCGGCAGAAGAACCGAAGAGGGGGACAAGACCCCCGAAGTCGGAAGAGGGCGGCGACGAGGAAGAAAGCCGGGCTCCTCCGCTAGCAAAAGAGCTAGAAGAAGATAGCGGAGGAGTCCGGCGAGAAGACCCCCGAAGACGGAAGACCCCCGGAGCTGTGCAATAAACTATTTTATCTTGTGTGTTGTGTTTTTTTTGGTACTTTATTTTACAGGTGAATGGGTAGGGGTACATTGTACCCCATACTCATTCACATAGGGTGGGGGGCCAGTATCCGGGGGCCCCCTTATTAAAGGGGGCTCCCGGATTCCGATAAGCCCCCCGCCCGCAGACCCCGACAACCAACGGCCAGGGTTGTCGGGAAGAGGTCCTTGTCCTCATCAACATGGGGACAAGGTGCTTTGGGGTGGGGGGGGCCGCACGCTCCCTCCCCCAAGGCACCCCCCCATGTTGGGGGCACGCGGCCTGGTACGGCTCAGGAGGGGGGGCGCCCTTTCCTGGCCGGCCGGGTAGCGTGCTCGGATAAGGGTCTGGTGTGGATCTGGGGGGGACCCCAACACCGTTTTTTCGGCGTAGGGGGTTCCCCTTGGAATCCATACCAGACCTGAGGGCCTGGTATGCGCTCGGAGGGGGAACCCACTCCAAATTTTTTTCATAAATTTGGCGTGGAGTTCCCCCTTCAGAGCTCATTCTCTGATTGGCCACGGCAAAAGTCGCCTGGCCTGGGGCGACTTGTAAGTTGCCCCAGGTCGTGTCTAAAAGTCGTGTTCAAGTCGTCTCCAAGTTGCCTCACAAAGTCGCCCTGAAGTCGTGTCGCCCCTGTGTGAACCGAGCCTTAGGCTTATACAGTCTAATATATTTAAATCAAAGAGTTTCTTGGCTTTCTAGGGAAGGGATATGAGATTAACAATTCAAACTTCATGAATAGCAAGTCTGTTAGTAGGCCCTATTGTCCTAGACGACCCTTGCTCCTACACACAAGTCTTTTGGAAGAGGTGACAAGGTGGACAAAAAGCAAGATAAAGCACCATGCTTTTGCTATACAACCAAAAGCAAAAAAAATATTCAGGGCTCATACTGATATTTATAAATTAGAGCTGCTCATTAAAGTTCTAGACAAGATGACCTCAGAGGACAGGTTCCTGGTTAGCATTCCAGCTTCTCACTAGATAGAAGAAACTTACAAGCTTTGAAAAAAAGTAGACAAGGATGAATTTAGTCAAGGTGAAGAAGTTCGTTTAGTGGTAAAAGGTTTATGATACAACTGATGCCCAACTGCTGTGCTTTGCAGAAGATTATTATCTAAAATCAAAATCTTACAAGAACATTAAGCAAAAGATAGAAGAATGAGACAGGCAGACTGTTAACCCAGAAAGCTTTATGGAATACTGTAGCACAGCACCTAAAGTATAAGGTATATTTATTATAAAGATAGCCCCGGAGAAGACAATTGAGGGGCTACATGACAAGGGGAGGAATCAGCCTGGAAAAGGCTTAACGTGAGGTAGAAGTGTAAGGGCAAGAAGTCTTAACAGCAGTCCATGGTTGGATAGTAGATAGTAGCTGGAGGGGGTAGGGACAGAATGTTGCTGGTAAGTCACCAAGTAAAGGTTGGCTGGGCTGGAGGTTTACATTGCCTTAGGTGCTCACCTTTTTTCAGTTGTCAGCATCAAGAGAGTGTTTTTCCCATCATGGGGGTCTTTGGAAGATTTGGAATCATTACAGAATGGGGTCCATTGGTTGGTATGGTGCCCCCTTTATGCAGGTTACTGTTGGTTCTACCAGGGGCTCCATCCCTTGGTGGAAGTAATTATACTGTATTTACCCAGTTTGGAATGGTACTCAAGCCAGTGGAGGTGCAACTTGGGAGAGGGATGGTGCTTAGATAAGATTTTAGTTAGTGGACACTGAAAGACCTTTTACTGGCAATACTAGTGTGTTGATGATTTATACATTTTATTTGCTTATTGGTATTTATATTAATGGTTGTTAAATAATGGTGCTACTGTGGCCACTTTAAATATATGCTTAGGTGACTGGTACTATCCCCTATAGCAAGTAAGCTATACGAAAAGGGAGTCCCAACATTCCCTTGTGAGGGGGAGTGTGGGAAAAGGGGATTTTTAAGTGGCGAAAAAACAATATCAACTACCACATTAGATGTTTAAAAATATTTGACAAAGTTTTATTTTGTACAAAAAGTATTTAAAACCCACATGTATGATAACAAATATAAATAACAACACATTTGACACTATCCGACTATTCTAGGAAAACATTGCATAAGAAATAGATGGATCGATGCATTTCGTCCACAATAGAAGAGAGAGCTTCTTCGGGATCCAGTTTGCAATGTTGTCAAAATCTGATAACTAACAAATATATTAAGTATACAGTAATAGAAAATATGTAGAAAACAAAACTAAAGACAACATTAGCAATGACATGTATTGTTATTACAGATTGCTGGTGAGTCATATCTATCCAGAGGGAATCTTTATTGTTCTTGGTTTTTCATATTCAAGAATATAAGTCTGGACACATATCTTTGATTGGATTCCCCCATGCCAGGCATAGTGGATTGCTGAAATTGGCTTTTTGATCACCCTATAAAAGGTACTGGTTTGACAAGACCTTTTTTCCTTTTTGTCATGTATACAAGTTTCTCCATTATTTTTCTTGCCTCGGGATTCCCCAAAATGCTGATTCCATGATCGTCTCTTATTTGTTTTATTAACCCCCTTCCCCCCTCCTTTTTCCCCTTTTCCTTCCCCCTGGTTGGATGTGACTCACCAGCAATATGTAATAACAATACATGTCGTAGCTAATGTTGTCTTTTGTTTTTTATTCTCTGTATTTTCTATTACTGTATAATATGTTATTTGTTAGTTATCAGATTTTGACAACAATTGCAAACTCGATCCTGAAGAAGCCCTCTCTATTGTGGGTAAAATGCATTGATCCATTAACTTCTTATGTATTGTTTGCCTAGAATGGTCAGATAGTGTCCAATGTGTTATTTATGTTTAGATGATACATGTGGTTTTTAAATAATTTTTGTACAAAATAAAACTTTGGCAAATCTTTTTAAATATCTAATTTGGTAGCTATTGTTTTTTTCAGCCCTTTTCCCACACTCCCACTTTAAATATATCAAGCAGTTGGAGTCATTATTTTGGAAGAAAAACTTATAGGGGCAGTGTTAAGGAATCCCTTAATCAAGCAATGGTCATAAAATAATTGTTTATGCCTACTACTATTTCAGGGATGCTTTGATAGAGAAGATGTTCTACCGAGAAAAAATAAAATAAAGAGACTTTTAGGCACCCTTTACACTTATGTATTAATGTAACACACATTACATTGCAGTAACATTAATTTGTAATTCGTTTTTTTGGCGTAGGGATTCCCCTTTAAGTCCATACCAGGTGACGGGGCCAGCAACGCCTCCTTCGCTGGTCCCGGCTACTTGGAGCCGCACTCAAAATGAGCAGACTTTTCCCTGGGCGGGAAAAGTCTGTTCATTTCAAAAGTCCGGCGGACAGATTGATGTGCAAACCTACTTTCTTAGTCCGCCGGACTTTTGGGTAAAAAAAAAGTCCACTGGAGCCCACACATGGGTGGATTGTCCGGCGGACTTGAGCCCGCCGCACTTTTCCACCGGATTGTTTGATCGTGTGTACGTGGCTTTAATCTCACCTCTCAAAGGTTGCCTACTTACCTAGGTTGTCACCTAAGTGCTGACAAGGTAGAGCTTCCTGTTGGCTTGCCCGATATTGCGAAAGGGGTCTGGCTGCAGACAGGAGATCCACCTTTGGCAGGAAACATGTGGCCTCCACTTGAACTTTTTTTTTATGAACTTTAATGTCACAAACAAACATTCAACAGGCACTAGCCACAACTCATGGAAGTGGAACTCACATGTTTCCTGTCATATTTACATTTTCCTAAGGCAGTGATGTCGAACCTTGGCACCCCAGCTGTTTTGGAACTACATTTGCCACGATTCTCATGCACTCTGCAGTGTAATTGAGCATCAAGCGAAATGTAGTTCCAAAACATCTGGGGTGCCAAGGTTCGCCATCACTGCCCCAAGGGTATCTGGCTGCAGACTGGAGCTCCACTTTCCACAGGAATCATGTGACCCCCACAGGGTTTTTTTTTTTTTAAATCAGTTTTAACCCTTTTGCTGCCAGAGCGGTTTTTGCATTTTTTTTTTTGCAGACATGTTTAAAAAAAATGTTTTAGATGAAGATTATATAGACCTCCCATTTTTT
The DNA here is from genome assembly GCF_037356315.1 of Lithobates pipiens. Taxonomy (NCBI): domain Eukaryota; kingdom Metazoa; phylum Chordata; class Amphibia; order Anura; family Ranidae; genus Lithobates; species Lithobates pipiens. The sequence continues at coordinate 63,711,269 of NW_027507784.1, forward strand.
GCCACACGATATTACTGCAGAGTGAATGTAAAGGGGAAACAAATGCAATAAATTGCCCACATTTTTAGTAAAATATAAAAGATGAGGTTGGAACCTGACCCCAACATGTCAAAACTTAAATATGCGTGTGCCAGCGAAATGGCGACAAACTTCAGTGCCCTTTATTATCGATAGGAGACGCTTCAAACGCCCCCTATAGGTCATTAGTTTAGTGTTACGGAGGAGGTCTGGTGCTAGAAATATCGGTCTTACTCTGGTGTGTGCGGCGATATGCAACATGTATATCGCAATCAATGTTTTCAAGCGTAGGCGCCCCTGACATGTGTGTTTGCGTTCGTACATGCGCATATGTGGTGGTGCTTCTAAAAAAAAAAAATTGGGGGGTGGGGGGAATTTTATGTGTTTGTGTGTAACTATTTTTTTGCTTAAAGGGGAGCTCCATTCAAAATGGGGGGGGGGGGGGGGAGCCGCTACCTGGTTTTGACAGGTACCCACTTCCAGCTGAGTTCGGCCCCCTCCCCCTTCCCCTGAAGCTGGCCCATGCACAGCACGATTCGCGCAGTAGGAAACCCACAAAGGTTTCCCATAGCAAAGATGGCAGCACCAGCACCCGAGAATCGGCTCAGGTGAACACACTGCTGGATGCCTAGGAAGGTAAGTTTCCTAACAAACGTCAGCAGCTATTATAGCTAACCATAATTGTTGCTGTTGATTTTAAATTTTTGGAGGGAGGGCGTGGAACTCCTCTTTAACAAAAAGTCCCCTATTTAATGGTTATTTGTTGACAGGTTCTCTTTATTGCAACATCCAAAGTCTAAAGACCCTTCATGTCTGTATAAAGAGCCAGAGCACTTTATAAAATTTGGCACTGCGTCGATTTAACTGGTAATTGGGTACAGCATTGCATGACTGCGCAAATGAAATTTGTGTCCTTTTTTTCCCCACAAATAGAGCTTTCTTTTGGTGCTACGGTTTTGATTTTTTGCGCTATACACAAAAAAGCAACAATTTTGAAAAAAAAACAAAACAATATTTTTTACTTTTTGCGATAATAAATATCCCCCAAAAAGTTTATTTTTTTTTTTTTTTTTAATTTCTTCATCAGTTTAGGCCAATATATATTCTTTTACTAATTTTTGGTAAAAACAAATAAATAAATAAAATGCATATATTGATTGGTTTGTGCAAAAGTTATTGTACAAACCATGGGAAAGATGGCATTTTTATTATTTTTCACTAGTAATGGCGGTGGTCTGCGATTTTTAGCGGTATTGCGGTGGACAGATCAGACACTTGACACATTTTTGGGACCATTGACATTTATACAGCAATCAGTACTATAAAAATGCACTGATTACTGTGTAAATGACACTGGTAGGGAAGGGGTTAACACTAGGGGGCGATCAAGGGGTTAAATGTGTGTTCCCTTACTGTGTTCTAACTGAATGGGGATAGGACTGAGTAGGAGAGGAGACAAGACATTTTGCTGTTCCTACTTACTAGGAACAAACGACATGTCTCCTCTCCTCTGACAGCACAGGGATTTGTGTGTTTGCACACAAATCACCATACTGGCAATCATAACCCCTGGCCGCGAGCCAGTAGGGAACCGGTTAAGATGAAAATACTGGCTGCTGTTGTGTTTTAGCTATCATACTTGTATAGCAGGCTATCAACATGAACAACATGGATGCCATAATAAAATTCACCATGTCTGACCTCGCTACCTGTATGAACGTTAAAGAAATTCATTTTAAAACATCCTTAAAATATCTTTGAAAAGACTTAAAAAAATAAAAAATAAAAAATAAAAAAAAGTCAGGTTTCAGTCAGTTTCCAGGAGGGTCAAAAATACCTGCCCTATTTAGAGTAGTAGGCCAGTAGGTTGCCAAGATTCTGGTGCAATAGACATAAGTGTATGACTGGGTTGTGCATTGAAAGCAAATTTTGCATAGCATAACTTATACATTTAAATAGGCCTCCTAATACACCAAAACTGGTACATGTTCTTATGTACTGCATATGCCTTCTGCTCAGAGATTAATTCATTTATATCCTTTGCTTTAGAGGGCTTCCCCAATATGCCACCCCTCCAAAAATGGTTTACTGGGGATAGATGAGCTGCAGATCTCCAAAAACAAAAAAAAATTACTACAAATCCTTTATTTTTATGCCAAGAAAACAATTCAATCGACATGAAAGGGGACTTCTTCCCCGTCAATTGAGGTTTGGAAAGGTCTAGTACATGGTTTCTCAACCTTTTTTCAGTCACAGCACCCTTTAAAATTATCCAGTCTCGAGGCACCCCATTCTAAAATGAAAACAAAAAAAATGCAAAATATACCTTTGCACATCTTCTCAATCAGTTTCTCTTCCTTACTCAGCTAATGTGATCCCGGTGCTGATGGAGAAGAGCAGGGGAGGGATAAAATGCTGGGCAGGGGCCCGGCGTCCTCCTCATCAACTAGTGACATCAGCAGCTGAAAGGTAGTAATGGGGCACAATGAAAAACTTTGGCTTTGTGTAACTAAAAGGCAGGCTTGATCAACCCTCTGGCTTGTATATCATTTTTTGGGAAATTTTTAGGCATTTTGCCAAGGCACCCCTGAAGAGACCTGGAGACACCCTGGTTGAAAAAGGCAGGTCTAGTAAATGCCAGTCTTCAGCTATATAAACTAACTTTTGAACTTGGGAAGAAACCACGGACCTTTAATAAAGTATGGGACTGATGGGTAGAGAGCCCACACACTCTTGCCTATTTAGATCAAGGATCTTAATTACTAAATGCTGTATAGCTGTCCTGATGTGTCAATGACTGATGGGTTGAGCCCTGTATAAGGATTTACTGGATTTTAGGAAAAATAGTGTTTTTTTATATTGCTCTCCCTCTCGTTTTGTATAATGTGTTTTTAATGTAATCTTAAAAAAAAATATATATATATATATATATTGAAGCGTGCCTTGAGTCGTTTTTGTTAAATAATAAACACCAGAAAACACAAGAACATCAGAAGTCAGAATTTTATATTATAAACTTCAGAATAGTAGTATGCATTATTCCTTTTTTTTTCAAAAACTAGGTTTCCTTAATAATAAAATTCAAAATGCCTCCTTGTAAGAAAAAAAAAAATGCTTTCACACAAGCCCCTCAGATATGCTCTATATTAAAATGTAAAAAAATAAATACACCACATCAGTTAAATGGAAAAATTGTAGTCTGTACAATAGATGCCAAAGTGACAAAAATATACATTTTTACAAAGCGTTTTTCTAGAGTTTTATATTGGTGTCATCTTACACAAGGCATTCTTCTTGGAGCGAAGTAAAAAAATAAAACAAAACCCCCAAAAAAAAAAAACACACTGAATCTATTTAGCGACGCATAAATCAAATTAAATCAATTCACAACTCTTTTTAAAAAAAAATATTCCTAAAGCAATAGTACACAACACAAAAGGCATAAAGTGTTACTAAAAGGTTATCATTATTCTCTCAAGTGCAATTTTTAGCAATGACACTGAAAAATATTGCAGTTAAAGTGAAGTTTTCTTTGATCATGAAACGATCATTTATTTTATTTTACGTGGTAAAACCCAGAGTACCCTTGGCTGCAGGAGACAGGTGAGGCAGCGGCACTGAAACAAGATAGGTAAGTAACTGACATACTTTTTTTTTTTTAGGAATCTCGTGGCTATATCCCCTAGAGATATTAGACAGCACTGGATGATTCAGTTGGACTATCCCTTTAAAATATATAAGCTTATCATTTTTTTTTCTTTGTTAAATTATAAATATTGTTTACAAACAGTGCCCATCTAAAATTCCATAGTATTTTAAGCCTCTTCAAGAGCCTGAAAGCGTAAAGTGTCAATCTTCAAAACCTACCCTCTGAACCATTTACACTTACTTTCGTCAAACTCCCTATACTCACTCAAGGACAGTTATAAATGAAGGAGGAATGAGACATTAAACCACTGTAAAGCTGGATACACACTTAATTTTTTCGTTCAGCTGGCAGGCTGAATAATGAATGAATTCAAGCAATGTGAATGCAAGACCCCCCCCCCCCCCCCCCCCCGAAGGGCTCTCTACTGTCAGAATATACCAGATCAGGGCTGCAGCCGATTGGCATTGATTGAACAAGGTTTTCCAGCAGTCCCGTTCATTAGACATTGATCTAACAATCAAACAGAAAAAAAGGCGCCTCTAAGTGCAGAATTAAAACTTTAAATATCCCCAAAAAAGGATTAAAAACACTTACAGGACATAAGAATGAAGGGAGCATTTCACCAGTTTTTAAGGCAGGTGACCCGGCATCAGGAAGGTCCCAGTGTGTTCTAGGTTTCCTGGGGTGTCGATATGCAGCAGCAGATCCCAGGGTGACCAGCAGATGGCAGCCACAAACTCTGGAAGAACTGGTGGAGCAATCACGCTGTCAGTCAGCATGGAACATGAATTCCGCAACTTTTTTTCCCTCCCTGTGTAAAGGATACATATTGTGCTTTCCTGCGCTTCACTGTGCAGCCATCTATGTTCATAAAACACAGTATATTGTAATCCTGGGAGAACGTTGCACTATTCTCCTTCTCCACTCCCACCCATAGATTATAAAAAGCTACGCTTCTGCTAACCCGTAGTCATTGGCTTGAAGAAGGAACCAATCAGCAGTTCCAAAATGCATCCCATTTTGATGACCTATTTCCGGTTTGCGGTCCACGTTGGTTGTTGTCCCCTCCCGCTGACGTCATTTCCGGGATTCACGTTCTATGCTGACTCTGACAGACCGATTGCTCCACCAGTGCTTCCAGAGCTTGTGGCTTCCATCTGCTGGTCACCCTGGGATCTTCTGCTGTTGCATATCGACACCCCCAGAAAACCTATAGACCTTCCTGATGCCAGATCACCTGCCTTAAAAACATGTGAAATGCTACCTTGTTTCTTATATCCGGTAAGTGTTTTTAATCCTTTTTGGGGATATTAAAAAAGTTTTAATTCTGCACTTAGGATGCGCCTTTTCTTCTGTTTGTCTTTTACTAGAGAGTGCTCCCCTCTGAGTGCTGCCCCAAGTGTTTGAAGACCTCATCATTTGAATACCTCTACTCAATATAGACATAATCTGCCTGGCCCTGCTATTCAGAGCGCTCTTACATACACGCTTTACCTGGTTGATCCAACAATCGGCTTCTGTTAAACAGTGAGGTTTACACACAAATCAAAATTTGGTTGGTCCCTGCTAAATAAAACACATTTTGATCCATGTGTACACAGCTTAAAGAGGAAGTAAACTCTGATGGGTTTACTTCCTCTTTCATTCCCTGCAAAAGGTAAAGCATAATGGACTACTAGTCCATTATGTGTCACTTACCTGACACAGGAGCCAGCGAAGTCACCACTGTCCCCTGTAGTCCGGAGCATCCATCTTCTCGGTGGGTCTCGCTGCTCCGCCGCTGTCATTCGGCGAAGCCGCGATGACGTCAGTCCCGCACATGCGCACGGGAGCCGCCATGCAGTGCGCCGCAGGCAGCGGTGCCTGTCTTTCGGCAAATATCTCCTAAACCGTGTAGGTTTAAGAGATATTTCTTGGACCTACAGGTAAGCCTTAATCTAGGATTACCTGTAGGTCAAAGTTGGTTGTAAGGGTTTACAACCACTTTAAAGCAATAGTAAACCCCGCCTGGTCATTTCTACCTACAGGTAAGCATATAATAAGGCTTATTTGTAGGTAAGATAAATATTCTCTAAATATGCACCGTTTAGGAGATATTCACCCAGGATGCAGCCAGTTACATCACCGACGCATGCGCTCTGAAGGCCCGGCATACCTTGCCAGACCTTCAGAGCTTTGTGCTGGAACCGAGAGCTCCTGGGCACATAGACGGGTGTGATATCATCGCAGCTCCGGCCAATCACATAGCGAACCAGGAAGACTAGGAAGAGGTCAGCCCCATCAGCGGTGACAGCACAGTGCTGGAGTACTTTGTTCCAAGTGTGCTAGTATGCGATGTGCCTAAAAAAAAACAACATTTCTGAATCATAGCTAACCTGTGTGGCCTGCTCGTACCTACATTAGTCTTAAAATAAATCTTGCATCCCTGTGAAACCTATGAGCCCAGAGGCAGGCTATGAAAAAGGCTTCAACTAGTTGAAATCCAACCATGTTCCTTTCTGGAGCTTTAAACCCTCCTCACCAAAGGCTCCACCGCACACCGATTTTCTGCCATTTGACAGAGGGTACAATCTGGGCTTGGGGTTGAAAGGGTATAATGTAAACACATTACACTAACGACTACCACATTTACAGGCATCACAAGTTGCTTCCTATTTTAGGCATGGTTCATGCCAGGACACGTTGACTTAAAAATAAATCTAACAAATACTGAAAACTGATGTCTGGGTGGCACCCAAGTAATTGTCTGAATGTCACAGGGACTAGACAGACTCACTGATAATATTCTACTGACCTCTACACCGACTGTTAAGCAGACCAAGGTGCATTGTAGTACTGACAATAGCAAGCAGATGCAAGATCACTAAAGATGCCACACATTAGTAATTTTTTATGCTATTTGGTAAAATGACTACAATATTTGAGAAAATTATGAGAACCTAAGACAAGAACCCCTAACATTAGCTTATTAGCATATCTGATATTTATAGATCAGATATTGCATTTCCAAGGCAGAGCAAACAATGAAACAAAATAGTAAATTTCTCTAACGACTGGATAAATCATAAAAATCTAAATTTACACGCCCTAATATTAATATAAGCAGATGCTCTCTGGCTCCTTATTGAGGTAAGATGCCTTTTTAGACATCGTTTAACCCACTTGACCTCCAACAAATTGCGCTGCCATGCAATGTTGTACCCAAATAACATTTGTAATTTTTTTCCCCCACAAATAGAGCTTTCTTTTTGTGGTATTTGATCGCCTATGCAATTTTTCTTTAGTTTTTTTTTTTTTTTTGCACTATAAACAAAAAAGACCAACGATTTTGAAAAAAAAAAAATTAATTTGTTTTACCTTTTGCTATAAAACATATCCATTAGAAAAAAAATAAAAAATTAAAGCAGAGCTCCAAGCTCTTGGAGAAAAAAAATAAAAGTCAGCAGCTGCAAATACTGTAAGCAAGGCAAAGCTCTTTTTTTTTTTTCTTTTAAAGCAGAGCTTTACCTTGCTTACAGTATTTGTAGCTGCTGACTTATTTTTTTTTCTGCAAGAGCTTGGAGTTCTGCTTTAATTTTTTTTCTAATGGATATGTTTTATAGCAAAAGGTAAAAACAAATAATTTTTTTTAAAAGCAATCATAATGTATTCATAAATCTAGGGCAATATGTATTCTACAAATTTTTGGTAAAAAAAAAAAAAAAATTGCAATAAGCGTACATCGATTGGTTTGCACAAAAGTTATAGCGTCTACAAACTGGGATATATACTGTCATTTTTATACTAGTAATGGAGGCCATCGGCGACTTATAGTGGGACTGCAATATCTGACACTGATGCTGATGCTTAACACCATGGGTGCACGAATACAGTGATCAGGGCAAAACAATATGCAGTCACTGTACTAATGACACTAGCTGGGAAGGAGTTAAACAGCTAAATGTTAAATGTGTGCCTAACCAGTGTTTGTGTGTGTACTTTTACTATGGGATGTGATGGATTTAAAATCAGGGAAATAAAATCCATCACACCCCTGCTATCAAAACCGGAGCTCTCTCCAGCCTCTCTTCCCGATGATCACTGAGTGCCGGTGGACATCCACCGGCTAGCATCTGCTGATCGGCTTCTGTTGTGACTAATCACAGCAAAAGCGGTGTACGCACACCCACTGGGCGGAAGTGCAGAATCACATCTATATACACATGCCTGTAGCAGTAAATCTGCTATAAGGTGGTCGTTATGTGGATAGAAAAACTGTAGGACACATGGAATGTTGTATTTACACAAGCAGTCTGTGGAATATTAAAGAAAGTAGCGGACAGCCCCAAGTCTACAGCTGCTGCATGGTAGTTTTTTTTTTTTTTTATTATTCTTATTGGCCGCAGTAGATATATTTTTAAAAGCATGTATAAAAGGATAAAGGAAAGGTAATTAAATTACTTTTTACCAACTAAATGGATTTGTCTGCCCTGCCTTGAAGTATTACATTCCTTAGAATAGCAAAAATACTGGAGCGAAAAGATTGCATTATTTTATACATTGTTTTTTGTGCCCCAAAAGAACAGGGGTGAAGCCCACAGGATTGCTAATTCTATTAAATTGACAATTGCTCACAAATAAAAAAAAAAAACAGCTGGTCTAAAAACAGAATAAAAAAAAAGGACTATAAAAATTACCTTATTAAAACAATTATGGCACAAAAAAACAAAAAAAAAAAAAAACATGGCACCAAAAATTATAGAAAGCCCAGCTATCAGGAAAACCTCCCAGCGCTACATGGCAAAATGGAAAAAAAAAAAATGCGAACCTGCCATGTAAAGGAACAGGCACCAACAGGAGCCTGCAAGTATCTTTTAAATCTCCAAAATCATTTTTGATGCCCCTGTGGAAACCCTCGGTCCTGTGCATTTAGACTCATTGGTTCGGAGTCAAGTTCAAATCCCCAATAGCTAGGTTTCACTACTACTTCTTAACAATACAATGTGGGAGCAGACAACTTTGGTTCTGGCATAAACTATTGAAAGGCAAGAAGGTTTGGGGGGGGGGTTGGGTTACTTCTTGGGTGCACCGAAACAGATTTAATGCATGTGAAAGGTAATTGTAGAAAAGGTGCCTGCTCTATAGTCATGTGGCAGGTGCCCTGGTCCTTGTTCAATTATGGGCTCCAAAAAATAAAAAAAGGGACATTCCATGTAAGTAGAAAAATGGAGATCCTTGAAGAACATTCTATACATTCAGAGTAGACACCAGAGAACAGTGAGAGCGGCTACAACGCCATTTAATATTGCCATGGTGTAACCCACGTGGAAAGAATGGCCTGTCAATTTCCTGTAAAGAAAAGAATAAACAGAATAATTATACAGCTCTACAATTAGTATATGCAATAACACATTATACAAAAAAAACAACAGACACCTGAGATAGTATAAAGTGGTGTTCCCTTCAACTTATTGCCAGAAGTCATTTTCTAGAAAAAATATTCCTGCATGTTTGTATGGCAATAGTAAACATATCAAAATGTACAATATTAATATAGAATATTTAGTAATGATTTAATCCTAAGGTTCTTTACAACAATGTTCCCTAACAAAACCACATGAAGAAGAGAAATTTAGGTGGAAAGCTAAAGCAAACCTGCTATAACAATGAGCTCAAACTAGGAGGTAGGTACCAAGAGGGGAACCCCTCAACACTGCCTAATAGCTTTGTGTAACCACTTGACCTCTGGAGGATTTTACTCTGTTCATGACCAGGCCATTTTTTTCTAATTGGCATTACACTACTTTAACTAGTAATAGTAATTAGCTAAACTAAATTATCATTTGTTTTCAAACAAATAAATCTTTTTGGTGGTATCTGATCACCACTTTGCGATATAAACAATAAAAAAAAAAAAAAAAAAAAAGACTGAAAAGTTTAACAAAAAAAAAAAAAATGTTACGTTCTGCCTTGCAGGTATGAGAAACAGATTGTTCTCGCTGTATAGAGCTCTGTGTTGATTGTCAGCACAGGGCTCTGGGCAGTGATTGGACATAGCTGATCAGCAGGCCCCAGCCATGGTCGGGATTTGCTGACAGGCTCCTGCTGTGTGCAATCACAGTGGGTGCCGGATGGGTACGTCACTCTGCTACAGCATCCACCCATCTGCAGTACATTGTGGGCAGGTGGGAAGTGGTAAAAGCTGAACTAATGTTGGAAACCTTAGATCTGAATTCTTGCTGTATAGCTACAAACTCCATTTCGCATGGAAGTACAAGCAGTGCTGTAGGGATGAAGGAGCCCATTGTTTGACCTCCATTTCCCCTCCCCTTGTCCATTCACAAATTTATATTCTGTTCACAAAGTACAAAGCATTCTGTGAATGAGCATAGGGAGATCTTGTTATTCATCTTCCCTTCCTATCCCATTGTCCATACACAGAATACATAAAAAATTCTGTGAAACAATAAAAAAAAAAAAAAAAAAAAAAAAGACTTTTTAATGGGAAAGGGGGCAGAAAAGAGAGCTTCTGCTCTTTATTCTCGTAGTGCTGGAAGTAAAGAGCTACCTGTACTATCTGGCGTCAGTGAAACTATGGGGTTGATTTACTAAAACTGGGAGAATGCAAAATGTGGTGCAGCTGTTCATGGTAGCCAATCAGCTTCTAGCTTCAGTTTGTTCAATTAAGCTTTGTCAAAAGAAACTGGAAGCCGATTGGTTTCTTTGCAGAACTGCATCAGATTTTACACTCTCCAGTTTTAGTAAATTACCCCGATGAGTCACCAGCACCGAAGTAGCTTTTGTTCTCAGGAAGCTGGTTTTGTATAGGCAGTTGCATGGGCTCCTGGGACATACCGGCTCTGTATTATAGCAAGTCATTGATACTAAGTGATCCCAGCTTGTGTACCCTTAGGCTAGTTTTCTTGCAATGACAGCTTTGCTAATAATCCAAAGAAATGTGGCGTGGCATGCCAACCAAATCCATTTACCAAAATTTGCACTATTTTGGTGGGGGAAAAAAAATAATAAAAAAATAAAATAAATAAAAAAAAAACTTACCTCTCCCCCCCCCCCCCCCATAATGGGTGTTTGCTGCTTCTAACAACTAACTGAGCATAAGCATTTTCTGTTACAGGTATAATGTTTATTCTCTGGTATTCAGGAAACCAGAATCTGCAAAAACAGCTCTGGGGGAGCCAAGATTAAAAAAAAATAAACACACACACGGCATTTTACTGGCTTCACTTTTGCGGGAGAATCTTTGTTTTCGGCACTTCACTATGGTAGCTTTGCCTTAATGATTTTTTAATGGACACACAACTGGAGTAACTTTTTTAAATTTATATACCAACAAATATATATATTTATATATGCCAAAAAACTAATGATGCCAAACCTCAGAGGCTGTCTCTCTCCTGGAGCTTTTTTAATTGCTTGACAATGAATTGTAAAAACAAATTAAAATGAAAAGTTCACATGGCTCACAGTATGTACAAACGCTCACTGTAATAAAATGTTGAAATACTTCCGACAGTGCTCCATGTACTGCTCATGTTTAATCGACCTCACAGCGGTCAGCTTTTATGATGTGTCCAGATTGCAAATCCTTATCTCTTACTACTCACTACGAAACAACTTCATACAAAAAAATAAATAAAAATAAATTGAGCTTAGATGCAATTTAGAAAATACTAACTTTATAATATGGCAGGAACCTAAAAGTAAAACCAAAAAAGACCAAATCTTTTTTATTCCCATTTTGGAAAGAGTAAGGGAGGGTAATATGTATACACACAAAGTATTAACAAAAGCCTTGGGACACCTGCCTTTACACGCACATGAACGTCTTAGTCTCTAGGATTCAATATTGAGTTGGCCCACCCTTTGTAGCTATAACAGCTTCAACTCCTCTGGGAAGTCTGTCCACAAGGTTTAGGAGTGTGTCTATGGGAATGTTTGATCATTCTTCCAGAAACGCATTTGTGAGGTCAGGCACTGATGTTGGATGAGAAGGCCTGGCTCGCTGTCTCATTCATCCATGTCTTTATGGAACTTGCTTTGTGCACTGGGCCAACGCAATATTGAACCCTACAGACTAAGACTGTGATGCCACTAAAGTTCATGTGCGTGTAAAGGCAGGTGTCGCAATACTTTCGGTAATATAGCGTGTATAATTATATAGATGACACACACACACACACACACACATATATACAGTATCTCACAAAAGTGAGTACACCCCTCACATTTTTGTACATTTTTTGTTACATGTTTTCATGTAACAACACTGAAGAAGTGACACAAATGTAAAGTAGTGAGCGTATAACAGTGTAAATTAGCTGTCCCCTAAAAATAACAACACACAGCCAATAATGTCTAAACCGCTGGCAACAAAAGTGAGTATTACATGAATATGTTCAAATTGGGCCCAAAGTGTCAATATTTTGTGGGGCCACCATTATTTTCCAGCACTGCCTTAACCTTATTGGGCATGGAGTTCACCAGAGCTTCACAGGTTGCCACTGGAGTCTCTTCCACTCCTCCATGACGACATCACAGAGCTGGTGGATGTTTGAGACCTTGTGCTCCTCCACCTTCCGTTTGAGGATGCCCCACAATAGGGTTTATGTCTGGAAACATGCTTGGCCAGTCCCACCACCTTTACCCTCAGCTTTAGCAAGGTAGTGGTCATCTTAGAGGTGTGTTTGGGGTCCTTATGTTGGAATACTGCCCTGCGGCCCAGTCTCTGAAGGGAGGGGATCATGCTCAGTATGTTACTGTACATGTTGGCATTCATGGTTCCTTCACTGTAGCTACCCAGTGCCAGCAGCACTCATGCAGACCCAGACCATGATACTCCCACCACCAAGCTTGACTGTAGGCAAAACACAAAGACACACTTGTCTTTGTACTAATCACCTGGCTGCAGCCACACACGCTTGACACCATCTGAACCAAATAAGTTCATCTTGGTCTCATCAGACCACAGAATATGGTTCCAGTAATCCATGTCCTTAGTCTGCTTGTCTTCAGCAAACTGTTTACGGCTTTCTTCTGCGTCATCTTTAGAAGAGGCTTCCTTCTGAGAGGACAGCCATGCAGACCAATTTGATGCAGTGTGGTCTGAGCACTGACAGGCTGACCACCCCACACCCCTACAACCTCTGCAGCAATGGTGGCAGCACCCATACATCTATTTCCCAAAGACAACCTCTGGATAGGACGCCGATTACGTGCACACAACTTCTTTGGTCAACCATGGCAAGGCCTTTTCTGAGTGGAGCCTGCCCTGTTAAACCACTGTATAGTCTTGGCCACCATGCTGCAGCTCATTTTCAGGGTCTTGGCAATCTTCTTATAACCTAGGCCATCTTTCGTGTAGAGCAAGAATCCTTTTTTTTTTTTTCGATCCTCAGGGTTCTTTGCCATGAGGTGCCAAGTAGAACTTTCAGTGACCAGTATGAAAGAGAGCAATAACCAAAATTAACACACCTTCTCTACATTCACACCTGAGACCTTGCAACACTAATGAGTCACATGACACTGGGGAGGGAAAATGGCTAATTGGGCCCAATATGGACATTTTCACTTAGGGGTGTATTCACTTTTGTTGCCAGCAGTTTAGACATTAAAGGCTGTGTGGCGAGTTATTTTGAGGGGGACAGAAAATTTACACTGTTGCCGTATACAAGCTGTACACTCACTACTTTACATTGTAGCAAAGTGTGCTTCAGTGTTGTCACATGAAAACATAATAAAATATTTTAAAAATGTGAGGGGTGTACTCACTTTTGTGAGATACTATAATTATATATATATATATATATATATATATATATATATATATATATATATATATATATATATATATATATATATATATATAATCTCCATTTATATCTGAGCTCAGATTTGAGAGCTCGCTTCTGTGATGGCGGATGTGAACCGTAACAGCGAAGCGAGTCTTAGCGCCATCCTAGCAACAAAGCAGGACTGTATGATGTGTTCTCTAGGAGTTTTCAATCAGGCTTCATGAGGTACATAAATGGCTCACATCTACAGTAAGGGCATTATTCAACTTTAGTCAGAGCTGCAGATTGTTTTTATCTATGAGAGCCCCTTACCTGCATAGGCAGTTTTTCGCGAAAAGGTCAATTATGCCTTTAAGTCTGCTTTCTTTTAAAATAGCCTCTCTTCCGAGGACCTACATTTTTACAGATTAATTCTGTGAATGTTATTTAAAGTCTTTGATTACCTAAACCATTTTGTAATTTATGTTTAGTGTTCCTTCAATAAAACATTTTAAATAGTCAGAAGCCAATAAACAGCCTAAAGGTTTGTGGTGCAACTGTTCCCTCCCAACGATTCTCTTAAACCATCCAGTTGGCTCAGTAATTACTTCTGCTTTTTGAGCTATTGGAAATCAGTACAGGAGGAACCAATAAAGCATTTTCGGTTTCTCTTATTCTCCCCATTGCCTGGGCGAATAACATAAAACGTAGAGTGGAGTAGCTACAATTAGCTACGTCCTCATGCAGCGTTCATGAGAGGGAGCTATGGATGGTGCTTGAAGGGTGCCTTGCATGAACACAGGCAATTCATCCTTTGACATTACAAACACTCAACAACTCAGCCACTTTAAAACGTAAAAAAAATAAAAAAAATAAAAATAAAAAGGAAGAAGTTTATGCCTAGTGGTATAGAATTTATATAGCATTGCTAATTTAACATGACTGTCTGGGTTTGTCTGATGCCCGCGTCTTCCCCCTGCATGCTGTGGTTCCAGCTAGCAACTACGACATCATTAGTCTGTCCCTGAAGAGCTGAAGGGGCATACTAGCAGAATAGTACCTGTGGGATTCAATGACGGCATACAGCTGTAAGACACAGACATCCAACACACTAGTATGTTTTGAATGCTGAAGATTCTAGTAGCAGGGGTACCTGTGCAGAAAGAGCAAAGACAGCCCAATTTCACAACTATGAAATGCAAGGCTGGTGTGGTTCTCTGAAGAATTCTGATGTTAGAACTCCACAATACATTCCTCTTGGCAGAAGTAGTATATCTTGTTGGGGAGGACAGACCATTTTAAAGCTGAATTCCAGGAAATCTGCCAATTTGTAAGAAGTGCAGACACACTATGAATTAAGTGCAATGAGGTGCATGACATCTACTGAACTTATCTCTTACTTATATCTGGTTTAGGACTCTGTGAGAAGAGAGAAAGCCACTTAGAGCAGCTATGCCCATCCCTCCCCTCTGCTGCCCATTCAGAGAAGCCTTTGTATTTTGTGAAGTTCACATAATACAATAGCTTCTGTGATTAGGCAGGAGTAGAGGAGGGGCAGAAATAGCAGCTGCACTGATTCTAATGTTGAAGATGCTTCGACCTGAAGCATTGGTGTCAGGCTGCTGGAAATACAGCAACAATAGTCTTCCAGGAGTGCAATAAAACTGTCAGGTGTAAATAAAAGTTAAGATCAGTAGACGTCATGAACCTCCTTGGACTTGATTCATTGTGTGCCTTCACTTTTTTTAAAAAGAGCTGAATTCCTGGAATTCAACCTTAAGACATCATCAGGATACACAAAACATAAAAGTCCACTTTAACACTTTAAAGTCCAGTTTTAGAATTTCAGTGGCTTCTGTGTGGGAGGGGCCAAGATAATCGAGAAGAGCCCGTTGGAAAAACGAAGTTACTTACTGGTAACGTTCTTTCCCGGAGTCTTTCAGGACAGCCACCTGATAGACCTTGACTCCTCCCCTCCGCAGGAAACACTGTGCCAGCCATCTTTAAAATTTCCTCCTCCCCTGCTGGCTCCTCAGTTTTTTTTAAAGAGCACTTCCAGTCTGCTGGACACAAGAACATATGATACACACAGTCAAACTATATCCCATTTCCTGTAAGGAAATCTCAAGTATTTTATACATTTGGGTGGGTACCGGTGCTGTCCTGAAAGACTCCAGGAAAGAACGTTACCAGTAAGTAACTTAGTTTTTTTCCCCTAATCGTCTTTCAGGACAGCCACCTGAGAGGATAATCGAGCACTTACCCTTTGGGCGGGACTACCGCTTATAAGAACTTGCGTCCAAAAGGTCTGATCCTTTGCAGACCATAAAGGTCCACCCTGTAGTGTTTTACAAAAGTGGCGAAGCTGGACTATGTTGCTGCTTTACAAATCTGTTCCGGGGTTGCTCCAGCTCTCTCTGCCTGCGACGCTGCCACTGATCTGTGTACTCTGATACCCTTTGGGATCTGCATACCTCCCAACAGATAGGCCTGGCCAATAGCCTCTCTAAACCATCTGGCTATAGTGCGCTTTGAGGCCTTGTGCCCTTTTTTGGCTCCTGAATTTAAAATAAGTAAAGGAATCTGTCTTTCCTAAAGGCTTTTGTTTCATCGAAATAACGCAGGACGCATCTCCTGATGTTTAACATATGAAACTTAATTTCTTGTTCCCCGGAAGGATTTTTACAAAAAGAAGGTAAAATATCATCCTTGCCTCTGTGAAATTTTGAGGCCACTTTAGGCAAAAAGGCTGGATCCATCTTAAAAACTATGCGATCTGGGAAAACCTGAAAAGAGGGAGGAGGTTTGATTGATAGGGACTATCTCACACTATTCTGGCTGTAGTAACGGCCACCAAAACTGCTTTAAGTGTCATCATTTTCAAAGTGCATTTTTTCTGCGGTTCGAAAGGGTCCGCTGTCATAGTTTGTAGCACTAATGACAGGTCCCACTTTGGAAGGCCAGACCTCAGTCTCTGCCTGCTCAAGGATTCAAAGAGTCTAATCATCCATTGATTGGACGTTTGTTTTCCTTTCTTGATATACGGACAGTGCTCCACTCTGCAGGAACTCTAAGCCCTTGTACACACGGTCGGACATTCCAACGGAAAATGTCCGATCGGACCGTGTTGTCGGATAATCCGACTGTGTGTGGGCTCCATCGGACTGTTTCCGTCGGAATATCCGACGGACAAAGTTTTAGAGCTGGGCTATAAAACTTTCCGACAACATGATCCGATCGGACTTTGTCCGATTGTGTGTAGAGAATTCCAATCGGACAAAGTGCTACGCATGCTCAGATCAAATTCCTAGACCAAAGCTATTGGCGAAATAACGTCATCACGTTCTGAACGATCGGATTTTCCGACAACTTTGTCCGACCGTGTGTATGCAACACGAGTTTGGGACAAAATCCGTCGGATTTTGTTGTCGGAAACTGTGTACAAGGGCTAAGACCACCACTGAATTCTGTGTCTTAAAGGAGTGTTCTGTACACCATTTGTTAAAACATTTCCATACATTCTGGTAAATTGTGCAAGTTTCCATTTTCTTGTTTTTCAGCAGTACATCAATTATGCTGTTTGCGTTTAGTTTTCAGCAGCTGCTCCTCAGAAACCAAGCGCCCAGGTTCTACCTTTCCACTTGGGGACAACATACTGTGCCCTGGGAGAGGAGATCCTCCTGGACTGTTAATAGCCAAGGGGGTTCTGCCGCAAATTCTTTGAGACTAGAGAACCACGGTCTTCTGGGCCAGTGTGGTGCAATGAGAATCAGTGACATGCAACAACCCTCATTGCACCACACTGGCCCAGGAGACCGTGGTTCTCTAGTCTCAAAGAACTTGCTGAATAACCCCCTTGGTTATTACCAATCCAGAAGGATCTCCTCTCCCAGGGCACAGCATGTTCTTGTACTGTGGCAGAATGGCACAGTTGGGTGAAACCAAGTTATGTTACGTCACTTCGGCCTGTGGCCACTAGGGGGCACACACGTGCTCCCCTCCCCTCCCCGATGCAAGTGCGGTCTCGATCACCACTGAGACGCGGAGAACCTAGAACAGTGTGTAAACACACAATTTCCGGTTCTCTGAGGGGAGAAGTGACAGAATATGAACAACAATCTGTCATCTCCTCTACATGGTCCCCCCTTCAGTTAGAACACACACTAGGACACACTTAACCCCTTCACTGCCAGTGACATTTTTACAGTAATCAAAGAATTTTTAATCACACTGATTGCTGTATTAATGCCAATGGTGCCAAACGTGTCAAAATTGTCCAACATGTACGCTAATGAAAAGCGTGTTTATTAGCGTTTATCTGCGTTTGTCGTTTTTGGCGGTGAAAAACGACACTTTGAAAGCAAATTTCTGGCGTTCGGAAAAAAAGCCCATAAACTCCACTGCTCATTAAAGCTAAAAAACGTCCATGTGTGCATGAACACATAGGCCAACACAGTGGAGTTTACGGGCTTTAAAAAAAAAAAAAAAAAAAAAACGCCAAAACTCCAATAAACTGCAGTTTATGAGCTCCAGTGTGCACGGAGCCTAAAACCTAAAGAGGTTGTAAACCCTTGGATGCATTAAGGTGAAAAAACTTGACACTGACTGGCCCTCGGTGTCTATAGATGCTGAAAAACACCCACAAGGAAACCCCCCGGGAGAGCGCTTCTCCCAGGGGGTTTACCGATACAAGGAGGAGCCGTTAGAGCCACTGGGGGACCCCAGAAGACGAGGTTCGGGGCCACACTAACTGCACAGTGGAGGCAAGTATGATATATGTTATTTTATTTTTTAAAAACCCTTTAAAGGTAGCATCTCTTCATGTGGCAGACTTCCCAGGACAGTATCCCGTCACATGGTACATCCTTCGGGGTATAATCCACCTCATGGCAGGCCCTTCAAGGTAATATTGCTCTTCACATGGAATGACATCTTTCTTTGAATCAGTCTCATTCCACATGCCAGGCTCTCTGGGGTATTCTCCCTTTAAAGCAATCTCTGTTAATGGACAGGCTTTGCAGGGCAGTCTGTCCCCATGTGGCAGGCTGTCCACTAGGACAGTACAACTATGGCACAGGAGCACAGTGCCTACAGCGAGCAATCTCAGGTTTTCTTTATAAATGGCTGGGTGGGTTTTATTTCCAGAGATGCACAGCAGACAGACTGCCGACAGACGCCCGTGGTAAATCAACCATAAATAGGACCCGAAAAAGGAACTTTCACTTATCTGTCTCCTCCCTTCTCTGGTGCCACATTTGGTACCTTTTAGCGGCGAGGAGTGAACGGGTACCCGTTTTGAACTGGAACCCTTTTCCCCCACTTCCAGAGAGTGTGCCGTCCCTCAGAAGTTCGGCCCCCCTCCTCCTTGGCCAGGCCAAAAAAAGTACAGCGAACATTGCGCATCAGCAGTAAGGCTTCACTGCCGGTTTCTCTTACCAGGAATGGTGGCGGCAGCACCCGACAGCGGATCCGAAAATCAGCTGGGGTGCCGACATCTCAGAAACCCTGGACAGGTAAGTGTCTTAATATTAAAAGTCAGTAGGTACAGTATTTATAGCTGCTGACTTAATTTTTTCATAGGGAACATCGCTTTAAGTGCAAAACTGTGAGAAGACAAAAGACAACTTGTAGGTTTTGCTTTGCCAACCTCATACACCAGTATAAAGTCAGCTTATCCAAGAACACCATCTGCTGACCAGTTTCTTCAGTGCAGCGTGTCAAGACAGTCTCCGTATCGGCTCTGCCACATTGTACTTGCTATGACGGAACGATAGCTAATAGCACTGTGGGCAGGAATTCAAATTACCTTTGCCATAGGGACAAACACTTTTATGGTTGTTTTCTTTCTAAATGCAACATCAAATAAATTGATGGAAGCGGCAGGCACAGCAAAATGCTCCAGAGATGACAGACTGGGAAAAGATTCACAGCAGCTCTTCTTTGTCCTTTCTGTGAAATGTTTATAAATTGGTCCCACAGACAATTTTCAACACAGCCAACGATGGAGACCATCCAAGATGAAAACAGTTGTGTGCTGCTTAGGAAAACCTGCCACTGAATCTACATAAGAGGAATGGAAATTCTAGATTTGTATGGCACAAATAAAAGAGTTACTTCTGCACGATTGTGTTGTCCATATAGTATAATGCTATAAAACACGTCAATATTTTAAGACATATCCACATTTATCCTAAAATTGGCTAGTAAGGGAGATGCAGAAAAAGTTTGTTTAAAAAAAAAAAAAAAAAAGGAAGAAGTAATTCAGTGTTTAGAGCAGTACGGGGATCGCCTCGAAAATGATGATGCACTGATCATATGGTCCTCAGTCAAGAAATGTATCTTCGGGGAGTGGCATCAGACACATCTACTGAGATGACATCTACAGTCAGGGCCATGAATATTGGGACATTGACAATTCTAATCTTTTTGGCTCTATACACCACCACAATGGATTTGAAATGAAATAAACAAGATGTGCTTTAACTGCAGACTTTCAGCTTTAATTTGAGGGTATTTACATCCAAATCAGGTGAATGGTGTAGGAATTACAACAGTTTGTATATGTGTCTCACGCTTTTTAAGGGACCAGAAGTAATGGGACAATTGGCTGCTCAGCAGTTCCATTGCCAGGTGTGTTATTACCTCATTATCCCATTTACAAGGAGCAGATAAAAGGTCCAGAGTTCATTTCAAATGTGCTATTTGCATTTGGAATCTGTTGCTGTCAACTCGCAAAATATGAGAGCCAAAGAATTGTCACTATCAGTAAAGCAAGCCATCATTAGGCTGAAAAAAAACAAAACAAACCCATCAGAGAGATAGCAAAAACATTAGGTGTATGCAAAATCAACGGTTTGGAACATCCTTAAAAAGAAAGAACGCACCGGTGAACTCAGCAACACCAAAAGACCCAGAAGACCATGGAAAACAACTGTGGTGGATGACCGAATAATGTTTTCCCTGGTGAAGAAAGACCAAGTTAGACTTAGGCCGCGTACACACGGGCGGACTGTTCGCCCAACCTTGTCCGTTGAACAGTGTTTGGGCGGACAGTCCGCTCGTGTGTGGGCTTTCAGCGGACAGTTTCAGCGGACAGTTGGACGGACAAAGTCTTTCGGAAATTCCGAAAAACTGTCCGCTGAAACTGTGTTTGAGCGAACAGTCCGCCCGTGTGTGGGCTTGTCCGCTGTACTTTCGAAATGAGCGGACTGTTCCCGCTCGGAAAGTCCGCCCATTTCGAGCGCGTGTACAGGTAGGCGGGGCCCGCGAAGGAGACGTCGCGGGCTCCGCCGCCTGGAATGGGCTTAAAGGGGAACCCCAACGCCGAAAAAAATCGGCGTGGGGGTTCCCCCCAAGTCCACACCAGACCCTTGTCCGAGCACGCTACCCGGCCGGCCAGGAAAGGGGGGCGAGCGAGCGCGCCCCCCCCTCCTGAGCCGTACCAGGCCGCGTGCCCTCAACATGGGGGGTGCCTTGGGGAAGGGGGGGCCGCGCGGCCCCCCCACCCCAAAGCACCTTGTCCCCATGTTGATGAGGACAAGGGCCTCTTCCCGACAACCCTGGCCGTTGGTTGTCGGGGTCTGCGGGCGGGGGGCTTATCGGAATCCGGGAGCCCCCTTTAAGAAGGGGGCCCCCGGATACCGGCCCCCCACCCTATGTGAATGAGTATGGGGTACAATGTACCCCTACCCATTCACCTGTGAACTAAAGTACAATAAAAAACACAACACAGAGAAAAAATATTTTATTGCACAGCTCCGGGGGTCTTCCGTCTTCGGGGGTCTTCTCGCCGGACTCCTCCGCTATGTGTGTGTAGCTCTTTTGCTAGCGGAGGAGTCCGGCTTTCTTCCTCCCCGCCGCCGGCCTCTTCTCCCGACTTCGGGGGTCTTGTCCCCCTCTTCGGTTCTTCTGCCGGGCCACCGCGCCTGGTCCGGTGGCCCGGTCTTCTGTCGCCGTCTTCCGTTCTTCTGTCGCCGCCTTCGGTTCTTCTGCCGGGCCACCGCGCCTTCTTGTAGCTCTTTTACAGGCGGTGGCCCGGTCTTCTGTCGCCGCCTTCCGTTCTTGTTCTTCTTCTTGTTCTTCTTCTTCTCCTGGAGATGTTGACTCGACGAGCTCTCCGGCCGGAATGCCAGAGCCGCGCTGTGCGGTCACTTATATAGTGACAATGGGGCGGTGTCACATGGTATATGTCACATGGGTTGGTCACATGGTGACCCCGC
This sequence comes from Lithobates pipiens, assembly GCF_037356315.1. Lineage (NCBI taxonomy): Eukaryota > Metazoa > Chordata > Amphibia > Anura > Ranidae > Lithobates > Lithobates pipiens. The sequence goes on from NW_027507784.1 coordinate 63,732,925, forward strand.
CCCCTTACGATGTCATAGTCCCCATGTGACATCAACCCATGTGACCAACCCATGTGACATATACAATGTGACACCGCCCCATTGTCACTATATAAGTGGCAGCGGAGCGTGTCCCTGGCATTCCGGCCGGAGAGCTCGTCGAGTCAACATCTCCAGGAGAAGAAGAAGAACAAGAAGAAGAACAAGAACGGAAGGCGGCGGCGGCGACAGAAGACCGGGCCACCGCCTGTAAAAGAGCTACAAGAAGGCGCGGTGGCCCGGCAGAAGAACCGAAGGCGGCGACAGAAGAACGGAAGACGGCGACAGAAGACCGGGCCACCGGACCAGGCGCGGTGGCCCGGCAGAAGAACCGAAGAGGGGGACAAGACCCCCGAAGTCGGGAGAAGAGGCCGGCGGCGGGGAGGAAGAAAGCCGGACTCCTCCGCTAGCAAAAGAGCTACACACACATAGCGGAGGAGTCCGGCGAGAAGACCCCCGAAGACGGAAGACCCCCGGAGCTGTGCAATAAAATATTTTTTCTCTGTGTTGTGTTTTTTATTGTACTTTAGTTCACAGGTGAATGGGTAGGGGTACATTGTACCCCATACTCATTCACATAGGGTGGGGGGCCGGTATCCGGGGGCCCCCTTCTTAAAGGGGGCTCCCGGATTCCGATAAGCCCCCCGCCCGCAGACCCCGACAACCAACGGCCAGGGTTGTCGGGAAGAGGCCCTTGTCCTCATCAACATGGGGACAAGGTGCTTTGGGGTGGGGGGGCCGCGCGGCCCCCCCTTCCCCAAGGCACCCCCCATGTTGAGGGCACGCGGCCTGGTACGGCTCAGGAGGGGGGGGCGCGCTCGCTCGCCCCCCTTTCCTGGCCGGCCGGGTAGCGTGCTCGGACAAGGGTCTGGTGTGGACTTGGGGGGAACCCCCACGCCGATTTTTTTCGGCGTTGGGGTTCCCCTTTAAGCCCATTCCAGGCGGCGGAGCCCGCGACGTCTCCTTCGCGGGCCCCGCCTACCTGTACACGCGCTCGAAATGGGCGGATTTGCCTCCGCCTTACGTGGGCGAGTCCGTTCATTTCAAAAGTTGAGCGAACTGTTTGCCCAACCTTGTTCGTCAAACAGTCCGCTCGTGTGTGGGCAAGTCCGCTCATGCTAATTTTGAGCGGACTGTTTGATGAAACTGTTTGCCGAACAAGGTTGGGCGAACAGTCCGCCCGTGTGTACGCGGCCTTACCGGTAACTTGTTTTCCAGAAGTCTTTCAGGACAGCACCTGAGAGATAGCGACTCCACCCTCCTCGTTAGGAAACACCTTCTTCCTCCAGACTTTAAAGGGAGGCGCCTCCCTACCACACATCAGTTGTAGAAGAGAACCTCCGGCCCCGGCTGGAACACATAAACACATACGTTAGTCACAGCGTAGCATAATATAATACCATAGGGCGGGATGCTTGCTGTCCTGAAAGACTTCTGGAAAACAAGTTACCGGTAAGTCTAACTTGGTCTTTCCCAAGGCGTCTTTCAGGACAGCACCTGAGAGGATAACAGAGACCTACCCCTTAGGGCGGGACAACAGCTTGCAGGACCTTTCTGCCAAACGCCTGATTGCTGGCAGAAGTGAGATCCAGTCTATAATGTTTCACAAATGTGTGAAAACTCGACCATGTCGCCGCCTTGCAGATCTGCTCAGGGGTGGCACCAGCTCTCTCTGCCCACGTAGACGCCAGAGCTCTGGTTGAGTGTGCACAAATTCCTGCTGGAGGAGATAACCCTGCCTGGGAATATGCCTCCGAGATAGCTAATTTCAGCCATCTAGCTAAAGTAACTTTAGAAGCCTGAAAACCCTTTTTTTCTTCCTGAGAAGAGTACAAATAGTGAATCTGAACGCCTGAAGGACTCCGTCCTTTCTAAATAACTCAGCAGAGTCCTCCTGACGTCCAAAGTATGGAAAGAAGTCTCCTTATTTCCTTTGGGGTTAACACAAAACGTTGGCAGTACTATGTCCTGTATACGGTTCTGAACTGAAGCTACCTTCGGTAAGAATTTTGCATCTGTTCTAAGAATAACTCTATCAGAAAAAATGGAAAGATATGGTTCTTTAATCGACAGAGCATTTAGCTCACTGATCCTGCGTGCAGAGACAATGGCAATCAGAAACACGGTTTTTAATGTGAGAAACCTAAGGGAAGCCTCCACAAGAGGCTCAAAAGGTCCTTTTGTTAGAGACTGTAGGACTACCGATAAATCCCATCTAGGAAAAACCTTAACAGGAGCTGGCCTAGATATTTTAAGAGCTCTAAAGAATCTGATCACCAGTGGATCTGAGGCCACAGATTTTTCTAAGAAAACTGTCAGGGCTGCTACCTGCACCTTCAGGGTACTAACTGCCAGTCCCTTGTCTGCTCCATCCTGTAAAAACTCCAAGATGGAGACAAGGCTCCCTGTCACCTGGTCGGTTGACAAACACCAAGTTTTATAACGCTTCCAGACCTTAGAATAAATGGCCCTCGTAACCCTTTTCCTACTTGCTAAAAGGGTCGAGATCAAACGGTTGGAAAACCCCTTGCTCCTAAGGAGCTGCCTTTCAGAAACCAGGCCGTGAGGGCCAGACTGGCCACTCCTGGATGGTTCACTGGGCCCTGCAACAACAGATCGTGTCTGAGGGGCAGACGCCAACAAGGCTTGATTGCCAGGCCTAGAACTGTCGAAAACCAGGCCCTTTTTGGCCAAAAGGGCGTGATTAGAATAACTGGCACCCTCTCCCTCTGAATTTTTCTCAAAATTAACGGGATTAACTGAAATGGGGGGAAAGCATAGCAAAGACGAAATTCCCATGGATAAGCTAGCGCATCCGTGCCCAGCGAGCCATCGCGACTGTCCAGGGAAAAGAACTGGGGAACCTGGGCGTTCACCCTTGAGGCGAACAGGTCCACCTCTGGTAAACCCCATTTTCCGGCAATCATTGTGAATACCTCCGGGTTTAGAGACCATTCCGCTTCCCGAATAGCGTTTCTGCTTAGGAAGTCCGCTACCCTGTTTAGATCCCCTTTTAGGTGGACTGCTGATAGGGATAACAAATGTCTTTCCGCCCACCGAAGAATCTCCATGGCCAGTACCTGAAGCGACCTGCTTCTTGTACCCCCCTGTCTGTTTAAATAAGCCACTGCCGTGGCATTGTCTGTTAGGACCTGGACGTGATGGGACTGAAGTTCCTGAACAAACAACTCCAGAGCTAAGGCAATCGCCTTGAGCTCCCTCCAGTTTGAGGACCTTATTGTCTCCTCTTTGGCCCAGGACCCCTGAGTGAAACGTGTTCCTAGATGGGCTCCCCACCCCCAGGAACTGGCGTCGGTTGTTAGTCTTTTCCCAACTGGAAAAGCCCAGACTAACCCTTCCGATAAGACCTCCTGTCTTTTCCACCACCATAGGGACCTTTTTACCTGGGTTGACACTCTCACCTCTGCCTCTAGGGATGCCACTGTGTGATCCCAAGATTTTAGAAGGAAAGCCTGCAGACACCTGAAATGCATTCTTGCCCACTGGACTGCTGGCATTGCTGAAGTCAGAACCCCCAAAGCTGACATAACCTGTCTTACTGTCAGATTTTGGCTGGTCTGTAATAAAGACACTGCACCGGAAATCCTGTCCTTTTTGTCTAAGGGAAGGAAGATTTTTTGCTCCACCGAATTTATTAGAAACCCTAAAAACCGAATCTCCTGAGATGGGTTTAGGGACGACTTTTGGAGGTTCAAAATCCAACCCAACGCCTCCAGATGGCTGCGAGCTTTGCCTAGATTGGTCTGCAATTCCTCGCTGGATGGGGCGAAAAACAGCAGATCGTCTAAATAAGGAATAACTGCGATTCCCTGAAGACGCAGTGGCGCTAACGCTTCTGCCATTATTTTGGTAAAAATTCGGGGAGATGATGACAGGCCGAAGGGTAGGGCCCTGAACTGGAGATGATGAACCATACCCCCCAACCTCACCGCCAGCCTGAGAAACTTCTGAGACTGGGGAGAGATCGGAACATGTAGGTATGCGTCTTTTAAATCTACTGACGCCATAAAACATCCTGGCGTCAACAGATTTCTGACCGAAAAAATTGAGTCCATTTTGAACTTCCTGTACCTTATGGACTCGTTTAAAGGTTTTAGGTTGAGAATCAACCGAAACTTCCCTGTCGGTTTCTTTACTAGGAAAACATGGGAATAAAACCCCTCCTGCTGTTCTTGCAGGGGTACCTGTACTACTACGCCCTGTTGCATCAGTTCCTCTAGAGAGGACTTCATGGCCAGGGCCCTTACTGGATCCCGCGGGGTGTTGGTAATCAGGAACCTTTTTGGGGGGTCGTTGACAAACTCGAGTGAGTAACCCTGCGCGAGAGTGGTCAGGATAAACTGATTTGAAGTTATCCCTGACCACTGCGGAAGAAATTCTTGTAGTCTTCCGCCCACCCGCAGAGACGAGTCATTGCGATTTTTCGGCCTGTGTAGGAGGACGGAAGAGAATTCCGCCTCTACCCTTCGGCTTCGGGGCGGACCAACTTTTCCTTCTCCCTTGCAACTTGCTGTCCTGATCCTGAGTTTTTTGAGGTCGAAAAAGACGTTTTGGTACCTGCTTTTTCTTTTTGACCGGAAAGGATCTCTTTTTATCGGCTGTCCTGTCAAGAATATTATCGAGGTCAGAGCCGAAGAGCAAGTCTCCTGAAAAGGGTAACCCACACAGCTTATTCTTTGAAGCCGAGTCACCCGGCCAGGTTTTAAGCCATAAGGCTCTTCTTGCAGCATTAGTTAGAGCTGCTGACCTGGCCGATATCTTAATTGCCTCAGCTGAGGCATCTGCAACATAGGCCACTGCCGTAATCAGGGTAGGAAAAGAATCTAAGATTTCCTGTTTAGGGGAATCTGCAGCTATATGTGACTTTAACTGGTTAATCCAGTATTCTAAATTTCTGGCTACACACGTTGTGGCCATTGCTGGTTTTAAATTGCTCATAACTGATTGCCATGATCTCTTGAGCAAAAGATCCATGCGTTTGTCCATCGGATCTTTCAAAACTCCCATATCCTCAAAGGACAGATCTGTGGACCTTGAAACCTGGGAAAAGGCGGCATCCAGTCTGGGCACCTTGTTCCATACTGCTGCAGGGTCCTCCTCGAAAGGAAAACGCCTTTTGTGGGCTTTGGAGAAAAAGGGCTTTTTCTCTGGATCCTGCCATTCTTTCCTAATGGCCTCAGAGATGACCGGATGAACTGGGAATGTTCGGCCCTTAGGCTCATCCAACCCAGCATACATGCGGTCATGGAGTGATAATTCCTTTTTCTCCTCACTTAAACCAAGCGTAGCATGAATGGCTTTAAGGAGCCCATCGACCTCTTCAAGGGACAGTTTGAATTTAGAGGGGGCTACCTCAGAATCCTCCAACTCCTCTTCCGAATCTTTAACGGAAAGAGCAGTGGACTGCTTTTCCCTATCTGAAGGGTCTTCAGGCAGAGATTCTAACACCGGGATTGAGAGAGACCCCTGGGAAGACTCTGAAGTGGAAGGCTGACTAGCAGCCGGGTTTGCTAGTGAGTCACGAAAATTCTGGATCGTGGCGTACAGCTCCTTCTTTACAGAGGCCACCAAATCCTCACATACAGAGGCAGATTCCTCTTTAACTAAAGAAGTAATGCAGGGACTGCATAAGGTTTTCTTCCAATTTTCTCCCAGCTTGGCCCTGCAAGAAGGACATCTTTTTTTTGGGTCAGAGCTCTTAGCCTATGAAGAAAAAGACAAAAAAGGGGAAAAAAACAGGGAACCCTTAGTGAGACCCAGTCTCAGCTTTGATAGGGATCACCACACAGGTGCACTGAGAAGAAACCAGTCAGCTTCTAGTGCCCAGACAGGCCCCTTGCCACCAGGGGGGGAAAAAAAAAGAAAAAAAGAGCGAGACCAAACGCCAGGAAATAGAAAAAGAAAGGCAGACTTTAACTGCTGCCTCTTACCTGGGCTTTGCTGGTGCCTGTGCCTGTCCCCACCGCTGCAGACGCTGAATCTTCCATAATCAGCTGTGCAGAGATCCACTTGTGGCTAAACGCCGCCTCCGGAGTCACGCTGTGCAGCTGCACCGGACCGGAAGCGGAAATAGGCACCAGCACCTGTCCTCCCTCCTCCCCCCTGCGTCTACGCCGGAAACGACGTTTCAGCTGACCCGATGACCCGCTCTGTCACTTCCGGCGCGACCGCCGAAAAAAAACATGGCGGCGGCACACGCGCGCCGCCGCGCCTACGAACGTGCGGGCCACCGAGTCTTCGGCTCTCTCCGAGCACAAGAGGGGAAGAGGAGCCCGCTTGCTACCGCTGACGAGGCGTGGGTAGGTCGGGAGGACAGCGGGTCTCTAAAGGAGGAAAAAAAAGGGAAAGAAGCCTAGTCCCCCAGGAACACCTAAGAGAAACAGACTCCTTCCCAAAAGGTGTTCCCTCCGGGCCGGAGGAAACACAAAAACTGATGTGTGGTAGGGAAGCGCCTCCCTTTAAAGTCTGGAGGAAGAAGGTGTTTCCTAACGAGGAGGGTGGAGTCGCTATCTCTCAGGTGCTGTCCTGAAAGACGCCTTGGGAAAACACCCTTCACAACAGTTGGCCAGATCAAGAACACTCTCCAGGAGGTAGGTGTATGTGTGTCAAAGTCAACAATCAAGAGAAGACTTCACCAGAGTGAATACAAAGGGTTCACCACAAGATGTAAACCATTGGTGAGCCTCAAAAACAGGAAGGCCAGATTAGAGTTTGCCAAACAACATCTAAAAAAGCCTTCAAATTCTGGAACATCATCCTATGGACAGATGAGACCAAGATCAACTTGTACCAGAGTGATGGGAAGAGAAGAGTATGGAGAAGGAAAGGAACTGCTCATGATCCAATGCATTCCACCTCATCGGTGAAGCATGATGGTGGTAGTGTCATGGCGTGGGCATGTATGGCTGCCAATGAAACTGGCTCTCTTGTATTTATTGATGATGTGACTGCTGACAAAAACAGCAGGATGAATTCTGAAGTGTTTCAGGCAATATTATCTGCTCGTATTCAGCAAAATTCTTCAGAACTCATTGGCCGGCGCTTCACATTGCAGATGGACAATGACCCGAAGCATACTGTGAAAGCAACCAAAGAGTTTTTTAAGGGAAAGAAGTGGGATGTTATGCAATGGCCAAGTCAATCACCTGACCTGAATCCGATTGAGCATGCATTTCACTTGCTGAAGACAAAACTGAAGGGAAAATGTCCCAAGAAGAAGCAGGAACTGAAGACCGTTGCAGTAGAGGCCTGGCAGAGCATCACCAGGGATGAAACCCAGTGCCTAGTGATGTATGTGCATTCCAGACTTCAGGCTGTAATTGACTGCAAAAGATTTGCAACCAAGTATTAAAAAGTGAAAGTTTAATGGATGATTATTAATCGGTCCCATTACGTTTGATCCCTTAAAAAGTGGGAGGCACATATACAAACTGTTGTAATTCCTACATCGTTCACCTGATTTGGATGTAAATACCCTCAAATTAAAGCTGAAAGTCTGCAGTTAAAGCACATCTTCATTTCAAATCCATTGCGGTGGTGTATAGAGCCAAAAAGATTAGAATTGTGTTGATGTCCCAATATTTATGGACCTGACTGTCTGCAGGCATGTACTGGCCATTGGAACTACAGGGAGTTTCCCGGTGGGCCGGTGGCTCAGTGGGCCAGTCAGGTGCAGTCCTGGAGCCGCTCCTCTCTGACAGTGAGTGATCGCGATTTCACTCCTGTTAGGTGGAGCAGCTGCCGTCACTTGCTGAAGAGAGCATTAGGCCTTCTGCTCCCTCCAGCCTGCAGGGGGAGATAGACAGCTGGCAGACATTCCATTCTCTCTCCCCTTGTCACTTATCACATGACTGGAGAGAGGAATGAGAAGCTGCCTTCAAAACAGAGTACACGTGGGAGGGGGAGGAAAGGGAGGACACCCTGATGTAAGGGGAAGTGCTGATGGAGACACTCAAGATTAAAGTGGGCCAGTCATGATGAGGTCCAGGGCCAAATTTTTGTCCCAGTCCAGCCCTGACTGTATGCCTGTCCACTGTCCTGATGTCACTACCACAAAATACACCGACATCTGTCACTTGATGCAGTGCCAACCTACCACAGCAAAGTCTGCTTTAAGGCCTGGTTCACACCCATGTTTGCAGTGTGCTTTGAGTTTTTCAGAAACACACTACAGTCCATTTAACATGATTTCCTCTGGGTCATGTTCACATCTGTGCGTTTTCAACCTGTGCATTTTTTGGAAAGGGCCAGAGACTTTTTTGCCTGCAACATGTTGTTTTGTGGTTCCATAGACTTCAATGGAAACGCAGCAGAAACACATCAAAAACATAGCGCTTGCATTATTTTATGTGCCTTCGCAGTGTTTCTCTTGCAGGAGAACAGACAAAAATGTTAAAAAAAGACCTAAAAAACACAGGGAAAATGCCCCACCTGCAACCCGCATAGGTGTGAACCAGGGGTCGACAAGCCCCAGGCACCAGTACGCCATGGCAAAAAAAAGTTTAGTCCTGGCGCCTAGGCTGTCACCAGGACTTTAAAAAAAATAAAAGTTACACCCAAAAAAATAAAAATAAAATTGAGGCCCCCCACACATACACATGTGGCAGGATGCCTGCACATGTTACATATCACCATGCATGTTGGAATGAGAGTGATAATTCTAGCACCAGATCCCCTTTGTAACACTAAACTGACAACCCACAGGGGGCTTTTAAAGTGCCCCTATGGAAAATATAGGGCATCAACATGTTGGCTATCCATGTCTTTTATATTTTACCAAAACTTGATTAATTCATTGCGTAAAAAAAAAAATGCATCTATGGGGGGAGAGGGAGAGGGAGAGGGAGAGGGAGAGAGAGGGAGAGGAGAGAGAGGAGAGAGAGGGAGAGGAGAGAGAGGGAGAGGAGAGAGAGGGAGAGGAGAGAGAGAGGGAGAGGAGAGAGAGAGGGAGAGGAGAGAGAGGGAGAGGAGAGAGAGGGAGAGGAGAGAGAGGAGAGAGAGAGGAGAGAGAGGGGGAGAGAGAGGGGGAGAGAGAGGGGGAGAGAGAGGGGGAGAGAGAGGGGGAGAGAGAGGGGGAGAGGGAGGGGGAGAGGGAGGGGGAGAGGGAGGGGGAGAGGGAGGGGGAGAGGGAGGGGGAGAGGGAGGGTTTTTTTTTATTTATTATGTTTGGCTTTTTGTGCAATATGTAAGCCAAAAGACATCCATTGATCTTCAGCAGTCTTTTGGCAGACCCATACATAGGGCAATACATCTGGGACTGTATTATGGGAAAACTGAAGTGCCATATATTCAGCTCCTGCAGTGACACAAGTGGTTCCGTTTGGCTGCCTCTGACATTGCAAGGCCTCCACACAGTTAATAGACCAAAAACCGGTGCTGTGCTACTTAACTATAAGCAGACAACTAAAAATTTAAAACCGTGTATAATAATGTATAATAAATCAGTATGTTGCACCCAAGCAATGACTTCGAGCGAGTTCACACCACATGCAGTCCAGTGTGTTTTTTTTTTTTGTGCATCAAAAACTCATGGCACAGATGCCATTAAATATATAACTTAGTTCACACCAGTGCTTTCCAGTTCCAGAAAAGGAACACACATGTCCTTATTTGAGGTTACGAAAAAAAAAAAAAAAAAAAAGAAGAAGAAGGAAGAGGGGGGAAGCACACTGGACTGCATAAAAAAAGCATTTGGAACACATCCAGATTGCATTTCTATGGTGTGAACTAATAATCCTGTAATGCAGTGATCCAAAATGTTAAAACAAATCCTAACACAATGTTAACGTGTGAAAAAATGAATTGTTTATAAACGTGCTCATCCACCATAGTGTGCAAAAAAATTCTTCAATTTGCTAATGCTCGCCTCCTCCAGTGTGCTCTGGCCACTCTCCCTATAGTTTGACCCCCCAGTGGGTTACATTCAGCGGTTCCCCTTCGGTGATATTAAAGAGATCTATCTAGCGTGCTGCTCCTCTGTATCTAGCACATTGAAGGTTTTTTGTACACTATGGTGGCTCAGCACGTTTATAAAAATTCATTGTTTGATCTCTGGACTTTGCTTACCAACATGTGGACATCGTGTTATGAACGTTTTAACATTTTGGATCACTGCATCACAGGAGTATTAGAACTGGAACTGCAAACACTGGTGTGAACTATGCTATTGAAAACCATATAACCTACGTTTCATGCGTTTTTGATGCAGAAAAAAAAAATAAAAAACACAAAAAAAAAAAAACACACTGGACTGCATGTGGTGTGAACTGGCCCCAAGTCATTGCCTGACGATTTATTATACACTGTTGAATTCTTAGTTGTCTGTTTATATTTAAGTAGCACAGCACCGGTTTTTGGTCTATTAGGCCGCGTACACACGCGCGGACTGTTCGCCCAACCTTGTTCGGCAAACAGTTTGTCAAACAGTCCGCTCAAAATTTGCATGAGCGGACTTGCCCACACACGAGCGGACTGTTTGACGAACAAGGTTGGGCAAACAGTTCGCTCAACTTTTGAAATGAACGGACTCGCCCACGTAAGGCGGAGGCAAGTCCGCCCATTTCGAGCGCGTGTACAGGTAGGCGGGGCCCGCGAAGGAGACGTCGCGGGCTCCGCCGCCTGGAATGGGCTTAAAGGGGAACCCCAACGCCGAAAAAAATCGGCGTGGGGGTTCCCCCCAAGTCCACACCAGACCCTTGTCCGAGCACGCTACCCGGCCGGCCAGGAAAGGGGGGCGAGCGAGCGCGCCCCCCCTCCTGAGCCGTACCAGGCCGCGTGCCCTCAACATGGGGGGGTGCCTTGGGGAAGGGGGGGCCGCGCGGCCCCCCCACCCCAAAGCACCTTGTCCCCATGTTGATGAGGACAAGGGCCTCTTCCCGACAACCCTGGCCGTTGGTTGTCGGGGTCTGCGGGCGGGGGGCTTATCGGAATCCGGGAGCCCCCTTTAAGAAGGGGGCCCCCGGATACCGGCCCCCCACCCTATGTGAATGAGTATGGGGTACAATGTACCCCTACCCATTCACCTGTGAAATAAAGTACAAATAAAAACACAACACAGGGGGAAAAAATATTTTATTGCACAGCCGGGGGTCTTCCGTCTTCGGGGGTCTTCTCGCCGGACTCCTCCGCTATGTGTGTGTAGCTCTTTTGCCAGCGGAGGAGTCCGGCTTTCTTCCTCCCCGCCGCCGGCCTCTTCTCCCGACTTCGGGGGTCTTGTCCCCCTCTTCGGTTCTTCTGCCGGGCCACCGCGCCTGGTCCGGTGGCCCGGTCTTCTGTCGCCGTCTTCCGTTCTTCTGTCGCCGCCTTCGGTTCTTCTGCCGGGCCACCGCGCCTTCTTGTAGCTCTTTTACAGGCGGTGGCCCGGTCTTCTGTCGCCGTCGCCGCCTTCCGTTCGTGTTCTTCTTCTTGTTCTTCTTGTTCTTCTCCAGGCGATGTTGACACGTCGCTCCCTCCGGCCGGAATGCCAGAGCCGCCCTGCGCTGTGACTTATATAGTGACAATGGGGCGGGGTCACATGGTATATGTCACATGGGTTGATGTCACATGGTGACCCCGCCCCCTTACGATGTCATAGTCCCCATGTGACATCAACCCATGTGACCAACCCATGTGACATATACCATGTGACCCCGCCCCATTGTCACTATATAAGTGACCGCACAGCGCGTCCCCGGCATTCCGGCCGGAGAGCTCGTCGAGTCAACATCTCCAGGAGAAGAACAAGAACAAGAAGAAGAACACGAACGGAAGGCGGCGACGGCGACAGAAGACCGGGCCACCGCCTGTAAAAGAGCTACAAGAAGGCGCGGTGGCCCGGCAGAAGAACCGAAGGCGGCGACAGAAGAACGGAAGACGGCGACAGAAGACCGGGCCACCGGACCAGGCGCGGTGGCCCGGCAGAAGAACCGAAGAGGGGGACAAGACCCCCGAAGTCGGGAGAAGAGGCCGGCGGCGGGGAGGAAGAAAGCCGGACTCCTCCGCTAGCAAAAGAGCTACACACACATAGCGGAGGAGTCCGGCGAGAAGACCCCCGAAGACGGAAGACCCCCGGCTGTGCAATAAAATATTTTTTCCCCCTGTGTTGTGTTTTTATTTGTACTTTATTTCACAGGTGAATGGGTAGGGGTACATTGTACCCCATACTCATTCACATAGGGTGGGGGGCCGGTATCCGGGGGCCCCCTTCTTAAAGGGGGCTCCCGGATTCCGATAAGCCCCCCGCCCGCAGACCCCGACAACCAACGGCCAGGGTTGTCGGGAAGAGGCCCTTGTCCTCATCAACATGGGGACAAGGTGCTTTGGGGTGGGGGGGCCGCGCGGCCCCCCCCTTCCCCAAGGCACCCCCCCATGTTGAGGGCACGCGGCCTGGTACGGCTCAGGAGGGGGGGCGCGCTCGCTCGCCCCCCTTTCCTGGCCGGCCGGGTAGCGTGCTCGGACAAGGGTCTGGTGTGGACTTGGGGGGAACCCCCACGCCGATTTTTTTCGGCGTTGGGGTTCCCCTTTAAGCCCATTCCAGGCGGCGGAGCCCGCGACGTCTCCTTCGCGGGCCCCGCCTACCTGTACACGCGCTCGAAATGGGCGGACTTTCCGAGCGGGAACAGTCCGCTCATTTCGAAAGTACAGCGGACAGGCCCACACACGGGCGGACTGTTCGCTCAAACACAGTTTCAGCGGACAGTTTTTCGGAATTTCCGAAAGACTTTGTCCGTCCAACTGTCCGCTGAAACTGTCCGCTGAAAGCCCACACACGAGCGGACTGTCCGCCCAAACACTGTTCAGCGGACAAGGTTGGGCGAACAGTCCGCCCGTGTGTACGCGGCCTTAGTTGTATTAAGTATAATGAAAACACTTTTGGAGACAGCCGCAACTTTGTGCTTTATTTAAAAATGCATTATATTTTATTTGAATATTTCAGGATTGCACGGATTGAGGATTTGTTATTGCTCCACACAAACACATCCATCTATACTGTATACACTATAAACGGACTTGCCTGTTTTCTTGGACTATAGGAATGCTTTATAGGAGTTTAGAAACACACTACTTGAGGGTCTTTTCAGTCCGCTATACAAACTTAAGACATATTGAGGAGTCTCAGCCCCTGTGTCCACCCCAGATGTTTATTGGCGCATGTTCTTTTCCGCTATGATACTCCATAAACCGGTCCTAAAGAAGCTACGCAATTTAGTGAAACGCGTTGTCCAGCAGAGCCCATACACACACCTCCAATCCTGGAGATTTAAACATTTATAGATTAAGAGGTGTGTATATTGTGGTCCCTAACCAAACTCATGTATCATATTGTGATAATGTTGATTTTAATGGATTGTTAACACAATGTGTGTGGTTTTTATAATGTTTTGTACAAAAAAAGATTTGATACTTTTATAAATTAGACTCTGTCCCATGTGGATGCCAGTAAAGTACACCAGTAGCAATATGGGCTCTTGCATTTTCTGTACTATTTATCAACTACAAAAAGGATTCAGCCTCAACTAATTTTGGGCACTTTTAATTTTTTTCATAAAATTTTTTATTAAGTTTAAGGAAGGTAAATAATTACAAAGTATACAAATTTTTATATAAAAAAATATTTTTAAAAAATACATAAACATTTAAAAATGGGAGGAAAATATTAAAGTGAACACAATGGATCAGTAAATGTACAAGAGTTATTAGGGTATATCATAGGTGCAAAAGGGATCTATCAAAATTTTCGAAGTAAGAAGGATGTAATCCAAGGAGACCAGGTTTTCTCAAACTTTTGCAAATCATCACAAATAGCAGCAAGTTTTTCGTTAGACATAGACCAATTCATTTTATTTTTAACCAAAGTGGAATTTGGAGTAGAAGACCACCATGATTTACCTAAAGTTTGTTTGGCAGCAGTGAATAAGAATGTTAAGAGGCTGAAGTGAACATTTGTGAAATTTTTTAGTTTGAGATTTAGTAAGGCTTCTAGTGGGTTCTTGGAAAGCGGTTTTCCCCATACATGGTAAAAATAATTTGGTATATGTCAGTCCAAAATTGTCGTATTCTAGGAAATTCCCATCATATATGCAAGAGGGTACCAATATTCAACAACCTCTAAAGCATTGATCTAGGGCTGCAACTAAGGATTATTTTCATAATCGATTAGCTGGCCGATTATTGTTTTGATTAATCGATTAATTGGTTAATAACCTTTAAAAAAAAAAAAAAAGTAGGTCAAATTGACGTTCATTTTCAACCACAATGATGGGAAAATTTGGAAATAATAGAAAACTTCTCGGTCAAAGGAATTTTCAGACAGTGGTTGTGGTTTTCATGCAGAAATGACATTCATTTTAAAAACAGAATGGTAAAAACAAGTGAAAATTTCAAACAAAATTCTTTCATTCAGCGAATGTCCAAAAGATTTTTCATCTGAATATTCTCGTCTGAAAATTGATCCGTGAGGCCAGCATAAGGCTCGGTGCACACCTACGCAGTTTGCTTTTGATTTGTTTCTGTCGTGCTTTTTACTGTGCGTTTTGATTTCTGCGCACGTGATTTTACTGCAGTTTGCATTTTTGCATTATTTTGGGGCAGATTAATAAGCACAAATTGCTGCAAAAACACATTACTGTATAAGACGACCCCCTAATCTTACTGTTGTTTAAGCATTTTTTTATTGTACTTACCGTATAAGACGACCCCCTTCCAAGGCTTCCGACGCTTGATATTTCGTCCTTCTTGCTAGAGTAGTAGCTGGCGCCATATCCTTCTTCCTGCTTTTGCTGGAACCAATCACGGCGAGCGATGTATTCTATTAATGAATACAAAGCCTGCTTGGATTGGCAGAGGCTGTATCATCATCAGCCCGCGCCTCTCTGACTCTCAAAGCCAATCCGAGCAGGCCATTTGAGTAGCCTGCTCGGATTGGCAGAGGTTGTTACTCCAATCCGAGCAGGCTCTGTATTCATTTGAATACATCACTCGCTGGGATTGGCTCAGCGGTATATACTGTATGTAGCCGATGCTACATACAGTATTACCGAACCCTCAGCAGGCATCGGAGGGGCTGATCCGGCGTATAAGACGACCCTCGATTTTCGGCCAGTTTTTTTAAGTGTAAAAAGGTCGTCTTATACGCCGGAAAATAGGGTACACGCTTTTCTGCAGCTTCTCCATTGAAGTATATTGAACCAGTAAAGCACCGCTTTGCGTTAAAAGTCCCCGACCCTTTCAGAAATGAACGTGTCCCATAGGAAACCATGTAAATGAACTGTAGTGCGTTTCTGCAAAAAGCATCAACACAGAGATGTGAACCAGGTCTAAGACGTTTAGTAACATAATGGGGGTTAAAAAAACTAAAATTAGCCCTTTATAGTAGAAAAAAAGCAGATAATCACTACTGTAAGGGGTTTTTTTTTTTTTTTTTTACTGTAGAACAGTGAAAGTAATATTTACAGTAGCGATTATTTGCTCTTTTTGTACTATAAAGGGCTAATTTTAGTCTTTGTAACCCCAATATGTTACTGGCGATTAATCGATTATGAAAATAGTAATCGATTAATTTCATAATCAATTAGTTGTCGATTAATCGATTAGTTGTTTCAGCCCTACATTTATCAGATATTGTTGGTTTAAAATTTGGCTAAGCATTGGGGAACTAAATACCATCTCATGAGCAATTTAGAATTGGATTCTACTGCTGCTGTATTAATAGAACAGTGGGATGTAGTGTACCAAATTTGTTTCCAATCTTTTTCTGTTATAGGTGTACCAAGATCAACTTCCCATTCAGACATGTATGAATGAGATAGAGGTGTCTCTCCCCCCCCCCCCCCCCCCCCAGTGTAGATGCTCGAGACCTAATTGTCAAAGTGGCACAGGCTTTTATACTTACTATGCCACACTCCTCAGCTACTGCCCAGTTGCAGAACCCCAGGTTGTCAGAGCTGTTGTCAGATGTTACAAGGATGATACCACAGACTTTCCATGTGGCAGTGATCAATTTACCACCCAAACCCGAGCACTGTCACATAGGGAAGATCATGTGTCCCCTTATACCTAGCTCTGCTTTATAAGATTTAGGTGACGCAGAGAAAAGTTGTGTGAACATGGCTGGGAAAGACACTGTCATATTGTCTTGGGTTGGCAACAAAAAGCAGCATCCCTTTAATTATCACATAGGGTACATGTGTCATCAACTAACTCTTGGAATGAATGGATCATGGGGCTGATGCATTAAAGTGGTTCTAAAGCCTAATGTCCTGTACACACAGTCGGACTTTCCGACGGAAAATGTGCAATCATATCTTGTTGACGGAAAATCCGATCGTGTGGGCTCCATCGAGATGAAAGCTATTGGCTACTGCCCTCTTTATAGTCCTGTCGTACATGTTCTATGTCACCGCGTTCTGAACAATTGAATTTTCCGACAACTTTGTGCGACTGTGTGTATGCAAGACAAGTTTAGGCCAAAATCCGTTGGAAAAAATCTGACAGATTTTTTAGTCGGAATGTCCGAACATGTGTATGGGGCATTAGGATTGTTTATCTTAATGCATCCTATGCATTAAGGTAAGAAAAACGTTCTATGTCACAGGTCCCCCCCCCCCCTTATGCTTACCTGAGCCCCAATTTGGATCCAGCATTGTACATAAGAGCAAGGGCTCCCTCCCTCCTCACTGAGCAGAGAGACAGCAATGGGAGTCATTAGCTCCCGCAGCAGGCAATCAAATTCTGTGATAGACAACGTGGCTTGGCACCGCTCCCTGCTCTGACTCAAAAGATAAAGACAGGGCAGTTCAGAAGTGGCTTTCTATGAGGGCACTCAGAGGGATGAGGGAAGGAGCCAGGGGTGCCGGCGGGGGACCCCAGAAGGTTTAGGGCTGCTCTGTGCAGAACTATTGCAAGTATGACATGTTTGTTTTTTTATTAGAAAAAAATAAAGCTTAACAGCCAGTTTAAAATGTTTGTTACAACAACTAATTAGCTTCCAATTGTCATCAATGGGCAATAAAGAAACGTTATTATTACATTTTTCATCTAAAAAAAAAAAAAAAAAAAAATCGAATGAAAAAAATCCATTTGATTTTTCACCAGTTCCCAAATATGTTTCCCTATGAATGGAGCAATTTTCTTGAAAATTGATAAGATTCCTCCCATTAACACAGTCTATATTGATGGGGGGAATGCCTCCTGTGGAGTCAGTTAGTTTACCCAGCAGGGGAGCCGTCCCGGCCAGGAGAACACACAGTGATTATTGCCAGTGGTTAAAGCTGCTGCCAATAATTGCATAAAAACTCCTACAGGCTTGTTGTACCAAAGTTGATCAATCGACTTGGGTACAGTCAGCCTGGCCAAACATGGTTCAAATCTTGCCTGCTTCCTGCTTGCCATTGTGGGCTTTAAATTTCCTATCTGGCCATTGTTTGACTAGCTACACAGATCCACAACCTTTACTGAACTGTGCAGGGTTATGATCACCCTGGTTAAAACAGATAGGGTCTACCTATACACAGATGTGTTTAAACCTGACAGACATAATCACATTTACATGGTTAACCATAATGTCTTTGTAAAAAAAAAAAAAAAAAAACTCTAAACAAAAACAACAAAAAAAAAAAAAAAAAAAAAAGAAAAAGTTACAGAGCTGATTAGCTAAAGCTGTAATTACACACACAGCTGAGCTAATCAAAGGAGTGAACCATCGCCATGCTCTGGTCATCAGGGCCATGTGGTGATCTAATCAAAACAGGTGCAACTACCGTTGTGTTATCTCCCATAAAAAAAATAAAATAATATTTTATATATATATATATATATATATATATATATATATATATATTTTAGAATGGCCTGATACTAAGCCCCTAAACACACGGTCGGAGATTTCCACAACCAAATCGGTCGGATTTTGTCCGTCAGATTTAGTCTGACGGATTGTGTCCGAAACTGTTGCATACACACGGTTGGACTAAGTTGTCGAAAAATCTGATCTTTCAGAACGTGATGACGTAATTTCGCTACGATGGGACTAGATTCAGGCTAGTAGCCAATAGCTTTGATGTAGGAATTTAATCTGAGCATGCGTGGCACCTGGTCCGATCAAAATTCTCTACACATGATCGGATTACGTCCGACCGGCCCAGTTGGTCGGGAAATATTTCCAACATGTTGGAAAATTGGGTCGGACGAAGATTCGGACGGAATCAGTCCGATGCATACCACACACAGTCGGATTATCTGATGACACGGTCCGATAAGACGCATTCTGACGGATTCTCGGACCGTCTGTACATGGCATTAGAGTTATGGAATCCTTTATTCTAAGGCTCCATGCACACTGAAGCTGATAAACTGCAGTTTATTGGCGTTTGGGCGTTTTTTGTAAAAGCCCATAAACTCCACTCTATGTTAGCCTATGTGTCCATGCACACATGGACGTTTTTCAGCTTTAATGAGCAGTGGAGTTTATGGGCTTTTCTGAACGCCAGAAATTCGCGTTCAAAGTGCCGTTTTTCAGCGGCAAAAAACGACAAACGCTCATTAACGCTCGTTCATTAGTGTTCGGCATTCTATTTTTCAATGCATTGTGGGATTTTTGGAGTGTCCTCTGTGTATTTTTATAAAAAACGCCCATTAACGCTCATTAACGCTAGTATAAAACGCTGTTAAAAGCAGGTTTTCAACCAGCGTTTTCTGCCAGCAATCTGGCGTCCAGAAATAGCTTTTTTGAGCTTCAGTGTGCATGGAGCCTAACAATTTGACATTTGTTTTTCTCCCCTAGTTATAGGGCAGTGATCAAACAAGAAAAACAATTCCAAATAGCTAAGGGCGAATGAATGGAAATGACTCAACCCTCATACACATAAACAGGTCAAAACAGATAAACTGGAAATAAAGCAGAAAGAACTACCGGTATTTTGGACTTTGATAATCAAAACAATTTATATTTGAGCCACAGATCTTTGTAGTTGGCCAAATTCTGGCACTGTCACATTTAAAGGGCAAGTTCAACTTCTGAAAACAAATTCACTATGCATTCTTAGGGTAGCAGTAGGGTTAACCCCTTTACACCTGCCTAACATGTATGCTGGGCCAAAAGGGTGGGCTTTAAAGCCCACATTACACATATGCGTTGTTGTTGGGTGGCTGACGTTTCTGTGCTGAAAGCGTGCTCACTGCACAGTGATTGTGCAGGGAAAAAGAGATCTCGATCCCCGTGAATGATCAGCTCCCGATCATGTGCCCACTGTGACAGCCAATCACAATATTTATGTGATCAGGCAATCTTACCCACCACACAATTATTAAAAGGGACATGGAAAAAATAAATAAAAAATAACAAAAAAAAAAAAGCACAGTGCAGCTTTTAAACTTGTTGCTTAGTTTTTATGCCTTACCTACAGTACTGCTGCAACAGGGGAGGGGGGAGTACATTGCATGTGCACTAGCACTCATCATACAGTATGTCCTGGCTTCTAGGATGGTAGTTTTTTCACCAAGGCTGTGGGGTTGCCACACAAGACCTACAGATAACATATTTAAACTAAGCAACAATTTAACAATCTGCACAGTGTTTTTAACCTGCTGGATTTCTCTTGAATTCACAGCGTATTTTACACCATGATAAAGGTGAACTTATCCTTTAGCCCCCATTCACATTGGCGCGATTTGATATGTCAAATCGCATTCCAAATCCCAGCCTATTGCCAGCAACAGCACTGTCCCTATTGGTGCTACGCCACACCGATTTTCAAAAGCAGTTCCTGCACTAATTTTGGCAACTTCAAGGGCTATTTTAATAGGCATCTGTGCCTGAACCCGCACAGATGTCTTTCAAATCGCCCTGGAACGCTCACTGAAATTCGGCTTTGTTCAGTGTGAATGTATCCTAAATAATGATGCTATTCTAGTTCCTGCCTTCTAGCCTTGGTGTACAGCAAAAAGTGAAAAAACTCACCTGAAGCGTGCAGGGGAGAGGGGTGTCGGGGGAAACATTCCTGGTTCAAAAGAGTCGAAATAAGTGACAGTCCAGGAGAAGCTGCAGCAAGAGAGGCCAGCAACTAAGGACAAGACCAGCAGACTCCAGAACCCTGATAAAGAAGAACATTGTCCATAAGACCATATTTATACAGTGTACACATATATGACACATGAGCAGGTAATGTCCAATCATACTTCATTACATAAGGACACAAGGCAAAAGATAACAATGCTTACTGAGCAATCAGTAAGGGGTTTCTCTTAAGCACATCTGATTTTGATTGACGGCTATGCATCACCAGCCAACTCCACCAAAAAGTGAACTTTTTTTTTGGGGGGGGGGGGGGGGGGGGGGGCGCGCAAACAAACTGAAAGATTAAACTGTTAGTAAGGCTGCTTTCACACTGGGGTGGGTGGGCATTAATGGGAAAACGCTGCTAGTTTTAGCGGCGCTTTACCGTCATTTTAGCTGCGCTATTCGGCTGCTAGCGGGGAGCTTTTAACCCTCGCTAGTGGCCAAATAAAGGGTTAAATGTGCCCGTGTAGAGCTGCTGCCGAAGCTGTTTGCAGTTGCTTCGGCAGCCATGCCCATTTATTACAAAGGGGAGGAGCGGTGTATAGACGGCTCCTTCACTGCCCTAAAGATGCTGCTTGCAGGACTTTTTTTTTTACATTTCTAAGAGCGCATCGCCCCAGTGTGAAAGCACTCGGGCTTCACACTGGGACTGCAGGGGAGGTGTTTTTCAGGCGCTTTATAGGTGCTATTTTTAGCCCAAAAGTGCCTGGAAAAAAGCCCCAATGTGAAAGGGGTCTAATGCAGGACTGTAAATAGCCACTTAAATCGCGGCCTCACCATGCCCGTCAAATGCAGCCCATTATGAGGGGTTCACTTCCCACCATCATGCCTGTGCTTAGTTCCCGGACAGGTCTGTACACCTGCTGTGTCTGTGCCCATTATGAGGGTCCCCACTTCCCAGTGATGCAGTGCATCAGCAATAGCCCACTGCACTAGTCCTGCTGCTAATACCATGCTCCAAGTCCCAGGCACTCTTCCCTAGCAGCGCTGCAGCAGTAAAATGCCCTAGCCTGCTCATTGGCCAACTCCTCCTGGCCTGCTCATTGGCCAACTCCTCCTGGCCTGCTCAGGCCTTGCATTCCCTCCACTGGGATGAGTCATTCGAGAAACCGGAAGTGACTTTACAGGTTGATAAAAGCACTGCCTACATCCAATGCCACTAACTGCAGTTTTGGTTTATTGATGGTTTATTTCATGGTGAATTTTTAAATCTCTTGGGGACTCCAGTAACCAGATCTCCCAAACACAGCCACAACCATAAAGAATCAAGATGACTGTAATATTCCCCCGTCATAATTCAGAGTAGATTAGCAGACCTGAGTTGGGAGACATGGATTGTTGAGCTTTTGAGTGTTTGTTTAAACTGACCAGTGCTCAACAACTTGATCTTTAACCGCTTGTCTATAATTTAGAATGACAGGTGGTGGCCATAGTATTCTGGGGCATGGTGTTAAAATGGAGTTCTGTTTACTACTTGTGCGCACACACGCACGCACGCAAAATCTGGTGCAGCTCTACATAGAAACCAAACAGCTTCCAGTTTTTTTTTTTGTCAAAGCTTAATTAAACAAGCTGAAGTTAGAAGCCGATTGGCTACCATGCACAGCAGCACCAGATTTTGCACTCTCCAGTTTTAGCAAATCAACTCCATTGGCTCCAATTGCAGAAAGCACAAATCATAAGCAACATGTACAGAGCCAATCACAGTGGCTCTTGGCCTTAAATTGCTGTGATGGCCAATCATGGCAATTACAAATGTAAACACTTCTAGTGGTTAAATACGAAGGCCCTCCTCTTACTCTCCAATGGTGGAAGATCGCCCTTATGAAGGATTTAATGAATGAAGGGTGGGAACGTGTTTTTTTTTTTAACCCTTCCTGCTCTCCCCTAGCTTCTTCTGTGCATCTCATCTCCATCTTGTACCTGCAGCACTTGAATACAATCAACCTTTACCTTCCTTTTCCTGTACATTACCCCCTCCTCTTCCCATTGTATGTGACCTGTACATTAACCCCTTCAAACCCATCAGTGTATGACCTATACCAGGGGTAAACTAGTGAAAAACAGCGCTGGCAAATGTGAAAAAAACATACATGTAAATATAAGTGACAACTCATGCCAATAAACACAATATCTGATAATAATTAAAAATGAGCCCAACGTGAATAAAGTGCATACAGTAAATCCCCCTTCTGAGACTGCACTCACTCACCAGGCAGGCAAACTTTCCAGTCCAGAAACAATAAATGATCTGATGATATGAAAAGTTCCAAACAGAGACCGAGTGCACACTGGATCACAGAGGCAATACCACATTTCACCGATAAGAGAAAAATATTGTATGGTGAAGCACTGTGAGGCTCAATGTATGTTGTGCGCTCGAGGAGGGGTGAAACGCGTCAACGTAATTTCCGGCCTACGGCTTAACCAGTGACACCATTTTCTGCTGCCTCCGTGGAGCGCATGCTGTACGAGTGGTGATCGCGGAAGTTTCCGTCTGAAAGTTTGCTTTTCTCCATTCATCCTGTAAGCAGCACTTGGCGCGCAACATTGATTGAGCCTCACAGTGCTTCACCATACAATATTTTTCTCTTTTACAGGTGGAACGTGGTATTTCCTCTGTGATCCAGTGTGCATGCAGAGTCAGGGGAAAAAGACATGGCGTCTAGTGTAGTATCTAAAAAGACAGCATCTTGGGGGTATTTCTACTATTCTGGCATTTTTTTATTTCATACATTTTAGGCCTCGTCCACGCTGTATGCTATGGACACTTTTTTTCTCCTACAGGAGTTTAGCAGCAGCCAAAATGTGGTTAAAAGCTGGTTTTGCATGCGCATTCCCATGTCTGGCATTAATATATTTTATTGACCAAAATCCTGGCCATCAGAATGCATAAACCTGGAAATGCACCTAGCTCCAACACGTGTTAATGAATGTTAAATGAGACGTTCACTTTGTTTAAAAAATAATAAATTCACATCTTTTTGCAAGTAAAAAAAAAAAGTGCATTTATTATTTATTTTTTACATGGAGCCTGTAAAGCATTGCACCTGAGATCAGCAGATTGCGGATGCAATTTCAGGCTATCAACTGTCAGCGTAGCAGTCTGCTCATACCTCATAGGGCAGTCATTTACTACATGGCAGGAAGAATCAATGTACTAACAGAGTGCTCACCAGCGCCTTCGTAGTTTATGGAGAACTACAAGCCCTCAGCTGCAATGGTTGACAGCAGCTGTAGTTCTCTCATTCACAGAACTCTGTGAATGATGTGGCCAAGGGACGGAGCCCCGCATGGCCGCGCACTTTTTAAATGGCTCCGAGAGAAGGTCCCCTGTTTTTATGCTCAAACGCTCCTCTCCTGAACGCATAAGTGAGGTTTTTTTTTTTCTACCACTAAATTCCTCAGTGACTAAACTCCTGAAAATGCCTATAGTGTGCATGGACACAGACTAACATGGAGGGGAGTTTACAGGCCAAGAAATAAATGTAAGAGCAGATGTAGAAACAGCTATTTTTTAGCTGCAGTGTGCATGAAACTTTATAAAAGCAAACAAGGGAAACTTTTTTTAAAAAAAAAAGCTCTGTGCCAAAAATGATATACAATTCACGAGTACAGTATTCTATGACCACTGAAAACTGAAAAATGTCCTGGGTATGAATGAAGAGATAATACAGGCTGGTACTGGGCCACCACCCATACAAGGTTTCTTACCGAACATACTTGTTTTCACTCCATCGTCACTCTCTTTTCCATAGCGCATTTCTACACATAAAAGAGAGGTCATTATTTCACCAACAGAAAAGAAAACAAAGAATAAAACCGTCACCCATCCTCCCAATGTATTTACTAAAACCCCATCCCAATAAAACGCCATATTTTACTTTTTCATTGTTTAGTTGGAGTTCTGGAACTAGGTCTGCAAACTAAATCATGGTCAACCCATGTGAACTGTAGCTGTTTTAAAGAAAAAAATAAAATAAAATTACCTTGCAGTATAAGATAAGCAAATACAAGCAGAACAGCGAGGATGCTGACAATCACAAGGCAGCAGAACATGGATAATAATCTGGATGGCCATCTTTTACTTTTCTTGGAAGTGACCACTTGTGACTTGACAGTGCCGTTGTGTTCAGGCTGCTCCGATTCCTCATACAGCACAGAGTCTTCCCGGAGGAAGTTTGTCTTGTGAGGGATTGCCTCAGATAACTCACTGTCCAAGTTTCTAACCATCGAGTCTTGAAGAGTGACTCCCTTTGAACCCTGGCTCTGGACATTATTGGATGTGGCATTGGTGTAGGAGGTAGAACGACGGTTGGTACTCCTTAACCGCCTGGCGCTGGTCACATAGGAGGTATCCATCCAGAAACCTGCTTGAATGAAAAAATGCTGTTACTGTGAAGAAAAACACTTAAAAAAAAAACATTATCTGTGTGTATGGACCTAAAATCAAAGCACCATTAAAGCCAAAAACTATTTAAAAGTGCAACTAAAGTCTGCAATACATACCTCTGCTTCAACAGTCCGAAGTCCCTTGCCAGCGTCTTCTGGGTGCCAGTCTTCAGGCAATCTTGATTGGCCGGCGCAATATGGTATCACTCTTTCGCATGCGCAGGAGTACAGTCATCCTGGCACACAGGCACTGTGCCAGGACGTAAACTGAGCTGAGCATATGCAATTTAGTGAATATCCTACAGATAACTGCAAACAGGCTGGTAGGTTTGATTTAGAGTAGAAGTTACATTACTCGTCTCTTCTACAATAATGAGAATGTCTGCCCCTGCTTTGTTTTTTGTTTAAAACTGAGCTCCAGGCAAAAAAAATTCCCTTACAGTGGGGCTGTGCTCGCACTGCAGGGGTTAATTACTTCGTTTTGAATAGGGGAGAGATGAAGTGAGATATACTTACCTGATCCTCCGATCCTCTCTGCCCAAGACTGGTCCCTTCAGCTCCTGCCACCCCCCCCCCCCCCCAACTCAACTCTCTAGCACTCTTGAGTGGTGGACGGTTCCTGACGTCACCAAACCCAGAGCAGTCTACATAGAATTGCTCTGGATGGAAGGCACTAGGAACTAGAGGTCGACCGATATGGGTTTTTCTCTGGCCGATGCCGATATTTAGAAATCATGGCGGCCGATAGCCGATATATGATGCCGATTTTTTTTGGGCCGATATGTTAGGCCGATTTTATTTTATTTATTTCTTTTTTATTTTATTTTTTAATCCCCCTTGATCTAACACACCTTTCCCACTGGGGCGTTTTTCAGGCGCTTTTGGGCTAAAAATAGCGCCTGTAAAATGGCTCCCCTGCAGTCTGTGTGAAACTTTCACACTGAGGCGATGCGCTGGCAGGATCTTAAAAAAAAAGTCCTGCAAGCAGCACGTTTGGAGTGGTGTATACCGCTCCTCCACCACTCCTGCCCATTGATATGAATGGGCACCACTGCTGAAGCGCATGCAATGCGATTTGGCAGCAGTGCTTCATGGGCGCATTTAACCTCTTCCTTGGCTGCTAGCTGGGTTATATGTGCCCCACTAGCAGCCAAATAGCACCGCTAAAATGATGGCAAAGAGCCGCTAAAACTTGCGTTTTACCATCAACGCCTGCCCGCTCCAGTGTGAAAGCAGCCTTCATAAGTGATACAGAAAATTTCTTACATTTAAACATTTATTAAACAAAAACGAACCTCCAATCAGTTTACTTGTATGTATGATTTAGATAAAAAAAAAAAAAAACATATATTAAATAAAAACAGGTAGTCAAAACTTTTGTACGAAAAAAAAAATGGGCTAACTTTACTGTTTTTATTTTATTTTTATTTTTTAAATAGTGTATTTTTTTCCTAAAAAAATGCATTTGAAAGACCTCTGTGCAAATGCCGTGTGACATAAAATATTGCAACAACCGCTATTTTATTCCCTAGGATCTCTGCTAAAAAACTATATATAATTTTTGGGGGGTCTAAGTGATTTTCTGGCAGAAAATACAGGATTTTTACTTGTAAGCAACAAGTGTCAGAAAAGATTTAGTCTTTAAATGGTTAAACTGAGAACTTCTACACAGGAGATGACTTCATTCATTGAAGTGTAAACATTGTATCATTCTGTTCTTTTCTTGGCAGACTGCCCTGAGAGGAGGAAAGGGTTTCTATGACGACTCAGGCAACTCACACTGACTGAAATGACTTCTGTAATAGAAAAGTCCCGCTGTAGTTCTAAATCGGCTTTTTATCAGCTCAAATCGGCCGATGCCGATTATTTAAAAAACGGCAAATATCGGCCGATATATCGGTCGACCTCTACTAGGAACAGTTGATTACTGGATTGTAGAAGAGAGCCATTTGGGTGGAAAGGAGGATCAGGTGAAAGCTTCCCCCTCTCTCTTGAAAAAAAAAAAAAAAAAAAACACAAGCAGTTAACCCTTGCATTGTGGCACAGACCAATTTTTTTTCTTTGCCCACAGTTGGGCTTGGTCCCTCCTTAACCACTTGCTACCCATGCCAATTCTGAAACGTCTCTCCGACATGTGAAAATCTTTTTTTTTTGCTAGAAAATTACACAGGACCCCCAAATATTATATATTTTTTTTTTTAGCAGAGACCCTAGAGAATAAGATGGCGATTGTTGCAACTCTTTATCTCGCACGGTATTTGCGCAGCAATTTTTCAAATGTGTTTTTTTTTTTTTTTGGAAAAAAAAAAAAACAATTTCATGCATTAAAAAAAAAAAAAAGTAAAGTAAAGCCCCATACACACTATCAGATTGTCTGCTGATTTTTTCCTTCAGGTTTACCAAAACCATGTAGTAGAAGGGCCTGCCTGATTGCATACACATTGAAACTCCTAAGGTTTGACCTCATATTATATGGTTTTGGTAAATCTGATGGAAAAAATCAGCAGAAAATCTGATAGTGTGTATGGGGGCTTTAGCCCAATTTTTTTGTATAATGTGAAAGATGATGTTACGCCGAGTAAATAGATACCCAACATGCTTCAAAATTGTGCACACTTGTGTAATGGCGCCAAACTTAGGTATTTAAAAATTCCCATAGGTGACAATTTAAAATTCTTTATAGGTTACATGTTTTGCGTTACAGAGGAGGTCTAGGGCTAAAATTATTTCTTTCGCTCCAACGTTCGCGGTGATACCTCACATGTGTGGCTTGAATGCCGTTTAAATATATGGGCGGGACTTACATATGCGTTCGCTTCTGCATGCGAGCACACAGGGACAGAGGCAATTTAAATTTTTTATTTTACTTTTATTTTTCTATTTTGACACTTACTTTGTAAATTAAATTTCTTTTGATCACTTTTATTCCTATTACAAGGAATGTAAACATCCCTTGTAATAGGAATATGGCATGACAGGTCCGCTTTACAGTGAGATATGGAGTCAATAAGTCCCCACATCTCAGCTCTAGGCTGGGAAGCCTGAAATTTTTAAAAAATTTAACGATTTCAGCCTCCCAGCCGAGACGGTGCCATTTTCAAATGCAGAGGCTAGGGCATGACGTTATAACATCGCGCCCGGTCTCCGAACGATCATAGAGACTCCGGGGACCATCTGGTCTGCCAGAAATCTGTATAGTCAGCACCTGGGGCCGGTGGATCCCTTCTCCAGTTCGCTGATGGCAGGGGCGAGCCTGGAGAAGCACCGGAGGGCTGCAGGAGGGAACGACAACGTCCGCTCTCACCGCCTATAAGAACGATCAAGTGGCTGAAAAGCCGCTATGATTGTCCTTATGGTGAAGGAATCGCCGGCTCTAAAAGATGATATCTGAATGATGCCTGTAGCTGCACCCATCATTCAGATATCACAGCCCAGAGTCCACAACGTCATATGACGTTACGTGGGCGGCAATCGGTTAATATATAAAGAGCCTATGACGTAGCTCTTTACCATGTGATCAGCTGTGTCCAATCACAGCTGATCACAGAGTAGAGCAGCAGGATTCTGGCTAAAATGAGAATCACATTTTTTTTTCTTAGAATAAAGATCATGATTCTCTCACGATTCTTGCTGTGTAACATCTTCTTTCACATTATACAAACAAAAAAAACTGGGCTAACTTTGCTTGTTTTTTTTATTCATTAAAGTGTATTTTTAAAAAAACAATTGCGTTTTAAAAATGGCTGCGCAAATATGGTGCGACATAAAATATTACAACAACCACTATTTTATTTTCTAGGGTCTCTGCTTCAAAAAAAAAAAAATTGTTTGGGTGTTCCGGGTAATTTTCTAGCAGAAAATGATTATTTTTACTTGTAAGAAATAAATGTCAGAAAAGGTTTGGTCTTTAAATGGGAGTTCTTTCCTTTGATAAAAGAATGAAAAGTTACTTTGTTTCTACTTATTCCAGTGTTGTGATTAAACTTGGCAGGCTGCCTGGATTTTTTTTTTTCCCCCAGCTGTGAGAAATCTCTGCACTTGTTAAAAATAATCGTAACCTGCTGTTTTGCTGCTTGATTCCGAGCATGCGTGAAGTTTTGTGCGTCGGACTTGTGTACACACGATCGGAAAGTCCGACAACAAAGTTTTGTTGGTGGAAAATTTGAGAACCTGCTAGTCAGCATTTGTTGGCGGAAAGTAGAGCTGCACGATTCTGGCCAAAATGAGAATCACTATTTTTTTTACTTAGAATAAAAAGATCACAATTCTATCACGATTCTCGCAACATAAAATCTTTCACATTATACAGAATAAAAAAGGGGCTAACTTTACTGGTTAGTTTTTATTTAATTCATTAAAGTAATTTTTTCCCCAAAAAATAGCATTTGAAAGACTGCTGCGTAAATACAGCGTGACATAAAATATTGCAACAACCACCATTTTATTCTCTAGGGTGTCTGCTAAAAAAAAATATATAGAATGTTTTGGCGTTCCAAGTAATTTTCTAGCAAAAAAAAATAAATAAAATGAATTTAACTTGAAACCAACAAATGTCAGAAAAAGGTTTAGTGTTTAAGTGGTTAAACTTTTTTCCCTTACACACCAAGTCTTTTCCATTGACAAATTGTTACAATGTTTATAGTTAAAAGCAACAGTAAACCCGCACTTTAAAAAAAAAAAAAATAAACCTGCAAGGCAAAATGAGCTAGTATGCAGCAGCGCATACTAGCTCATTATGAAATACTCACCTTAGAACAAGGTGCCGCTATCTCACACAAACCACGCCGAGGGAGGCGACATGTTGCCTCGGCGTGTCTTCCGGGTATCGCGGCTCTGGCGCTGTGGGTGGCCGAAGCTGCGATATGTCACTCCCACGCATGCGCGCGGGAGTCTTTCTCCCAGCAAGGTCTGGCAGTGCTGCTGGACATTCAGCTGGGCCTTAACAGCGCATGCGCCGCATGAAAAGTAAATTTCTCCTAAACCATACAGGTTTAGGAGATATTAATTTTACCTACAGGTAAGACTTATTATAGGCTTACCTGTAGGTAAAAGTTTAAAAAAAATAAAAAAGGACTATACAATCGCTGTTAAGTTCAACTGATAAAGAATGATTCTTGGCAGACTGCCCGGATTTTTTCTTCCTTTCTTTTGAGGGCTGTGGCTTCAGATAAGCAGAGAGAATTCTTTGCATAGAAAGAATCGGGAAACACTTTAGTCA
Organism: Lithobates pipiens; assembly: GCF_037356315.1. NCBI lineage: Eukaryota > Metazoa > Chordata > Amphibia > Anura > Ranidae > Lithobates > Lithobates pipiens. The sequence goes on from NW_027507784.1 coordinate 63,762,606, forward strand.
AGATCGCGATAAAGATTCTTGACAATTAATCGTGCAGCTCTAGCGGAAAGTCCGACAACAAATGTTCGATGTAGCATACACACGGTCGGACTTTCAGCCAACAAGCTCACATCCAACATTTCCCGTTGGAAAATCTGACTGCGTGTACGTGGCATCAACAGGAAATGTTGATTATCGGCATTCCTCTCTTAACGTTGACAACACATGAGGAGAGGAGAGTCGGTAAGTGGCATTCTTCAGTGGTAAGGATGAGCTCTGGCGTGTTCGCATACGCCATGTGCAGAGCCTACCAGGAAGTCGGCGTAGCACTGCGCTAATCACAGGCAGTGAGACATTTCCCCGATGCACGGCTGCAGAGATTGGGCAATGTCTCATTGCCTGTGATTAGCGCAGCGCTGACTTCCTGGCGGGCTCTGCGCGTGGCGTATGCGAACACGCCGGAGCTCATCCCTACTCAGTGAGAACACCTGCACTAGGGATGAGCTCAGGCGTGTTCGCATACTCCACGTGCAGAGCCCACCAGGAAGTCAGCGAGACATTGTCCCGATGCACGGCTGCAGAGATCGGGCAATGTCTCACGGCCTGTGATTAGCGCAGGGCTGCACCAACTTCCTGACGGGCTCTGCACGTGGACCATGCGAACACGCCGGAGCTCATCCCTACCCAGTGAGAATATCTGCACTGACAATCAGGATGCTGATCATCAGTGCCTTGATTATCAGAGCAGCTCCATCAGTGCTGCATATTTGTGCCACCGCATCGGTAGAGATGTTTAAAATCCCACATGCCGACCCCATCAGAAAGCCGACACCGGAAACGTCTCACTGCCTGCGATGAGCGCCAGTGTTCAGTTGGGTCTTCCTGGCGGGATCGGGCATGTGGGATTCCAAACACGCCCATCTCTACTCATGAGTGCCCATTAGTGAAATAGAAAGGTTACTTATTTACAAAAAATTTTTTAACAGAAACTAAGAAAAACATTTTTTTTTTCTTAAAATGTTTGGTCTTTTTATCAAAAATAAAAAATAAGACACTAAGTGGTGATTAAATACCACCAAAAGAAAGTTCTGTGTAAAAAAAAAAAAAAAAAAAAAAAAAAAATCAGATGGGTAGAGTGTAGCATGTCATTCAAAGTGTGACAGCGCTGAAAGCTGAGCTTTGGCAGCAAGAGGGTTAATAGGCCCAAAAAAGCCCCACAGCGGACACTGGCGGCCGCTCATGGTATTGGTGTGACAGTTCCTCTATATGACACTAGGGGCGCTCTCATATATTCCTCCGCGCACTACTTCGCCTTCCGACCGAAGCGCCCAGGAACCCCCTCCGCGCATGCGCACAACGCCGAACCTGCAACTCCAGCGATATCCGTCCGTCCGTCAGCCAGTGAGCGGGCGGGAGACGGAGAGATGTATCCTATCCGCTGGATGTGTCCTCCGCTGGCCGCTCTCGTTAGTATACGTACATATACAATACAATGTCTGTTGGTATTCCTGACTACGGTGACTATTATTGATTTCTTTACCGCCGCAGCTGCTACACCTTTCCTCACACCCCTCCGGCAACTTGTGGGGGATTTGTGTGGCTGGCCGCTATGCCCTCTCTCCCTAGCTCGGTGTCCGGGGTATCCCGCACACACCAACCATTTACCTTGTCAGCCGCTCTTGGCGCCGCTGTACGGTAAACACTAAGCAAGAACTCGCGCTCGTGAAGCCAGGCAATGGTACACCCTCAGGTCAGCCAATGACAGAGCGTCTTCTTAGGGTGGCTGAGTAAAGCGCGCAGTTATTGGTAAAAGTCGCTCCGTGACGCCTCCGTTCTGCGTCTTTCCGCGCCCCTTCTCCTGGTGGGTGACGTCAGTAAGCGCCGTCCTCCGCACTTCCTGTGCCGGGCACCAGCGCGCGTGTCCCTTGCTAGGAGGCCGGAGAGCGGGCGTCATGGTGAGAGAGCCTTGTGTGTGATTGTGTACATGGATGGGGTGGGGATGGCTGTGTGTGATCACATCTCCGGATTTATTATATTATTAGCGGGCCGGCCCAGACCTGGTATAGGAGATCAGATAGGAATGATTGGGGCACGGTGTGCAACTACCAGCACTACCTGGGTGTCCTGATACACACAGCATGCTGGGAAACGTGCACTAGGGGGCAGTACACCTTCTGCTATACATGGCTCATCACAGGCTATGGAGTATACAGTGTACTGAGGGAATGCTGGGAGCTGTGTGTCCCCCTATACATTGTATGTTATAAAGAGAGAGCCTGAGGACTGTGTCCCCTATACATTATAGAGAGAGCCTGAGGACTTTGTGCCCCCTATACATTGTATGTTAGAGAGAGAGCCTGAGGACTTTGTGCCCCCTATACATTGTATGTTATAGAGAGAGCCTGAGGACTTTGTGCCCCCTATACATTGTATGTTAGAGAGAGAGCCTGAGGACTTTGTGCCCCCTATACATTGTATGTTAGAGAGAGAGCCTGAGGACTGTGTGCCTCCTATACATTGTATGTTATAGAGAGAGCCTGAGGACTTTGTGCCCCCTATACATTGTATGTTATAGCGAGAGGTGAACCGAGGACTTTGTGCCCCCTATACATTGTATATATTATAGGAAGATGACCTGGGGAATTGTGTCCTATACATTGTAAATTATAGAGATGACATTGGGACTGTACCCTGTACATTTTAGGGAGATGCCCTGAGGACTGTGTCCTATACATCGTGTGTGTGTGTGTATGTGTGTATATATATATATATATATATATATATTATAGGGAGATGACATGGGCACGGTGTCCTGTACATTGTAGGGAGGTGACCTGGGGACTGTGTCCTGTACATTGTAGGGAGGTGACCTGGGGACTGTGTCCTGTACATTGTAGGGAGGTGACCTGGGGACTGTGTCCTGTACATTGTAGGGAGGTGACCTGGGGACTGTGTCCTGTACATTGTAGGGAGGTGACCTGGGGACTGTGTCCTGTACATTGTAGGGAGGTGACCTGGGGACTGTGTCCTGTACATTGTAGGGAGGTGACCTGGGGACTGTGTCCTGTACATTGTAGGGAGGTGACCTGGGGACTGTGTCCTGTACATTGTAGGGAGGTGACCTGGGGACTGTGTCCTGTACGTTTATAGAGAGGTGACCTGGGGACTGTGTCCTGTACGTTTATAGAGAGGTGACCTGGGGACTGTGTCCTGTACGTTTATAGAGAGGTGACCTGGGGACTGTGTCCTGTACGTTTATAGAGAGGTGACCTGGGGACTGTGTCCTGTACGTTTATAGAGAGGTGACCTGGGGACTGTGTCCTGTACGTTTATAGAGAGGTGACCTGGGGACTGTGTCCTGTACGTTTATAGAGAGGTGACCTGGGGACTGTGTCCTGTACATTGTAGGGAGGTGACCTGGGGACTGTGTCCTGTACATTGTAGGGAGGTGACCTGGGGACTGTGTCCTGTACATTGTAGGGAGGTGACCTGGGGACTGTGTCCTGTACATTGTAGGGAGGTGACCTGGGGACTGTGTCCTGTACATTGTAGGGAGGTGACCTGGGGACTGTGTCCTGTACATTGTAGGGAGGTGACCTGGGGACTGTGTCCTGTACATTGTAGGGAGGTGACCTGGGGACTGTGTCCTGTACATTGTAGGGAGGTGACCTGGGGACTGTGTCCTGTACATTGTAGGGAGGTGACCTGGGGACTGTGTCCTGTACATTGTAGGGAGGTGACCTGGGGACTGTGTCCTGTACATTGTAGGGAGGTGACCTGGGGACTGTGTCCTGTACATTGTAGGGAGGTGACCTGGGGACTGTGTCCTGTACATTGTAGGGAGGTGACCTGGGGACTGTGTCCTGTACGTTTATAGAGAGGTGACCTGGGGACTGTGTCCTGTACGTTTATAGAGAGGTGACCTGGGGACTGTGTCCTGTACGTTTATAGAGAGGTGACCTGGGGACTGTGTCCTGTACGTTTATAGAGAGGTGACCTGGGGACTGTGTCCTGTACGTTTATAGAGAGGTGACCTGGGGACTGTGTCCTGTACGTTTATAGAGAGATGACCTGGGGACTGTGTCCTGTACGTTTATAGAGAGATGACCTGGGGACTGTGTCCTGTACGTTTATAGAGAGATGACCTGGGGACTGTGTCCTGTACGTTTATAGAGAGGTGACCTGGGGACTGTGTCCTGTACGTTTATAGAGAGGTGACCTGGGGACTGTGTCCTGTACGTTTATAGAGAGGTGACCTGGGGACTGTGTCCTGTACGTTTATAGAGAGATGACCTGGGGACTGTGTCCTGTACGTTTATAGAGAGATGACCTGGGGACTGTGTCCTGTACGTTTATAGAGAGATGACCTGGGGACTGTGTCCTGTACGTTTATAGAGAGATGACCTGGGGACTGTGTCGTATACACTGGTTTTGACAGGCACCTGTTCCCTCTTCCCTGTGAGTTCCTTTCCAGCGCCGTTCACAAAGCGCGGCGTGCTTTGCTTGTGAAGAAGGGAACCGGCTGTGAAGTCGCAAAGCTCCACTTACAAGGAATGGTAGAGGCAGCACCCAAGAGCTGATTGAGAAATCATCTGGATTGCAACGTCGCGGGATCCCTGGACAGGTAAGTGTCTCAACATTAGAAGTCGGCACCTAGCTACAGAATTTGTGGCGGGGCAGGAGCTGTTTTATGTTTATGCAAAGAGTCAATGTTTGCAGTGCTGACACTTCTTATTCAAGATCTCTACGATTCGCCCCGGCATGTCATTCATCTTCTGGCCCACATCCTGACTGAGCCCATTCTTGCATTATTGGAGTTTTTCAGAATTTGTGGGGTGTGTTTATTCCCCCCCCCCCCCCCCCTTGCCTCTTTGAGGATTGACCACAAATTCTCAATGGGAATAAAGTCTGAGGAGTTTCCTGGCCATGGACCACAATGTCAATGTTTTTTTCCCCAAGCCAGTTGGTTATCACTTTTGCCATATGGGAAGGTGCTCCATAATACTGGAAAAGACATTGTTCCTCACCAAACTGTTCTTGGATGGTTGGGAGAAGTTTCTCGGAGGATTTTTTATTTTTTTTTGTACCATCCTTTCTTTATTCATGACTGTGTTCTTAGGCAAAATTGTGAGTGAGCTCACTCCCTTGGCTGAGAAGCAACCCCACACATGAATGGTCTCGGGATGCTTTACAGTTGGTATGACACAGGACTGATGGTAGTGCTCACCTTTTCTTCTCCGGGTGCCCCAAACAATGGGAAAGGGGATTCATCACCAAAAATGATTTTACCCCAGTCCTCAGCAGTCCAGTCCCTGTACCTTTTGCAGAATATCAGTCTGTCCCTGATGTTTTTCCTGATGAGAAATGGCTTCTTTGCTTCCCTTCTTGACGCCAAGCCATCATCAAAGTCTTCTCACTGTGTGTGCCGATGTACTCACACCTGCCTGCTGCCATTTCTGAGCAAGTTCTGCACTGTTGGTGCCCCGATCCCGCAGCTGAGTCGACTGTAGGAGACTGTCTTGGTGCTTGCTGGACTTTCTTGTGTGCCCTGAAGCTTTCTCAACAATTGAAACTTCTCCTTGAAGTTCTTAATGATCCAAAAAAAGGTTGAATTGGGTAAAATCTTAGTAGCAACAATATCCTTGCCTGCGATTCCCTTTTTGTGCAAAGCAATAAGGCCTGCACATGTTTCCTTGCAGGTAACCATGTTTAACAGAGGAACAATGATTTCAAGCCTTGTCCTCGTCAATACTGACATCTGTGTTGATGAATCACTGACATGTCAGCTGGTCCTTTGTGACAGAACTGAAATGCTTTTTTTTTATATAAATGTAAACCCTCACCTATACCCAGTGAAGTGAACAGCCTTGGATGTACTTGTATATCTGCTGTCTTCAGCTTGCTATATTCTTTAGAATTCTTACATTGTGTTCAAATTTTTGCTTAGTCATTCTGCAGTAGGAGTTGTCTAGGCTTACACTGGGAGACTGATTGAAGGGAAATCACTTTCAGAGCTGTGCTGTGACAAGACAAGTTCTCTGCTAATCTATTTATAGCGCCCACCCCGACACAAATCTCGGGCTGATTTTATTTCCCAACTTGTCAGAAGTTATCATGCTGATAACAGAGAAAGGAAACAGAAAGACACTGGGCGTCATGCTTTGGAGAGAGATAAGTAAATGCTACAGTTATATGTGCCTAGGTCAAATTTTCTGAATCAGTTTTACATACACTTTATCATGGCAAATGGGGACATTGCAATTCATCTGTTCGCTCTTCATAACATTCTGGAGTAAATGCAAATTGCCATCATAAGAACTGAGGCAGCAGACTTTGCAAAAAAAAAAAATGTTTGTTATTCTCAAAACTTTTGGACATGCTGCGTATGGAATACAACGTGTACTAAGGGAATGCCGGGGATTATGTGCTATAGATTGTACATTTTTGGCAGCTGACCTGGGTCCCCACACAGCAACTTGTATGCCTTGTTACAGGTTTAGTGCATCATAAAATGCCTGAGTGACAAAAGGATTTGCAAAAGTTCAGAATTTTTTATTTTGTTTACCCACTTACTGCAAACCGCTGTAGCTATACATCTATATTTTCTGCATCAGCAGGTTGTCCTGAGGTTGTCCATCAGCGGGTTTTCCTTGAAGTAAAAGTGTTCTCTGTGGCGAGTTCGCCGCAAGATGACTTATCACTGGCAGGAGAGGTATTTTCAGAATTTACAATCACTTTAAAGTGGATGTAAACAGGATTCATGAAATCTGAGCTGGGCACATCTCTCTGTAGTGTTTCCTTATCTCTCTCTCCAAAGCACTGTGTCCTGTAGCTGTCTCTTGCTCAGTAGCTCTGTTGTTCTCATTAAAACGTCTCACATGTTCTCTGAGAGGGGAGATAGAAGTGTGTGTCGGGGAGGTTGCTATAAATAGATTATCAGTCAGCTTTCCAAAAGAGCAAAGCTCTGCACATTCCTTTCTTCTTTGCCTATGGGGGGGGTTTTCTCCAATCAGCGGTCTTGGCTGTATGCCAATAATCCACTCCCACTGCTAACCAGGGAGAGAAAAACGTCAACACACAGAGCACTTTCTAAAGCATGAGTCTTCAAACTATGGCCCTCCAGTTGTTCAGGAACTACAATTCCCATCATGCCTAGTCCTGTCTGTGAATGTCAGAGTTTTACAATGCTTCATGAGATGTGTAGTTTCGCAACAGCTGGAGAGCCGTAGTTTGAAGATCCCTGTTCTAAAGGATATATATGTACAGATGGAGACAGCAGATATACATGTAAAATTTATGTAGGGAGATTTGTTTCATCTGTGTATCATCTGAGGCTGTTCACTTCACTGGTCATATGGGGGGGGCCTTACATTCACTTTAACCACTTCAGCCCTGAAAGAATTTATCCCTTAATGACCAGGCCATTTTTTTTTTACACTGCATTGTTGATTGGTTTGCACAGAAGTTATCGCGTCTGCAAAATTTAGATTTATGGCTTATTTATTTATTTTACCAATAATGGCGGCTATCAGTGATTTTTTTGTGGGACTGCAACATTGCGGAGGACAGATCAGACACCAAACGGACATTTTTGACACTTCTTTTGGGGAACCAGTGACATTACTACAGTAATCAGTGCTATAAATATGCTCTGTAATTGTACTAATAACACTGGTAGGGAAGGGGGCTAACATCAAGGGGTTAACTGTTCCCTCACGGTGTGTTCTAACTGTATGGGGGAAGGGCTCACTAGGACAACACACAGATCTGTCTTCCTGCATAGCAGAAAGACGTGTGTGCGTGTTCTCCCCTGTCAGAATGGAGGTTTGCCTTGTTTACGCAGGCAGATCCCTGTTCTGTCACTGCGGGGGAACAATCGTGGGTGGCCGGCGGACATAGTGTCCGCTGGACCCGCTGATTGGCTTCTCTGCTGGCGATTGAAAGCACACACGTCTCCGCCCACAAAGGAGAGTTCATGAGCCGACGCATCGGTACAGTGATTTGCGTAGCCGAGCAACTTTTTGCCGCAGTATAACTGCGGTGGGTGATCGGCAAGTTGTTAAGATGTTTGTTCATTCTGGAGAGACTCGGGGGACGTCGGCTGATCTTTCAGTTACCTTAAAGTGGAAGTAAACCCTTCTATCGTTTTCAGTTAAGGAAGCTGCCATCTTGGCCTCTAATGATTCTTCAACTGCCATAATGCTGCACATGTGATCAGTTATGAAACCAGCCATTGGATGGTTTGATATTTTGGTTTGAGAACACAACCAATGTGAACGTTGGCATTTCCAGCATGCTGGAACTAGGGGTGCAACGGATCATCACCGATCCGTGATCCGAACGGGTCAACTCGCTCGGCTCGTCACATGCCGCGATCCGCGGAGCGCTCCGCGGTCTCGGCCTTAGGAAAGGCCGCGGCTTCGGCCTAGCTACGAAGCGGCGGCCATCTTTCTACACCCAGGCTGTTTACACTGATCGCTCCGACGGAGCGATCACTTGTAAACAGACATGACGCCGGTTCCTCTCTCCCCTCTCTGTACTAACTTGTACAGTGGAGGGGAGAGATCCTGAGATGGAAGCAGCCATCCCTCCATACCCTGCAGTACCCCAATGCTCTAGCGATACCCTGCCGTGCTCAGCTATGCTCAGCCGTACCCAGCCATCCTCAGCCAATATTACAGTGGGGGAGATTGTGGATATTACAGTGGGGACTATATGGTGGTGGAATTTTCACAGGTTTTTTGCGAATTAATTTATTATTTGCTGATCCGATCCGTGAGTTTTTTTGATCCGTTGCACCCCTAGCTGGGACTGTAAGTGTTTTTTGAAACTGGGTTTACTACCGCTTTAAAGCAACAGGCCCCAGAATACTCTGCTTTAGAGCCATTGAGGATGTGCCGAGAACTTCATTCCAAATAACCTAAAGGTTGTAAAGTCCTGATGTGGGTGGCATGTGGATGTCATACTTGTGGGAGCTATAAGATTCAAACCCTACAGGTTGAAGATTTTAATGTGATTGTAAAACAACCCATTCGGTTTAAAATAGAAATGAAAGACAAAACATTGTAAACATGTTTGCAAAAAAAAATAAAAAATAACCTCCCTTTTCTTTATTTTTTTTATTTTTATTTTTTTTTGTAACCATTTAAGGACCGACCCTCTTTCTTAAACTTGGTGTTTACAAGTTAAAACTTTTTTTTTTTATATTGTTGCTCTTTATTTGTTTTATAGCAGAAAAAATAAAAACCACAGAGATGATCAAATACCACCAAAAGAAACCTCTATTTGTGGGGAAAAAGAGGACTTAAATTTTTGTTTGAGTACAGCGTCAGTTAAAGCAACGTAGTGCCGTATCGTAAAAAATGGCCTGGTCATTGAGCAGCCAAATCTTCCGGTGGTGAAGTGGTTAAATTTATGGTTAAAATTCTGTGCCACCAGTAGTTAGTTTTGAGTGCCTTTTATTTAAATCTGTCACCTTTACAGAAAGACACATAGGAGGTTATTTACTGAAAATGGGTACTGCAAAATCTGGTGCAGCGCTGCACAGAAACCAATGAGCTTCCAGGTTTTATTGCCACAGCTTAATTGAACAAGCTTAAAGTATAACTAAAGGAAAAACTTTTATTACTTTTCATTAATAAAGGGGGGGGAAACTTCCAGTGAGTACACTAGTTCTGGTGACCGGGGGATCCCCAAGAAATTAACCTGTAAGGCAAAGGCAGAATGTGCTAGTATGCATACTAGCTCATTTATGAAATATTTACCTTCGATTTCGGCATCGGATCCTAGTTACTGCTGAGAGAGCTGCTGTTTTCCCCTCTGCGTGTCTTTTGGGTTCTGTACGGTTTAGGAGATATTCACCCTGCATGCAGCCACTGACATCAGCTGCACATGCGCTGTGAAGGTCTGGCGGATGCTGCTGGAAAGAAGACTCCTGCACACATGCGGGGGAGTGGCCGGAGCCGCGGTGATGTCACTCCTTCGCTTGTGTGCAGGAGTCTTCTTTCCAGCAGCATCCGCCGGACCTTCACAGTGCATGTGCAGCTGATGTCAGTGGCTGCATGCAGTGTGAATATCTCCTAAACCGTACAGATTTAGGAGATCTTATTTTTACCTACTGGTAAACCTTATAGGGTATACAACTACTTTAATGGGCAGAGATTTCCTCTCACTTCCTGTCTGGCAATGAGACAGGAAGTGAAGGGAAATCTCTGCAATGGGACACAGATGGCAAAGCCTTATTATAGGCTTACCTGTACAGCTGTGGCCAAAAGTTTTGAGAATGACACAAATATACATTTTCACAAAGTCTGCTGCTTCGGTTTTTATGATGGCAATTTGCATATACTCCAGTTGGTTATGAAGAGTGATCAGATGAATTGCAAAGTCCCTCTTTGCCATGAAAATGAACTTCATCCTATAAAAACATTTACACTGCATTTGTGAAGAAGGTTTCAGGGCGCCCAAGAAAGCTCAGCAAGCGCCATTTTCCCACATTTGATTCAGCTGTGGGATCGGAACACCACGAGTGCGGAGCTTGCTCAGGAATGGCAGCAGGCAGGTACGAGAGTACATCGGCACACACAGAGAGGGAAGACTTCTGGAGGATGATCTGGTGTAAAAAAGGAAAGCAAAGAAGCCACTTTTCTCCAGGAAAAACATCAGGGATAGACTGATATTCTGCAAAAGATACAGGGATTGGGCCGCTAAGGACTGGGGTAAAGTCATTTCCTCTGAATCTCCTTTTCGCTTGTTTGGCGCATCCAGAAAAATCCTTGTCCGGAGAAGAAAAGGTGAGCAGCGCTACCATCAGTCCTGTGTCATGCCAACAGTAAAGCGTCTGGAGACCTGTCATGTGTGGGGTTGCTTCTCAGCCAAGGGACTAGGCCGAGAATAACAAAGCCAGTGATAAAGAATGGTACAAAAACATCCTCCGAGAGCAACTTCTCCCAACCATCCAAGAACAGTTTGGTGACGTGCAATGCCTGTTTAAACACGATGGAGCGCCTTCCCATAAGGCAAAAGTGAGAACTATATGGCTTGGGGAACAAAACCTCAATTTTGGGTCCATGGCCAGGAAACTCCCCAGACCTTAATCCCATTAAGAACTTGTGGTCAAGCCTCAAGAGGCTGGTTGAAAAAAAAAAAAAAAATCACAAATTCTGACAAACTCCAAGCATTGCTTATGCAAGAATGGGCGGCCATCAGTCAGGATGTGGTCCAGAAGTTGATTGACAGCATGTCCGGGCGAATTGCAGAGATCCTGAAAAAGAAGGGTCAACACTGCAAATATTGACTCTGCATAAACTTCATGTCATTGTCAATAAAAAACCTTTGACACACATGAAATGCTTGTATCTATACTTCAGTATACCATATAACCTCTGATAAAAAGAGCTAAAATCACTGAAGCAGCTGACTTTGTGAAAATTTATATTTTGTGTCATTTTCAAAACTTTTGGCTATAGGTACACGTGGTGTAACAGAGTTTACAACCACTTTAAACTCATACTTGGCTCCTGTCATCAATCTAGTGAAACAGAGATCAGCAGGAGCCTATAAGCTCCTGCTGCAGACAGTCAAACTTCTGTAAGTAGGGAGCGGGGATATGGCTTACTGGTGCTTTTGGTTTTCTTCAGATGCACACAGCCCGGTTCAGATGCACATGCACAGGTGTTTCTATAACACCTGACTTGCTGAGGAGGGAGGAATAGACACCACCGGCAGGGGCCCCACCAAAGTGGAGATAAGGGACTGCTTTGTGCAATATCATTGCACAGAGCAGATGGGCATGACTTTTTTTTAATTATTTGATGACTAAAGTAAAATGTTATCCTTTTTAGTATCATTTTAAGCTTACAGTATGTGCTATGTTTAGTTCTCATCGGGGTCCAGACATGGAGCATTATCCAGAGCTCCCATTTATAATTGGCTGTCTGCAATGTGTTGGCAGTTTAATGATAACTACTGCTAAAACACAAGAACTGTCAGCATATCCAGGGATGCCAGAAAACTTTGCAGATGTAGCCTGCTTACCTGACTGTTCTTTTCTTGTGCTAACAGAGCTATGGTGACAAGCCCAGGCCATTGTAAAGATTGTTTTGTTTACATCCAGCTTGTCTGCAAACTGCATTTTAATAATGGATAAAGAGAGGTGAAGGCATCTGCTCCCAATGTCTGACTCAGTGTCTTCGTTACATAGACCTAGTTAATCTGAAACAAAAGTCTATCCAGTTCAACCCACATACATATGGTGGGGAAAATAGTTATTTGATCCCCTGCAGATTTTGTAAGTTTGCCCACTTACAGAGAAATGATCATTTTATCATAGGTGTATTTTAAATGATAAAGACAGCATATCGACCAAAAATCACTTGATACAAATGTTATAAATTGAGTTGCAGTTCAATGAGTAAGACCCCTTTTACACGGGGGCGCTTTGCAGGCGATACAACAACTAAAAATGGCGCCTGCAAAGCGCCCTGAAAGAGCCGCTGCTGTGTCTCTAATGTGAAAGTCCTGAGCGGGGTGCTGGCAGGACTGTAAAAAAAAAAAGTCCTGCTAGCAGCATCTATGGAGCGGTGTATACACCGCTCCTTCACTGCTCCTGCCCATTGAAATCATTGGGCCAGCGTGGCTATACTGCTGGTAAATCGCTGCTGCAGCAGCACTTTGCGGTGGTTTTAACCCTTTCTCAGCCGATAGCAGGGGGTAAAACTGCCCCGCTAGCAGCTGAATACCGCTGCTAAAACGACAGTTAAGTAGTGCTAAAAATAGCACCGTTTTACTGCCAACGCCCAGTGTGAAAGGGGCCTTAAATAAGTATTTTTTTTCCTGCTGCTGTAATCGCCATGTCAGATGTCACAAGTCGGATGATTAGGACTTGGATCCGACTTTAAAGCGGAGGTCCACCCTAAAGTGGACCTTCCGCTAATCGGAAACCCTCCCCCCCCCTCCGGCGCCACAATTGGCACCTTTCAGGGGGGAGGGGGGTGCAGATACCTGTACAGTACAGGTATCTGCACCCACTTCCGGGATAGCTCTCTGCGGAAAGGGGCGTAGATTACGCCCCTTTCCGCAAGTGCCCCGCTGCCTGCTGGGAAACACACAGATCCCAGAGGCAGCGGGGACCGTCCTTATTGCGCAGCGCGACTCGCGCATGCGCATCAGGGAACCGGGAAATGAAGCCGAAAGGCTCCATTTCCTGATTCCCATACCCAAGATGGCGGCGGCAGCACCCGAGAGACGATCTAGAGATCGGCTTCGGGTACCGACATCGCGGGCGCGCTGGACAGGTAAGTGTCACTATTTTAAAAGTCAGCAGCTGCAGTATTTGTAGCTGCTGGCTTTAAAAAAATAAATAAAAATAAAACGCGGAGTCCCGGCGGACTCCCGCTTTAATGATATTCAATGGGCTGAAGTAGGACCAAAGTAGTGCAGGAACCTTTTTCAAAGTCGGACCAGTTAAAGAGGAACTGCAGTCTGCTCACATAATTTGTAATATCTTTGCCATTCTGAAGCTTCCCTCCAACCATTTTTACATATTGCATATATGCTGCAGAAATCTCCCTCAAGTCTGTTTGCAGCCATTTTAATTGCCTGTTCACTTCCTGGATTTACACATACACACGGAGGCAAATCTGCAGTTTTCATTGGTCCTCTTATGACTCATTCCCCCCCCCCCCCCCCCAACACACTTTCCTGGCAAACACTCAGGAGCTGTGCATGATGTCATAAGCCTAGGCTAATGACCAGACAAGAATCAGGAAGTGGGCTGTATAAGGTATTTACTGGCAGAAAATGTTTTACTATCCAAAGTTAAAACAACAAGGGCAGAAGATTTAATAGGTGGAAAGATGAAAAAAATGACTGCTGATCCGCTTTAAGACAGTTCTCATAGGGAACCGTTGATTTATACATGTCATGTGACATGTGCTCCCAATATGTCATACCAGTGTGAACCCGGACTTACAGAAGATCTCCTCCTTCTGCTGGAATGTTACAATGTATTTTCATTCTTAAGCTCAGGGCAGAACACTTTCACACTGATGCACACTAGCATATTATATAAGCTCAAAAAACGCTATGAAAAATGCTGATAATAGCATTTTTGTGTCGGCTTGTAGTAGCGTTTTAGAAGCTTTCTGGAAAGTTTAGGAGCATTAGTGTTTTTACAGTACATGAACAAAAACGCTGAGGGGGAAAAAAAAGCTGTTCAGAGCGTCTAGCTTTTTTTTATTTTTTATTTTTTTTCTGCTGGAAAAAATGCTCCAAAAAAAAATCTACGAAAAAACTTTTTTTTTTTGGCTCCTAGAAGCTGACGCTCCAAAAATATTAACAGCCTAAAGTAGTGTGCATTTACACATAGGATAACATTATTGGCTTCTAGGAGCTTATAAAAAAAGCTAGTGCGCATGGAGCATTAATTTACTAGCCAGTGCAGAGTTCTCCTCGTTGTTTTGTACATTGCTAAAATACCAACTGCCTAATGGCAGGTGATAAATAGCGAATGTTTGTGTTCTTTAGTGAATTTAATGATTTAGCTTTTTTTTTTTTTTTTTTTTTTTTTTTTGAGCGCGGGGATTTACCTCCACATTTAAAAAAAAAAAAAAAATCACAATCTCGATTCAGCCCCATAACTATCTCTGTTGCAGAGTTTGTAGATTTCTTTCATATAACAAGTGGAGAGACTAATCTGCTCACTCAGCTGCCCAAAAAAAAAAACATCCAGGCAGTCTGCCAAGTTTTTAGTATGAAACATTGTAACGAACGCTTCCTCCTTGGATGAAAGGGATACACTTCTGTTTGTAAAGGAAAAAATCCAGGCAGTCTGCCAAGTTTTCAACAAAGTGTAAAATGCAGGAAGTTTAACCACTTAAAGTCTAAATATTTTTCTGACACTTCCTTCTTAAGTTAAAATCAATATTTTTTTTATTTATTTTTTTGATAGAAAATTACTTGGAACCCCTCCAAAAAAAAAAAATATATATATATATATATATATATATATATATATATATATATATATATATAATATATTGTATTTTTTTTTTTTTTTTTTTTTTTTCTGAGACCCTAGGGCAGTGATGGCGAACCTTGGCACTCCAGATGTTTTGAAACTACATTTCCCATGATGCTCCTCTACACTGCAGAGTGCATGAGCATCATGGGAAATGTAGTTCCAAAACATCAGGGGTGCCAAGGTTCGCCATCACTGCCCTAGGGAATAAAATTGCTGCAATATTGTGAGAGAACCGTGATCTATCTTCTAAGCAAAAAAATTGTGATTCTCATTTTAACCAGAATCGTTGAGCTCTAATTGTGCGATATTTACTTAATGTTCAGTATTTTACTTTGACTCTTATCACATGCGAGATTTCTGAGAAATGGGTCACGTGTTCATACAATTGTGAGAAACCATGATACGAGTATGATTTGACAATGAAGCATGCCTCATCCTTGTAAAGCTCACCTACATGAACAATCTCTGTGCAATTCTTTCAGGCATCTGGCGATGGTACAAATGGACCAAGTCAGCCGGGACTTTTTCCAAATGGATCTCGGATGATGAGAGGGCAATTTGTAAGTAATTCATTTTTTTTTTTTTTTTTTTTTTCATGAGTGATTTCTTTTTGGAATTGTCTGGTATTTTTTTTTTTTTTTTTTTGTTTATGATAGAACTTGTAAAACTCCAGAACTTTCAGAACTTAGGTTTGTGAGATTGTACTGTGCATAATGATTAGAAGCTGATCATTCACATGAATCCTATATCTTTTTTTAATGTTTCTATTTCATTTTGCAGTCTACATCTGTGTGTGCTTTCTGTCTTCTCAGTGTTTGTGTACATGTCTTCCATCACAATTTTTACAAAAATCATTCTTTTCTAAGAATAATATGAAAATGCCTGACTGTTCTGACCCTTTCTGCCTCCCTGAATCAAAACCGTACTGTATATCTGACGGGTACTTCAGAAATCGTGTAACGTGGCAGGCAGCTAGCATTTACCAAATGAGAAGTCAGCAATGGATCTGTGGCCTCTGTTAGTTTTTAGAAAGGATATCTTTAAAGAATATTTACCTTCATAGTACACTTGTCTTCTATTCCCCAGGTGAAGCCACAGGGAGATTTGTTTGACCGATTGCCGGGAGAAGAACCCTGCAATCCTGTAAAAGGGCAGGGCAGTTTGGGGGTGAAGGTTGATAACTGATCGCGTTTTTCACCCTAAATATGGGTGTTGCATTACACATGGTCAGAATGATAGATTTTCTTTAAAAAAATGGGTTTTCAACTTTCCCAAGTAATGTGAGAATGATTGTACATGTTTCTACTGCTTTACACTTGTAGTGATCTCCCTCCTTTTTTTTTTTTTTTTTTTTTTTTCTTTTTCTTTCTAGTTTGCTTGTAAAGAGGTTTAGCTGTTTAATTGTCGCATTAGCTGTTCATTGCTTTCAATGTGCTGAGAATGAGGTGGCTGCCAATGAGAGGTTAAAGCCGATCTCTAGGTTTTCTGTGACTTTAAATAGTTTGGCGCAAGCTGATCCAAACTATTTTAGTGCTGTACTGTATGTGACTTCAGCTCCGTACAGAGCTGGGTTCTGGCTGTATGATGTACTTCTCTTCTCTCACCGAAATAATGCAGAGTCGGTTTGAGTGGTGCTCAGCCATTCACAGGCAGCCTTTGCATTCTGTGAATGAATACGAAGCTTCCTCTGATTAGCTGATGACCACTTGTGAAAAGGCAGTTTTTTAGCGTGGAAGAGACATGCTGTGGTGAGCTAAGATTAGATAAATGCTTATGTGCGGTTGTAACATCATCTCGGCCTGGGCAATGAAAAAGTCAGGATAAAGTACCCAGAAGATGACCAGCCCGACATATTAGGCTGGTAATGGAGCTTTGAGATACGGCAGTGCTGCAGTTGATTATAGTTTTGCTGTAAGGTGTGTGTGTAGCCAAAACTTTTCTTTTTAGGTAGAGTTAAGCCTGGTATACACGTTTTTGTTAAATACAAAACAAACAAAAAAACACTCTGTGTGTACGAGGCTTAAAGCAGTTGTATAGTCAAAATTTGAACTTTTACCTACAGGTAAGCCTATATTAAGGCTTACCTGTAGGTAAAAAAAAAATCTCCTAAACCTGTATGGTTTAAGAGATATTCCCCCTCGCAATGAGCTGCTGACTGCAGCGGCGCATGCGCACAGGGGATTCTCGGCTGAAAGCCCGGCAGACGCCGGACCCTGCCGGAAAGAAATGCACGGGAGTGACGACATCGCGGCTCCGGCCACTCACAGCGCCTGAGCCGCGATACCCGGAACACACGCCGAGGGAACATGTCAGCTCCCTTGGTGTGGATCGGGTGAGATGTCGGGGCCTCGTTCTAAGGTATTTCATAATGAGCTAGTATGCTGTGCATTCTAGCTCATTATGCCTTTTTCCTTACAGGTCTGTAAAAAAAAAAAAAAGTCAGCGGGTATACAACCGCTTTAAGGAAGGTTTTAAAACCCATTTGAGTTAACTTATTGCTGTCTGTGTCCATTTGGATTTGCTGTATTGGGTACGCAACAAGAAGTAAGGAATCGCAAAGCCTCATTGGGAATTTCACATTTAAAGCCAGTTGTCACATGATCACGTGTCCCTCGTTGAAATATTTCCCTCCTATTCTTGTTCTGATGGCAACTGTAAAATTATGAAATCTCATCTTTTGTTGTGGTGACCAGTGTTAATTTCGTCGACTAAAACATTTTAGTCTCCTAAATGAATATTATTTTAGCAGACTAAAATGCGACTAAAACAACTAAAATGACTAAAAAAGACTAAATGGGATTAAAACTAAAATGGCATTTTAGTCAAGACTAAGAGTAAAACTAAACTTAAATTTGACTTCAAAATGAACACTGGTCTGAAGTGTATGTTCATACCTCATTGTAATAATACATATTAGATTTTTCACTCCAGCAGTATATAATGAGTTTGCAAATTGTAGGGAATTGTTAACTAATGCATTTACAATTGAATTACACCCATTAGATTTTAGTCGACTAAAATATACTGCTGATTTTAGTCGATTAAATACAACTAAAACAATTACAGAAGACTAAAATGGAACTAAAACGCCATTTTAGTCCTAAAACTAAGACTAAAACGAAATCGAAATTTGCTGCCAAAATTAACACTGGTGGTGACCAGGACAAAAACAGAAGGTGTTTACACACAACAGCATTAAAAACTACACAGTAGAACTAAACTTTTTCTACTCTATCCAAAACAAGGAAAATGTGTGTGTGTGTGTGTGTGTGTGTGTGTGTGAGATAGATAGATATATATATATATATATATATCTATCTATCTATCTATCGGCCGATATTTGCCATTTTTTAATTAATCGGATTGTGCTGATAAAAAGCCGATTTAGAACTACAGCGGGACTTTGAAATGACTTCTGTATAAAAGTCAGTGTTGGGGCCGGTTCACACTGCAGGCGAGGCGACTACGATTTGCCTCGCCGCGACCTGCCGCGGTCTCAGCGGCGACTTGCAAATGACTTCTGTATAGAAGTCAATGCAAGTCGCCCCGAGGTCGCCCAAAAGTAGTACAGGAACCTTTTTTCTGAGTCGGAGCGACTCGAGTCGCTCCTCTCAGAACGGTTCCATTGTACAGAACGGGGGCGACTTGCGAGAGCGAGGCGAGGCGAGTCGTGTCGCCTCGCATCGCCCGCTGTGTGAACCGGCTCTAAGTTGCCTTAGTCCTCATAGAAATGTCTTCCTCCTCTCTGGGCAGTCTGCCAAGAAAAGAACAGAAAGATACAATGTTTACACTTCAATGAATGAAATCATCTCAGTGTGTAGAAGTTCTCAGTTTAACCATTTAAAGACTAAATCTTTTCTGACACTTGTTGCTTACAAGTAAAAATCCTGTATTTTCTGCCAGAAAATCACTTAGACCCCCCAAAAATTATATATATTTTTTTAGCAGAGATCCTAGGGAATAAAATAGCGGTTGTTGCAATATTTTATGTCACACGGCATTTGCACAGAGGTCTTTCAAATGCATTTTTTGGGGGAAAAAATACACTATTTAAAAAAGAAAAACAGTAAAGTTAGCCCATTTTTTTTTTTTTTTTTTTTATCTAAATCATACATACAAGTAAACTGATTGGAGGTTCGTTTTTGTTTAATAAATGTTTAAATGTAAGAAATTTTCTGTATCACGTATGAAGGCCGCTTTCACACTGGAGCGGGCAGGCGTTGATGGTAAAACGCAAGTTTTAGTGGCTCTTTACCATCATTTTAGCGGTGCTATTTGGCTGCTAGTGGGGCACATATAACCCAGCTAGCGGCCAAGGAAGAGGTTAAATGCGCCCATTAAGCACTGCTGCCAAATCGCATTGCATGCGCTTTGGCAGTGGTGCCCATTCATATCAATGGGCAGGAGTGGTGGAGGAGCGGTATACACCACTCCAAACGTGCTGCTTGCAGGACTTTTTTTTAAGATCCTGCCAGCGCATCGCCTCAGTGTGAAAGCACTCTGTCTTTCACACAGACTGCAGGGGAGCCATTTTGCAGGCACTTTACAGGCGCTATTTTTATCCCAAAAGCGCCTGAAAAACGCCCCAGTGGGAAAGGTGTGTTAGATCAAGGGGGATTTAAAAAAAAAAAATAATAATATATAAAAAAAGGAAAAAAATAAAGAAATAAAATAAAATCGGCCTAACATATCGGCCCAAAAAAATCGGCATCATATATCGGCTATCGGCCGCCATGATTTCTAAATATCGGCATCGGCCAGAGAAAAACCCATATCGGTCGACCTCTAATATATATATATATATATATATATATATATATATATATATATATATATATCTCACAGTTGTGCTCAGTAGTTTACATACCCTGGCAGAATTTTATGATTTCTTGGCCATTGTTCAGAGAATATGAATAACACACAAACATTTCTTTCACTCATGATTAGTGTTTGGCTGAAGCCATTTATTATCAATCAACTGTGTTTACTCTTTTTAAATGACAGAAACTACCCAAATGACCCTGATCAAAAGTTTACATACCCCCAGTTCTTAATACTGTGTATTGCCCCCTTTAACATCCATGACAGCTTGAAGTCTTTTGTGGTATTTGTGGACGAGGCTCTTTATCTTCTCAGACAGTAAAGCTGCCCATTAATTTTGTCAAAAAGCCTCCAGTTCCTGTAAATTCTTGGGCTGTTTTTGCATGAACTGCACATTTGAGATCTCCCCAGTGTGGCTCAATGATATTGAGGTCAGAGGAGACTGGGATGGCCACTCCAGAACCTTCACTTTATTCTGCTGTAGCCAATGACAGGTCGACTTGGCCTTGTGTTTTGGATCATTGTCATGTTGGAATGTCCAAGTACATCCCATGCGCAGCTTCTTGGCTGATGAATGCAAATGTTCCTCCAGTATTTTTTGATAACATACTGCATTAATCTTGCCAACAATTTTCGACCACATTTCCTGTGCCTTTGTAGTTTGCACATCCCAAAACATCAGCGATCCACCTCCGTGTTTCACAGTAGTGATGGTGTACCTTTCATCGTAGGCCTTGCTGACTCCTCTCCAAATGTAGCTTTTTGGCAACAACCCTAAACGCTACATTTTGGTCTCATCACTCCAAATTACTTTTTGCTAGAAGGTTTGAGGCTTGTCTCTGTGCTGTTTGGCGTATTGTAAGTGGGATACTTTGTGGCATTTGCGTAGTACTTCTTTCTTCTGGCGACTTGACCATGCAGCCCATCTTTCTTCAAGCGCCTCTTTATTGTGTATCTTGAAACAGCCACACCACATGTTTTCAGACAGTCCTGTATTTCACCTGTTATTCGTGGGATCTTTGTATTCCGAACAATTTTCCTGGCAAAATTTTAGTTGAGCTACCTGACTGTGGTTTGGTTTCAACAGAACCCCTCATTTTCCACTTCTTGATTAGCGTTTGAACACTGCTGATTGGCATTCTCAATTCTTGGGATATCTTTTTATATCCCTTTCATGTTTCATGCAGTTCAACTACCTTTTCCCGCAGACCCTTTGACCATTCTTCTTCTTTTTTTTTTTTTTTTTTTTTTTATATTACACACACACACACACACACACACACACACACACACACACACACACACATCACAGGTGAGGATGTTTACCTTTAACCATTTCAGCTCCGGAAGGATTTACCCCCTTCCTGACCAGAGCACTTTCTGCCATTCACTACTGCGTCACTTTAACTGACAATTGATGTCCTTTTTTATTTATTTTTTTTTTTTTCCCACAAATTATTTTTTTTTTTTTCGTGACTATGACATTATGGCAGACGCATCGGCCAATTTTGACACATTTTTAGGACCATTGGCATTAATACAGCGATCAATGCTTAAAAAAATTGCATTGATTACTGTAAACCAAATGTCATTGGCAGTGAAGGGGTTAACCACTAGGTGGCACTGTAGGAGTTAAGTGTGTCATAGGGAGTGATTATAACTGTGTGCTGTATGTGACATGTCATTTATCAGTGCTCCCGATTACAGGGAGAGCTGTTCAGTGACCATGTCACTAGGCAGAACTGGGAGATGCTTGTTTACATTAGCATCTCCCCATTCTCTCCCTGTTGTTCCTCGCCGTGAGACGATCACGGGTATCCCCTGCAGACATTGGGACCCGCAGTCACGGAGCTCCCGGCGGGGGCGTACCTGCGAGCTGCCTCTTAAATGGCAACATACAGGTTACGTTGTTCTGTGTGTATGTGCCAAACGCCAACCAGGAGTGAAAAAAGTTTTCCCAAGTTTTCGTGTTATCATTCATATTCTCTGAAAAACGGCCAATAAATCATAAATTCTGCCAGGGTATGTAAACTAATGAGCACAAAATTGATATCTCTATCTCCTCCTCTATCTCATTTAAAAGCATTACTCTGAAGGCAGTGGCCCGGTCTTTATTGCTGTTGCTTTTTCAGATGAGGTAAACCAGTAAGCAGACTCCCACTGGTTTGGAGGGGTTCTTCTTGTGAAAGTGCTACTGTCATAAAATCTTCCTGTTTTTTTTTTTTTTTTTTTTGTTTTTTTTCCTTTGAGTCACCAAAAGTCTAGGTAGAGTCGGACTTGATCAATGACTCAAGTATTGAAGCAAAAAGGTCCGAATGACTGACGGCTAGCTTTTTCAGGGGGAGGTCAGCAATGGCAAGCTCTATGTATGCTAATGACAGGTTTCCAAAACAGGAACATTGCATTTGTTTTGTAAACCCTTTAATTGTTTTTTATTTTTTTATCTTTACCAGATGAACCCCGTTGCCCATTTTGCAAGCATGGGAATGGGTGGCTTACCCCCAAGACCAAATCTGGCACCACCAGGCATGATCCCACCTTTGATGGGACCAATGGGTGCTCATCAAATGGGACAGGTAATGTAATGAACTTTTATTGGACTTTGTTAGTGAATGCTATTTAAAGGTCATGTTCCATATCGTCAGTACTCTGGATACTGAACTTCCAGTGTCCCTGTTCTCTGCAGTCAGTTATTTTGCACATTGTGCGGGAAGCAGGTCCCTAGGATTGGGAGTAACAGAGCTGAGACTGTCAATTGGCTGGAGATCCCTCCCCTTTCACCATTTTTCTTGGTGTCAGGAAAACTTGTCAGAAGTGATTCATGCTGATGGTAGAGGAACAAAGCAGCAGAGAGAAATTGCACTTAGTGCCAGGGTGGATTAAAAAATGTTTTGATTTTTTGGGATTTGTGTCCAATTTATTTTAATAAACTGCTTTTTGAGTGAAAAAATCTATCTAAAGATAGTTGTTTTTTTTTCTATTTAAGATACATTTAATAATTTAGTTTATTCAGCATGAAATGGAGCTTTATGTGGCATGAGGCTGTATGTAACTCATTCAATGAATCCAAGCACTGCAAGCTGAGATAACATGTACTGCATTGATGCATTCACACATTTTCACAATAATGAGATGAAACAAAGTTCAGAAATATTTCTTCATGGAATTGTGTTGCAAATCTTTGTACACTACAAACTATGATTGTTTGAAGAGAAATGCATCTGTACCAGGCTCTAAGTGTGAGCAGGAAGGTCAAGCAATACAATTGAAAGTGAAACCTTCTAAGCAGCATATAATAAACCTTGTGATCTTTCTTTACACAACTTAAAGTGCTTTATCCCTCCGTTGAGGAGCAAAATGGTAGCAGGCCATAAGAGACCGTTTGGGAATATTTCCTAACCTGAAAGCTTATTTTAAATAGGAAACCTTCATTTTATTTGCAAATATTAAAGAATCTAACGACCAGCAAGAATAAGTCCTTTAGACATTTAAAGAGCACCTGTCATTTGATCCATCATGGTAGCACCTGTTAGCTGGCATCCACTCACCTGCTGCCGCCACGTCCCTCACCTTGTTGTGTCACTGCCGCATCACCAGTCATCTCATTAAAGTGAATGGGACTGTCGGTGAGTCAACGGCGGGGCAGAGATGACAGTTACTCTTTAAAAGTTATGATTTAAATCCAGCCTTTTTACTAGTGATTTTAATCTACTTGATTTAAATCAAATCCACTCTGCTTAGTGCTCTTAAGTGAGACAAGTACACACTATAAAGGGATATGCTTTGCTCATATTTCATGTCTGAGATTTACAACCACTTTAAAGACGTTAGTAGCAGTATTTCTGTGAGGCGGAGAAAAACGCCAGGCAATTCCCTAAATACACAGTTGAAATGTACGTGTTTTTGATGGTTTAACCACTAAAGGATTTCGTAATTCTGTTCAGACATTCTTGCAATTTACACACACTTTTCCTATGGCTGCTAAATAGGTGACCCCTGTAGTTCCTAGTTAGGCTATTCGTAGTCTTAAGCAGTGCAGCTTGTCTATCAATGCTTTGTCTCCAGCCTCATTATTGTACATTGAATCAGCATTAACATCCCTTTAAGACTACTTGCACACTGGCAGCCTTGGTTGTTAGCGCTAAAGCGGCGCTTTTGCAATGCTTTTTGGCCGCTAGTGGGGCGGTTTTTACTCAAAGGGTAACAACTCCTGTTTTGCGGAGCTTTGGAAGTGCTGTCTATTCATTGCAATGGGCAGGGCATTTTGGTTAGAAAAGCCTTGCAGTAGCTGCAGAGTGGGGCCCTTTCACACCCAACGCAGTTGGATGCATTTTGAACTGCATAGACAGTCCAAAATGAAGGTAATCCTATAGGCATATCTGTAATGGAATACTTAAAGAGGAAGTAAAGGGAAAAAAATAAAAAACACACCCTGCAAGGCAGAGGCATAATGAGCTAGTATGCATGCGCATGGGAGCCGACACTCGCGGCATATCGCTGCAGCCTGCCCAGTGCGCCTGCACGCCACTGTCTACGGCGCATGCGCCATAGACAGCGGTGTCTGTCTTCGGGTAAATATCTCCTAAACCGTATAGGTTTAGGAGATAGTTCTTGGACCTACAGGTAAGGGTTTACAACCACTTTAAGCGGGGCTATGTCCAAAAAAAATACAAACCGTGTTTATCAGCGTAAAACGTGCACATTCATTTTAAGAGTGAAGTTTCAGGGAAAAAACTTAAATTTGAGGAACTTTGAGGCAAAATAAAGGTCAGTGCCCATCTGCAGCCTCACAAGTGCCATCAATGAAGCAGCCTCACAATTGCCATCAATGCAGCCTGATCTCTGCAGATTAGAGGGGACAGGGAGGGGGGCGGGACAATTGCATACAATGTGAATCTCCTATGATGGACAGAACAGTGTTCCAATGGTGGCCCAGGAGATGGGACTTCCTATTACAGAGGCCGCCAAGTAAACAGGAGATTCTCACTGGATGTAATCTGACGGCGCTCGTCCTGAATATATGAATATATAGCCTGCAACAGCCACCTTTTTTTATATGAAATGGCTGCTCACCTCAGAGCGTGACCATAAGGTCAAGCTGCGCTCTTTTAGGTGTTCAGGTATTGGTTCTCAGCTTCTGAGCACTTCAATCTAGTGCGATCGGTGTAACTAGGTCCACGATTGACTCCACTGGTCCCTCTGCGGGGGTCTTATGCTCCCGTTTTGTCTTATACTCTCCTTGCCTTTTGTTTATCCAGATTCCTTTCATGTGTGGTTTGGCTGTGCTCTCCTACCTAATGGGCATGGTTCATATCATTGCATTGCAGTTCAGCGCAGTTAAAAAGTAGTAGAGCATGCTGCATTTTTCTGCACCGCAAACGCAGGTAACCTGCTTCAGATGCACTGCATAATGTCTTTTTAAGCCCCAAAACGTATCGAAAAATGCACTGATAAGGCATGCAAAGCTTGCGTCAAGTGTGCTTCAAACATGTTTTAAATGCATGTAAACATGCAGTCAAAAATCTGCAGTTATGTACAGTTTTGTTGGTGTGAGTGGCCTTAAGCCATTGGTAAAATTTTATTCCATGTTCCACGTTAATTCTGTCTTCCACCATCTTATAACATGTTTTTGTTGTTTAGATGGCTCCAATGATTCCTCCCCTCATTCCTGGAATGATGATGCCAGCGCATGTGGCACCGGGTACGATGCCTGGCAGCATGCAGGTGGTATGTACACAAGTTTCTTGGCTTTTTTATTTGCTACATATTAATGTTAGTTTTATGCAGTAAACGGTCCTTTTGTTAGGGTTTTCTACTTTAAAGTGGCTGTTGAACCCTTACCCGATGAAGTGCCCAGCGTCTGGTGATACACAGATGGAACGAATCCACCCACATAAGTTGTACCTGTTTATCTAAAGCTTTATGTGCTCTACATCCATTTAAAATCCTGAATTTAAACAGGATCTCTCAACTGTGAAAAACAGGCCGGGGAGCTAAACCTGGCACCCTCTGTCCCATTCCCCCTCCCCTGGTCGGTCTTCAGACATACATGGGGAATTTGCAGAGCTGAGGGTATCGGTCACAGGCTGTGTGCTAGAGCTCTCCTTCCCCCATCAAATTTTTTTAATCTCTTGTGTTGAGAAAAGCTGTCAGAAGTGACTAATGCTGCTAACAGAGGAACTAGGGAGCAGACAGAAATCATACTCAGGGCTTTGGATAGAGATAAGTACACTCCCTGCATCAAGTGCCCCCTCGGAGACCTGCATTCCAAGGGGGCACCTGTGCAGGCGCGCTCCTGAATCCTGCTGCTGCATCCACTGACACAAGAGGATTCAGCCCCACCCTGTGGCTCCAGTGTCACTGGATTTGATTGACTGAATTTGGGAGCCAATGGCTGTGCTGCTATCAATCTATCCAATGAGGACACGAGACACCGGCTTGAGCTGCTGTGCTCGTCCCCATTGATTGGAACGATCGGGTTCAGGTGAGTAAAAGGGGGCGGGGCTGCTGCACTACAGAAGGTTTTTCACCTTAATGCATTAAGGTGAAAAACCTTGAGGCTTTACAACCCCTTTAAGGGTCCAAACCTGGTTGTTCTGTCTTGCAGGACAGCCTGAATTCTGGTATAACAGCTATGCTTATATTGCAAAAGTGTTTTTTAAAGTGATTGTAAAGGGTAAAAAAATAAGTTATTTTAAATAATAAACATGTTCTACTTAGATTCTCTTTGCAATGGTTTTGCACAGAGCAGCCTCGATCCTCCTCCTCCTCCTCCTCCTCTTCTAGGGTTCCCCGCCAGCACTCCTGGCTCCTTCTGTTCTCGGAGTACCACCATAGGAAGCAGCTTCCTATGGTGGCACACCTGTAAACTCCTATTTCTAGCCACGCTGTCTGTGTCCATAGACAGACAGCACAGCTAGGCCCCATGTAGTATTGAGGACTTTATCAGACTCTACACGCGGATTTTGGTCACATCGCACACAATTGCAAACTAGATCTTTATATGGAATGCCTTTTTGTATTTGTGGATTTAATATGGTTTTGCATACGTATGGTCATTTGCACATACAGGTATCTTTCTGAATTAAGAGTTCTTAAACGTTATTACAGAAGCGTGGCAGTACAAACCAGTCGCACACTCTTTTTCATACAGCAACATTTAGGACCATGTCTTGCCCTTTTTTAAGCTAGGAGCTTCTACCTTGCGATTTTGGCTAAACCAGTGTTAATTTGGTCAATGAAAACCTTTTAGTCAGCGGCTTTTTTTATAGTAACGAAAACAAAACAAGAGGTAGAGCAAATTTTCATCCATTGACAAACCTATGACGAAAATCAATTCCGGAAAAAAAAAATGAAAATGTGGCGGGGTGTTGACCCTCCTGAACTTCCGGTTTCTCTCACACCACACAAGTGTCTGCTTTCCGTTCTCACTCAACCTGGGCTACAAGCGTCTGGACAGCACTACCCGATTCCTCTCCCTCTGTGCAGCCCCTCCATGTGCCGTATATGTGAAGAGGATGTGTGGGCAGGAAAATTTCAAGTGCGTAGTCCAAATATGAAGCCGGGCACTGAGTGAGCAGTTCAGCGCTGTCACCGTACTCTCCCACTTCTTCAATCCCTTTCTGTCATCTCCCTCCTTCCTTCCTCTTATGTTGTCCCTCAGCAGAACCTTTCCTTAACTACAAGCATAGAGCTTTCTTCAGACTATAATAGTACTTGGTTCTATGTGCATTTAAGTGGACTCACCTGGGCTGGGCCTGAGGAAGGAGCAGGCATGCCCCGAAAACAAAGCGGTTTCCCCTGTTCGGTGTACCAGATGTGACGTTGCTCCTGAGTTTTCAGCATCCCTTATCGCCCGAGCTGAGCCGCGATTGTTGGAAACCCCCATCCAAGCCGCCAGCTGAATCCCAGGAACAGAAACTGACTCTCCCCGGATTTACACTGCAGGAACAAATGATCACAATACACTTGCCCTCTATTCACTTGTGAGTAGTTGAGCTGTATACTTGCCTCAATAAATGTTTTTAATACTGCACTTAGAGTGTTTACATGTGTTTGCGAACTAGCTTCCCAAAAAAGTCATTGGGTGAGGAGGGGGAAATGTGGCAATTCCCCTTTTGGGTGGAGCTTTTATTACAGAGACCGGTGGATGTACTATGTTTTGCATGCTTGAATTTCCTAAAAATAGTGTGTGTTCTAAATATAAGTGCTTTTGCAGATCATTATGTATGGCATTTGTATGTGTATTTGTTTATAAAGATGTGACATTTATGGAATATTGATTTGTCATCTTTACACAATAATGGCTTTGATTTACTGTGGAATACATATTCACTTTTTTAAAATTTTGTTTTGACAGCCAGGTGTGAACAGCTTGGATCCTACACTTGGTAGGTGACCTTACTTGTACAGTATTTGTGTATGTCACACCATTACATTTCATATTATTTGAAAGTACAGAACTGCAGGGATTATATGTACTAATGTTTTATTATGTTGCTCTTATTTGATGCAAAGAAAATTACATTAGTGTATTATTAAATATGTGCATATGCATCCTAACCACTTACTGACCGCCTATCTGTAAATATACGTCATGCTTTTGATGTTAAATACCGGGTTTATGGCAGCAGCTAGCTAGCTGCCATAACCCCCGGTATCTTTATAGCAGGCGGACAGCTTTCAGATAAAAGTGGTTTCTGCTGCAGATTTGCTATGGGATCACTTTTGCCCCCTCCCGCCACTTTCCAGTGGTTCCCGAGCTTGCTGGAGCCATCGGTAACCTGGGAACAGTCCAGGTGCAGCCAATGGCAAGGCAAGAAGCCGAGGTGGGGCCAGGATGGCCCCCACTCGGCTCTATGCCCTTGGCGGACTGGAGTGACGTCTGATGTCACGTCTGCCTTTTGGGCATAAACCAAGGATTGTTTGCACCTGCGTATGTAAACTGTGTTTAAACCACACGTGGAGTGTCCTTGCGATCGTTAAGGCGAGAGCAATAATTCTAGCACTAGACCTGTAATTTTAAATCAGTAACCTGTTACATTAACGCGTTTCCTATGGAGATTTTTAAGTACCGTAGTTTTTCACCATTCCGCGAGCGTACGCAATTTTAAAGCGTGACATGTTTGGTATCTATTTAGGTACTCGGCGTAACCTCTTTCACATTCTACAAAAAAAAGTGGTTTAACGTTTAAAGTGTTTGTTAACCCAAAAAAATAAAAAATGCTGCTCCTGTCCCTTAATGTGCAAGCTGCAGCTTGGTGCTTTTTGCATTACTTCTCTGTATCTCTTACAGTACCTGTTTGATCCTGCTAGATTCTGTCTGCCCCCCCAGAACAGGGCACGATTATCATGGCTGCTGAGCCAAGATACCACAGGTCTCCTCTCTGCCTGTTTTCAGCTCCCCTTCCCTCTGCCTTTCAACATATGTAGTCTGGAGTAAAAAAAAAAAAAGCCAATCTCCTACACTCCCAGCCAATGTGTACGAGATATTTAGAATTCAGAGTTGTATTCATGTATCATATAAAGTGATTTCAGATCTGTATCTTTGTACAATGCAACGTGATATTCTGTTATTAAAATTATGATCTTTTGTAGACTTGTTTTATTATTGTGAATAAGCTTTCTCAATAAACGCATCCTTGTGGGTCCTGAAGAAGCCGTATATTCTTAAAATGCGATGACCTCTCTGAAAGATACGGATTGCTTGTTTTTTGTGATGTATTAAAATACGTGTCGTATTGCTGCTGATATAGATGATCGCCATATGTTCTTTTAAATGCTATTTAATAAAATGACAGTAGTTTTTTTTTTTTATACAATATATATCTTCCAATTGAGTATAAGTGAGAAGGGTATATTCAAAATCCCAATCTCTCTTGCTCTATCTATGAATCACTTAATCATCTGACTATATGCGGATATGTTCTCCATACCACAATAAACTCTCTTGACAAGCTAAGAAATATTATTAATTTAAAATTGTATTTTTCTTTCCCCTTAGTTCAGCCTCCAGTCACGCAGGTATGTAATTAACATTGATGAAATTTGTGTGCACAAAAAATGTGTTTATATCTGTTTCTATTTCTCAGTTGTGCCCTTTCTGAATGTGATTTAATTTTGATATTTAGGCTCCACATCCTGTAATTTCGGCGCCTCCAGCCATTTCAGCAAACCCTGCCGCTAACGAAGAGCCCGCCAAGCCAGTACGCCATTAATTCATTTGTTTATTCTCCGTGCCATTGATTTATATTCCCACCCTTATGTTGGCATTTTTCTTTTTCCTCTGGTAGAAATCGTTGTGGACAGAACATAAATCACCAGATGGTAGGACATATTATTATAATATCGAAACCAAGCAGTCTACGTGGGAGAAACCAGATGAAATGAAAACCCCAGCCGAGGTAAATCATTTTTTTATTGCTGCTGGTTTAATAACTAGTTGTCAAGTGGAAGCATAAATTCTTATTTTCCTGCTGTGGAAGTACTGTGTGTTTGCTCAGCTAGGAAGTTCCCATTCATTAAGCAGCCGCATTTAATTTCTTTAAAAAATAAGTATATATTTTTTAAATGTGACCTTTTTCTTAGCTTATGCTAAAACAGCGGTTACATTACATCCTATTGTTTTATCTGAGACTGGTGTATACAGCTTCTAGCCTAATGTTGACAGTGGTGGACTTTTGGACTAAAGCAGACCCCTGTGTGGAAATACGTTATTTTTTTTTATTTTTATTCCAGTTATTTAGCTATAATCTCCATTATCTGGTTTTATGTACCTGCCCTTATGCCAATCTGCTGGATTTTAGGATCGTTCCCAGTAGGATTAGGATGGTTCTTCATTAGTTTCTTGTTTTTATGCAACTGTGCTTCGGACCTTGCATAACCACTTGCCGACCACATAATATCGCAATGCAGCGGCCAAGTTCCTCTCCAGTTCCGCATCATGTACCTATTACTTGATCCAGCACTTTACGTGTAGGGGGTGTGCCGCTTGTGCTGTGATTAGTCAAAGCACAAGCTGAAGAGCGGGTGGCAACCAATGGATGACCGCCGGCACCTACTGATCGGCGGGGAGAAAGATAGAACAGAGCTCTACTTTTGTAAACAATGCAGAGTTCTGTCCTGTCAGCAATGTTGTGCTGGATTTTTTTTTTCCCTACAAAACCGTTCCAACCCCTAGTAAAAGCACCACATAGTAAACACAAACACCGGTTAGGCACACCATTAGCCCTTTGATCACCCTAGACGTTTAACCACCTTTCCAGCCAATGTCAGTACAGTTACTGTGTATATTTTTAGCACTGATCACCTGTATTGTGGTGTGTATATGTATATGTATGTATATATATATATATATATATATATATATATATATATATATATTATAGTGTGCTATAACTTTTGTGCAAACCCATCAATATGTTTATTAATATTTCATTTTTTACCAAAAATATGTGACACAATACATATTGGCCTAAATTTATGCAGAAATTTTATTTTTATTTTTTTTGTATCAAATGTTTGTTATAAAGCAGAAAGTAAAAAATATTATTTTTTGTTTTTAAAAGTGCAAAAAAAAAAAAAGTGGTGATCAAATGCCAACAAAAGAGCTTATTCTTTTTTGTGGGGGAAAACTGACATAAATTAAATTTTTTCATGTACAGTGCATAACTGCGCAATTGTCATTTAACCAATGCACTGCCGTATAACAAAAAATGGCCTGGTCATGGGGGGGCGGGGGGTAAATCTGGAGGTCGAGTGGATAAAAAAAGTGTTTTTTCACTGCTTATTACAAAAGTTGTGCAGCATTAATAAAGGCAGAAGGCAGGCAACTTTATGTATACTTCACATTTTACCTAGTGTTAATTCAGGAAAACCTCTTTCCTTTCTGAAGGAAGATGCCTAGCTTTCAGAAATGCTCAAGTGCAGTATGCTTTTAGGTGCTTTTTTTTTTTTTTTTTTTTTTTTTAAATCAAGCTTTTAAGAACTGATTTTGCTTTTGATGGCAAAGAATAGCAGCAGGGACACCCCCAAAGTCTATGCACACGAGTCCTTAATATCATTGAAGTACCTGTGCTTCTAATGGCCTGTCTTGTGTGAAGATCTAATGTTAAATTTTTGTTTGTGAGTCCTCTGTAATACTTTCTGGTTCTCCGATTGTGTGACTCGGTTTTCTGTATTGTTAAAGTATGTGGTGATGCATGGGATCCATGTCTATCTGTCTTTCTGTACTTTTTAGTATTAATCTTTTTCATACTTAAAATTTGTCAAACAGTACCATTTCTAAAAAAAAAAAAAATTTCCAAATCATTGATGTATTTGTCATTATTTCAATTAGCAATTACTATCCAAATGTCCCTGGAAGGAGTTCAAATCTGACTCTGGAAAGCCATATTTCTACAATTCTCAGACAAAGGAATCTCGTTGGGCCAAACCTAAAGAGCTTGAAGATCTGGAAGGTAATGCTATCATATCCCATAACCCATACATCCACTTTTTTGCTGAATTTGGCACATTGCCAAACAGGGAAAGCGAGAATATTGCATGTTAAAATGCTTGAACCCTTACCATATTGTTTCTTTAAGGAGAAATGGCAGTTTATTAACTTTTTTTTTTTTTTTTTTTTTTACAGCAATGATTAAAGAAGAAAGCAGCAGGTATGTTTTTTTGTTTACTTTTTTTTTTCAATTTACTAACCAACACGTATAAAATAGATTATATATGGTTTTCTATGTTGTATCTTTAGCTAAGAATTATTAAAGTCCCATTCACACCAGGGCTGTTCGCAATACAAGTTGTCATGACAGCCCTTAAATTTGGATGGGCTGCCCAGCACACCACAACAGACTTAAAATCAGACCTACAGCATTTTTGCTAGTAGACCACAACACACGGTAGTGCATTACCATGTGGTGTTCTGCAATGCAGGTGCGGTAGGGTTCCGGTCACAATGAACAGCACCACCGCACACTATTGCATGTAATGTGTTAACACAACGCAGTGGTAGAAATGGGCCCTTAAATCTGTACTGACCACATCATTTAACACTTCAACAGTTTCTAAGGAAAATAACATTCCATTGAGCCCCACTGACAGGTCTTAGCTGTCGATAGCGGGAGCACAAGCAGTGGCTACTGCTGACTCCCAAGGATCTTAAAGAACGTCAGAAAATGAATCGGGTTGTGAAAGAGGAAGTAAACCGTGATGGGTTTTACTTCCTCCATTTCCCTGCAAAGGTAAAGCATAATGGGTTAATATGCATCGCATAGTAGCCCATTATGTGTAACTTGCCTGACACCAAAGTCCGCAATGCCACTGCTGTCCCCACTAGCAGCGAGTGTCCATCTTTACCCCTCTTCAAACTCTGTCTCTGTGATTGGCCGGAGTCGCACGAAGGCATTCCCACACATGCGCGCTGAAGCCACCAGTGACGGCACAATCTGCCTTTTCTAAAGTATGCATGCACCGCAGACATTGGCGCACAGCTTTATTGTAAATTTCTCCTCAACTGTGGAGGTTTAGGAGATTTCCAGCACCTACAGCTAAGCCTTTTAATATAGGCTTACCTTTAGGTAAAAGTGGTTGTGCAGGGTGTACAACCACTTTAAGCAAAGCGCTATTTTTAAATTCCAAAAAATGTATATGTATATCGAAATGGCTCTATCACTGGGGATTAAAGTTAGCGCTAGACTAGGAGTGATGTCCTGTGGCCACATGTACACTTCCTTATTGTTCATTGTTCTAACCTTAGAAATCTTAGTTGTTATCTTTCTCTGCGCTACGTTCATTGCTGTTCTCTAATTTTGATCATTGTTTTCTACAAAATAAAGTTGTTTTTCTTCTTTTTTTTTTTTTTTTTTTTTCTTGAAGTGCCTTGGTTATTTTTAAAAACACTGTTCTATTAGCGTGGTATAGCCACAGCAAAAACTCCATCAAATGTTGACCAATTAAGATCACATTATTTCTGAAAAAAACACATGTTCATAAATTGTTCTCTAATTTTTTTGATTTCCAGTTTATAATGCACGTCGGCTTTATTTTTTTTTTATTTTGATTTTTTTTTTTCTGTAAATCCTTCATATCTTTATAGGTGATCTCTAGAAGGCTGCATTCACACCTGAGCATATCGATTTATAATTTATTTATTTTTTACTGGTGTTTTTCAGGCATATATTTATATTGTAGGGTAGCACAGTGGTGTAGTGGGTAGCACTCTCGCCTAGCAGTAAAAAGGGTCACTGGTTTGAATCCCAACCAGGACACTACCTGCCTGGAGTTTGCATGTTCTCCCTGTGCCTGCGTGGGTTTCCTCCGGGTACCTTGGTTTCTTTCCTCACGCCAAAGACATGCAGGTAGGTTAATTGGCTTCTGTCCAAAATTGGCCCTAGTATATGAATGGGGGCCTTGGATTGTGGGCTCCTTGAGGGTATCTTTATGCAACCTTAGTATGTAACTATGTCATTTAATTTGTTTTTTTTTTTAGCCTTTTTGCCTCTTTTTACAAGCGTTTTACAGCTTCAAGTGTTTGTTTAGCCAATAGAAAGCACTAGGGGGAGGAGTGAAAATTGGGGGTGGAGAGCCGCTATTTCAGCAGAAGCTGCTCATAAAATGTTAGGCATTTCTATTGAAATCTATGGAGCCAAAAACGCTTGTAATCTACCAAAAAGAAGCTTGCGTACTTTTGTGAGCGACAGGAATTTTGCTTCAGGCGACAGAATGCTCAGATGTGAACAGGCCATTGAAACAAATGGGTTTTGGCTTGTTGAGTGTTTTTAGAGCTTCACACAGAAAATCGTGTGACCAGGCCTAAAGGATTTTTCATACACTTTGTAAACTTCATAGCAGAATGACTGCAAGAGGGGAAAAAAAAACCCTCTCTCAAAAAAATCTCAGAACTCTTCTTATTCAAAAGGTGCCCTAAAATGTATTCTTGGTTAAACCAGATTTTTGTTCAAGTGTGCCTTTTTTTTTTTTTCTTGCAGTTCTCAAGAAACCGTAGCTTCCACTCCTGCTCCTGCTGCTCCGGCTCCTGCTCCTGCTCCTGCACCTGTACAAATAAATGCAGCTTCGGTTGCTGTAGAGGTAGCGAGCACACCCACACCCACACCTGTGGTAGTAGCTGCTGAAGCAGAGCTTACCATGTCCACCCCCACAACACCTGCCCTAGACTCTGAGACTATGGTCAATGACTCTGGTGAAGAACAAGCCCATTCTGTGTCGTCTTCCATTCAAGAGAAGGACCCTGAAGTCTGCAGCAGTGGCATTGTAGAGGAATCTGCCAAACAAGAGGTCCTAGCAGAGTAAGTAAACAACCTATGTGTGTCTGTGTGTGGTGCTACAGTTTCCCTGATTTTTGATTTATCCATATTGGCCTATTGCATTACAAACCTGGTTGTGTGCTCTTTAATTCAGCTCAGCTTCAATTGAAGAGGAGGAAGAAAAGGCTCTTAAAAAGACGTATACATGGAACACAAAGGAAGAAGCTAAGCAAGCATTTAAGGAACTCTTGAAAGAAAAGGTATCTCATTTATAAAAACCTATGATTTGAATATACAAGGTAATAGGTAACAAGGTATAAAAGGTAATCTGTATTAAAAAAAAACTGTTGGCAAAACCTGTTGTCACCTACCTGAAATGTATAGTATCTCACAAAAGTGAGCACACCCCTCACATTTTGGTAAATATTATTTTTTTTATTTTATTTTTTGTGACAACACGGAAGAAATTACACTTTGCTACAATGTAAAGTAGTGAGTGTACAGCTTGTATAACAGTGTAAATTTGCCGTCCCCTCAAAACAACTCAACACACAGCCAATAATGTCTAAACCTCTGGCAACAAAAGTGAGTACACCCCTAAGTTAAAATGTTCAAATTGGGCCCTAAGTGTCAATATTTTGTGTGGCCACCATTATTTTCCAGCACTGCCTTAACCCTCTTGGGCATGGAGTTCTCCAGAGCTTCACAGGTTGCCACTGTAGTCCTTTTCCACTCCTCCATGACAATATTGCAGAGATGTTGGAGACCTTGTGTTCCTCCACCTTCCATTTGATTATGCCCCACAGATGCTCAATAGGGTTTAGGTCTGGAGACATGCTTGGCCCGTCCATCACCTTTACCCTCAGCTTCTTTAGCAAGGCAGTGGTCGTCTTGGAGGTGTGTTTGGGGTAGTTATCATGTTGGAATACTGCCTTGCAGCCCAGTCTCCAAAGGGAGGGGATCATGCTTTGCGTCAGTATGTCACAGTAAATGTTGACCTTCATGGTTCCCTCCATGAACTGTAGCTCTCCAGTTATGGCAGCACTCGTGCAGCCCCAGACCATGACACTCCTACCACCATGCTTAACTGTAGACACACTTGTCTTTGTACTCCTCACCTGATTGCCGCCGCACACGCTTGACATGATCTGAACCAAATAAGTTTATCTTGGTCTCATCAGACCACAGAACATGGTTCCAGTAATCCATGTCCTTAGTCTGCTTGTTTTCAGCATACTGTTTGCAGGCTTTCTTTAGAAGAGGCTTCCTTCTGAGACGATAGCCATGCAGACTGATTTGATGCAGTGTGCGGCGTATGGTCTGAGCACCCCCACCCCTTCAACCTCTGCAGCAATGCTGGCAGCACTCGTACATCTATTTCCTGAAGACCACCTCTGGATATGACACTGAGCATGTGTACTCCACTTCTTTAATCGACCATGGCGAGGCCTGTTCTGAGTGGAACCTGTCTGGTTAAACCGCTGTATGGTCTTGGTCACTGTGCTGCAGCTCAGTTTCAGGGTCTTGGCAATCTTCTTACAGCCTAGGCCATCTTTATGTAGGGAAACAAATCATTTTTTTTTTTTTTCAGATCCTCAGAGTTCTTTAAGTAGAACTTCCAGTGACCAGTATGAGAGAGTGAGAGCGATAACACCAAATTTCACACCTGAGACCTTGTAACGCTAACAAATCGCATGACAAATGGGAGGGAAAATTTCTAATTGGGCTCAATTTGGGCATTTTCACTTAGGGGTGTACTCACTTTTGTTGCCAGCGGTTTAGTTGTGTGTTGAGTTATTTTGAGGGGACAGCAAATTTACACTGTTATACAAGCTGTACACGCACTACTTTACATTGTAACAAAGTGTAATTTTTTCGGTGTCGCATGAAAATATATAATAAAATATTTACAAAAATGTGAGGGTCCGTTAATGTCCTGAAGCCACTGGTTGCCCACAATAGCCTAGCAAAAATACCGCTTTTTACTTGGTGGTTAATGTTGAAAATGACACACGAGGTTTACTCTTGTTTAGGATTTGTGCAGTCATGAAGTGGAATGTGTGTTCCTTCTCATCAGTCATTGTTTGCTCTGGTACCCATTGATATACAGCAGCAGAAGTGCACCTACATGGTGCAGCATATCTGAGATGTCGTCAAAAGCTTCTGATGCTAAGTTTTGCGGTGCAAAAAGTAAAAACATTTGGGCAAATGTAATTTGTTTACATGACGACAAGGCTTGTAAGCCAATGTTCCTTCCTTCCTCTGGGCTTTTGTTTCAGGGATTTTATTAGTTTCAAAGGAAACTATCAAAGTTATGCAGCCCTTTTTTGTTAATGCACCCTATCAATTATATGAGCATGACAAACACATACTCTATGATAAAAATGCAGTGTGATGAGAGATGGAGATATATATTATACATACACACATACATAAACAAACCTACTCATTTGGCTTGGTTGCAGTTCCCTAGCCTATAAAGACCAATACTTTAATTGTAGATTCAGCTTTAAAGTCCCCATTGAGATTTATGCAATATTCCTGGCATTGAGGCAGACTACCATCAGTCATATTGCCAGGATGATGCTGTGTTTTTAAAGTATTGCCCAGTCTTTGCTGACTGAGTCTACCCATTATTGCTCCTAGATCACCTCTGTGAAGGCCGATGGCTCTGCTCATTGAAGTTGCTTCCATTGGTATCATATCACAAAAATGTGACAACAACCAAGTATTTTAAATTTGGCAAAATTTGCCTAATGCTCCAAAACAGTCCCACAGTGTAAAAAATTGGATTATTCCAGAATATCTTTATGGTTTTGGCCAGTATATGTACCAATGCCTGTCTGAAGTTGCGCCACTTGTATGTACTAGGAAAGTGGAACTCTGCTAGGGTGCCTGCTCTAAAAGATGGGGCCAGCAGCTTCTTCCTTGTATATAGGTAACTGCAACATATTCATCTTTCACATAAACAAATTTAACAATAGCTTCCAACTACGCTATAACAAGTCTGACTGAAGGGTTCAATTAACTGTTTTCTGTTACTGTCAGTTCAGCTTTGGCATTTATTTTCATGGCAGGATATATGCAGACCATTATTGGTGGAGTACAGTTTTTCAGGTCATTTTTATTTTGCCTTCTAGCGTGTGCCGTCTAATGCTTCTTGGGAACAAGCTATGAAGATGATCATCAATGATCCAAGATATAGGTAACTATAACTTAAAATCAAATTTTGGTATTCACAGAGAAGATGCAAGCAGCAATGCAAGCAGCAATTTTTGATTGTATTCTTTTGAGAAACTTTGTGTTTTTTAAGTGACTTTTTAGTAGGTTTTCCTATTTTCTTTATTGGGCTAAGTTTAGATTTTTTTTTAGTTTAATAAAAAAAAAATGCACATCTACACATTTTCTGTTGGCACAAGTGGAGCGTTTGCTTCCTTTTTCTTCCTTTTGCTGCTTTTTTGCATGTTTTCCAATTTCTACTTTCCGTCAACAACAACAAAAAAGTGTACACATTTGTTGAACTTGACTGACCTGTTTTTTCAACCTAACTATGAGTCACGCCATTGGCTTTTCACCATCTCCCCCTCCTTCTGCACAGCACCATTTCATCACTTATAGGCATTGTGCCTAATATAAATTGCTTCTGATGTAATTTAGATGCCCATCCCATAGTTTGCGGATACTGGACCATAGCACCTATGCTACTGTATATGGCCAAAAGTGTATGGACATAATTTCAAATTAAACTAGAACTATAATTATTTTATTTTGGATACAGTAAGTACCAAAAGTTTTACAGCTGGAAGGGGTGTTAGTGTTAATGCCTGTGGTTTTTGACTCGAATGTCCAGTGTGCTCCATATAGGGTGTGATAGTCGGGTGTCAATTTCACCATATAAGATGTGTTTGTGTTATTTTAAGAATACCGGTGTAAAAGTTTTAAAAAGTCTTGTGTAAACAGCATGCAAGAGAATAAAAAAAAAAATAACTTACTCCTTTCCATTTGACCGAACATTCACATGAATATAAGGAACCCAATGAGAAAACTGGCCTTCCTATTCTCCCATTTTATTTATATATATATATATATATATATATATATATATATATATATATATATATATATATATATATATATATATATATATATATATATATATATATATATATATATATATATATAAATTTATTTATTTTTTTTGGAAACTATATACCTTTTTTCAAATTTTTATTTTAGAAGAATAGGAAGTCCAGTTCCCTTCTTTTTTTTTTTTTTTTTTTTTTTTTTTTTTTTTTTTTTTACACTCAATATAGTGAATGTTTAGGAATTCCATCCACGTAAGTGCATAGAGTATAAACTTTGAAGTGAATCGTGACATCCTAAAAAAAAACCTTGAGGAATCTGATTTTCTGTATGTACTTTTTTTATATGTTCCTCACATTCTTTCTGTATAGCGCACTGACAAAGCTAAGTGAGAAGAAACAGGCATTTAATGCATACAAGGTACAGACAGAAAAAGAAGAGAAGGAGGAAGCCAGGTTGAAATACAAAGAGGCTAAAGAAGGTTACCAGCGGTTTCTAGAAAACCATGAGAAGATGACCTCAACCACCCGATACAAGTAAGACTTGTATGCCATCTTTTTATTATTTTGTGTGTGTGGTTTCATCGTGCCTTCCTATTTTAATGTATTTTTCCTTCTGCCTATCAGAAAAGCAGAGCAGATGTTCAACGAGCTAGATGTCTGGAATGCAATTTCTGAACGTGACCGTCTTGAAATTTATGAAGATGTTTTGTTCTATCTTTCAAAGAAAGAAAAGGTAACCATCTTCTGTAGCATCGTTAGTTTTTGCTATTGCGGAGATGCATATATTTAGGACTACACAACAGGACTGGTCTGTATTACGCTTGCCGACTCTTTGGGATCACTGTGATTTTTCAGTCAGGCTTAGAAAACGCACATTTGGTTGAAGCATTTAATTTCCTTATATTTGTTGTAATTGAGTTATAGGCATGTATTGTAAAATAGAAACAGATTCTAATATGTAATCTGTTACTTGATTTATTTCCCTTGCACATTTTGGTTGCTCTGCTAAAGATACTTGACTTCCTATTTATTCTGAACTTCAGCCTTACCTTTTTAGTCTTGCACAGTTGTACAGGCATCTTTCCTCTACTAACATAGCTTACTGTGCTCTCACTGCACACTGTGAGCGTTTCACAGTGTAGATTAGAAGCCGCAGCAACTCAGTAAAGCCATCCTAATTTCCAGCCTGAAGGATGTCCAGCATTGTCTAGCCCAGGGGTAAGCAACATCGGCCCTGCAGCTGTGGTGAAACTACAAATCCCATCATGCCTCTGCCTCTAGGAGTTCTGCCTGTGATTGTCAGGGTTTTGCAATGTCTCATGGGACTTGTAGTTTCACCACAGCTGGAGGGCAGAGGTTGCCTACCCCCTGGTCTAGCCCTTTCCTCTCCCAGCATTATGGTCACTAGCACACCCCTTTCATTTGTTTGATTTCACTTGGGCTTTACCCAAGACAGACTACATGCAATGGTGTCTGCCTAGGAACTCCCATTTCTCCAGACCAGCATGCACTGACACTCATTGGGTTATTCTAATATTTCCATAACTCCTCCCAAGAGTAAGTATGCTGCTTGCATCAGGGCTGATGGCTCTACAGAGGAGTATTGAGGCAAAATAAGGTATTTACTGCAAGCCGGTTTTATTGCCTTGAAATGTATTCATACCTCTTGAAACTTTCCACATTTTGTCATGTAACAACCAAAAACTTAAATGTATTTTATGTGATGGACCAACACAAAGTGACACATAATGATGAAGTGGAAGGAAAATTATGTTTTTTTTTTTTTTTTTTTTTTTTTTTTTTTTTTTTTTACAAATCTTTGAAAATGATGGTGTGCATTTTTGTATTCAGCCCTCTTTACTCTGATATCCCCAACTAAAACAATCATCATTATCATCATTATGTGAATGGACTGCAGACACAAGGTATTAGATTGTTTTTGCCGTGTGGAAGATTTGACCGTGTTGCTCCTAATTGCTGTATTTCATTTTATTCATGAAAAATTGTGCTTGTCTGTCTTTCAGGAACAAGCCAAGCAGCTCAGAAAGAGGAACTGGGAAGCGTTGAAGAATATCTTGGATAACATGGCAAATGTAACCTATTGTACAACATGGTCAGAAGCACAGCAGTACCTCATGGACAACCCTACTTTTGCTGAAGATGAGGAACTGCAGAGTGTGTATTCCTTTACTATGATGACATATTAATGGCCTGGGTTATCTTCACCCTATTCTAGATTTCTTGTAAAGTTGCTATTGCCAGCAAACCAGGTTCCAGTTGTGTTCAGATTACAGTTGAAGATATTTTTTAGGTGTTTTTGTCATGAGTAAACAGACTTGTGACCACAACGCTCATGCATTTTACATACTTATATAATAAGTGGCTTGTGGTGTTTGTGGCGGTTTTTTTTTTCCCCCCTCAAATCTCATTTAATATTGGTGGGCATCTTGCTCCAGAGGTAGTTCAACTGGGTGGGATCTACAAGGCTATCTTGTATTAGTTGCCAGACCATCACAGACTCTGCTCCTCAATCCTCCTTGGTAGGTTCGTTGCTACTGCACTAGTTCTGCATAGACTGCACCAGTCAAAGTATGCAGGAGGTGGCTCCGCAGGTTTTTCCTTATTTTTAATATTATTTTTGTCACCGTCCTGGCTGTTGTGGCTTGGTAGGGGTGTATGAATCACAAAAATGTCTGGATAGAGTAATAAATCCCTGGGTAGATAAAACTATTCATAAAGGTAGTGCAGCTAAAATATGGAATGCCTTCCTCCAGGAATGGTACCAGCTGAGGGGGTCAACCATTTCAAAAAACGATTAGACGTCTTCCTCAGAATGTACAGGGCTTTGGGAATTGTCAACATTTTTTTTTTTTTTTTTTTTTTTTTTACTATGTAAAAACATGCAAATACATTTTTTAGTATTTACATTTCAATTACATACCTTATTTTAGGTTCGGTGATGTCATCTCTAGGTCTTCTCTATGCAGTACAAAGCAGATCATGGTTGGTGGGAGGAGGGGCTGGCGAGGTGCTCTACATGGCTTCTTGAAAAGTCAGCACCCTGCCTCAGTACTCCTCTCAAGAGATTTCAACACTGATGCAAGCAGTGGGTTGGCTCTTTGGAGGAGTTATGAAAATATAAAAATGCCTTGATGGTTGGATATCAGTCTGAAGGAAGTGGGTGTTCTAGGCAGGCTACGATGCTGAACTTCCATGATTGAAAAGCTATAATTCAATTGATGTAAGTGGTGGGCAAAGGACAATCGGGCCAGGTTTAAGAGCTAGGTGCTGGGCATTCTCCAGCCAGGAAATCAGACCGGCTCTGTCCAACTCTCGCTGTAGCTTGTCATGCAAACTGTGAGAAGCTCAGAGTATGCAATTAACTCCGAGTACTCTTTCAGTAAAGGGGAGAAACCTGTGAGAGACTTAAGGTAAGGCTGGAGTTCAGCTCTAACTATTTGCATAAGTTAAACTTTAGCAAGAAGTGTGGAGTTTTACCATTAATAAT
Source organism: Lithobates pipiens (assembly GCF_037356315.1). Classification (NCBI taxonomy): domain Eukaryota; kingdom Metazoa; phylum Chordata; class Amphibia; order Anura; family Ranidae; genus Lithobates; species Lithobates pipiens. The sequence goes on from NW_027507784.1 coordinate 63,805,278, forward strand.
CAGTCTTGCAAGAAGCTAATTATTGTAATGATCAAAAAACACTGCTTGCAACTGGTAGCACACTTCCAATATAAATGTGATAATTTGTGGTGAAATAGTTGCGCTAAATGTTGCAATCCATATGTGAATCAATACATAACAATATTAACGTAGTGTCTTGACAAATATATCACTTATGAACTGTAAGGCTATTGTGATCTGCTCATTGTGAACAGAAGTCTAATGATTGAAATCATTAAAAAGCTTCTGTGCAACGTGATACTATGATAATCTTTAAATCTTCTCATTCATGTGAGTGAGACTTGCCCCCCTGTGCTCCCCCCCTCCAGTTTGTGCTCAGCTCAATTGATGGAGGTGACACACAACTAAGTGTGGTCAGAAAAGGCTGTTTAGTCTCCCAGGACTAAGGAGATGTCTTTTCTCCTGAGGAAGTCATGTGACGTAAGGCGTAGGGGAGGGGCACATGGTGGAACAAGACGCTGAGTTACCTATTGGCATAGCATGGAGCTGTTGTCACAGCTTTGGATTTAAACGCGCTGTACATAGTTGGTGCACTGGAGCACCTTATACATGTGAGTGCAATACATATTTTAATAAAGTCCAAGATATTTTTTAATGCGTTTGAAGCACTATGTGGAGCTCTTTCTCTTGCATGTGTGGTTAAACTATTGCCATTAGGAGGCATACACAGACAGATTGGAAGAAGAAAATACATCTTTATTAGTCCTGGGAGACTAAGCAGCCTTATCTGACCAAACTTAGTTGTGAGATCCCATCAATCGAGGGGAGAGCACAAACCCAAGGAGAGAGCACAAGTGTGCAAGTCTCGCATGAAAGAGAAGATTTAAAGAATATCATAGTATCACTTTGCGCAGAAGCTTTTTTTATGATTTAAATAATTGGACTTTTATTCACAATATACAGATTAATCATAATAGACTTACAGTTCATTTCATACATTGATAAGTGATATTTGTCAAGATGAACACTATATATGTTAATATCACTGTTTTTTATGTTTTATTGAATTACATATGGATTGTAATATCGAGCCCAAATGTTTATTTCATATGGAGTTATATCATCTGCAAGCAAGATGACGTGCACCGCTTAACTACCTGAGGCAGGCTACTGAGTGCAATTTGATTGGTTGCTGTAAATTTTACTTCTCTCCATACAAGGACCCAACACTGTTCGGTATGGAATATGGAAGCAATTCAGATGGCAGTGTCTAAATCTAGAAACTAAAATTGTTCCTCTGTTCTTTCACCAGCAAGCAAGTAATATTTTAGTTCTGTGTAGGGGAACCTCTTATATTAATTGTATTGCAGTGCAGCTTGAAAATTTAACTTTTTTTTTTTTTTTTGCAGATATGGATAAAGAAGATGCCTTAATATGTTTTGAAGAGCATATTCGGGCTTTGGAAAAGGAAGAGGAGGAAGAGAAACAAAAAACTTTGCTAAGGGAAAGACGCCGGCAGAGGAAGAATCGAGAATCTTTCCAGGTTAACTTTATATTTTTTTTATTTATTTTTTTTTGTGTGTGCAGCTTTTTCCCCCAGTCTTCCCTTTATGCTTGGGCTTTATTTTGATCCAGCACTATGCACAAGAAAACTCCCCTTTCTTCCCTCTCTCCTTCTCTTCCTCTCTCCCTCTCCCATCACCCACTGTGTATATCTATGGGCATGCAGAGCATAGTTCATGATCGAGGGGTCACTAGGAAAGAGGGAGAGGAGCTAAAAGCACCAGCGGGGGAAGAATAGGATCGGGCTTGCTCTGTCAATAACTATTGCTCAGAGCAGGTAATAAGGCCCCTTTCACCCTTGTGCGACTTGTCCTGTGTTGTACCCTATGACTTTCAATGAGTGCCATTCATATCTGTGAGACTTAAAGTCGCAGCAACGTCAAAGTATTCTCTGCACTATTTTGGTCCGACTTTGATGCAACTTGAGGTACATAGGCCTAAAGATTGCACGGGCATTGCTTCAAGTTGTGGCAAAATCGTGCGACCTTCAGGTCGCACAAGTGTGAAAAGGGCCTAATATGTTTTAAAGTAAAAATGTAGCTTTTTAGAATCGCTTTAAGTATTTGCTCACTGACACATTTTTGAGCTGTTCATATGAAAAATCTTCTAGAAATACATACGTGTGTTGCTATTGCTTAATTCCAGGTCTAGGACATGCCCAAAAAGTGCAAGAGTTGTACTGACGCCCCTGACGCATACAGCTTCAAAATCAAATTGACAATAGCAGCTTGCATATCTACTTAATGAGTAGGATATCTGTTTTTATAGCAGCAATAATATTTTGCCATTAATTGTGCGGATTCTGTGTTTTTATAGGTGTTTTTAGATGAATTGCATGAACATGGTCACTTACACTCGATGTCTTCTTGGATGGAATTGTACCCCACAGTCAGTTCTGACATCCGATTTGCCAACATGCTTGGTCAGCCAGGTAATTACTTGCTAGTGTTTACTTCCATAATGTCTGTGTATACATATGCCAATTATTCTTTGGGAATACAGCAAGCATAAAGGTATAAACCCCAATTACAGAAAGTGGGATTCCAACACAGCTGTTGCTTGGTTTTTATGCAGAAGCTAATCAATATAACTTGGTGCTGCTGAGAAGGTAGACACGGTACAACTTTTGTGGTCATGATCTACATTATGCCTTGTTGTGGCCCCTGAAAGACTTAAAAAAAAAAAAAAAAAAAAATCTTAAGATTTGTGCAAAAAATCATATGGGACTATGTGTAAAGTCAATTGCTAAACAGTGTTGAAATGCTGATCAAATACCCAGCTGTGTGACACCCATCACGAAAGTAAAAATGGAGGCTTGCCAAAAAGCCTGCGACCCAAACAATCCCCCCCCCCCCCCACTGAGGTCATGCAGCGCTTGACTGGATCTCTGATCCACTGAAGAAAAGCCCATGTCCTCTCTCAGGGGTCTTTGATAAATCAGGAAGCAAAAACCATCAGTAGATCAGCTAGCCGAAAATATATATGGAGCAAAAGACTTAACATAGTGTTACTCTATCGGCTTTGAATTTAATAAAAAGTAATGCACTTGTATCAGATTAGTAGAATGCAGGCAGGTGGATTCATAAATCCCTTTTTAAATGTCCGGTTAGCGATTGTGCATGCACAGTAGCGTGTGTACGTATCAGTCCTGCCGATCGTCATAAATGATGTCATCAGGGGTATCCTCACTTGAAATGCTTGCAGCTGTATCAAATTAAAGAATCTAGATCCCTGGACAGGTAAATGTCCTTTTATATTAAAGTCAGCAGCTACAGTATTTGTTGCTGCTGACTTTAAAAAAAACTTCTTTTTTTTTTTTTTTTTGGAGGGAGCCTGTAGATCATCTGATTTAATTCCTTGCCAAAGTCCCAAGTTTGCGCTCTTTGTTACTCCAGTGAGCTGCGGACTGGCTCACTCTCTACCTACAGCTTATGTAAACATAGAGGGCTGCAATGACCCTGGCCCACAGCTCATTGGGGTTGAGGAAAAAAAAAAACACAGGTTTAGAGGACGCCCAAGCTCATCTTTGCCTAGAAGCAGACTTCTAAGGCAGAGTGGCTCATTAACCAGGGAGAGTGTAGGGTACTTGGGCTTTATCTTGTTGAGGGGAAGAAGGAAAGAAATGGCGAGCAACGCTTCTACTTCCGTCTACACAATAAGGTCTTACCTATTTATGTAGACAATACTGACAACTGCATCTAAAAGTGCACCGATTTCCAAAAAAGTGTAGCTATTTAATACATAGCAGCTTTTTGTATGTATTTTTTTGTTTTTCCCCCAAGTTTATTTGCCGATTTTTGAATATAAAAACTTTTTTTTTTAATGTAAGCCTGTATTAGTCATGTAATGTCTTATTGGTGGTATATACTGTTTTAAGCCATCTAAGGCTTGTCCTGGTATTTTGTTTCCTAAAATGAAACTTTCTTAATGTTTGATTTTTAACAGGTTCCACAGCATTAGACTTATTCAAATTCTATGTGGAAGGTCTGAAGGCTCGATACCATGACGAGAAAAAGATCATCAAAGATATATTAAGGGTTGGTGTGAGCTTGAGCCAGGGCTTTCCCAGGGAGAGAACCACTACTATTGCCACCATTGTTTTAAAATGGCCACCCTCCATGCATTTTCACCATCAGTAGAACACCAGTCCCAAAACTACAATTTAACAAAACTGCTGCAGCACTTTGGTAGAGCTAACCTCTCCACAGACGGCGCCAATTAAGCCCCCAATTTAGCCCCTCTAAAGCTTGCATCAAAAGAACCGAGATCTCCCTCACCCCTGCCTGCCGTCAGTGGAGCCTTTTCATCCCTCATTATAATAGAATTCTGGTGACTGACCAGTTTTCTTTCATTGATTGATTACATTCACTGAAATTTAACTTGCATTACAAACTCTGACAAGTGATGTGTAATAGTGTTTTAGACAGTGTACTCATTCTGTTTTCTGCTCTCCTCTCAGGATAAAGGTTTTGTAGTTGAACTTCGCACAAGCTTTGAAGATTTTGTCATGGTTATTAGCTCGACAAAAAGAGCCACCACGTTAGATGCTGGAAATATCAAACTTGCTTTCAACAGTGTAAGTTCATATCTTTTTGCTTTCATTGATGTCTTTAAATGTAATTGGCATATTGCCAGCTTTAGCTCTTAGTGGTTCAGGTTTACTCTGTATTTTTCTCTTCAGATTACAAATTTATGCGCTTTCGTGTGATTTTACATTCCCATGGTCTTTCACATCTCTATCTCGGCCTGAGTATCTCCTTGTGCGAAAAAAACACGGGACTTGTTTGTGGTTCCAAATTCCTCTCAGGCAAAGTGTAGAAGGCAGACATGAGGCAGGTGGAAAGCAATGCCTGAAAAGTAATTTGGTTTCTTATCAGCAAGGGCAAATAGGATGTTCTAGAGCACCTTGCTTTGTGCACTGGTCCAAATCGCTTGGTGGAGGGGGGATTATGTTGTGGGGTTGTTTTTCAGGGGTTGGGCTTGGTTCCAGTGAAAGGAACTCTTAAGGCATCAGCATACCAAGACATTTTGGACAATTTCATGCTCCCATTTTGTGGGAACAGTTTGGGGATGGCCCATTCCTGTTCCAACATAACTGCGCACCAGTGCACAAAGAAAGTTCCATAAAGACAAGGATGAGCAGGTTTGAGGTGGAGAAACTTGATTGGCCTGCATCTCAACCCTATAGAATACTTTTGGGATGAATTTGAGCCGAGACTGTAAGCCAGGCCTTCTCATACAACATCAGTGCCCGACCTCATAAATGCACTTCTGGAAGAATGGTCAAACATAACCACGCTCCTAAATCTTGTGAACAGCCTTTCCAGAAGAGTTGAAGCTGTTATAACTGCAAAGGGTGGGCCAACGCCATGTTGAACCCTATGGACTAAGACTGGGATGCCATTAAAGTCCATGTGCATGTAAAGGCAAGTGTCCGAATACTTTTGAAAAAGGCCTGGTCTCAAAGTAGTTAAAGTGATTGTAAAGTCTTGGTGTTTTTTATTTTTTTAATAAACCGGTTATTCTTACCTGCTCTGAAGTATATTTGCACAGAGTGGCTCGGATCACAGATCGTCCTCTTCTTGGGTCTTTCTTCTGTGCTCCTGGCCCCTCCCTCCTGTTGAGTGCCCCCCAGCAAGCCGCTTGCTATGGGGGCACCTGAGCCAAGTCAAAGCTCCCTTTGTCCATTCAGACACTGAGCCATGACCCGGCCCCACCCCCTCTCTTTCTCCTGATTGGCTGACAGACTTTGAATCAAGGAAGGAAGGATAATCCTTAGAAGTTGCTCATCTATAGTGTCCTATTGCAATGAATGGAGATGCAACCTCAACCTGGATGCTGACCGGGCCCGCCCTCCATGCTTTTCACTGCCGAGTCTCTCCTGCAACATCTCTGAATAGAGAGGGGCTCAGGTAAGTATTGGGAGGCTGCTGCGCACATACGTTTTTTTATTTATCTTAATGCATAGAATGCATTAAGATAAAAACCTTCTGCCTTTACAATCACTTTGAGTCAGGCATGTCCAAAGTCCGGCCCACGTTCCAGTTTGATGTGGCCCCTACTTGGAATTAACATATATATAAATTTCTGGCCCCCAATGTTATGTTTTTTTATGCTGTTAATATATCTATCTTTAGCCTGACAAATCCAGAGCGCCGCGCTCATTCTTAGTATGATCCGGGCAGCTGGCTACGAAGCTGACAGGGCGAAGAGCCAATCACAGGCACTGTGACTATTCCAGATCTTTGCATCTGTGGACTGCAGATGCAGAGATTGGGGAAATGTCACAGTGCCTGTGATTTGGCGGTGGTGCTGCGCGCTGTTGGCTTCCTTGCAGGCTCGGGCAAATAGACTTGTGAACACGTCCAGCCACACGCCCAAGCTCATACTAATGAGTGTGGCGCTCTGGATTTGTCAGGCTAAATAAGACAGATGTATTAATAGCATAAAAAAACATCACACGCTTGAGCTTTTGGGGGCCAGAGATGGATATACTTACACATCAAACCAGTATATATATTTATAAAAAATCTTTTTTTTTTTTTTTTTTTTTTTTTTTTTATATAACGTAACACGCCTCAGCTCATCGTTACCCTGAGAGGAGAAGGATGGATATATATATATTGTCATCAATGTTATGAAATGAATAGTATGCCATTTGCATTTCATTTTAATGGTTCAAAAAAATGTCAGACAAAATGGTTGGCCTTCGTGAAATCTGGCCCTCTTTGAAAAAAGTTTGGACACCCCCGCTTTAAGTGGAAGTAAAAAATCATCTGTTAGTAGTTCTTTGCATAAAGAATATTAAACTGTAGAGTTTTTTTTTTTTTTTTTTTTTTTTTTTTAGGTAAGCTGAAAAATAGTTTTGGTTAGACTTTGGCTTATTGCTTTGTTTTTAATATTGACAAATGGCTACAATGCAAATGTCTGCACTAAATGTTCAATTCTCATTTGCTTGTTGAACAGAAGAACAAATTTGCTAGATTAATTGTTGCGCAGTGCAGAAGGCGGCATATATTCTACTAGTGTGCTTCTTTCCCCGACTCTAATCTTGCCTGTGTACGCGGCATCTAATTTACATATGCACATTAATCAAACCACTTACAACTGTCAGTCTGAAACCAATGACTGAACAAACAGCAGGCACTTTGTGTGCAAAACAATTTTAAGAGCACAGCTGTGAAGAATGTAGAAAATTGGATTTCTTGGGACATTAGGAGGGGAAAAATGATATGCACTTCCTCTTCAATGAAAATGCTACTATAGTGAAATAGTTTTTCTATTTGGTCTTTCTGCTATTTCTCAGAACATGACCGATATGGACTCTAGCTGCTCTCCAAAAGTTTAAGGCTACAGTCACACTGGTGATTAAGGCCGATGCGAATTGTAGCGGCAGGAATGTTCTGGTTTCTGCTGCGGCTCTCAACAGTGTCGGGCAGCGCACTGTGACTTTCCAGTGCATCAAGTGTGTAAGTTTTGTACACTTCAAATAAAGCTTCTACAAAACTGGGAGAAAAGAAAAAAGCTGTGTGGTGCACTGAAACGCGCACCACACTGCCTCCACGCACAGCCGACAACACCGCGGTCAGAGCGGTGCTCCTGTCGCCAGTGTTAATTTTGGCAGCAAATTTCAATCTAGTTTTAGATTTCGTGTTTTGACTAAAATGTCCCATTTTAGTCTTCTGCAATTTGTTTTTTTAATTGTATTTAGTCAACTAAAATCGCCAGTAAATTTTGGTTGACTAAAATCTAATGGGTGTAGTTAAATTCTAATGCATGATTTAAGCATTTCTTTACAGTTTCCCAACTCATTATAAACTGCTAGAGTGAAAATCTAGTATGTTGTAATTCATGGTATTTAGGTTTGAACATTCACTACAGACTTGTGTTTTAATTTTGATGTTAAATTTCAATTTAGTTTGTCATACTCTTGACTAAAATGCCATTTTAGTTTGTCGTATTTTAGTCATCTCAGTTATTTTATTTTTGGTCAACTAAAATAACACTGCCTGCTGCTCCACGTTGCAATGTGTATTTGTCCTTTTTTATACAAGTTACATTTTTATTTTACCTATGCAGAATTAAGTGTTTATTTTATGGGTTCTATTATTCGGGGTTAAAATTAACCACATACGTTAATCACTGGATTGCCAGCCACGCTATTGTTTCCAACGAAGTGAGGGAAACTGCAGTTTAAGGACCTTTTATTTATTTTTTTTCTCCTGCAATTGGCCGTGTGTATATGTATATGTGTATATATATATATGTGTATATATATATATATATATGTGTATGTGTATATATATATATATATATATATATATATATATATATATAGAGAGAGAGAGATATTTATCAGTTTTATTACAGTATTGTAGTGTGTTTTTAATTTCTTAATCTTGTTTGTTTTTTAGCTTTTAGAGAAAGCAGAGGCCCGGGAGAGAGAACGTGAGAAGGAAGAGGCCCGGAAAATGAAAAGAAAGGAGTCTGCTTTCAAGAGTATGTTAAAACAAGCAGCGCCGCCCATTGAAGCGGACTCTGTGTGGGAAGAGGTAAAAATGTGTGTAGAATAGCCAAAAGTTCTCCAGCAAGTGCTGTTTTTTTAAACACCATTTCTTTCGCCTCCTCTGAGGGACAGGATGTCCCAGTTTAACTCAACATCCTCACAATGTGGAACAAACCTATCCTCTCTCTTCACCACCTTTTTTTTTTTTTTAATGTATCTTTCCAGCCAGACAAATCTCCACCTGTTATGGTGGATCTCCAAATCTGTTTTTAAGTTTCTTCCTTCTCTTGGCCTGGAAGGTGGGGACAACCAGATGCCAGCCTTACATACTATTCAGGTGAACCTGGCCTTCAAAGGACAAGAGGTCAAGACTCCCCATCAACATTTTGGAACTTAGAGCCATCAAGTTGGCTCTCCAGCACGTGACCCTCTTCTGCAAGGCCACCCAGTCAGGATGCAGTCAGACAATGCCACAGCAGTGGCCTACTTCACTACTTGCAGACTGCCCGCCTGCAAAGTGCTGCGGACAGGCAGCCTGCACGGGCAAAGCAACGTACCTGTAACTGTCTGCTGCTGCCTGCTTCTGGGTGTAGGGCGCGTGCACACCAATATCTTCAGACACTGTCAAAAGTGGGTTAAACCAGATGTGGACATGCTGAAATTCAGATATAACACACTGAACAGGTTTGAAGCCAGAAGCAGTAGATGCTCTGGTGATTACTTAGATGACTTTCAGTTTGATACATGCCTTCCCTCTGATGAAGTTTCTCCTTTGACTGCTGTGAAAGAGGTAGAAAGGGTTCCAGTGATTCGCCTTGAGTTGGCCTAGAATAAAGTGGTACACATCAGACTCGTAGTGGATGAGCCTTGCCTCCTCCACAGACCAGAGTCATTGGTGCAGGACCTCCTTATTCCACCTGCATTTCAGTTGCTGGCTTTAACAGCATGGCTGTCGGACAAATGAGTCCCAGGGAACACTCTGTTTTTTGCCCTTTCTTCAATTTGGTCTTGACCAGCATCTGGCCCTGACTACCCTTGTGGCACAGGTTTCTGCCTTATCCATTCTCTTCCAGAAAGCTCTCCTAATAAAGACTTCTTTGTGGTGTTGCTCATATAAATCCCCCCTAATTATGACCCCTGTGTTGCCTTGGGATCTTAACCTGGTGCTCTTTAGAGACCCCCATTTGAACGGATTAGAGACTACTTTGGGAGATCTCACATGTAAGTTTGCCTTCCTGGTGACACTGTCTGTTAGGCGTGTTTCTGAGCCGGCAGCTTTCTTTTTTTGAATGCACCTAATGCTTAGGTGGTTACATTGTTGTACTTTTTGTGGATCCACGATGGTAACCTAGCATTCCAGTTGGGGTATGACTTCAATGGTAACATTAATGCTGCTTTAATTTCCTATCGTGGCACTGCTTTATGTCCATTCTGATGGGGTCTAGCAATACAAGATGGCAAAGCTAGTGTGAAGGTTCGTCTGCCAAACCAGCTGCTAACAGAACTGTACTTCTAGTCCATGTACATTGTTTTCCGTCTCAAACCAGGATAAAGGGGAGTTTTATGGACCCCTGAAACGCATTGGTACATTTTTTTTTTATTTTAATTTTTTTGTGGCCTCCTGACCCTTAACTAGAATGAAGTCATATTTGGACCTTTTTGGTGGTAGTGTGGCATTTCAGTTCATTTTTGTCATTTCCTATCATGGCACTGCTGTGCGTTTATCATGATACTACTGACAGTCCAGCTATAGTGGATGGCAACGCTAGTCCAAAGATTGTTGCTTGAATGGAGAGCCCTCCTCTTTGTATTTCACAGATTTTATTTTAGTAAGCTGAACCTAATGTTTGTTTTTTTGCCTCTCAAGGTTCGGGAAAGGTTCAATAAGGAGGCAGCATTTGAAGATATCACACTTGAAGCAGAACGGAAAAGGATATTTAGAGATTTTGTTCATGCCATAGAGGTAACTTTTATTTAGACCGCCTATATCACATGTGATTACCTTTCGCTAACATTATTTAATATGGCAGGCAGAAATTTTATAGCTTTAGCATCTATAAAATTGAAATGCTCTTTCTCAGCTAGCCTGTTCAGTGCTGCCAGACCTTATAAAGCTCAGAGGGTTTTATATCCATTAAAGAATGATTCCAGCCAAAGGGCGTTGCTAAGGCTATTCAGGCTATGTTGTAATATTTAGAAAGCTTGCTTCTTTTACACAAAAAAGTCACCGATTCATGATCTGAACGGGTCACCCCACTCGGATCGGCACATGCCGCGATCCGTGGAGAGCTCCGCGGTCACGGCCTTAGGAAAGGCCGTGGCTTTGGCCTAGTTCTAAAGCGGCGGCCATCTTTCTACACCCAGACTGTTTACAATGTGATCGCTCCAGTTTCTCTCTCCTCTCTCTGTACTAATCTGTACAGTGGAGGGTAGAGATCAGATGGAAGCAGCCATCCCGCCATACTCTGCCATGCCCAGCCAATATTACAGTGGGGGAGATTGTGGATATTACAGTGGGGACTATATGGTGGTGGAATTTTCACAGGTTTTTGCAAATTCAATTATTTGCTGATCCGAGGAACAATCCGATCCGTGAGTTTTTTGATCTGTTGCACTCCTAAAACGTTGGCGCCGCCCAAGTGTGAGCGCTGCCAAAGTGTCTGTGAAATAGAAAATATAAAACGTTTAGGAAATGTAAAAACAAAAATTTGACCTAGCAACCCTTATGTGTTCCCTTTTTAAAAATGTTTTCTTAACCTCCTTAGCGGTAATCTGAGGATTACATCGCAGGATCCAGGCAAAGTTATTTACCTAGGATTATTCTCCATAGGATCCTGCGATGTCTCCCAGCTGTGTGAATGAATGAATGAAATACTTGTATAGCGCACAATGCGAACTGAATCGCCTCTAGGCGGTGTCATCCGCTTGATCGTTCACCATGCCGGGCTCCGTTCCTTGCGACGCATGGGGATGGATTGAGCCGGTGCCAAATTCGAAAAGTGCAAAAAGCATAATACAGTACACTGTTATCTTACAGACTACATTACTGTATCAAATCATTTCATCTCCCTTTTGTCCAGTGCCCTGCATGCAATTTTATTATATATATATATATATATATATATATATATATATATATATATATATATATATATATATATATATATATATATATATATATATATATATATATATACAGTTCTTTCTGCCTGGAAACTTGAGAATGTCCATGGCAACCAAAAGGTGTCCCTTTACGTCAAAAGTAGTTTTAGACCAGCTAGAAAACAGCGCTAGTAAATTAGAATCACTTGCAGAATTGAGCGATAGTGATTCGTGGGGAAATTCGTTGTAAAAAAAAAAAAAAAGACAATTCTGCAACTGAGCAAATTTCAGTGTTTTTTGATTTGATTACATTATTGAATAAAATGTATTATTTGTTTATAGTTTATTATAATTTATGATTTTGTGTTTAAAACTATATCATGAGTTATTCCTAAGAATTACAGGCCTACAGTATAAAACGCCATATTTCCATGCAAAACAATGTACCGCTTTCAGCATCAGACATCATACCGCCAGGGAGGTTAAACATGATTGTTTTGCAACATTACTTATTTTATATTGATTACTTTTTAATACTGTTTTACTTTAGTAATTGAAAGTTTTAATTTTTTTTTTTTTTCAAGCATGAATGTTTGCATCATCATTCGAAAAACAAGAAACACTCAAAGAAATCAAAGAAACATCATCGGAAGAGGTCTCGCTCGCGCTCTGTGAGTACAGGCCTGCAGCTGTTGTATTTGTAGGCTTTTTGTAGACTCCTCTTTTCAGTAAGCACACTTTATATGGTAACACTGCCACATAGTGGAGCTGTTCAGACTGTGCAGTTAGCATTTTTGAGGGGTCTGCTAAAAACAAAAACAGAGGATGTTTTGAGACATGAAACGAAAACACAGATGGAAGGTTGAGCAGTTCAGTTGGGCAGTACTGCACATCCATCTTTCTATTTTAGCAAGGGGAACAATAATTCTAATTTTACTTTACTTTTTGATGTAAAGTACTTGGCTACTTCCTAACCGGAAAATTGCTAATGTTTTGACCTTTTTTATTTTTATTTTTTTCCCCCCCTCTCAGGGCTCGGAATCCGAGGATGAAGAGGAGAACCACACAAAAAAGAAGACAAGGCAAAGGTCAGACTCCAGGTCTGGCTCTGAACATTCCTCCAGTGGAGAATCAGGTAACATTTGCTGCCATATTAATTTGGGGGAGTGTATAACGGGGGGGGGGGGGGGATTTCCAATAATTTCCATCCAAAACCAAGAAGGGAAAGGAAATCCACCTAAAGCAATGGAATCCCCTTCCACCAGAACTTGTGTCCTCATTGGAAGATTCCCCTCTATTCTTGTTCTGGTGATAATGCAATATGTGAACTTTTCTTTCACTCTTAGGGATGATGGTAGACAGGACAAATGGGGTGACTCTCCCTAACATGGACAAAGACAGCAAGAACTCCCTAACCGGTGTTATAAATCCTTTCCACTCTATCCAAAATTTAAAAATAAAGTTTAGCCTTTAGTTATAGTTTATTTGACCGCTAGGTAGTGTCTAAATTGTTGGCTCAGAGCAGTTTATTCAACGGGAATCACTTTGATGTAATACATCGTTATTGTTTGGGAACAGAGATTAGCGGTTGGTTGGTTGGTGCAGGAACCATATTAACCATGACAGCAGTCTTCCCTTCAGGTTTCAGTTCATGTCTTGTGTTGTAGTTCATATGACCTGGTCTTTATGTTTATTTTATCCTCCTTTTTTTTGACAGAAAAAAGTTATAAAAAGACAAAGAAGCACAAAAAGAAGAGCAAGAAGAAAAGACATAAATCTGTAAGCATGTTTTTCTTTTATTCAGGAAGTGTTTATAGTACAAGATGTAACAGGCTTTCTTGATTTAGAACATGTACATGTTTGTTTCCATGTCTTATGTGTAACATTAGCATTTTTTATTTTGTCTTGTAGTTTATTATTATGAAATGTTTAGCATTGAGGCTACTCCTAGCTCAATGGCGGAGATGGTTTCCTGTTAAGATGTATGCATTGCAGAGCTAAAGAGGAAGTAAACCCTGATGGGTTTTACTTCCTCTGTTTCCCTGCAAAGGTAAATCACAATGGGCTACTATTGCATAGTAGCCCATTATGTGTCACTTACCTGACACAGGAGCCTGCGATGTCACTGCTGCCCCCTCTTCCACGAAGCGTCCATCTTCCTTCCGGGTATCACAGCTCCGGCGCTGTGATTGGCCGCGGGAGCCACCACTAACGGCACAGTCAGCGTTAGTATTGGCATGCTCAGTGTGCCTACGCGCCATTGTCTACGGTGCATGCGCCATAGACAGCGGTGCCTGTCTTTTGAAAATATCTCCTAAACCGAGTAGGTTTGGGAGATATTTATTGCACCTACAGGTAAGCCTTAATCTATGCTTACCTGTAGGTAAAAGTGGTCTGTAAGGTTTTACAACCATTTTAATTGGATGATGTGCTTTGTGCTGTCTGTACAAAGGCTGGACTTAGTCACTTTACGCTAAGAAATACAGTCCAGATGCTTTTCTTCATGTGCGTGTTTTTTTTTTTATGCAGCCCCCCCCCCCCCCCCTTTTTTTTCTTAACCTTAAATAAGGGCCAGTTCACACCTCGTGCAGTCCAGTGCGGGGGGGGGGGGGGGGGGGGGGTTTCCTCTGCATCAAAAAATGCATGGAAAGTAGGTTGTGTGGTTTTCAATGGCATAGTTTGCACTAGTGCTTGCAGTTCCAGTTACATTACACGTTATTTAAGGTTAAGAAAAAAGATGGAGGAGAAAAAAAATGCACTGAACTGCATAAAAAACATACTAGAACACATCAAAAACGTGCATGCAGCAAAGCATCTGGGCTGCGTTTCTATGGTGTTAAACTAGCCCAAAGGACATTTGTTTTCCAGTGCGTTTTAGGTGTGTTCCAGGAAAAATGCAGCAGGTTATACACTTTGTTTCAGAACTGTAAGCACTGGTGTGAACTATGCCATTTGAAAACAATTTAACTTACTTCTGTGTATGTATGTATGTGTGTATGTATACACACACACACACACACACACACACACACACACTCTATCTCTCTGAACAGCACCCTCTTCATCAGCATGGGATGAGGTGAAAAGTAAAACTGGAAAAGTCTCCTCAGCAGTTGGTTATATCAGCCTTAACAACCGACCTCTAAGGATCAGCATGCTGCTTTTGTTGTACTTTTCCAATTTTACATTTCACCTCAGTCATCCTCCTTTCAATTCCATACCCTGATAAAGGTGGTGATCTAGCCCCAGAAATATTTTGGTTATATCAATGGAATGTATCAGTCTTTTTAATGGAATCGACTTTTAGAAATTTGTGTGAGTTCGCCATATTTGCTCTTCTGGTTCTTGATATACCTTTTTTAATGTGAGCTACCTGCCCAGTGTGCAAACTCACCATGATGCACTGAATGCTGTGAAATTTATGGGCATAAATTCCATTGTGAGATCCATGGCAACAGTCCATCTTTTCTTTATTTTTTTATTTTATTTTTTTTCGCTGTTCATGTTAACATAACCCAATATGATTTCAGAAAAAACAGCCCTTTTGGTGGAAAAAAATCTCAACCTATCCCCACACACACACACACTCCACTGTTTGCCAGTTAGAACACTCCACTTTTCTCAGTGGGGGTTCGATCCGCTGATCCCCACTGAGCAGGCGGATGACGGGTCCGTCTCCACTCCCTGTGCCGAGACAGTCCTGTCAGAGCCCCACTCTCCTCTATGTGGAGATTGGAAGAAAACGCACTGCCTGTCCATTTTCATCTGATCTGCCAGATGAATGGAAAATAGGGTCTCTATCCGTCTGGATTTGGCAGACAGGATCTGATTGGATAGCAGTGGGTGTCAACGGACCTGTCACGGCTGACATCTGCTGCACTGTAGGGGTGAACGGAGTGTCTGATCAGGTCCACCTGAAAAACTGACAGGCGGACCTGATCGGAAAGCCTGTGTGAAAGGGCCCTTAGTTGAAGGTTTAATGAATGCTCCAAAGCAAGACAGTCCACCTGAACTGCACCCTCTGGGAAGGGAATAAATAGCTGTACCTGCACCTTGATTTACTGACCACCTTGATCAGTGATGATCCCAGCAAATCCTAACCATGTGGCGATTTGCATCTGATGTGCAGATTACGCTGTGTTTCACTCTCGAAACACAACCCGTTGATGTCAGGCTTACTTACTCTAAGAGATCTCAAGACATAGGAGCTGTGTGCTGCATAGAGATGGGAAGAGAAAACCTTGCAACTGTGCTAAAAGTGAAAACATTAAAAAAATGTTAAAATAATATAGTAACAAGCACAATAGGTATAAATTGGTCACAACAGCTAATATACAGACGTGCTGAGCATATAAAATATAGTGCAAACCATAAATAACAGAAAAATTGTGAATTCCATTATATCAAGAAATTAAGTCCAGTGAAAGTGAAAAAAGTGCCACATGTGAACCGTGTTAAATCTTCAAGTGTCCCATATATTCATATACCAATGGTGTGGCTCCTGCTTACCAGAACACTTTGCCCCCCTATTACAGAGCAGTCAAAGCAAGCTTGTTATATGGCCAGGCTTCCACCGCAGAGCCGCACACAACCTCTAATTCAGGTCAGGACTCGCAGCTCGCCTTCCGTTTCAACAGTACCGCTTTTCTCAGCGGTAATGGAGGTTCAAAGCATTCTTGTAAACATGAGCCATTAAGTGTTTGTAGAGGTACACATTGGTATATGAATAAATGGACACTTGCTAATGATTTCACACTGTTCACGTTTGGCACTTTATTGGACTTTTGGCTTTGTTTGCAGCACTTTTGTATATTAGTGGCTGTGACCAATTTATATCTCCTATTGGTGTGCTTGCTGCTATATTCTTTTAAAGGTTTCACTTTTAGCAAAGTTGCAAGGTTTTCTTCTCCCAGCTCCATGCAGCACACAGCTCCTATGTCTTGAGATCTCTCTCATATTGGACTTTTTTTGCTTTCACTGGACTTTGATACAATTTAGTTCACTAGTTTTCTTTATTTTTTATTTTATTTTTTTATACTATATTGTATATGTGCAGCACTTTTGTATGTGAACAGAGATGGGAAGGTCTGAAAAAAAAAACAAAAAAAAGGGATATAGGGGGAAAATAGTTGCTCCTAAAGCCTGTGGTGGTGTATGTATTTTTATTTTTATTTTATTTTTTGTGTGTTTTTCTGGATAAATTGATAAAAAAAAAAAGTGTGGAATGTGTTTTTACAATGATAAAACGCCTATGACAATGAAGACCTTAACCCTTGCATATACCTAGTGAAGTGACTGGCCTCAGGTGTTACACAGAGATGAAACAAATGTCATCATCAAAAACGGCCATGAATGCTTCATCCATTCAAAAATTTTATAGGATCTTTCGGCTCTATAAAGCTGAGGGCTGAAGTTATGGCAGTGTGGAGAGATATGACAGCTGAGTGGAGAGAAGGGCTACACTCCCCTTCACACAGGAACAGAGCTGAGGTGGTCAATCAGACTATGCCCTTCCCTGTCACCATTTTTCTCTTGGTGTCAGGAAAACTAGGAAGTGATTTATGCAGATAACAGAGGAACAAGGCAGCAGACAAAAATGACAATTGGTGCTCTGGATAGAGATAAATATACACTATGGAGCGATAGCCTTTGTTCAAATTTCATGTCTGAGGTTTATAACCACTTTAATGAAAGATTTCTGAGACTTTACATAAAGTCTTAAATTATTGCAAGTTCTCTCAGCAGAAGACAAGCAAATCCTTGAATGCAATTCAAGTAGCACTGTACTGCTCAAACAAGAGAAATATGCATTTCTGCCTCTAGGGGGCAATGCAGAGGAAAGGCTCCAGTTTAGTTTGCTTGTGGGCTCCATCTCATATCTCCTACAGTTGGGTGATTGTTGGCATAAAGTAGATGATAGTTATTGGCATCTCAGGCCTTAATTGACAGGTAAGAGTATAAACTTGTCTGATATAGTATTTTATCTTTATAGCCTTTAAATGATTCCGATTAATGTTCTCCACCATTACAGCATAATGTTTACCTATAGTCTGGTCAGTAAATTGGTTTTTCTTTTCCTCCTCTCAGTAAAATGGTGAGACCAACATCTAGAATTTGGAAACCTTTCCACAGTGCAATTTCTGCTGAGAGCAAAGCTGCAATTTGCAAATATTGTGAGAAGAAATATTCTTTTACGTTTCCAGTGTACCAAAATGACTTTCAATTTGTAAAACTACTCCACACTGATTTTTTTTTATTATTTTTTTTTTTTTTTTTTCAATTTATTCAGAGAATTTCTTTTTTTTTTTTTCTGAAGCAAAGCAGGGAAAAATGTACTCATTCCTTCAAAATTCCAGAAATGTTACATCTCTTGTACTGCTGCACTCCTCCACCTCAGAATGTTGTCAATTTTGGGATGAGCAGACGTCCAATGGGTCCCACAACTAGTTATCTAAAAGCAGGATGGGCACAGACGTCCCCAGGAATTGTGTTCAGCTCAGCTGGCTTGTATATCTGAACAAATGGACAATTGTTACTAGATTATATCTGGAGATCTAAACGGCTGTGTTTTTAGAAGCTATGCAAGGGTTTTTGTTTTAGACCAGAGTTTCTCTTTAACCACTTTGTTCTTTCCATGGTGACATGAACAGAATTCTCCAGAATCTGAAGGAGAGAGGGAAAGAGATAGAAAAGACAGAGACAAGGATGAGAAGGAACGACCGAGGCAGAAAGAATCAAAACAGCAGAGATCTCCTAAAAGGAAATCCACAAAGGAGAAGGATTCTGTAAGTGGAGATTTTTAAGTAAATATATCTATTTTTTATATTTCATGTGTGTGTATATATTATTATATAATTTTATTTTAGTTTTATTTAGTTGCTAGGCAAATGGAAATGTTCAAATTTAAAGCGGAGGTCCACCCTAAAATGGACCTTCCGCTCATCGGAACCCTCCCCCCCCTCCGGCGCCACAATTGCCACCTTTCAGGGGGGAGGGGGGTGCAGGTACCTGTACAGTACAGGTATCTGCACCCACTTCTGGGATAGCTCTCTGCGGAAAGGGGCGTAGATTACGCCCCTTTCCGAAAGTCCCCTGCTGCCTGTTGGGAAACACACAGATCCCAGAGGCAGCGGGTCCATCCTTATTGCTCAGCGCGATTGGCGCATGCGCAGTAGGGAACCGAGAAATGAAGCCGAAAGGCTCCACTTCCTGATTCCCATACCCAAGATGGCGGCGGCAGCACCCGAGAGACGATCGAGAGATCGGCTTCGGGTGCCGACATCGCGGGCGCGCTGGACAGGTAAGTGTCACTATTTTAAAAGTCAGCAGCTGCAGTATTTGTAGCTGCTGGCTTTAAAAAAAATTTTAAAAAAACGCGGAGTTCCGGCGGACTCCCGCTTTAAGTGATTTTTTTTTTATTTATTTTAATTTTTTTTTCCAGTTTTAGCTAGTGGTGGAAATCCATTATCATTTAGGCTTGAAGAATGGCAGATATCCCTCCACCCCAGATGAGTTTCCCATCACCTTTTATTGAAAGTAAAAATCCTGCAATAAGCTCCTGATTTTATGTTGGCGAAAGTATATTTCTGTTTCCTTTGGTCACAGTTCTGCAGTGTTGTCCTGAAGGCTGTACTTTTATAACCACTTAAGCACTTTTATTTTTTTACACTTTCATCAGAGTAGTTCAGTGTCACCATAGTACTACTTTGGGGAGTGGATTTTTTTTATTTTTTTTTTACACTTTGCTGCTAGATTTGGCCCACAGCTGTCATGAATCAATCACAGCATATGAGTGACAACTGTTATCACATGATCAACATGCCCCCAAGTTCTGGGATCCACAATCTGCTGTGTCCACTGCAGCACATCGCGTTCCTAAGCCGGAGCAGGCAAAATCATGTGCTCTTGATTTTGCCTGCCCTGTTTCTGAATCCACCCACCTATACCAGAATTTTAAAAAAAAATGTGGGCAGCCTCATATGTCATCTCATATAGTGGTCCAAATTAACCAGCCTTTTCCATGACTCCAGGCCAAGAGCATCAGTTTCCCATTTCAATACTTTGTGTTTGCACATAGAAAAACCGTTGCCGTAGCATTATCCATAGTTTCATCCTCCAATGCTCCCAAAAGGCACACCAGAGAGGACTACATTCGGAAGAATGGGGAGATGCTAATGTAATGTAAACAAGCATTTCCCCGTTCTGCCTAGTGACACTGTCACTGATCACCGCTCCCTGTAATCGGGAGCGGTGATCAGTGAGGTGTCACACGTAGCCCCTCCTCCCCACAGTTAGTCACTCCCTAGGACACACTTAACCCCTACAGCACCACCTAGTGTTAACCCCTTCACTGCCAGTCACATTTACACAGTAATCAATGTATTTTTAATCGCACTGATCGCTGTATAAATGTGAATGGTCCCAAAAATGTGTCAAAATTGTCCAATGTGTCTGCCATAATTTCGCAGTCACCATAAAAAAACGCTGATCACCGCCATTACTAGTAAAAAAAAAAATATTAAAAATGCCATAAAACTATCCCCTATTTTGTAGGCACTAACTTTTGCGCAAACCAATCAAACGCTTATTGCGGGGTTTTTTTTTATACCAAAAATATGTAGAAGAATACGTATCGGCCTAAACTGAGGAAAAAAATTGTTTTTTTTATATATATTTTTTGTGGATATTTATTATAGCAAAAAGTAAAAAATGCGTGTTTTTTTTTTTTCAAAATTGTCGCTATTTTTATGTTTATAGCGCAAAAAATAAACGCAGAGGTGACCAAATACAGCTCTATATGTGGGGGGAAAGAATAAGTCAGTCTCGTTTGGGAGCCACACCACACAATTGTCAGTTAAAGCGACAAAGTGCTCTGGTCGTTGGCCAGCCAAATGGTCTGGGGCTGAAGTGGTTAAAAGATAAGTTCACCTTTGTTTAAAAAAAAAAAAAATGCACATCTTTTTGCAGATAAAAAAAAAAAATTGCATTTTTTTTTCTAAACTAGGAGTCCACAAAGCAATCACACCCACAATCAGAAGAGCTCATGCGGGGCTCTTGCAGACTGTAAGCTGTCTGCTCATACCACATACAGGCAAGCCGGTACACAATGACGGGAAGCATCAGTGAGCTACCTAGAGTGCTCAACAGCACCCACAGCTGCAAAGGCTGTTGGTGTTTGTAGTTCTCACATTCACGGAACTCTGTGAATGAATGATGCGGCAGGGTGGGGGGAGACCCGCAGAGCTGTGTTTGTTCCATTATTTTGTGTGGTGATTTTATTGTGGTTTTTATTTTTTAAATTGTAACCGTGAGTGTGAGGGAACATTCTACATTTTACACTCATTCCATGGTGCAAGTCTTGATTCACACCTATGCATTTTTAGTTGTTTTTGCAGATTTGCACTACAGTCCGTCTAACATGGTTTTCTATGGAACACGTTCTGCAGAGCAAATATGCAAAAAGCACAAAAAATGCGCATGTGTGAATCAGGTCTTACATGTTACAAAAGGTGAACTTTTCATTTTTTAAGTTGAAACTACAAAAGGCTGAATACACAGGCTTTGCATATTGGGGTGCTCTTTAGCATGCCAAAGTATTTGTGATTTGTTTTACGGTCTATCCAGTTTTAGTTTTGCTACACGGCCAGGCAGAAGACACAGCTTTTTCTCTTTATAGACATGTAGAACGAATATATTGATGGCCTCCCTCCACTCCAGCCTCCCTAACAATCAGCAGCAGGAGATTGAAAAGGCCATCTCTCTGCTCGCACGGCTTGACTCCAGTCAGCATGTTAAAACATTTTTGCACGCAACCCACAGATTGGCGTTCAGTTCTGCCCCTTTCTTCTTGTTGCTACTGTGTAGGAATTGTCAAATTCATGTAACACTAGTTCCATTTTCAAAACCTATATCTCCATTTACAAATTAATACAGAACTGCATTATTTGTGCTTTTAAATCTCCCCAGATTATTTTATTTTATGTCCTGTAATCACAATTCATTATTTAACTATTTTCCATGACCATTGTAGGGTAATTGGGACACATCCGGAAGTGAATTAAGTGAAGGGGAATTGGAAAAGAGAAGACGGACCCTCCTGGAGCAGCTGGATGATGATCAATAATACCTTATAACCAAATAAGTTTACAATAAAATGTGACATATTTTAGTTGCTAGCAGGAAATTCTACTTTCCATTAACTCAAATATCCACACTCTGTAAGAAAAAAAAAAAAAGTACTCGCACACAAAGGATTATCTCCATTTGAGGAGATCTGGGCCTCTTTGCAGAGTGTTGTAAATTTTAACGTTAATTTCAAAGAGTTGCCTTAAAACCTTTGAACAGAATGTGCCACGTGATTTCCTGTAAGCCTGTACCTTGTGTAGACCATACACCGTATTCTCTGCTGAGCTGTAAGTGGGCGACAAAGGGGGACTGAATTGTATGTCTGATTTAAACAAAGTCCTATTTTTTTTATTTGTTTTATTTACAGCCGCTCTCCCCTTTAAACCAGTGACTTTTTTTTTTTTTCCCCTGTGGCACATACGTTCCTGACTGGGATATTTTTGTACATTTTTATGAAGTATTAAAACCTCGTCTTCTAGTTTGTGGTAGTATTTTTCTTTATATAATCTTTATTCTTGACACATGGAATACAACATGGCCAACAATGCCTCATTGATTAGGGTTTGCAGATTAGCAGGAATAAATGCATCAACATGTCAGACTATAAAAACAGGAAAAACAAGGGTGAATAGGTTGGGGACTTGGGAAGGGGGGAAGCATACAAGGCATCATTTCTAAGGGGGTTATCCCCTGAGTGATCCTGAGTAAGCACATGACCAATGCAATAGGACAACTTTATAAACCCCAGGGTGCCCCCCCCATGAGGCGGCCACAGATGACCTGACCAGCTCCATCTCCAGAGGAAGGGCGGGAGCCCCACCAAGGCACTAGGGTTATAAGTCTAGTTCCTCACCTAGTGCAACCAGCAATATATTGCAAGAACAATAACTGAAAGAAAAGTACAGCAAACAGTAGAGGTCGAACAATCTATTGGCCAATATTTGTCATTTTTTAATTAATCGGCATCGGCCAATTGTGCTAATAAAAACGGCAGATTTAAAACTTCATCGCGATTTGCAAATTACTTCTGTAATAGAAGTCAATGCAAGTTGCCTGAAGTCTTCCCATGGAGGGACTTGTCTGGGCAGCCTGCAAAGTCTGAGAAAGACCAAAGAGATGCAATGTTTATACTTCTCAATGGACTGAACTACAAAGGACAGCAAGTATGTAGTTTCATGATGATATCTCCAGACAAGGAGGATCAGAGGAAGGGCCCCTAGTCTGTCGTTTGCGAACTCGGGATCATCATTTGCTACTTGCAGGAAGCCATGGTTGAGGCATCGAGATGTCTGGAATGCTGCTCCAATCTGAGAAATCAACTGGTTCAAGCCCCGGGGTTTTCAGGAAACGGAAGATCATCTTTAGTGCTTAGCAGGCCCACCGGCCATTTTTGGATGCCTGCAGGCTAAATGGGAAAACCCCATAGATATGTAAGGCCAGCGGATTGAGTCACGGCCAGTAAGGGGCGGTGGGCCTAGGGAGAGGGGTTTGGTGGAAAGACGTGTGCGCCCTGTCAAAGACCAGTCTGTTACACATTTTTTGCATGATGCGCTCTTGTATATTTATGAAGCTTGCAAATTGTATCCCTGGGTATTCAGGGTCATCTGATGGGGTAAAAAGAAAACGAGGTGCGCCAGACTAAGTGCAGTATATTGAAAACCGTTTATTTAAAACCAATTAAAGCCAATTCGCTACTCGCACAACATCGGTGAGAAACGAGCATATGAGGTAAGGATGTTCGTGGTCTCTATAGGATCACTGTGGGGTCCGGAGCTGTATCCAGAGGAGCGGGCTGCAGTGGGTGGATCAGCAGAGCGATATACAGGACCAGCCTGGTTCCTGTTTGTCGGCGTGCGCACCAGTGTGGAATGCACTTGGAGGAGTCCATGAACCGGAAGTGACATGTGGGTGTGTCAGATGATGCGTTTCAAAGTTTCTGCTTTTTTCTTGAGATCTACTTTTTTCCTTTTCTATTCATCTGATGGGGGGGACTGAGCACCCTGTGGGCCCTGTCTGAATCTCCCAGCATCTGACCCGATTGAAATAAAGTTTCAGGAAACACCACCTGCAGCATGGGGATTATATCCTTGGGTGCGATGACTTCCAGCAGGCCACAAATGTGAATGTTTGCCCGCCTGTTGTGATTTTCAAAGTCAATTAGCTTTTATTTTCTGATCATGAACATAGGACTGATGCCTAAGCATGGAGATAGCAGGCACAGCATCATCAAATTTCATCAGAGTCTCAACTTGTAACCTAGTGTAGTAGTGTCAGTTTTCAGTTGCTCAATATCTTAAAAGCCCACTCAATCCAGTTAGTGAAGCGCTCTAAATCCTCCTTTGTGGGAAAAGACCATAGGTGCTGTTTAACGTCCCTATCCCCTGCCAGGTCAGCGATCTCAGAGCCCTGTTCTTGCGGTGTGTTGGCACAGGGGGATAGAACTGCTTATCACCCTTGGAGAGGGGATGGGAGATGATGCAGGCTGAGCCTCATGCTACTGCTGTGGGGCCGTTCGATTTCCCATTCTGCTGGCGAGGATTGTCCGAGAAGAAAGATTCCAGTGATCCCTGGTGGGTCTGGAAGGTTTTTAGCCTGCGAGGATGCCCGCTGATGTTGTAACATACCCGGAGGCAAAAAACGAGGGAGAATCACCTTTTTAGCTGTGTTTTAAGCTGCAGGCCAGATGGAGCTCAAGCACGGCACGTCCTCACGCCTCCATAGTCAGAGCATGCCCTGTAGTATTTATTTTAACTTTTATCACAGTGAAACTTCATCTGCACACTGCTTAAATGCAGCAGCCGTTTTCATCAAAGCACATGAAAAAAGAACTGTCTGTTGAGCATAACTCTGGCCAAGTGCTGCCTTAAAGGGGAAGTAAACCCTGATGGATTTACTTCCTCTTTGTCTCCCTGCAAAGGTAAAGCATAATGCGCTACTATGCATCGCACAGTAGCCCATTATGTGTCACTTACCTGACAAGAGCCAGCGATGTCACTGCTGTCCCCTGTAGCACGAAGCGTTCATCTTCTTCTGGATAGTGCTGCGACGGCGCTGTGAGTGGCCGGAGCAGCGATGACGTCACTCCCACGCATGCACATGGCAGCCGCCACTAGCAGCATTTTGCCGTTGGCAGCAGCATGCTCAGTGCGCCTGCGCGCCGCTTGTCTACGATACATGCGCCGTAGACAGCTGTGTGTGTGTGTGTGTATGTATATGTATATGTATATGTATATATATATATATATATATATATATATATATATATATATATATATAAAAAATGTATGTGTATATGTGTGTATGTGTATATATATATATATATATATATATATATATATATATATATATATGTATGTGTGTGTGTGTGTGTATATATACACACACACACACACACACACACACACACACACACACACACACACACACACACACACACACACACACACGTGTGTGTATATATAAACTTTAACATTTTTCATGTCTGTTTATTTACCTGTAAAAGACTCCCTTGTGTCGACATCCAAAAGCCTTGAGACTGGTGCTGGTTGCCGCCATCTTTGATGTGATATAGCCCCAGTTGATTTAAAGCTGCCACTCAAGGGGCACTTCATCCCTTCATCTCCCCAGTGTATGTGATTTATAAAATTATGGTGCCTAATACCTTAATTCAGAGTGCCCCTCGGCTGTAACGTGACTGCCCGTTGGTCTCCTCTCCCGATCTGATAGCTCCGGGGGCGGGGGGGAGAGAGAGAGTAAGTATCCCCAGCTGACGTCAGCTGATACGAGGAGGAGGAGACCAGCAGGCAGTTGCGTGAGCGGCACTCAGGAATAAGCTATTAGGCAGCATATTTTTATAAATCGCATACTCTGGGAGCATCATGTTATCTAACAGTGAACTATAAAAAGCAAAGCGTTATTTTTACAGCAGGAGGGGAGGATCGGGAAGCTGACGGGGAGGGAGGATGGAGGAGTGGACAGAGGAGAGAGATAGGTGAGCGGCGGCTGATGGAGGCGCGTAAACTAACCACGGTGTCAGGGCTCAGCAGCCATGATAAATCGTAGTGTGTACAGGGGTAGGGCAGAACCAGGAATATCAGCCAGGTATTTCAGCTGATGCAAAGGGCCAAATTACACAGCAATGGGTGTGTGTGTGTGTGTAATCTTTTGGTTTTATTTGATCACACCTGCGGTTTTATTTTTTTTGCGGTATAAACAAGAGCAAAAAAAAAATTGTATATTGATTGGTTTGTGCAAAAGTTATAGCGTCTACAAACTATAGGATAGATTTATGGGGTTTTTTTTCTTGCATTTTTTATTTTATTTTTCCGAGTAATAGCGGAAGTCAGCAATTTTTAGCAGGACTGCGACCTTGCGGTGGACAAATCTGACACCAAGTGACACTTTTTGGCGACCAGTGACACCAATACATTGATCAGTGGAAGTAGTTAGCAGGGGCGATCAAGTGGTTAAGTGTGCTCCTAGGTAATGCTTTCTTACTGTGGGAGATGAACTGACTGGAGGAAGAGAGACCTCTGTGTTCCTGATTAGTAGGAACACAAGATCTCTCTCTGACATGGCGACATCTACCTTATTTACTGGCATTCTTCCTCTTCTTCTTCTGAACGATCACGGGTGGCCAGTGGACCCGCTGATTGGCTCCCGCTGTGTCCAACCCCCGAATTGTCCTCCCAGGGAATGCCCAGCTGCTCAGCCCCACCGAAGCAGGGAGAGCTGTACTTGCCAATCCTGAAGAGCTGGCAGACATTCCATTACAGACCCACTCTCTGATCAGTACAGGGTGGCTGCTGGCCTCGGCACACTGTGACGCAGACATCAGTAGTCCGGTCATATGTGCGCCCCGGAGCATTAAGCTCACCGACCACCTCTGGAGCTGAGGTTTGTCGTGGCTGATCCAGCGTGGAGATCTGGTCTGCACACGCACCATGGCCAGGCTGGGGAGACTACAAGGATAAGGGTATCCAGCCTGTTACCCAACTAGCTGTTGATAGATCAGAGGATCTATCATCTTGCACAAAAAGCAAAGCTTCCGCAGAAAAACAAAGACGGACCGTTGGGTCCGTCAGGGTTCCCAAGTCCTCCTTCACTAGGCAAAATAAAACTGACTGCATGGCAGGCTGGGGGGTTGTAACCTAAGGGACCACTCTTGGGCGAAACTAGAAAATTCTGTGTTTTAATGACATGCAATGCCTAGTATTCTAAAGGTGGCGTAACAACCCAATGGCTAAGAGAGGAGCTGTCAGTCGGTGAATTACAGAGAAAAGGATTTTACAGGGAGTACAAAAATCCTATTTTTTGGTTGATTCTCCCAGCAGCAGCTGCAAGGATGCCATTTGGAGGGACTGTTTTTAAAATAATTGCCTTTACTTCCACATTAAGAAGGGAAACTGACAAATCGACACCAGAGGCAGCTCACTTTTTAACAGTCCTCCTCAAACAGGCACAAGTCTAATAGTCTTTGGGAGGAATGATCACTAGCGTTTTTCTAGTCTCGATAAAGGATGATGGGAAACAATGGGTGCAAATGAAAGGTGTTTGTAAGAAATTTCTTTGTACGTTTGACTGGATGAATTCCACTAGAAAGTGTTTGTTTTTTTTTTTTTTTTTTTTTTTTTTTTGCTTTTAACATTCAATTTTGTAATGAATCTAGTTTTCTGAATAAAAACGGCATACAATGATCGAAATTCAAATATTCTGGATTTTTTTTCCATCCTGCTCCTTCAAATTTGCTTGTCTTTGTGGTTAAAAAGGTCAAATTGACCCCTCTAAGAATTCGAAAGGTTTTGTATTGAGAACATTCATTCCTTTTTCTAACTAAATTCTACTATTGTTTGCCAGCTTAAGGGATCAAGAGTCTAGGCTGAGTACAGCACTGGTAGAAGCCGCAAGCTCAGTCTCTACTTTTAAAATTGATCAAACATTTTCAGTGATTAACGCCAGGTCTGCAGTCAAACATAGACTGGAAGTACACGACTTCATCATCGAGAACAATGTAGACTGCCTCATCACGAAAGCTGGTTAACCTCTGACTGCAACACCATCCTCACCGAATTGGTGCCGGAAAACTACAGGATCATAACCGAGCACCGGATAGGGAAAAAAGGAGGAGGCCTAGCAGTGATCTTTAAAGGTCACCTTGATCTCACTAAACCATCAGCTCAGAACCCAGTGTCTTTTATGGAAACCCTGACGCTACCTTTTCAACCAACACCCCATGACACCACTCATATTCTACTGTGCTACAGACCACCGGGACCAAAGTCCAATCTTCTTTCACCCCTCACGGAATCCTTTGCAATGCACACCCTAAAATTCAAAAATTTCCTGGCACTCAGAGATTTCAACCTTTGGGCAAACGAGCCTAAAGACCCCATCGCGACTGCCTGCATCAATCAACTAGAAGAACTGGGTCTACAGCAACTGATAAAGACTCCCACGCATGGGTCAGGACACACCCTGGACCTCATTTTCAAACAGAACATCGACGTCAACATACTCGACAACATAACTCTGCCATGGACGGATCACCACGCCATCAAATTCAAAATCGCTACCAACATCACCAACGCAAAACGGAAACCTGTAACAACGCACTGGACCAGATCGCATAAAAAACTGTACTCCGAAGCCTTCAAAACCACTCTGTCCAAAAAAATATCTACAATAACCTTAAACCACTCTACGGAGGAAACACTCAACTCCCTGAACAAGGCATTACTGCAATCAGCAGACTCGGTAGCACCAAAACGCAGGGCTCTCATCAGGAAGAAAAATGCTGGATGGTTTAATAGCTCCCTCTCCGTACTAAAGCAAGAACGCAGAAGAGCGGAAAGAACATGGAGAAGAAATCCCACCGAGGAAAACCTATTTAACTACAAAGGTCTGACAGAGAATTATCGGAAAGCAATCTTCAAAGCCAAAAAGGACCACTTCTCATATACAATCTCAACGGCCGCAAACCAACCACGGGAACTGTTTAAACTGGTTAATCAATCAATGAATCCGGTGTGCCTAGAACCCCCAGAAAGCGAATCCCAGGATTACTGTGACAAACTGTCGGATTTTTTCATAGATAAAGTCAAAACCATCAGGGAAACAATTTGTCAGAAGAAAACATCCAACCTCAGCCAGCAAAAACATAAAGAGGATGTCCGCACCAACATACCGCAACCGCCAAAATTTTCACTATCCCCAATTACCGTAGACACCGCAAAAAACATCATTAATAAACTGCGTGACAGTACCTCACCTATTGACATCATCCCCACAAAACTACTGAAAGAATGCTCCGACATCGTGGCTCCAACCATAACCCACCTCATAAACCGATCATTCCACGAAGGGATTGTTCCCAGCATCCTCAAACAAGGCATTGTCAAACCTCTACTCAAGAAACCAAACCTGGACCCTCAGGATCCAAACAACCGTAGGCCGATTACAAGCCTCAACACCATTTCTAAGATCATGGAGAAAGCTGTAGTACATCAGCTACAACTTCACCTGGATACTCACAAACTCCTGGACCCGCTGCAATCAGGCTTCCGCCCGGGTCATGGAACAGAAACAGCTCTCCTCAAGATTTGGGATGACGCCCTCGAAGCAGCAGATGACGGAGAGCCGTGTCTCCTCGTACTGCTAGACCTAAGTGCAGCGTTTGATACAGTAGATCACAATACTCTACTCGTCCGCCTCACAGAAGTAGCCGGAGTCCAAGACATAGATCTCCATTGGTTCGCGTCCTTCCTAGGAAATCGGTCACAGACAGTGAAACTAGGAAAATTCCTCTCCGAAACTCGGGCAGTCACCTGCGGAGTCCCTCAAGGCTCTCCATTGTCACCCGTTCTCTTCAACATTTACATTCGCCCACTCCTTCAAATCATCAGATGCTCAGATCTCTGCTTCTACTCTTACGCTGACGACACACAACTTTATTTCCGGATCAATGGAAAAAAAGATCACCAACAACTTGAAAACTGCCTCAAATCAATAGAGGACTGGATGACCACCAACTCCCTCCAGCTGAACCAATCAAAGACAGAGCTTCTTATCTTACACCCAAATCATAAGCCCGCAACCAAAACCTCCTGGTCTCCACCAACCGTCTTTGGGCAGACTATCTCCCCAAAGACCAAAGCGAAGAGTCTTGGGGTTATTTTAGACGCACAAATGTCAATGGATGCGCAAATAGGATCTGTAGTCAGTCGATCTCACCATCTACTGCACATGCTTCGCAGACTCATCCCTTTTATCCCAAAGAATGACAAAGCAGTGGTAGTTGGAACAATCATTAATTCAGGACTGGACTACGCAAACTCGCTTTACATAGGATTACCACAATATCAACTTGCGCGATTACAACTGATCCAAAACACGGTGGCAAGGCTGATAACAGGAAAAAAACCCTGGGAATCCATTTCTCCTTCACTGAGGAGCTTACATTGGCTAACCGTAAAAAATCGGATCACGTTCAAGACCCTTTGCCTCACCCACAAATGCGTGCATAGAGAAGCTCCGCAATACCTAATGGAGAAAATAAATAATTACACACCAAACCGCAGTCTTCGATCAGCCAACAAAAACCTCCTCCTCGTGCCCAAAGCCCAGTATAAATCCAAGGGTGATCGGAGATTCGCTGTCCAAGGGCCTCTGCTATGGAATGCTCTACCAATCAACATCCGCCTGGAAGAAAATCACCTGGCTTTTAGGAAAAAACTCAAGACCTTCCTCTTTTAGCAGATGATCAAAGCTCGCCACAGCGCCTAGAGGCGATTCAGTTCGCATTGTGCGCTATATAAGTATTTCATTCATTCATTCATTCATTCAGTGAACTTTGAATCGTTTGGACCAAGCTGATCGAAACATACGATTTAATTTGAGTGCGACTGTGCACTGTATAAATTGTATCTATCTTCAGATTACATATACAGCACTGTTTCAGCAGCGAGACTTACTGCCCCATCCCAAAACAAAATCAAGTTGGGCTGAGCGCTGTTCAGCCATTCAGAGAAAACTTTGCATTCTGTCGATGAATACAAAGCATCTTCTGATTGGCTGAGGTGGATAGGTGGGTGGATGATGTCATGATCCAGGCCTCAGCCAATCAGAGGAAGCTTTGTAATCATTCATTGAATACTGTATTTAGCTGAGGTTACTTACAGTGCACACAGGTGCTGCATTTGTTAGTGAAGTAAATAGTTCTTTGGACCAAGCTGGTCTAAATTAACTATTTGAAGTTCACTGAAACACGGAGATTTATCATTGGAAGCAAATACTCCCCTCAGTGTGTCCAGACACTCCTTGTGGCTGTTTTTGTGGACACTGTGCACCAATGGATCTAGAACGTGGGGTGCGGGGGGCACGGCTTTCGTAAATCACCCACAGTGTGTCCCTAATCAAAAAGGAAAAACCAAGGTACAAACCACAGTGTAGAAAAAAGGGGGACCAAAATATTACCTTAGAATCTAGGCCAACATTCTAGATCAGGGGTCTCAAACTGGTGGCCCTCCAGCTATTGCAAAACGACAAGTCCCATGAGGCATTGCAAGACTGGCAGTTACAAGCATGACTCCCACAGGCAGAGGCAAGGTGGGACATGTAGTTTCAAGCTTTTTTCTTTTAATTTTGATGATTATGGCTTACAGATGGTGAAACCCCAAAATTCTGTATCTCAGAAAATTAGAATATTACATAAGACCAAAAAAAAAAAAAAAAAGATTTTTAATACAGAAATGTTGGCTTACTGGAAAATGTCCATGTACAGTATAGTATGCACTAAATACTTGGTTGGGGATCCTTTTGCATGAATTACCGCATAAATACAACGTGGTGGACTGTAGAAAATGTTGCATTTCATTTGGAAATCATGGTCCCAGAGTCTGGAGGAAGAGTGGAGAGACACAGAATCCAAATTTCATGAGGTCCAGTGTGAGGTCTCCACAGTCATTGGTGATTTGGGAGCCATGTCATCTACTGGTGTTGATCTACTGTGTTTTATCAAGTCCAAAGTCAGCTCAGCCCTTTACCAGGAAATAGTAGAGCACTTCATGATTCCCACCGGTGACCAGCTTTATGGAGATGTCGATTTCATTTTTCAGCAGGACTTGGCACCTGCCCACACCGCCAACTTGGTATTGGTTTGATACTTGGTAATCTGTGTTTGATTGACCAGCAAACTCACCTGACCTAAACCCCATAAAGGATCTGTGGGGTATTGTCAAGAGGAATATGTGAGACCCAAGACCCAACAATGTAGATGAACTGAAGGCCACTATCAAAGCAACCTAGGCTTCCATAATATCTTAGCAGTACCACAGGCTGATCTCCTCCATGCCACGCTGCATTGATGCAGTAGTTCATGCAAAAGGAGCCCCGGCCAAGTATTTAGTGCAAAATATACTGTACATGGACATACTTTTCAGTAAGCCAACACTTCTGTATTAAAAATTCTTTCTCTCCAGTCATCTTCCAGAACGGCACACCTGAGATGACTGGTCCCACCTGACAGGAAACGCAATCAACAGTTTAAAAAGCCCCTCCCTTCCCTCTGCCCTTCAGTTATTGTTTGTTTGCCACAGGATGGCAGCGAAACATCATTTTTTTTTCTATCTTTTCCTAAAAAAGACTTAGGTCTGGGACCGAGGTCTCCCCTGGAAGTTCCAGTCTTTCAGTCAGTGGGGGCTGCAAAGAACTGAGGGAGCTTTGCTCATTCCAGGGGGGTTTATACCTAATCTTTTCCCAGGGAGGGGGTGGATTAGAGTTTTTTTCTTTTTTTTTCTTTTTTTTCTTTTTTTTTTTTCCCCCCCCTCCCTGGGATCCTGATGGCTTGGGCACTGTGAAGGGTCCCCACAGGCACAGGGACCTCCTTAGCTTGCTCCCCTCTCCTACCTGACGGTGGCTGATGGATTTGGAGAGGTCTTGTCTGCCGGCTGCAGGGCAGTGTGGTGAGGCTAACGCCGGCATTCTGGGCAGGAGATTGTCCCTTTGCGTATGCTGCCGTGTGTGCGGCGTCTCGTGTACCGCATGTCCGGATGACACACTTCCGCCTGGGGTGGACCAAGATGGCGGCGCGCAGCGTGGCAGGCGCCAACAGTCGGCAGGGGTCCAGGGTTCAATATCCCTCTGAAGATCCTTTGTGGAGGCCGAGAGCAAGCCTGCTGGGTTGGCTGGACGAAGCTAAGTGCCATGGAGGAGGATGGACATAAAGCGGCTACTGAGTTCACTGCAGTGGGTGAGAGACTCGGCCATTGGGGGGAGGGGGAGTATATTTTGGGGGGAAGGTCCCATTATTATCTTCCCTTTTTCTTTATCGTACATCATAGGACACAGAGTCTCAATTACTTGGTGGGTTATAGGCCTACCTTCAGGTGTTGACACTCCTCCTTCCAGGAGTACCTCAGTTTTTTTGCCAGTGTCTAAAGGTGTTGGTCACGAGTGAAGATGTGCTCTAATGAGCTCCAGCAGGGATCCATGCTGGATTTAAAGAAACCTCCACAATCGGATCCATCCTCGCCACTGAGGCCATAGGATGGTACCTGGACCTCGATGCAAGAACGAAGTTTTGCCTGTAATGCTTCTCTTTGAGAGCTGGACCCTAGGAACCAGGATGCTTTTTGGTCTTGCTACATTACCTAAAGCTGTCCTGAGGGGTGCTATACAAGGCCCAAAGGAGTGGAACCCCTTTTTTAAAAGGGCCCCAATCTTTGAGCATGTGTTAACGCAGCCCGCCATGATGGGTGAAGTTTGGATCTGCTGTTTCAGCAGTATCCTGCAGCGAGGATGAGGTTTATCAGCTGCGGGGAAAAGTTATCCCATATCATTAAAACTCTGTAGAGTTTAGCAGCATGCTGACAGAACCCCCCTTTCCTCCCTCTCCTCCTTTGGAGTTGTTTGGCGTCTTTTTTACTTACAGTTAATGGTAGGTATCCTAGCCTGCTGTGGAGCGGCATACCGGCAGTTGTTTCTAAGCAGCGTGGGTTCCCTTTCCCTTCAGGTCTGCATAATGCAGACCCGTATGGCGCTCGTGCACGAGCTAAGCATATTGAAGCTGAATGGGGGGTGGCCGGAGGACGCAGAGGGGCGTGGCCGTAGGTCACATGACACTAGGTGTGAGACACAGTGTCTATCCACACAGCGTTAGATTACTGAGGGGGAAGTGCTGTGGATGCCAATCAGGTCCACTTGAGGCTCACACATTAAAGCCCTCTCTGTTACAAGGAAACTCAGCCTGCAATCGCAGGCTGAGTCCACTGAAGAGAGGAGTCTTTTATACTAAGCCCTTGTACACACGATCGGAGATTCCGACGGAATGTGTCCTATCGGACCATTTTGTCGGATAATCCGACTGTGTGGTATGCATCGGACTGTTTCCGTCGGACCCAATTTTCCAAGTTGTTGGAAATATTTTCCGACAAACTGGTCCGATCGGACATACTCCGATCATGTGTAGAGAATTACGATTGGACAAAGTGCCACGCATGCTCAGATCAAATTCCTACACCAAAGCTATTGGCTACTAGCGTGAACGTAGTCCCATCGTAACGAAATAACGTCATCACGTTCTGAACGATCGGATTTTCCGACAACTTGGTCCGACCATGTGTATGCAACAGTTTCGGACACAATCCGTCGGACAAAATTCAACGGATTTGGTTGGCAGAATGCCCGACCATGTGTACAAGGGCTAAGAGACATCTAGCGCGGGGCACGTAAGGGTGTAAAATGGGCATTTCCAGTACAGCAAAAGAACTGTTAGCATGCTATTTAGCAGATATTGTCATGAAGAGGCATCTCCCCTCACCAAGGTGGGGGGAAGACTTCTGAGGTTCTCAGAAGTCTGGCAGTGGGAAATTCAGGACAGATGGACTCTGTCCACTGTATCTCTAGGATACAAGCTAGAATTTCGAGAGTTTCCACCGGCCGTTTTCTCAGATCAAACATTCCCAGGGATCCAGCCAAAAAGCAATCCCTGTTGCAAGCGTTGGACCGCTTATTGGCTCAAGGGGTGATCATGCAGATTCCCAAAGAAGAGCAGGGTTTGGAGTAGGGATGAGCTTCGTGTTCGAGTCGAACGTACCTTCGACTCGAACATTGGCTGTTCGGCCGTTCGGCGAATTCCGAATGTTTGGGCCGTTCGCGTCAAAATTCGAGTGACGCGCGCGCGGACCACAATGCACTGCGGAGGGCGCAGTGCATTGCTGCCCCATGATTGGCCAAGCATGCACTGTGACCCCGCATGCTTGGCCAATCGCAGCGCCGGCAGTGAGGAGAGCCATGATTGGCCACAGGCATCCTGCCTGTGGCCAATCATAGCTCAGGCTGTGTAGTGCACGCCCCACACTATATAAGGCCGCCTTTGAGGCGGCTTCGTGTAGTGTGTTACTTAGCATCTGAAGCAGTGGGTGTTCTGTGTACCTTCAACACAGTACACACCAATCGTTTTTGGCTGATTTCCTATCTTGCTGCTGTGTAGTGGTTGTTGTCTGTGCCCTGACTGCAGTATACACCACTATATTCACCTCACCTATATAGCTAGTGATCTAGCTTTAACCACTTAACAACTGCCCATTGCCGATTAACGGCTTCAGGGCGGTTGTTTAACTCTGAGAGGCCGTTAATTAACGGCCTCCCAGAATTCTGCTCTCGCGTGCCCCGAGGTGTGCGCACTCGAGAGCATCCGTGACCGCCGGGTCGCATCACGGATCACGGTAAACGGCCGCTCATAGCGGCCGTTTACCATGTGATTGCTCCGTCAAATGACGGAGTGATCACTTGGAAACAAACCGGCGTCATGTTATGATGCCTGTTCCTCCCTCCCCTCTCTGTACCAATCGGTACAGCGGAGGGGAAAGAGATCGGTGTCAGCAGCGATGTGGGCTGCATCTGCAGTGCCCACATCGCTGCTCACCGAATTTAACCCCTCAATTCCCTGCCAATACTCTGCAATACCAGTGCATACTCTGCAGTACCCTGCCATTACTCTGCAGTACCCCGCTATTACTCTGCAGTGCAGTACCCTGCCATTACTCTGCAGTACCCCCATTACTCTGCAGTACCCCCCAATTCTCTGCAGTACCCCCCAATACTCTGCAGTACCCCCCAATACTCTGCAGTACCCCCCAATACTCTGCAGTACCCGCCATTACTCTGCAGTACCCGCCATTACTCTGCAGTACCCCCAATACTCTGCAGTACCCTGCCATTACTCTGCAGTGCAGTACCCTGCCATTACTCTGCAGTACCCCCCATTACTCTGCAGTACCCCCCATTACTCTGCAGTACCCCCCAATACTCTGCAATACCCGCCATTACTCTGCAGTACCCGCCATTACTCTGCAGTACCCCCAATACTTTGCAGTACCCTGCCATTACTCTGCAGTGCAGTACCCTGCCATTACTCTGCAGTGCAGTACCCTGCCATTACTCTGCAGTACCCCCCATTACTCTGCAGTAACCCCCATTACTCTGCAGTACCCCCCAATACTCTGCAGTACCCCCCAATACTCTGCAGTACCCCCAATACTCTGCAGTACCCTGCCATTACTCTGTAGTACCCCCCAATACTCTGCAGTACACTGCTATTACTCTGTAGTACCCCGCCAATACCCCGCCAATACTCTGTAATACCCTGCCATAAATTGCCATACCCAGCCATACTCAGAGATACCCAGCCATACTCGGTGATACCCTGAAATACCCAGCCATAGACGCCCCCCACCCCTCACCGCCCTCCGGTGCTTCTACCAACTCGCCAGTACGCTCAAAGCCAGAATCTTTTTATTTTATTTTTTATTTCAGGCTTCCCAGCCTAGAGGTGAGATGTGGGGTCATATTGACCCCCCAGATTTCACTGTAAAGAGGACCTGTCACCCCATATTCCTATTACAAGGGATGTTTACATTTCTTGTAATAGGAATAAAAGTGATCAAAAATATATTTTTGTAGAAAAAAATGTCAAACTAACATAAATAAAGTAAAATGAACAATAAAAAAATAAAATAAAAATTAAAGCGCCCATGTCCCCATGTGCTCGCATGTGCCACACATGTGAGGTATCGCCGAGAATGTTAGAGCGAGAGCAATAATTCTAGTCCTAGACCTCCTCTGCAACTCAAAACATGTAACCAGTAAAAAAAAAATTAAAGCGTCGCCTATGGGGATTTTTTAAGTAGCGACGTTTGGCGCCATTCCACGGGCATGTGCAATTTTGAAGAGTGACATGTTTGATATCTATTTACTCAGCATAACTTCATCTTTCACTTTATGCAAACATTGGGCTAACAAGTGGTTAATAATAGAGCTTGCAGTCAGTAGTGTTAGGAGATAGTGCGTGCTGTCTGCGTGCTCTGTACCCAGTACATACCGCTATAATATAGGGCAGGCCCCTACTTTCAAACATCCAACTTACAAACATCTCCTACTTGCAAACGCAAGGAGACAGCAGCAAGTGAGATGAAAAAAGATGGACGACAAAACAAATTATACAGGGGTGATAACCCTTCCCTATGTTTTCCAAAAAGCTTAAAGATAGTTTTTTTGACTGGAGCTACACTTTAAAAATGTACCGGTTGAAAATGACAAACAGATTCAACTTAACACAACAAACCTACACAGTCCCTGTCTTGTTTGCACTGCCTGTATACTGCTGTTCTGAGTATATAGGGCCTGGGGGCCACACGCATTTCCTTTTTTAATATGGGTATGGGGTTCCCCTTAATATGCGTACAAGACCCAAATAGGCTGGTAATGGGCAGGGAGGGCTACCCATGCCATGTTTCTCAATGATTTTCAACCATATTGCAGGAACCAGATATGACATTAAAACCGCAAGCAGTTTTAAATGGTGTTATTTCCGTTTAATGTCATTTTGTGCAGGGACTGTTCTAAACACGGGAAACACGTGGCACTTCACAGGCATACTACAGACACCCCCCAGGCACCATATTTAAAGGAATATTTCACTTTTTTTTTTTCACTTTAATCGTCATTAAAATCAGTGCTCCCGCCAAAACGGCAGTTTTTAAAACTTTTTTTTTGCAGTGACCCATGTCCCCTGAGGCAGGAGGCAGGTCCCCAAACCCTTTTTAGGACACTATCTTGCATATTAGCCGTTAAAATTAGCACTTTCCAATTCGAACGTTCGAGTCCCATAGACTTCAATGGGGTTCTAACGTTCGTACCGAACGCGGGGGTCGTTCGCAAGTTCTGGTGCGAACCGGGGGGTGTTCGGCTCATCCCTAGTTTGGAGTTTTACTCAAACCTATTTATGGTGCCAAAGCCGAATGGAGATAGACCAATTCTAGAGCTACGGAATCTAAATCAGTTCCTGAGGATCCGCTCCTTTCGGATGGAGTCAATCAAGTCAGGCGTATCTATCCTACAAGGAGGGGAACTTCTGGCATCCATCGACATCAGAGATGCATATCTGCATGTCCCTATATTCCCTCCTCGCCAGAGGTTTCTGCGTATCGAGGTAGAATATAAGCATTTTCAGTTTGTAGCCTTTCGGCCTTGCTACAGCACCTCGGGTATTCACAAAAGTACTTGCCCCACCTCTAGCCAGGTTAAGGGCACAGGGCATAACTGTCTTGGCTTACTTAGATGATCTATTGTTAATAGACCGGTCAGTGGCTCACTTAAGACGGGGTGTAGCCGTTTCAAGCAGTTACCTGAAAAGTTTGGGTTGGATTCTGAACCTAAAGAAGTCCTCTTTGAAGCCACTAAAAAGGCTGGAGTATCTAGGCATGATCATAGATACAGCCCAGAAGAGGGTGTTCTTGCCTCCGGCAAAGATCAGCTCCATACAGGAGCTAATGAAGATGATCAGGTCAAGAAAAAAAACTCCTAAATTCGCCTTTGCATGAGATTGTTAGGGAAGATGGTAGCTTCATTTGAAGCAGTTCCTTATGCCCAATTCCATTCGAGACTGTTTCAAAGCAGTATCCTGTCTGCTTGGAACAAAACGAATCAAACTTTGGATTTGCCAATGCAGCTGTCCCCAAGAGTGTCCCAGAGCCTCAGTTGGTGGTTACTATCCCGGAACTTGCTGAAGGGAAAAACCTTCAGACCAATTATCTGGAAGGTAGTAATGACGGATACCAGCCTTTCAGGCTGGGGAGCAGTACTAGAGAAGACTGTCCAGGGACAATGGTCAGGAACCGAAGGTACCTTACCCATCAACATCCTAGAGATTCGGGCAGTATATCTGGCTCTAAAGACCTGGACCTCCAGGTTAAAGAATTTTCTTGTCAGGATTCAATCCGACAATGCCACGGCTGTGGCATATATCAATCACCAAGGGGGCACCAGAAGTCTCTCAGCTCAGAGAGGGGTGAACCAGATTCTAACTTGGGCGGAAGAGAATGACCCCTGCCTATCAGCAGTTTTCATTCCAGGAGTAGAGAATTGGCAGGCGGACTATCTAAGTCGCCAGCAGCTATTTCCGGGGGAATGGTCTCTTCATCCCAAAGTGTTTCAAGCTGTTTGCCAAAAATGGGGGACTCCGGATGTAGACCTTCTAGTGTCCAGATTCAACACAAAGCTAGTCAACTTTGTGTCCAGGACAAGAGACCCACTCGCGTACGGAACAGATGCGTTGGTGACCTTGTGGGATAAGTTCACACTGATCTATGCTTTTCCCCCCGGTTGCTGCCTCGGCTTCTTTCCAGGATCAAGCTGGAAAGAAAGTCGGTAATACAGATAGCACCAGCATGGACCAGAAGGTCCTGGTACGTGGAGATCGTTAAGATGACAGTGGAGGGTCCTTGGCCCCTTCCACTAAGGCCAGACCTGCTATTGCAGGGGCCTATATTCCATCCTACTTTACGAACGCTAAATTTAATGGCTTGGCTATTGAGACCCACATTCTGAAGAAACGTGGGCTTTCCAGGTCAGTTATCTCTACTTTGATTAATGCTAGGAAGCCAGCTTCTAGAGCTATATATTATAGAGTCTGGAAAGCTTATGTTTCCTGGTGTGAATCCAAGGCTTGGCACCCTCGGAGATATATTATAGGCAGAATTCTTGCCTTTCTACAGTTAGGCGTAGAGATGAAACTGGCCCTGAGTACTATTAAGGGCCAAGTCTCAGCCTTATCAATTTTGTTTCAAAAACCGCTTGCTACGCATTCTTTAGTCCGGGGTTTCATGCAAGGAGTGCTGCGGATAAATCCGCCAGTTAGATCTCCCTTAAGCCCTTGGGACTTAAATCTAGTTTTGTCGGTGTTACAAAAACAGCCATTCGAACCATTACAGCATATTCCTTTAGTCCTCTTGACAAGGAAGCTGGTATTTTCAGTTGCTATATCGTCAGCAAGGAGGGTGTTAGAATTGGCTGCTCTTTCTTGTAAAGAGCTATATTTGGTTATTCATGAGGACAGAGTGGTGTTACACCCTCGACCAGACTTTTTGCCAAATGTAGTTTCAGGCTTTCATCTGAATGAAGATATTGTCCTGCCTTTGTTTTTCCCAAGACCAGGTTTCAGGGAAGAAAAGTCTCTACATTGCCTTGATATAGTGAGAGCAGTGAAGATCTATTTGAAGAAAATTGCTCAGATTCGCAAGACATCTTATTTATTCTGCCAGAGGGTCCCAAGAAAGGACAGGCAGCGTTGAAATCCACTGTCTCCAAGTGGATTCGGCAAGTTATAATTCAAACTTATGATTTAAGGCGGAAGATTCCCCCTTTTCAAGTTAAGGTGCACTCTACCAGAGCGGTTGGTGCTTCTTGGGCAGTGCGTCACCAGGCCTCCATGTCTCAGATCTGCAAGGCCGCAACTTGGTCTTCAGTACATACATTTGCAAAATGTTATCAAGTAGATGTAAGATGGAATGAGGATATCGCCTTCGGGCGCAGTGTGCTGCAGGCAGCAGTATAAGTCCTCAGGTCTGGGGGTTACTCTACGGGTTGTGTCTCCCTCCCCTCAAGTAGCATTGCTATGGGACATCCCACCAAGTAATTACTTGAGACTGTGTCCTATGATGTACGATAAAGAAAATAGGATTTTTAAAACCGCTTATCTGTAAAATCCTTTTCTTAGAGTACATCATGGGACACAGACCTCCTGCCCCTCTGTTTTTTGGGGTGAGAGTATATTGCTTATATTGCTTGGCTACAAAAACTGAGGTACTCCAGGAAGGAGGAGGGGTTATATAGGGGATTAAACGTCCTGTATTGGTTATACCAGTGTCTACACCTGAAGGTAGGCCTATAACCCACCAAGTAATTACTTGAGACCCTGTGTCCTATGATGTACTCCAAGAAAAGGATTTTTACAGGTAATCCGTTTTAAAAATCCTATTTTTTCCCCCCTGTAACGCTCTTTAAAAAAAAAAAAAAAGACTGGGTAGTGAGCTGACGTAAGGTATTTTTCCTTTCCTCGTAGATACAGAGGGTCCTGCTCAGGGGTCAGCCACTAGATCTAGAAAAGCCACAGTTAAATATAAAGGGTGTGGCAATTGTAATGAGAAACTCGTGCTAGAGCACGCTAAGCCATTTTGCTATAGATGTATTTATAAGCTAGCAGGGAAGGAGTCTGCTCAGGCAATGAAGGAATGTCGCGTGCTGCAGGCGGAGATGTTAGTGACCATTCAGTCATTTAAAGCCTCTGTTGAGGCACAAGATAGGGACAGAGTCTTGTCTGCAAGTGAAAGCTCCCCTTATCAGGATGGGGCCTCCATGGGGGGTACGGAAGGGTCTCAGGGTCTGAAGCCCTATTTGGATGAGGAAGAGGTGGAGGTCTCAGGTCAGTCTTCAGGTGAAAGAGAGGACTCAGACCTGGATAGTCAATCTAAAGCTAGGCTGGGTGGGGTCATCTCTTTGCTACGGAGGACATGGACTGTCTTCTAAAAGCTATCCATACCTCTGAGGGTATTCAGTTCCCCCGATACTCAGGTATCGGCACAAGATAAACTGTACAGGGGGACTAGGAAAGCCACAGGCAAAGCCCTTTGCAGTACATCAGTCTCTCAAGGACATCATCCTTAGAGAGTGGAAAGACCCAGAGTGCAAGGTTGTAAAGTTAAAAGCCTGGAAGCGGAGGTGTCCTTTTAAACCAGAGGAGGAGGAACATTTTTTCAAAGTCCCTCATTTGGACGCGTCTCTGGCACAAGTGTCCAAACGTTCGGATCTCTCCTTTGAAGATTTCGGAAGTATCCGGGATCAAATGGACAAAAAACCTGAAGTCCTGTTACGTAGGGCATGGGAAGCCAATGCGGCAGCTGTGGCTTCCGCCTGCGTCGCCAGGAATGCAGAGGCCTGTGTAGGTAGACTATTAGAGTATGTGGCACACGATACTAAATCCAAGGAAGTTGCAGATTCCTTGGAAGTTATTGGCAAAGCGGTAGCCTACCTGGCAGATGCCGCAATCGATACAGTCAGAACAACCGCCAAGCCGGCGGTCCTTCTGAATTCTGCCAGACGTTCTTTGTGGGTTAAAACCTGGGATGGTGAATTCACGTCTAAATCACATCTCTGTGGCCTACCCTTGGAAGGCTCCTTGCTCTTTGGTGCGGGCCTAGAGTAAGTCCTATCCCGATCCTCAGACAAGGGGAAGAAATTTCCTTCAAAACCCAAATGGGTTGGTTGGTCAGTCTGGAAAAGTCCTCCTTGGAACCTGTGCAATCCAGAATCTTCCTGGGGCAATTATGAGTACCGTATTTATCGGCGTATAACATGCACCTTAAGTTTAGGAGAGAATTTTAAAGAAAAAATCTTTTAGGAGGGAAGTTTAAGGAAAAAAAACTTACATTTAAATGACCATCAATGCAGCCTTGTCAGTGTCATTTGCAGCCTTGCATTGTAGCCTTGCATGTCCTTTGCAGCCTTGCATGTCATTTGCAGCCTTGCATGTCATTAGCAGCCTTCCATGTCATTTGCAGCCTTCCATTGCAGCCTTCCCAGTCATTTGCAGCCTTCCATTCCAGCCTTGTCAGTCATTTGCAGCCTTGTCAGTTTCTTTTGCAGGATTTTCGTTTTAAAAATGGCGCTGCCGAGATACAGAGCAGATGTCCTGTGTATCTCGGCGGCGCTCGGTAGCTCTCCGCCATTTTCTGCCCCACTCGGCCATTCTTGGCTATTTTTGGCTGTTCTCGGCGGCTTTCAAAAGCTACGGAAAATAGCCGAAAGCTACCGAGACCGGCAGAAAAGCTCGCAATCGGCGGGTGACCGGCATATAATGCGCACCCACGATTTTCCCCTGATTTTAAGAGGAAAAAAGTGCGTGTTATATGCCGATAAATACGGTATTCTGGGTCTGACGTCTTCTTGCATTCCAGCAGTCCATGATTTGGCCGTCTGATCTGGAACGGCTGGAGAAAAAAAAAAAAAAAGAAGAAATGCGAAGTCTGGTGGTAACGCATTCTTATTCAACAATAAACAATTTCGGCCCCTTCCCCTCGTCTGCACATACTTTGTGCGTGAGGGATGGCCGCACTGAGGCAGTGACCTGTCCATAGTACCTTGGATGGAACGTCAATCCAAAAGAAGGAATCACACAGCCTTGGGCAATACCCAAATAAGGATAAGCCAGGGAGACCAGCAAGAAGGCTTGGGGAAGCTGCCGCTCACTGCCCGCAGGAGTTCCCATTCTCAGCTATTTAAATTCCCCGCCCGGATGACATCACCACCACCCCCCCGCGTCGTAGAGAGTGGGCGAACAGCGCCTGTGCAGCCGCCTGGTGCCCCGCCGAGCTGCGCATGTACGAGCCAAGCCTCAGTTTTACCGAGGCCTCACACATGTGCAGACTCATTGCGGCCGCAACCTGGAAATACAGCGGCGTCCTGGAGCGCAGAAGCATTCCGGGCGCCATGAGAAGCCGAAAGGCTAACCCAGGAGGAAGATGGAGCAGTGACACGACAGAAGGACACGTAACATAAACGACTGCCACGGAGAAAATAAAAACCGTAGACCTTGCCAGCCGGATTGTATTCGCCAGACGTCCATCTTGGGCATACATAGGAAGCCACCCCTCCACCACCAGGATATCCTGTGCCTGAAAAGCCACTTGCGCTGGGCTTGCACCACATGATTGGTATGCCGGACTCGGCAATCATCTCGACTGGACGTCGCGGAAGAAAAACGTGAGTACACGCGATGTAGGTCCATGGAGGAGGACAAAAAAGGAACGCAATCTCAAGTGGTGAGCTCAGATTTATGGGAATGGGGTCTTATAGCATTGGAGAGGAGGCAGGGTTAATCCACACACAGACTGCCATGGAGTGTCAGGAAAAGGTATTTAGCAGTTTATATTTACTAAAATAATTTCAATTCCATGTTCTGTGTACTGTGGGAGATCAGATATAGTGAACGGAGGGTCCTGGGTTTAGTAACACTTTAAGTACAGGTTAACATTCTGGCTGCAATTAGTACTCTTTAATGACTAAATGAATACAATTTACAACATGAGACCATAGAGACGTAGTAGTGTAAATAGTTTATTTATTTATATGCAATGGACAGAGCAGAAACGTAACATGGACTGGTTCTAATATTGCTAAAAAGCTGGAGTAAAACTAAAGAAAACATGCCAACATTTCCAACATTCCAGGCAAGTTAATTACCTTAGTTTTCCAAGCTTAGATTTATTAAAAAAAATGAGCATTGTATTGGATTTGCAAGGAGTTAAAGTGTACCTGTCATCAATTCACAGTTAGTCATTTTTTCTGCTTAAATACACCTTCAGCCCATTAATTCACCATGGGTGGTCAATGTCACTTTGGTGATCAGAGAGGCTGAATGTGTTTTAAGAGATGCAGAGATTTAAAGAGTCATGTTGGGGTTATTTTTTCTTGCTATTCCTGTTTTTTTTTTTTTTTTTTTTTTTTATGCAATTGGAAACTTACAATCACAGATGCTTATTATATTCTCATGTGCATAACTTACAGAAATAACTGCATTGCCAATAATTATTTGGCAATTCTCCTAAGACAAAGGAATTAGTGACATGGAAAGGAAGCTTTCTTAACATGGACCTAACATTAAAATGTGGTCTAAAAAGAATGTCACTGTTATTAAATCACATTATTATCTTGAATAAAAAATAGCTTA
The DNA here is from genome assembly GCF_037356315.1 of Lithobates pipiens. Classification (NCBI taxonomy): domain Eukaryota; kingdom Metazoa; phylum Chordata; class Amphibia; order Anura; family Ranidae; genus Lithobates; species Lithobates pipiens. Next base: position 63,850,094 of record NW_027507784.1, read on the forward strand.
TTTTGCTGTTTTGAGCTTCTTAGTGTGGTTTCAATTTTAGGAAAGATTATTTTAGGCCATATGTAAACAAATAAAATAAAAAATGTTTTTGCTTACTGATGCTAAATGTATGTGCTATCCAACAAAACCTTAGGGAAATAGTAAAAATACTGCTGCCTCAAATTTAAATCAGATCTCCAAGTTGCTAGGACATTCATTTTCAATTGTATACTATGCTGCCAAAAATTTGTGGACCCAACCTTTACACCTGTATGAGCTTTGTTGGACATCCCATACCAAAACCATGGGCATTAAAGGAGAAGTACAGCCAAAGCTCTGTACTTCTGTGTATCACAGGAGTGCAGATCGTTCTGTACGCCTGTGATCAGTTCTCAGTGGGCTGAAGCCCACTGACGGCCGACATCACAGAACTGGTCCAGGCTTGGGCAAGATCGCGACCTTATGGTTGGGATCCACCCACATGCGTTGACCGGCACCTGGCTCAGCCTCTCAACGAGCTTCTGAGAGCCTGAGCCGGCTGCTCCCGCCCCCTCCACAGCCCAGCACTCCAGTGAGTGAGGAAGGGGCAGAGCAGACAGCGGTGGCTGACAGTCACCAGTTCTATGCAAAGGGAGCTCTGAGAACCAAGCTGTTTGATCTCTCAGTTCTCAGTGTTAGAGCCAGTGGGAAACACCTAGGTAAGTATGAAAAAATCCATACTTCTCTTTTAATATAAGGTTAGACTCTTTTTGCAGCTATAACAACCTCCACTCTTCTGAGAAAGACTTCCACAAGATTTCAAAAGCGAGTCTGTAAAAGTTTTTGCTCATTCAGCCAAAAGAGCATTTGTGGGTCTGGTGATACTGATGTAGAATGAGGTGATTAGGCTTGCAATTGGCATTCCAATTCATCCCAAATGTTTCTGATAAGGCTGGGGTCAGAGCTCCATACTGACCACTTGAGTTCCTCCACACAAAGCTCACTATGACTCAATTCACCAAGAGGTATTTTTCTCTTAAATCTGAGGTAAAATAGCTCATAGCGTTTTTCAATATTTTTTTCCCAATAATCATTGGTAAAATCGCGCAAACAGAATCGCGGGATGCCTATCACTCAAATAAGGACCTTGTACTTCTTTTGGGCAACAGGCGTCCTGCGATTCTGTTTGCGTGTTTTTTTACCGCGATTGTCACCCGCTATCAGAGTGCCACTGGAAGTGACGTGGGGTCGCACGAGTGTCCCGTGATTTGGCGCCATTTCGAATCGATGTGATTGCGCCTGCAATTCGGAATGCCAAGATGTGAAGGGAGCCTAAAATAAAGCATGAATTATTTAATCAAAAAGTGAGGTAATTATCTCATGATATTTGGTATTTTATCTCATGATGTGATCTTCAGTGGGATATATACAGTGGAGAAGGATTAGAACCCCTGTCAATTTTTATTGCTAATAAAGAGGTAAAATGGTTTAAACGGTAGAAATATGCCAACTCACTAAGTCTGTGATGTCCCTGCAGCATATGTATTATTACAAAAGAAAAAAAGGTGACTAGAATACCAGTCAAAGGGGAAGCTGACATGACGCACGTGATGTATCAAAAACAAGTTAAATTAGGTAAATACAAAAAATCTTTATAAAATGTCAAATATTGAATTAAAATAGTATAAAAAAAAAAAAGAATCGCGCACATATATAAATACCGTTCTTCCACCAATAAAAAAAAGACAGCATTGCCAATGGGGAGATTTCCCTTCACTTCATGTTACAAAGCCAAAAACAGGAAGTGAGAGGAAATCCCTACAAATTAAAAGAATCCCTTGGGGACCTCCAGGTCACCAGAACCATTGTCCCCATTGGAAGATTTCCCCTCTACTGCTTTTCAGTGGACAACCCAAAATTTAGGATATTCTTTTACTTTCACTTTTATTGGTAACAGTAAAGAAAGCTGAGAGGGTACATCTCCCTAATGGGGACACAGACAGCAATAAAAAGCTCACAGTGGTCCTAACCCATCTCCACTATATCCAAAACTAAAACAAAAAGTTTTGCCTTTAGTTATACTTTAAGTAAATCAGCCCTGATGATTCTGTGTTTTTCCATATTTAGGATTCTATGCATAACTGCTGAGAAACTGATCCAAAAAGGTAGAGACTTCTCCAAATTGGCTTTTATATTTTTACATTCCTTAAACACCTCTTGCCTTAATGACTACTTATTTAACTCATGCATTTATTTATTTCCTTTAGTGAATTGAAGTGTCATGAGGTATTTACCAAGCGTTTTTGTTTTTTGAGGTAAATACCTCATATAGTGATAGTGAATTGAAATTTTCAGGATCGCAAGAGATCACTGGAAACAATGTGTTACGTGATTCAATTATCTCATGAGATATTCCTTAGTGAATTTAGCCCTATGTCTTTATGGAGCTTACTCACCTGTACTCAACAACTTGGAATCCTGCCCACATTATTTTAACCTTATAGGGAAATTTGTATCTACAAGTTAATGTGGCACAAGAACTGGAGCTATTTCTCAATTGCCACCAGATTTTAACTTTCAGGATACAAGATACAACTGAAGTTGATCTGTGGCCAAACGTATCTCAAAGTGGTTGTAAACCCCTTTCATGAAATTTGACCTAAGCACATAAATCTGTAGTGTTTATTTATCTCTCTCTAAAGCTCCAAGTGTCGTTTTTCTCTGGTGCTCCATTCCTCTATCAGCATGAGTCACTTCTGACAAGTTCTCTGACACATGAGATAACATAAGATGAAAATTTGTGTTGGGGAGGGAGCTCAGAGGAAGATAAGCACCCAGCTTGTCTTCGCTCCCCTGCCTATATGGAGGGGGGGGGGGGGGTGTCCCTTTCCAATCAGCTCTCACACAATGTAAGTCCAGATTCTACACCCACTGCTGAAAGAGGAAGATAGATTTCTAACACAATCTGCACTTTCCAAAGAGTGTAGAAAGGGGATAACAGCTGATATACACGTAAAACGTATATAGGAGGATTTATTTCATCTCTGTGTATCATCTGAGGCTGTTCACTTTATTGGGTATATGTGAGGGCTTACAACCACTTTCATCTCTTAGTAAGTTGCTGCTGATACATTTCTGGTTGGATAAATGGTATATTTAAAATGTTGTGTTATATTGGAATCTTCTCACCTCATCCATGACCACGAATGGAATGAACCAAGAACTAAAGTCCTTTATGATAGAGGAATGTCTATTAACGTGCATTGTGAAGTCACAAAATGATTCGAGCAGCTTCATAAACTTGTAATTTCTAGGGCCGTTCACGTTTTAAGTACAAGTGGGAAACTAGTATTTACCATATATCTGACAGCCCATGGTCTCTGTCAACCAGGTACATTGAGGGTATTTGACACCATTACAGAATGTTTAGAGATTAGATGATGTGAATGGCCAGGAAGCACAGCAAATGTAATGAGCAAATATGGCTACCCCCATGTACATGTATAACCTAAACATACAAACAAGATCTTTCAAACATTAATGCAGGATACACATGTTTCTTAGCGTTCAGCCTGACACAAGCGATGTTAGTACAGCGTTTTCCCCCGCTGTGCTATTGTGATTCTGACAGGGAGCCTGTCCCCACCAGGACATCACTGATCAGTGCTTGCAGTCAGGGCTGCTGTTAGAAATCATGGGGCCCCGTACAGCCTATTTGAAATCAAAATATTAACTACATATTTTCACTAACCCCCCTGTATGTGTCTCCCTGCAGCAGCTGAAAGCTGGCAGGAGGGAGAGGAGGAGAAGCCAGCTTTTAACTTTTGCAAGGAGAGATACACAGGAGAGAGATACACAGGAGGACCAGTGCTACCCCCCTATCTGCAGCTCTGCTTGTAGCCATTGGCTGCAAGCGCTGGATGCCAGTTGGCTGCTGGTTTTCCAGCATGCCCATTGCACAGAAGCCAGACAGGCTGCTGTACACACTGGCCAAATGTCAACTGCTTTAACAGAAATTGACCCGTGTGCACCAGTCTTTACAAACAATGATAAGATTAATTAACATTAAGCCGATCTCTTTATCATGTATGAAAAAAAAAAAAACATAAAATGATTAAAGTTCCACTTTGAAACTCTTTCACCCATGGACAGCATGCCATGTAGTGTGGGCATAGCTATCATTAGGAACTGTTTAGATTCTGTAAATTATGCACACATATATTTTGTACTGGACTCTTTGTAATCCCCCCATCATGTCTGCCTGTCATCTCCCAGCTAGAAAGCACTTTAAATCCGGTTACCATTATTAGCTCTTCAAATGGATCACTTCTACAAATGTGAGTTCGTTATCATTATACAAAATTAGCGTCTGACATTGGCATGTTCTCCTCGGTACATTAAGTACACACACTTGTGCAAATGTAACAAGTACTGCCAGTTGTACACAAGAAACAAACTGTAAAGTTAAGCAAATGTCAATGTTGTAACTTTGATCCCCAAATGTATTTTTAGTTAAATATAAAAAAAACTATAAGTTAAAATAACATTCAGATTGTATAGCACAGGCTGATGCGATTTTCATTTCTGTTTTATTTTAAACAATATTTACAATATTACCCAGCGGCTAAAGTGGGAATTGAGGAATTATAAAACAAAAAAAAACTTAAAAAACTGCACCAACTTTGTAGCAAAATATCTGTACATTTAAAAACAGAGTATCATAAAACTACATACTGTATTAATAGAGGACACCAAAATTGGAAATGTTGAGAAATTATTATAACACAAAATTAAGAAGCAACTCCACCCAAAAATGGTTTTCTGCTTTTAGAGTGCAGCGGGCAAAATGTAAGTTGTGTCACTGTCTAGATTCCAGGTTTCCCTTCACCCCATTACAACTGGAAGAAGCAGCGGTTGGCTTTTCAGCTTGACTACAGTTGTGACAAGTTTAATGACTCATGTACACGGACCATCAAAAGCAAATCAAATGCTGAATGTTTTCAGGTGGTTGCTTTGACTTGCATTTAGTTGCTTCACTTTTATAAAAGTAGATCAACGGCAAATGGTTTTGTGATTGGCCCTCTGAGTTTTCTGTCTACTTCTATGGTGTATAAAACGAATGGGTGCATATTCTTCACGCCTTCCTGAGGATGACACGGAGAACAATAAGTGAACTTACCACAGCTGTGCTGGGGAAGGACTTGCCCAGTGGAGTCACTGAGAGCAGAGAAAACCAGATAAGTAGCAACTTATCTTGCCCTACTATACCAAGAGCAGAAACTATTTTTGATTCAGTTGCTTTTTAAAGTGTAACACCGCCTTCTAGAGTATTTAACACTGTAAGGCAGGAAAGGGAAATCACCAACTCTCAAAATGATATTTCTTATCTGTCTTGTTCCTGTCTGCCTGTACAGTCTTTCCAAGTACTATACGCATTTTTAGAAATTGTACATAATTTTCATACAGACACAGCATTCTGTGTGTATGCAATTCCCCCACATCAACAAGCACAATGTGAATATTAGGCACGTTTGAGATCTCAAGAATCCTGTACCAACATACAAGAACAAGACTAGCTAACAGTATTATTGAGAACATAATACTGACAAGGCGCTCCTGAAATGACATGTGGGTGTCATATATGCACAATGTGATTAGCCCTCAAAGGGCTGACTGGCAGGTATATCAGAAGCCCAGAGGACAGTGTATCCATTAAAACAGTCTTGGTTTATTCCACACGTGGTTAAAAAACAATTGAGATGAACAGTGGTTATCAGTTGTTGACCAGCACCATACCACAGATAGCAGGATATGCTGAGGAACGGGGTTACCGATGAGAACTGTGGAATATCTGTTTGAATATTCTCACTAGCCGTTGCAAGGAGGCGGGTGGATCCACGTCACAGGTAGAAGACGTCACCCAAAGTGATGTAGCTGGAAAAAGGGGATTTGACAAAGGGGCATACCTGGAAACGTGTTATCCTGGCAACCAGCGTGATTCTCTGGTCTGTCCCAGTCTGAGTGTCCACCACAAGAGACTTCCTGGTTCCAGCAACGTCACTTCTGGTGACGTGGATCTTCCTGCCTCCTTGCCGTGGCTGGCGAGAATGTTCCTTCTTGGATTACACGGTTCTTATTGGTTCCTCAACGTATCCTGCATGCCTGTGGCACGGGGCTGGTCATCAACCGATAACCACTGTTAATCTCAATTGTTTTTTTTTTTAAACCTGTGTGGAATAATAGTTTTTTAATGGATACACTGTCCCCTGGGCTCCTGATATTACTGCCAGTCAGCCCTTTGAGGTCTAATCACATTGTGCATATATGACACCCACATGTCATTCCAATTGTGCCTTGTTAGTGTCATGTTCTCACTCATGTTTCTTGCCACTATCTCAGTGGTCACTCCAAGGCAGCCCTTCTAAATGACTACTGATATCTGTATCAATCATGGCGGATGGACTTTTCACCAAGGTGGTGTTAGAGTCAGTCTAGCACCTTACAAGGCTGTTGTTTGGTCTTAATGGTATTGAAAGTGGATGATTTTCTTGCCCTGCCTTACGATCTCAAACCTGTCAAAGAGTGGAGTTGTGCTTTAAGCAGGAGGAACGGGGAGAGGTGGTAAAGTTTTGCTGAAGTGCATGCCATTATTGTGTTTTATTCTGGTACTTTATTACCCAAAACCGAGTCAGAGGGAAATGTTCTGTAACTCTCCCCTAAAGGCTGTTAAATACTATACAATTTTATTCTTTTTACAATAAACATATTAGGATGCTATCAGGTAAGGTCAGCAGAAAAGGAAGTGTTTGAGTAAGAAGAGTGGGAGGAAAGGAGTTTATGACTTGCTGAAATTGAATTTAGTGTCCTGTTCATGGAATTAGAGTACATAAAATCTCTGTAACTGACAAATGTGCTCATTTAAAGGCTTTATCTTGTATATCTGCAGAGTAGATATTGAAAACAAGCTACAGGTTTGGTGCTTCTGACCATGGCAATCAAAATGAATAACCATAAAGAGACCTTAATTGATAAAAAAGAGCTTTTTTTCCCCCTTCATTTAAATGTTACCCACTCAACTTTGTTCTGTAAATGAAATTTGGAACATTATCTGTTTAGTTCTGGTGTGAAGAGCTTTGCCCCTTTAATTTACTGTTATCAATTTCATCTCACTTTTAGGGAAACCACAGAAAAAATAGGACAACCCTCTCTGTGCAGTGGTCATGTGATATGTGATGTCAGCACTCCCCTTGCTACCCAGTTCTGGGTGCATATAGATCTTCCTGTGTTTCTTGAGGCTTCAGATGCAGTGAAGGCAACATGAAACAAAGAAAATCAAAAAGGGGCAGGTCCAGAATATGATTTACACATGAAATGCAAGACACTGGCATTAGCAAATATACAAACATATATTCAGCTACAATTGTGTACTGCTTACAGATTTCTTTAAAGTAACCCATCATTTGTTCTTAACAGCCAAACTAACACTCATGCTGCACAAAAAGTGCACAGTGCCGACCAACTTCCTGAAGAGCAAAACCCTAACTTTTGGGAGTAGGACAGACATGCATACTCTGCCACCCTTCAGCACTTAGTGTCTGAGCAAAGCAGCTAGCACAACCACTACCTGGGATGGGGTTGCCTAAACCTATTCAAATACCAGCTCAGAAATTCTGTGGGAGTTCAAATAGTGCAAGAGTTGGCCACAACTGAGTTGGTACAAGAAGGAACTTTATAGTGCTTTGTTGTGCAGTGTCATTTTTACTTTGGATGCTCACAGCATTTATTTAATGTGCTCAAACTGTACCGTCTTATTTAAAGCTCCTTATTATTCAGAAGCAAAACCTAATACTCAGCCTGTTTTAGTAGTACAATGCACAAGCTTTAGTTGGATGGGCACGCAGAGTAGTCTGACAACAGGAGGGTACCTTTTTGTCTGGGTCTGCCCCCTTTCACGCTGAATGCAGATGCCATGCACAGACAGCACAGATTTGCAGTTGACTATACTTAAACAGAAATGAGGCACCTTTCTGTGGTGTTTCCTATTATGCATTGTAGTGATGACAGTGTGCATTCTCCATATAGGTCTATTGAATGCACTGGCACTTGTGAACTTTGATAAGCAGAAAAAAAATTGAAGAAAGCAGACTGGTTACCCACTTGAGATAGATGATTTCTTATTGGCTGCACCAAACTGTAAGAGATAAGCTTACTGATTTCTCAAAAAATGACACCCAATTGAAAGCAGATCCATTTTCCCCCAGTTTTTATAAATTTGCTTCTGCATGAACAAAATGAACCTGTTATTAGGACATTACGTTTGAAAGCATTCAATGATCCCATGCTTTTTCAGGCCCCAGAGCAGCACCAACTTTAAATGATATACTTACTCCTTATCATGTGATACATTGCCTTACAAGAGTACTCACTAGACCTGGCCTGTGAATTTGGGTCTGAGAGTTCATTCCAGTATACTAGAGAGACGATCCACTGGACTGGAATCAGAGTTTTTATTCTAGAATCCAACCACACTTATATTATCAAATGTGCTGTTTGGAAAGTGGTTTTAAGCACAGGCAATATGTGGCTATTGTGCTATGATGTGCTTGCTGCCCAATGACTGATGACTGTGACTTCTTGTTTTTAGCTTTTGGGACATGCAGCAGTTCCTCTGTCCTTTTAAACTCAGCTCAGTCATGTCATGTCTTCAGGTGCCACTGCCTGCTGGTCATTACAGACTGTGTAAAAACATAACCTTCATCTCTAGCAGAATGACTGAGCATGTGTTAAGTGTAAAATGACTGATTGATTATGGTGTGCATATTTCAGGCTGTATGTGCATATTTCATATATATGGTGATCAGCAGTGCAAGAGGGCAGTGATCACCTACCAAAACATTTGCTACGTAATAAGGATGCCTGGCAATAAGAATACTGCAGTCAATAGTTCAACCCATTACCAAAATTCATATAAGACTTTCTTAGAGCCTAAACTATAGCACAAGTCTAGACACAAGCTGGATGTATTAGACTGGATGATGGTCTATGCTGCCCAAAGCAACCAACTACGTGAATGTCTCTAGGGCAAATGATAAATACAGACTGTCCTTCCTTTAAAAAGATTTCAAACCCAAGTCTGCAATGATAAGTTATAATCCAAAACCACCTTTATGGCAAGTGAAATGTACGTCTCAGAGAGTTGAGAAAGTGGCCAGGTGATTGCACCCATTGCAGCTCCCCTAAAACTGAAATCTCAGGCAAGGGGCTAGCCTATAAAAGAAACCTCATGAGCCTTATGGCCAAAATGGAGCGAGGCAGTGAATGAATGTTATTTACAAAGTGGAAGAAATCATTGTCCTGCCTTTGTTGGGAAGGTGGGGTAACAGGGCAAAAAATAATAATCCCTGCTGTTCACTGTTTAGGAATTTTGAGAAAGCTTTTACTACAAATGTTATATAAACCATTTTCTTTAGCATTTAAATCCTATGGTAAAAATTCAGTTAGTGTGCCATTCATTAGTGCTAGCTAATTACAAAAACAACTTCCTTTTAGATTTGAAAAACCATAATATGCACAGTTTTGTTTTTGTACTGAATAATGATTTAGGACGAATATGTGTGAAAATTGAAGTGTATGCTAATGATCTGTTCCAGGTTTTCCTTTTTTTGATCGGTGTAGTGTTTTTAATCATGTCCGTCACACACACACACCAAAAGCCCTTGAAAATTAAAGAAGAACTCCACTGTGCACACTTTGCATCTAAAATCACCACATTAATCTCATAAATATTCTGAAGAAGGCCTGTTTCCAGGCCTCAGTGCCCATACAGACAAATATTTATCTTTGTTCTTTGTATAGACCATCCTCCACCTTTGTTTGTCATAACTAGGTAGGTCTAAACCAAAAAACAAATATTAGCTCCCTTGATGCATTGGGAATTTTCCCTTGTTTACTCTGCCATGAGCTATGCTGTCAAACAGAATGATATAGCAGAGGAAATCCATGCGTGGAATTTGTGGTGGTATCGGATAATTAGGTCTCGTATATCAGGAACAGTAGTTAAAAGTGTTAATTATTTATATTTAGTCACTTTAAAAGTTCTATTTTGTAAAAAGGAACTCCAGGAGACTTGGAAAATCAATCAGTGACCTGAAAAATATCCACTTTATCTCACTAGCTTAGTTTACATCTACATTCTGCATTTTACACAACTGCAACTGGATAAGGCAGATTTTACATTGTAGTTGTGTCCTAGGCTCCTTCCACATGACTTCGTGTCAAGCAACCTCCCTCTGAGAACTACCAAGAATGGTACTTGGAACCAGGAACACCTAGCCTGCATTTTCACATGTTCAAATTTAGATAAGTATGCTGTCACCTAAAGGATGTAGCAAGGCGAGGATTGACTGATTAGGTAGATCAAGTCACCTGAACGAGTTCAAATGAATAAATTTCATGTTTTCCTGGAGTGTGCCTTTAAAACAATATTCCCTGTTTTGCTTAGGCTGGAGTTCTTCTTTAATGACCATTAAGTGCAACATAAGCACAAGACTGACAGCACACTAATGCTTTTTTTAAGGACCCCTTCCATCGATCCGTACTTCGGTTTCACTTATTTACAAATCATCGAGAAACCTACAGCGACTACTGGGGGTCACTCTTTTTGACATGTATGTAACAAAAGTAAAATCGTGTATTTTACATTTTGGTTAAAAATACTGAGTAACGTATTGGTGTGAATGCTACCTGACCAAACCCCATCTATTGCTTGGATCTGTCTGACCAGGTATTTTGGATTTAGGCACTTGTTAGCTACAGTCGGATAAACATCTGTTTGGAGTGGACAGCCCAGCACGTTTCAGTCACTATGCACATTTTTCTTTCTGTCCAGTTTAAGCCCTTGGCAGTTCAATGGTTAAAAAAATGGCATTGTTTACAAAGCTGCAGTCACGGCGAGGGCGGCGTCTTGTGTATTGTGCAAGGGATACGTCACACACACATACACGCGTGGCGAATTCTCCGTCTCATACGGGTATTTCAGCACCATTGACAGAGCGCAGGTTCTGGTCGTCAAATCGCTTCCTTACACTTCTCCTCACCGCGTCGGCTCTCCTATAGGGCTGGCTTCTAAGATCTGGAACAGGACAGAAGAGTTAGGGACAAGTCTGACAGCCTAGAACTAAACAGAAAGAAATAGAAAATCTGGGAGCCAATCAAAGCAGCTTTTAGAGGGAATAGGTGCTTATTGGATTTATGACAGAATTGTTCAAATTACTTTTTCTGTAAACAGTGGCAATTTGCTATTGCATTCATTTTCTCCTTAAATGTTTTTTCTCCTTAAATGTTCTGTTTAAGTTTATAGCTGATAGGGGAGTTAAAAAAAATGACACTAGGAAGTTGAACTCTTTTAGGCAGCATTCACACCTAAGCATCACGTTTTTGAGAGTTATTTCGGGCATTTTTTTAGGCGATTGTATGGTTTTTGAGCATTTTTGTACAGCCTTTTTTAAAGTGTTTTTGAGCTTGGGCATTTTTTATTAGCCAATAAAGAAAATATCATCTGTTTCATCATATGTTATGTTTTTCAGCTTTTCATCCACTTTTATTTATTATTATTTATTTTTTAACTTTTTTTGTGTTAGGAGTTAAAGGTTAGGGTTAGGGGTTAATTTCTTTATTTTATCTATTTATTTTGTTAGGTTAGGATTAGAGATAGGGGTTATAATTATGGGTTAATATTAGGGTAGGGGGGTTAGGGTTTTATTTATTTATTTTTATTATAATTTGCATTTATTTATGATTATTATTAAAAAATATGTTTTATTTATTATTTATGTATTAATTAATTATTTATTTTTATGTGATTAAAAAATCAGATTTTTTTACCCTATAAAAATAACCAACATGTTATATTTACCTGCTCTGTTGCAGTGGATTTTCACAGAGCAGCCCAACGGGCTGAAGGAAAACAAAAAATTCTCCCTGCTGAGCTATTGTGTTCTGATAGGAGGACTACCCCCCTGCAGGAACACACCAGTTAACACTCACAGCCATTGGATGCTGATCAGATGCTGGTTTTCCAGCATGCCCATTTGGCCGGCTTCTGTCAGCCAGGCTGGTGTATACATGGGCCAAATGTCTGGTTTCTGTTGAACCGGCTGACACTGGCCAATATTCAGCCCATGTGTATCAGGCTTAAGAGGGGATCTTTTAACGGAGAGATTTAAACTAGATTTTATCTAATTAAATTAAGTGAGATTTGACTTATTTTGTGATCTACTGCACACAGATATAATAATTATTTTCTAAATGCTGTACTAGTAATTAAACCTTCACGGGCAGGTCTAATTACAGCCAAACTGCAGATTTTTGTGAAGTGTTTGCATTCCAATTAGTAAGATTTTGCCACATTTCCAGCCCCAAAATCACTGAGATGGGATGTAAGGATAAATCACTTTAACAGAGATACAAAGAGAAATTTAAACACCTATTTAGAGTACCGTGTTTGTGAAAAATATTGTTTCTTTTTTGTTCATCTTGGGACACTGAGCATCTTCATCTTCATAACTATAGAGTTATGCTGACACCTTCAGGTTATTGGACACTGGCAAAAAAAAGACAGGAAGTCTCCTCCCTGGTATAACCCCTCCCTGTTTGGCCAGGTTCTATTTTTTTGCTATTTTCTTCAGTAATGGTCATGACAATACAGCTTTAAGAATGAAAATAGCTAGCTCCTCAACTGTTCCAGCTGGGATTAGGGGACTGTCATTACCCAAATCCATGTCCTATGGCTTTTCTACGCTCAGAGGTTTGGTACTCAGACCACACACTGTAAAGGGGCGGCCTGTAATGTTGCTGGTCAGCACTTGGCCCTGCGTAACATGAGCTTGTGCAATAATACATTGCCTTGTGGACTGGTAGGGTGTTCTACATTAGTGCAATATGTATATGAATTCCTTTGTTTCATATCTTCATATTTTTCTCCATATTTTCCTGCAGACCATATGGTTCACAAACTGACAATTACAAGGATCCAGAAAAACTATAACAATGGCATAAGCAATTGCAGCAACACGGACAGGATTGGCAAATTTTGGTGCTAAAATAGCTCATAGCTCATGGACGGGATGGGGAAATTTTTTTTCCTTGGTGCTGAAGGACCTTGTCTCTTTGTTGTCTCACTTCATTTGTCTCACTGTGTGATGGTGTCACCAGGGAGCGAGAGGAGGTCTTCCTAAATGGAATACAAAAAACAAAACAGCACAGAGGTGCTAACCCTTCTCATGCTATCCAACACTGACAAAAGAGTGGCTTAATTGGGACTTGTCTTAACAGTAAAAGTACAGACTTCCTTGATGATGCTTATATTTTGGTTTGCAATTTTTGAAGGTGAAATTAAAATAAGCTCTCATCTTGCAACAACTAGAAGTAAGAATGATGACATTATCTATCATTTTCATTAGTTGTGTCATGCACTGCATGCCCAATTTTCCTCATTAGAAGTGTCCTTTTCTCCCACTCTGCTCTAGATAGACTAGTACAAGCAAGGTCAACTAAGGAACTTATTTATGTAACATATATGGTGCTACTAGATACATTTTTATTGAGGTTTCCTATCCGTTCCAAGGTGGAGTCGGAACAGGATATTGGCCCTATCTCTGAGGAGGTTTAGAAGGAGGAGGTTTAGGAGAGACCCTTCGGTCTCTCCCTCTTGCCCCTCTCTTTCCATCAAACATATTGACCCAGATCTTTATTCTCCATAGTGTATATAGAACCCCTTAATTCTTGCATTCCATAGGCCTGAAATCTGATCCAGCCTGTGCCCCAAACTCCAAAGATATTTGGAAGAGGTGGTTGATGTAAATATTTCTGTTGAACCACTTACATGTCTATTGGGCTACCTTGATTCTTCTTTTTACACTCCCCCAATGTCGAATATTATCTTGGGTGCTCTCTTTGTGGCTCGCAAATACATACACTATACTTTTAGAATGTTTTTTTTAAATTATTTCTCTTTTCTCATTTGTTTTGATGGTCATATATAGTTGACCTTATTTAGTAATTAGAATTTTCCACTACTATGTTTTTTTTTTTCCTTTAATTTGTTGCATTTTTGAAGTCCTGTGGGACGTGTTTTGTATGTACTGCCTGTATTTTTCAAGATTGAAAATTTCATCAAAAAAAATATGATTAAAAAAAAAAGAATGATGACATTCTAAAACCGTAGCATGGCTGTAAACAAACCGAGATCCAGATACTTTGAGCATCGCTTGCCATTGGCTGTTCCCCTAGAGGAGCTCCTCTGACTATCAAAGATTTCCTAGTGTCAGCAGAGGCAGCTATATTTCTGTGCCAAGTTTTTAGTGGGATAATTGTCAGTCTATGGGAAGACTAACAGTTCAGGGAATAACTGGTACTAAAACCGTTGCAAGTATTAGTTTTTGTTTAGCTAGCATACATTAGTGGATGAAATCCAATATCTGATGGGTTACTATGGTTTAATGCAATTGTGGCATCCAAATGTACTGTAGGGCAAAATGCAGAACTGTCTGCCTTACCCACAACTAGTAAACTAGCAACATACACTAGAAGAAATGTTATGGGTAACAGTGATCATTCCCTTGTCAGGAAGCCATGTTTTTCCTACCATTGACCTAGTAAAGCACAGTAAGGAATATATGAAGTACGTTGTGAGTGCACTTTAAAGCCTATCATGAAATTATGTTCTAACCTACCCTGACCATAGTAAAAGTAAATTTGTGATATCAAAATATGTGTTCCTGTCATTGGTTGGCACATGATAATGCCCAGATAATATGATAGAAGTCACATGATTTGGCCCTGTAGCTTGCAGCAGATAACAATATTCTTGTGAAGAGAGCCACTTTAGGGCTTATGTATAAACGCTCGCTAATCAGAGAATATTGTTTGCCTATAGATATCAAAATTATTTTTTCTTTCAAATGCTGAACTGTATAGATGTATAAATAACAGTTCCAAGATGATTGGCTGCTATGGCTGACAATACAATTCCTGGTGCCTATCCATGGCGTCATAAATGTGGTAGTAGCCCGCCTACTTCCGCCCACAGGACTAGTGCATAGCTATAAAATGTTGACAACCACACAACAACCCATTCCAGTGGCCTTGCAGTTCCTTAAGTTAATTCTAAGGGCCCACTATATGGCTGGGCTGCAGCCACCAAAAATAATTGCTGTATGTTCCTCATGCAGCATCTGGACATCGTGGGCATCTTATGCAAGAGATGTCCGCCATCATGGCAGGCAGGAGAGCCAATCAGGTTCTACTATGGTGTGTTCTATCAGCACTACTGATGGGCTTAGATAGTAGCCCCCACTACACCTGTCATTGGTGGGAAACCAGTAGCTTACTCACTTCTTATATGATGGGATTTGCTGAAGCTTCCCACCCTGATAGCTATTGATCTACCACATGTATGCTTTCATGGAGGCAACAGGAAAACAGAAAATTGTATCATACTGTAATTTTCCTTTCCTGGTGCCTATCCATGGCAACATACTGAACCCACCCAGTTCGTTCCTAGAGATATTAACTTTATATAGCTATGCACTGGTCCCATGGGTGGAAGCAGGCGTGGCTACTACTACATGTATGCTGCCATGAATAGGCACAAGGAAAGGAAAATTACGGTAAGTATGACACAATTTTCTGTTTTCTTTTTTGTGCATGGAGCCAACTCTCCACATGATAGAATCTTATTTAAACCTTTGTGCCAAGGCTGCCGCAAGTACAGACTGCGTTATTTAGATCTATTGAGAGTCCAAAAGAGTTATAAGAAACTGTAGGTTTCAGGATCTATCCAAAACTGAAATTTATCAGTTATGAGGTCAGCATTTCTGATTTAAATATTCTTTATTTGAACAAGCCATAAGATGTCATAAAAGATGAAGAGCCACTTCACACTTGTCCAAGTGTGTATATATGGACTGGGGCGCTATTACGAAAAAGTGGCAATGCATATTTAGCATGCACTGTTGCGTATCATATTAATGATAGACAAAAGTGAAGGGTTCTTAAAAGCGGACTTATTATCCTTATCTATGGACAGTCATTAGTCATGACTAATATTGAAGCTGGCAGCTTTGGCCGTTGCAGAATGGGATGCAGCTTATACATAAAATCAGTCTAGTGAAGGTGTTTCTGCTGTTATTAGAGCTGAAATATCAGTTTTGTGGAGTAAGACCCTTTAAAAGAGTAACAATATGTCAATAGGCTATTAAAGTGCACTAGATACCTACACAAAGTGGAAACGGCCATTTTGCAAGAGAACCATTTAGCTAGAAATTAGCACTTCATATAAAACAGTAAAACTGGCCATGCACTAGTAGATTTGTGAATGAACATTTGTTAAAATATTTGTACAAAAATTCTCAGTGCATTCAATGACTTGACAAATGTTTGAAAGTACTTCTAAATATCATTTTATGTTAACATTTGATTTTGGAATAAATGTAATTTCCAGAAGAAAACTACATACATTGTTAAAAAGAGAGAAAAAGTTTCCTTCCTGTTCCTTTGAAGTTTCTTGCGCTGTGGTTGAAAATAAATGTTAATATTGACAAGGAAAAGGGGGGGAGTAAGGGATAAAAATAAAAAATAAAAAATAAAAATAAAAGAACCTTCACATAAAGGACCTCAAAAGAAAAAATGTGGGTTCAGTTGGACATTTTAGGCATAAAGAAAGTTGTAAACACAACCAGTATATTCAAAAGGAATTATTTCTATTTATTTTTAAAACAAAAAATAAAAACAGAAAATAAAGAGTTGATCCTTGATCCTATATTTATATAGATATATATTTTGTTTTTTTCTTTTTGGAAATTTGAAATGGATTTTACTACTTTTGATAGGATGTCAATTAGGTCTTAAATGTGTAGTTATAAGGAGGAAACATTTCTTTTTTGTGTGTAAAAAGGAAATTGAACTCTTTATTTTCTGTTTTTATTTTTTGTTTTAAAAATAAATAGAAATAATTCCTTTTGAATATACTGGTTGTGTTTACAACTTTCTTTATGCCTAAAAAGTCCAACTGAACCCACATTTTTTCTTTTGAGGTCTTTTATGTGAAGGTTCTTTTATTTTTATTTTTAATTTTTCTCCCTTACTCCCCCTTTTCCTTGTCAATATTTACATTCACAAAGTGATAACCAGGACGTGGCATTTTATTTATCAGTGTATCCACAGACACCACCCTGTGATAGATACACACTTGTTCCATTTTAAATATCAATGAAAATAAATGTTGATTTGACCTCACTAACGATTAGAAAATTAAACAAACATTCTTAAAATGAAAAAATTGATACTAAATTTTACTAGTACAAGGCCAGTTTAATTGTATTAACAGAATTGTAGAAATAGTACCTCAAGTCTATTCTTCCCACTGAAGGAACAGCTGACTTATTTAGGAAGAGTAAGCATATTTACAAGATGGCCATCTCCACTGTGCATATTGACAGAAATAGTCATAACTGGTCTGGCATACAGAGAGAGGAGGAAACCAAGTAAAAAATAATGCTTGCCAGCTCTGTGTATCCTCCACCACCGGTGTGCTAGATGAATTCCTTACCCTCGAATGAACATTTGGAAATTTAGTGATATTATTCTTCTTTAGGGCTAAACAGAAGAAAACATAACATGATGGTTAAATAAAAACATGGGTGAGTGGTGAAGATAGTCTGAGCTCAGAATTCAGTTCCTCGAATCAGTTAGCCACTGAAGCAAGAAGGAAGGAGGGATAGCTAGGGCCAAGTTAAGCAGAGCAAGGCAGTGAACAAGATGAATGCCCTGTTAGCACGAGAAGCTTTGAATTATTGTTTTCAGAATTTTGACAGGAGTAAAGGCAAGCTGCGTTGAAAATTGGCTCCAGATAGATCATTAATACAGTAACAATACCTGTTGAAGAGTAGCAGAAATAAAGCCTTCCCAAGAAACGGACACAAGCTGGGAAGTACAAACTCACAAAAACACCTTGAATGCTCTAATATTCTATTTCTACATGTGCTGTTATGAGTTCGCACTTCATTTTTAGAGGGTCAGCCCACCTTGAAATTTTAGTTTATGGTGTTCTAGAAAGTTAAACCACCTGATGGTATCTTATATTTCCCTGGAACTTTATTGGTAAGATCTCTGCACTTGAGTTCCCAGGTCTGCACACCTGCTGTGGACATATGAGGGGTTCCTGTTTTTTTTCATTTTATAATTTGGACAGTGCAAAAGGAGAAGGTGGTACTTGCAAAGGCTGGAAGGAACCCCACATTTCCAGGCATGGAAGAGAGCTGGGAATTATTGCAGTGAAATCCTTTGTGGAGAATCCAGGGAGTACAAGAAACCAGGGCCCTAGCCCACCAGGCATCATCTAAAACTTTTGGATGGTCTGACTCTTTAAAATGCATCAGAAAAGAGTTTTCTACAGTAAGATCAGCAAATGCAACTATATACGATTTTTTCTAGTTTTGAGACAATGTAAGAGTTTAGCTATATGACCATAAAAAAATGTGTGTATTAGTTATATACCCAATGGAGGCATTCACAAATTCAGATGATTCCTGACAGCAATGTCTATTGTGATCGACAATGAACATAAATGGTCTTGTCTCAAAAATGAAAAAACTGAGAAATATAAATGTTTGGAGGAGAAAGAATTTCATGCTTAGAATGCAGTCATTTCTCATGCAAATATGACATGCAGTATGTGTTAGAAAATACAGCGAGGATCTAAAAAGGAACATTCATGTATGGTCACAAAACAGAGTAAACATTTTTGGCAAAACATGGAGATCAAAATGAAATTACACAAAATATAGTTTGGCTTTGATCACTTTAAACAGTGTATATCCTTTTTTTTGTGAGAGCTGAGAAGCCACATTGTTTTTTGTTTTATATTGTTTTTCATTTTATGTGGTAAAACAAGACTGTGGCCTAAGATTTCAATAGTAACCAGTGACATTATGGCTGTGATAAAAGAATCTAAATCCAAATTCAACATTTTAAATCAACTAAATTCATTCCAGGTGCATTGTTATAATACAGGACTTATAAAGTGACAACAGTTTGCGCAGACGTGTACAAAATTAAGGGAGACACAGCAGTTAAAATACAAATCAATACAAAAGGTTTCAGAGGGCCCTACCCATGAGAGCTTACAATCTAAAAGGGATGGAAGTGCATTAAAAATAAAGGTGTGCAAAGTGTTACAATTCATTTCTTTTAGAAGACAGACACAGCCTGAGCAGAAAAGCCTGTCCCTTGCCAGCATGCTGCATCTCATTGTGGAAGCAATGCAGAAGTCCAACACAATCCCTGCTAAGTCAGACCTTTAGCTTTGCAATCAGCAATGCTCATGCTCCCTTCTGATTGGGCAGATCAAGGAACTGACTTATCAGGGGACATCCCTACAGTCCCATTGCTATTCCTAATGGTTAACGAGTAACCTCACTGGCCAATAGGAATGTACAGGAGACAGGAAAGGGTGGGCAGCTTCAGCACTATCAGTAAGAACTGAAAATATGCATTTCATAATCACTTGAAATTCAGCCGTAACATGATAGTTTACAAGGCCTGAAAAAGGTATATGCACATCTAGGTGCCTGTGCAGTATACCTGCCCCAGTTTGCCCCCTTCCACCAGCCAAATCTCTTTATTAGTGACATAAACCTGCACTTTAGAAATATTTGTTCATTTCTATATTCTGACAGGTTGGAACACATAAACTGTTGGGGATACAGTAGGTCTGGATTTGACCAATACTGCCTTGTGAAATAATTATATTCAAGGTCATATAGAAACCTAAAAGGAATTTTGCCAATGGGACGTTGGTGCATTGCACTAAATAAATTTGATAACAAATTGTCTTAAAAAGTACAAAATGTATTCCATATTAAGTTTAAAACCAAACATATTGGAAAATACACATATGTTAACGTAAATTAATTGGACAATATTACAAATACACTCAAATGGGTGCATGTTGGACTGAAATCTACTTTAAAAAAATGTTTTTATCAACTTTATTTGGCGCAACTCACCAAAGTCCCATGGGCAGAATTCCATTTAGGTTTCTACATGGTTTAAGGGACTGAGTTCCATCAATGTCTGCCTACATACTTGCGGCCCTCATTTTCTTAAATATGACCTCCAATATACAACAAACATCCTCAAGCATACATGTAAGTTTCTCCAGCAGATTCAACATCTCTGCCCAGTGTGATGACATTATAGCCACTCCCCACCTGGCATGTTGCTATCTCTGAAGGAGTCCAATTGGGATGCAGTGCATCAAGTGGGAAGTGGCTATGACATCATCATGCTGAGCAGAGCAGTTGGATCCACCATAGACTTATGTGGCTGCTACAGTAGAGGAGTGTATATACCTGCATCGGGGGTAGACAACCTTGGCCCTCCAGCTTTGGTGAAACTACAAATCCCATCATGCCTCTGCCTCTAGGAGTCATGTATGTGAATGTTAGGGTCTTGCAATGTCTCATGGGACTTGTAGTTTCACCAAAGCTGGAGGGCTGAGGTTGCCTACCCCTGACCTACATGCACGCCTGTTGATGTTGATTACACGTGAGTGGCTATACTTATACATTTTTACTTAAATAAAATATCTGCAGTAAGCACTATTCAGTTTGTTTATATTTCTCTATGAGCTATACCAGTACAAGGGTCCAAATAGCAGTGTCATTTCACCTGCTTGTTTTAAATGAGCTGTTTTTGACCTCTTATTATCCTTGACCACCATAGAAGGTGAAAGTGCATCTGAAGAGCACAGGGTGTTGGTGAGTTGTGCAGTGGCTTTGCATTTGAAGTGATTCTTTTTCACACTTGATTAAAGACTTTTGGTCTTGGAAAAATCTACACCTTGTGGACTGGACAGAGTTGGTTAATAGTAGTATTCACGGACATCAGTATTTATATTTTGTTTTTATGCACGATTTGCGAGGAAACTTATCTATTATTATATTAGAGGCTCACTTTTGAGGACTAAGGCCCAACATCCTATATTCTCTTTAGACCTTGAATTTTTGAGGCAGTCCTGGTAGAGTATTCAATGATGCCCAGCCTCCGCTGTTTAGCCAATTCTTGTTCAGGGACAATGGTTTCAATGTTCATACACTGTTTAAATGTCATCAAGCCAATTTAATTTTAGGTGTAATGTCTCACAAATGCATAAATGACATGTCAATGAAAATGGCACATTTGACAAAATATCACTGAGCACAATCCCAGATGCATTAAGACTCCCTTGTCACATTAACCCTTCTCCTTTCGCAGTGCTCACAAACCACTCTTTATGTAGCTGATCGGCTTGTTGTATGACTCATGCACAACAGGTGGGAGACAAGATGGAGGAGAGAAGGTTCAGCTGATGGCATGCAATGAGATGGCAAATATCACAACTCCCACAAGAAAAGCAGGCAAGGAAACCCACTCTGGTATCTGTGGCAAGGCCTAAATATGAAAATAGTATTGGAAAACCTACAGCAACCTTTTTGTGTTAAGAGCATCAGATGAGAGAGAATTTTTTTAGTAATGGAATTCCTCATTGAGAACGGGTTCGCAGAAAAACCGTGAGCTGCGCTTGGCTGTTCGAGCGGTAAATGGCACTGTCTTCAGCACTGCATGGGAAATAACAGCCAAACAAGACAAACACAACTGATTAAGAAGCTAAGATCTACTGCATTAGTACACTGGTTAGTGCTCTGCTGAGGCAATGGGCTTTACAATGCTTCATAAACAAGGCCGGCTTTTGTAAGCCAAGAAGGTCAAAGCTTTGTAGAGATTAATTAGAGCAAGCAGCATATCATGTAGACACTAGCAGTTAATGAAAATACAAATACAGTAGTAACAATGGTACCAGAATAACAGTATTTTCTAGCAGACAAAGTTGAAAACTCAGAATCCCAAGAGCTGTTGAGAGCCTGCCTCAGAGATTAAATTTTAAAATACTCAGAGGGTACAAAGAGCAATGATTATAAAGTGTGGTGACCCATTCCAACCAACCAGATTTCAGATAGATCTATCCTGTACTGCATTGTGCACATTGTTTTTTACATAGTAATAGAAACCCAAGACTATAGCTGGAAAGTCAAATTTCAGTCACCTTTCCCAACGGTTCCTATTTGGTAGAAATAGATCAAAATTCTGGGGACTGAACCAAGGATTCACCAATATATGGCTAGGATGGGACTGGACATCCTATCCTTTGGATTCAAAGTATATTTCCATGGAAAGCGCCAAATACACTAATTATGCTAAGTTTAAACCTACAGTATATGTTTACTGTTTAACCTCTGAAAGCTTTGTTGACAAAGTTTGCCAAAGCTGGGAGGGCAATTTCCAGCAATAGGAAAAAATTGGTTGCCCTTTGCAGACTTCTCTTGAGTTGTGATTTGTTTCCTCCTCCCTGCCTAGTGGGATGTTATGTGGGCCTGACCATTAAGCGCTAATGTAATATTGAGATTTTCACTGTCTGTATTGCCATGCAGCAACCAACTGAAAATAGACATTCATTCTCCTTCTGTAATCTTAAGTCGGCTATAGACAGTTTGAATCTCGGCCGGTTCAGCAGAGACCGAACAAGATTCAAACCATGTATGGGCAGGCTGATTGATCCATCAATAGACTTGGGTACAACCAGCATGGCTGATTTTTCATACGATTATTGCCAGCGGCTACAGCCAATAGCAAAAATCACTGTGTGTTCTCATGGCAGGGACAGCTCCCCATGCGCTACCCCCTTCCCCATCGGGAGTATACAATAGCTCTGCGGGAGGGATTCCCCCACCAACACTGACGGTGTGGATGGGGAAATCTAGAGATTTTCTTTCCCTCAACACCATCTAAGGCCGGCTTTACAATGGAGGTCAAAAAACAAATTGGTTGCTGTTAGGTTACACAGACAGTTTCTGAGGACTGGTGTATGGTCCAGTTACACTTTTGGAAGCACTTCAGATCTTTTAAAAAGGACAGTTTAATTGGTTTCTACTGAGAGATTTAACCACTTGCTGGCAGTCACTTCACTAACCTAGAGTTATTCAAGAGATTTTTAGTAGGTCAATCATTCTACTATAACTGCTAGCCACTCATTACTAAAAGTAGAAACTGGTTGCAAAGCAAAATTAGTAAATCAGTGGTCATCAACCCTGTCCTCGGGGCCCACTACCAGGCCAGGTGTGCAAGATAACTGAAATACATTGCAGGTGAAATCATTTGCTGCTCAGTGATTGCAGTATTCTAGTCTGCATCTCCCCAAGGTAATAAATAAAACCTGGCCTGTTAGTGGGCCCTTAGGACAGGGTTGATGACCACTGGAGTAAATAACTTCCAATTGAGTAAGCTACACAAATTGTTGGTAGCTTCAATCAGTCTTAGCCCTTGTACACACGATCGGAGATTCCGACGGAATGTGTCCGATCAGAGCGTTTTGTCGGATATTCTGACTGTGTGTGGTATGCATCGGACTGTTTCCGTCGGAATATCCGTCGGACCAAATTTTCCAACTTGCCGGAAATATTTTCCGACAAAATGTTTCGATTGGACATACTCCGATCATGTGTAGAGAATTCCGATCGGACAAAGTGCCACGCATGCTCAGATCAAATTCCTACATCAGCTACTAGCCTGAACATAGTCCCGTCGTAACGAAATAACGTCATTACGTTCTGAACGTTCGGATTTTCCGACAACTTCGTCCGACCATGTGTATACAACAGTTTCGGACAAAATCCGACTGACAAAATCCGACGGACGAAATCCGACGGATTTGGTTGTCGGAATCTCCGATCGTGTGTACAAGGGCTTAGATAATCACACAATGCTCCAATCATGTGGATAACTGTTACTGGAAAGTGGTCACATCTCTAAGTAGGAAGAGATTAAACCTGCCTTAGCCCTTTGGAGTGTATGCCAGTACTTGGAAAAACATGGAAGCTACCAGCGCTGACCTCCTAAAGCTAGCTGTCTCTGGCCTGGCTTACATACTTTGAGTCACTGATCTAAAACAAGCATAAATCCTTGTTCTAAGTCAGCAATGCAAAAGTATTGAATGCCAATGGATTAGCATGAAAGGCAGAGAACTATCACTTTTAGAAGGAGACAGCAACAATGGCGATCTACATGTTCCCTCAGTATAGATTCATTTAAAGAAATGTCCATGTTCAGGAGTCCTATATATCCTATAATGGCTGCTACTGAGAGCAGCTCAAGCACAAAATTCCTTTACTTTACATTCTAATGATGAGGCTTCAGCAGGGACATTCTGATCCATTCAAAATAAAAGGCATTGTAGTAGGCGCTTTTTCATGTGGTTACAGAAATAAAGAAGCTGCCACAGTGGCCTTGTTTTTAAAGGTACAGGATCTGGACTCACATCCTATTCCTGGCTTCACTACCTAGTTAGTCACTGACCTGGAACAAAGGAAGTAGCCATTGAAGTCTGAGCTTTTACCCCGCATTTATCTTTCAGGTCAGTGACTCATTAGATAGAGATGAAGATAGTGAAGAAAATAATCTAGTAGTGGCAGCTCTCATATTTTAGCTCCACTTAAAGAAAACAGTTGCAATAAATAGAAGGTTCCAGTACACACTTTCCTGTTACGTGCTGCCTTCAAGAGCTCTCTTAACATGTTCCTGAACTGCCAAAGCAAATACTGAATAATGATAGTCAGAGAATAGGCCCGCTCTTGCCTCATCCCATGTCACAATGACTGGGTCTCTTGATAAGACAATTAAAGTCTTGGCAGTGCATTTCTGCATGTAGGCCGGTGTCTATGCATTGACTTTTTGGAAGTCAGTATCTGTATGGAAACTCAGGAGGCCCTTTTCTAGGCTATGTAACAGGAAGGAAAATACTGGTAAT
Organism: Lithobates pipiens; assembly: GCF_037356315.1. Lineage (NCBI taxonomy): Eukaryota > Metazoa > Chordata > Amphibia > Anura > Ranidae > Lithobates > Lithobates pipiens. The sequence goes on from NW_027507784.1 coordinate 63,874,953, forward strand.
TACTCTTTTATGCAAATATTGCTTTAAAATTACTGTAATTTTTGTTTTAAATAAACATTTGTATTAAGTGTTTTTAAGGATTACTTACAATGCCCTCGCGGGTTTGACATTATAAATCAGAGGAGTATACCAAATAAACAGTATGCTAGGTACTGTCAAGGTACCCATACTCAGGAATACCTGTGTGACTTTTTATTTGAGTGATATACTTTACGCTGGAATGAGATTGGTGTTGGTCATGCTCAAAGCAGTGAGATGAAACATCTCTTCAGATCTCCTTTTAAGATCTTGCATGTCCACATTGAGCTGTTGCACTTTGTCAGGAGACAGATCCATACCTTAGTTATCCATTATATGAAGCTGCCTTTTTTTGCTTACATATGGTTTGAACTCTGCAGACCCCTTTTCAGACCCATGGGTGGAGAAATGGGTGGATAGACAGTTTCACCACTATGCAATGTGCAGGGATGGATTTACCATTAGGCACAGTAGACCTGTGCCTGTAGGTGGCAGAGGCAAAGAGTTAGCTTTTCTCAGTTTAATTATTGGCCACTATTTTGTTCTATCATGAGTAAAACTACAAAAACTTCATATAAACTTTACATGTTTTTACAATATTCCAAGCCAGGTCTGCCATTAAAATATGAAAATGTTCTGTGTAATAGAGGTGATCATAGCAAGAGGTATATTTCTTTGACACATACATTGATAGCCATACATTGATTTAACCTGATTATAGAAGTATTATGTGTTTGGCTGACTCAACAATGTGGAATGGCAGTTCCTGAGTGCAAATGGGTACCTTTACAGCTCCTTGCTAAAGCTTTTCATGAGACATATAAATAGAAGACAGTCCACTGAGAAAACGTTCTGTTAGTGTAATTCATAGAGAAGCAAGATGCAGTTATCCTCGAGTGATTGGAGGAGAGAGCAGGGCTTGGGCATACACAAATCAAGTGTCTCTACTTAGACATCTACAAGATTGCATGTTATTGGCTGCAGTGCTGAGAAGTTCCTCAACCTGCAGTCGTCTATGCACTAAAAAGCAATAAGTTGGCCTTTATCCTAACAAGCTCCACTGGACTAGTAAAGAACATAAATCAGAGCAGTACCTGATAAGAACCCCGGGTAATTGGTAATAGCTGATGCATGAAACATTATACAGTAAAATCGTTGGTATTTGACATAGCAAATCATCAGACTTATTTAACAAAATAAAGAAAATGCAAAATGTAGTATCTCAAAGCAACCAAACAGAATTCATATTTTACTAGCGCATTTACAGTAAGTCAAAATCTGATTGGCTGCTCTAGGATGCTGCACTTCCTCTGCTCTCCACCCATATGGTATGCTAAAGCCCAACTCCAGCCAAAACATTTTTTTGTTTGAATAAAGAGTGGATAGGATAGAACCATTGTCAGGTTCTGATTTGTAGTGTGTGTCCCCGATTTTCCCTGATATCCCGTTGACATAGGAAGTGAGAAATCTCTCCAGTGAGAACCTCTATTGGGTTATTTCTTTACTTTCTGTGCCTTTTTGACATTGAAAACATATCCCTTCATTTCTTGTCCTGCTGTCACAGAGACAGGAAGTGAGGTGAAATCTCCCCAGTAGGGTCACAGATTGCAATAAAAACTTAAAGAAGAATTCCAGGCATAGCACCTTTGAAATAGTACCATTGGTCCAGCTTGGATCAATGTAACTATGCATATACCATACCTGTGGGATCCCTCTATGAGTGGGAAATCACTAGAAGGGAACTCCTTCAGTAATCCCTTCCAGCTCCCCTTCTGCATTATGAACAGAGGAGGTCAAATGATTTGCACAGGGCGCCATTCAGAAAATGATTAGCATTTTCTCACTGAATGCAAAGCTTTCTCTAAATGGACAAGGTGGAAAGGCAGGGCAGTGATGTCATGATCTGGATCAATGTAACTATGTAAAACATGCCATACCTGAAATTCTTCTTTAACCACCCCCCAATTGTGATGGCCGGGTGGGACTTTCGAAGTTCCAGGTGTGATCTGTCATCGGACACAGCTGATGGCTGATCACTGTACCAAACCATAGTCGGTAACATTTGATTGCTGTGACCAATCACGGCAAATCACATGACAAACAATGAATGGCTTCCTTTCATGCCACTTATTGTGTACAATTGTGTTGCTAGCTGTGATTGGTGACAGTGATCACATAGTACAGACAGGGCCAATCACAGCCCACCTGTACCATGTGATTAGCTGTGGCCAATCACAGGTAATCCCAACAATAAATACTAAATGAATTTGTTTCATTCAGTAAAAATGGTTGTTTATACCACTGAAATTCACTGATATAAGCAATCATAATGTGTAAAAAAAAAATTGCTTCCCCAGGGTAGTACAATGTTATTATGGTAACACTGTATTGCTCTTGTCACAGGGGAATGCCCTAATAACAGCCAAGGGCACATGTTCTTTTGGCTCAAATTCTTACCATGTTGATATTTTATGTGTGGAACATCTAGAAAACTTTTAGCCTTGAAACCTTTTCTGCTTATTTCTTAACTAATCCTTTACCTGGTTGTGAAGCATGTCATTCACACCTGCCACACTACTTGCACAAATCAGTGCAAGGCTGGTGTAATCTACCTGTATAGTGCCATCTACCAAAATCAACAGTCTGGCTAAAACAACGTTACGCGATTGGTCAGGACATGATAAGCCAGGCCAATAGAAAACAAGAATAGCTCTTACCTGTGATTATATCCTCAATGGCTCCATCTTTGCCTTCATAAACATGTCTATTATCTTTGACTTGTTTCCTCCTCAGCTCTGCTATTAACTCTAGCTGCTGACGTTTAGATTTATGTGAAGGAGACTGCAAGAAAGCAACATAATGGATTATTGTAGACAATGGACCACATGCCAAAAAGTGTAGCAAGAAAATGTTTGCATGAAGAAGCTTAGTGTATGCAAACCCAAAATGTTTTTTAATCATCTTAAAGAGATTCTCGGGTCCACCACCACCGGTGCTCCTGGCCCCTACTCGCTGTCTCTGTCCAGTGTCCCCATGGGAAACTGCTTTCCATGGGGACACTCATGAGTGCTCGCTCCAGAGCCCTTCTTCTGCGTCCATTGACACCCCCCGCCCTCCACTCCAATGGCTCCTGGTGCCCCAGCAAAGCCAGCAAGATCCAGAAGTGAGTGGAGAGAAGAGATGCAGACGTACACAGCACTGGATCAAATGAGGGCCCAGGTAAGTGAAGGGGGGGGGGGGTGAGAGGGGGATACTGATATCTAAACATTTTTTACCTTAATGCAAGGAATACATTAACCCAATCACGCCGGCATAACACACATATGCGGCCTCACTGCACTGGGCTTTTTTACATGGGGTTGCATATATGCGTTTCTCCCTTTGTGCTGGGAGTTGTGATGATATGTACGGTTTTACTAACATATGTCAAAATTGCACTTAGGCATTTAGGTTTTGTTTTACCCTTAGATGTGAAGGGTAAAAAATGTTTAGGCTTTAGAAACACGTTACATAGGAAATGATATATAAACCCCTGTTAGTTGTTTTTTTTTTTTGTCATCCATGTCTTGTTAAGGAGATTTCCCTTCATGTCCTGCCCATTAAACACAACAGGAAGTGAGAAGAAATTTCTCCAAAGTGATGCAAATCCCAATTAGACACCTGTCACTGGGATAGGTCTCCCTATTGGAAGACTTCTCTATTCCTATTCTGGTAACAAATCCAAATGTTGGATTTCCCATCACTTTTTGTATTGGCGACCATAGTCATAGGGTCAAGCAGAGTGGATGAATCTCCCCAGAGGAGACACAGACTGGAATAAAAATCTATCAGTAGTTTTAAGGCCTCATTCACATGGGACAATTACATCCATGCCCCATGCAGGTGTTCTGTGCATCCCCATGCAGGCAGTCTTATTCATGTGTATTGGGACCCAGCGGCTGCACAGATAGATCGGCTGCACAGATAGATCGGCTGCTTCCAATGTGATATCCATTCAGGTGCAGGCGCACTGAACGCACCCAGGGTGAGGTCGGGGACATGCATCAGTACCCATAGGTTTCTCATATTGGGACACAGTGTGGGTTATTTACTAAAGGAAAATCCACTTTGCACTGCAAGTGCACTTGGAAGTAAAGTCACTGTAGATCAGGGGGGGGGGGGGGGGGGGGCATGCAAGGAAGAAAAAAACAAAAAAAAACAAAAACAGCATTTTAGCTTGCACATGATTGGATGATAAAATCAGCAGAGCTTCCACTCATTTCAGATCTACCCCTCAGATTTAGAGCAACTACACTTCCAAGTGCACTTTCAGTGCAAAGTATTTCGTAAATAACCCCCAGCGGCTCTGTCCATGCTGTGTCCCAATAGACACGAAGGGCACTGCCTGCACGGGGATGCGAAGAACACCTGTGGTTAAACATAGCCCTGCAAGGGGCATGGATATAATTACCCCATATGAACATGGCCTTACCCTACATTGTGCTATTCAACATTATAAAAAAAGTTTTGGCTTTAGGTACAGGTTAAAGTCGTACTCTGTAATTTGCAAGTATATTGTGTTTGTTAATGCAACATCTTGACATTTTATCCATGTTTTTCATGGTTATGCCGTGTTATTGATGACAATGTTTCCCATACAAAGTTGTGCATCTACTGTATCTTTGCATCAGAAATAAAATCCACATCCTAGCTGAACAAATTACAATAAATGAATACGGTATCTAAGGTGCTTGAATTGTTTTTTCATTATGCTGGTCTTAAAGTGGGAGTAAACTCCCATAGATGACTTTTACCTATCGGTAAAGCCCCATAGACACGTTCAGATTTTCTGCTGATTTCTTTTCCTTCAGATTTACCAAAACCATATAATATGAAGTCAAACCTTAGGAGTTTCAATTTGTATGCAATCAGGCAGACCCTCGCACTGCATGGTTTTGGTAAATCTGCAGACGAAAATCAGCAGAAAATCTGATAGTGTGTATGGGGCTTAAGCCTATAATAAGGCTTACCTATAGGTACTGTAAATATCTCCTAAACGTGCACTATTTAGGAGATATTTACTGTACATGCAGCCGGCGACATCACTAGCGCATGAGCTCTGAAAAAAAATGGCCACCCAGGCCATTCCTTTAGAGTCTTGTGCCATAAACAGAGGCTCCCGGGCACACAGCTGTACAGTCACACAGCCGGAGTCCACGAATGTGGCAACTCGCCGCTTGAAGGGCTTCATTCCAAGGTAAGTTTCACATAATGTGCTAGTGTGCGATGCATACTAGCACATTATGGCTTTATTTAGCAGGTTTAAAAAAAAATAGTTGGTGGTTTACTACCACTTTCAATTCAAAGCTGTTTCAGGTGAACAATAAAAAAAACACAGTTTTTCTAGCATATTAATAAAGTGGAACCTTTTGATCTTGTTGGTCCATCATGGCTTCTTGTTCTAAGAGTTTCTCCATGAGGGCCTGTTCCTGTTTTTTTCTTAGTTCATTCTCCTCATCTGCTAGCTAAGAGACAGAAAACGAAAGAAAATTGAGAATAACCTGCCATAAGTAGAATTTTAACACATGAAAACCTGTCCAATAACCATACTGAACTGACTGAAACATGCAAACAAAAAAAAAATGATTTCAATTACAATTCATTTTTCTTCCTTCACCACCTCTAATTGCCATACTGACTATGCTAGTAGACATTAAAGCTGATTTCCTGCTAAATATAAAAGCCACAAATTAATTAAAACATTCTTTTATTCCTATTATTTTTAATGCGAGCCGAGTAGGGTTCTTTTCACACAATTGTCCTTTTGATGGACTCTGCTTGCTCAGCAGGTATCGATCCGTTGATCCCCGCTGAGGAGGCAGATGACAGGTCCGTCTTCACTCACTGTGCGGAGACGGACCTGCCAGAGCACCGCTCTCCTCTATGGGGAGATTGGATAAAAAAATCCTGCATGTCCATCTTCATCCGATCCGATCTGCCAGATGGATGGAAAATAAGGTCACCATTTGCCTGGATTTGGCGGACAGGATCGGATCGGAAAGCAGCAGGTGTCAGCAGACATGTCACAGCTGCCATCCGCTGCCCCATGGAGTTGAATGGAGTGTCCGATCAGGTCCATCTGAAACTAACAGGTGGACCTGATTGGAAAGCCCGTGTGAAAGGGGCCAAATGCCGCGTACACACGACTGGACGTTTCGACAGCAAAGGTCATACGGAACAATCCGTCGGACAATTCGATCGTGTGTGGGCTCCATCGGACCTTTGCTGTCCAAAAATCTGACGGAGTTTAGAAATAGAACATGTTTCAAATTTTTGGCCGGAACCAGTTCCTATCGAGAAATCCGTTCGTGTGTATGCTAGTCCGATGGACAAAAACCGACGCTAGGGCAGCTATTGGCTACTGGCTATGAATTTCCTTATTCCAGTCCGGTCGTACGTCATCACGTTCGAATCCGTCTGACTTTGGTGTGATTGTGTGTGGCCAAGCCCGTTCATTTGGAATGTCGGTCGGAACTCTGCCGAAAGTCCTAGTCTGTCAACAAGTCCGGTCGCAGAATTTTACTTGGTAGCTGCCTCTTTTAGTCTTTGTACAGCAGAGCTCAGAGTATGGGAGAGGGAAGCAGCACAACAGCCCGGTCAGATGTGCTGCAGTGCCAGGAGCATGCTGATAAGAGGAGAGAGCGTAACGACAGAAAGATGAGCTCGTCACTGTGCTGCGTCTCCTTTCAATGTCTAGTCACAGGTGGGGGGGGGGGGGGGGTGGCGAGGAATCCTAACTGTAACAGAGTAAAAGCCTTCTGCCCAAGTAAGACAGGGTTGTGTTGTGTGACTGAGCTGTGTAAATTTTAGAACTGGATGAACTGTATAGATAAAAAAAATAATTGATTCCATATATGTAGTTTATCTTTATATTGCATAAGATTTAAATATATTGTTATGCAAAGTCTTTAGAATGTGTGCACCTATTTTTAAAAAATAACAATATATCTATAAATGACTGACTGAAGAAGTGACATACCCCTCGATAGGTAATCGCATGAATGGAGGCACATTGAATGTCACTGATTCAGCTTTACTGGCATTTCGTAGTGTGACAGTTGATTGTCTTCGAGGTACACGAGGTATACTGAATGAAGAATAAGTAGAATCATTTAAAGGGAAGCTGTCAGGATAAAAATAGGGGGCTTCCATTGCTGATTTTATTTCTGGAGATTAAAACGATGGGCTTTTCATCCTGACTTTCATCTCTGACTTCACCACCAATGCCATCGCTTACTACCGCTGTAACTGCTTGCAGACCGCCCCACGCACATATACTGCGGCAGGGCGGCTGCTCTGTGCCAGATAACGTTCTTAGTAAGTGACCTAACACTTTCGGTCCTGGGGGGGGGAAACGCGTGGCCCATCGGTGACCTGCTCCAGTTGTGATTGGACACAACAGGAGCCAATCAGCAGGTCTGGTGGACGCAATGTCCATCAATCGTTTGGGAGACAGGGGATGTAAACAAGGCAGACCGCCGTTCTGTGGGAGGGAAATTTCTGCTCTTTACCTTTCCCCAGTCAAAGAATCTCCCCCACAGTTAATAAGAACTCCATAGGAACACATTTAACCCTGTGATCGCCCCTGGTGTTAACTCCCTTCCCTGCCAGTGTCATTAGGAAAGTGACAGTGCATATTTGTTAGCACTGATCATTATATTATTGTCACAGGTCCCGAAAAAGTGTGAAAAATGTCAATTAGGTGTCCGATTTGTCCGCCGCAATATCGCAGTCCCGCTATAAGTCTCTGATCGCTGCCATTACTAATAAAATAAATAAATATATACACTATGACTTTTGAGCAAATCAATCAATATATGCTTATTAGGATTTTTTTACCAAACATATGTAGCAGAATACATATTGACCTAAATTGATGTAGAAATTCGATTTTTTTATTTTTTTTTATTGGGTTTAAGGCCAGGTTCACACTAGTACGACACGACAGTTGTACGACTGAATCCGACTTTGCCCTGCGACTTGAAGTCCGACATCCATCTGACTTCAATCAACGGGGATCTGACTTCGATCCCGGCAATATCAGGCACTTTGTGTCTGGTACGGATCTTTAGGGAAAACTCTATGGCAAAAAAACAGTACACTTTTGACAAAGTCGTTTATTAAATCAGCTCCAGCGTCTCTTCCGATTTATTTTCCCTCTCCGGCCCTTTTCCCTCCTCTGGAGATGTCTTCTCCTTTTGCCGGTTCTTCTCCTCTCTGCTCTGTCATCTCCCTCTTCTTCTGGGTCTCCTCTCTCCGCTGATGTCTTCTTCTTCTTCCGGGTCTCCTCTCTGCGCTGGCAGAGGCAGAAGATATTGGAAAGAGGAGACCCGGCAGAAGAGGGAGAAGATAACGCAGAGAGGAGAAGAAATGGCAGAGGGAGACAACATCTCCGGAACAGGGAGAAGAGCCAGAGAGGGGAGAAGAAATCAGAAGAGACGCCGGAGTTGATTTAATAAATTACTTAGCAAAAACCTGTGTACTGTTTTTATTGTTAAAACTTTTTTTTAGTTGAATGGGTACAATGTACCCCTTACTCATTCAGATAGAGGGGGGGCCGGGATCTGGGGGCCCCCTTGTTAAAGGGGGCTTCCAGATTGCGATAAGCCCCCCACCCACAGACCCCGACAACTATCCTTATCAACATGGGGACAAGGTGCTTTGGGGTGGGGGGGGGGGGGCGCAGGGCCCCTCCTGCCCCAAAGCACCCACACTCCCATTTTGAGGGCATGTGGCCTGGTATGGTTCAGGTAAGGGTCTGGTATAGATTTGGGGGGGGGGGGGAACTGCTGTTTTTTTTAGCGTGGAGGTTCCCCTTAAAATCCATATCAGAACGAAGGGCCTGGTATGGTCTTGGAGGGGGAACCCCATGGCTTTTTTATTTTATTTGCCGTTGAGTTGCCCTTTAAGAGCCTCAGAGCACAAGTCACATGCCAAAGTCAGATCAGTTAAGACGATGATCTGACTTTGATCAGACTTTGATCAGACTTAAATGATATTCAATGGGCTGAATTGGATCAAAGTCAGACCAAAGTAGTGCAGGAACCTTTTTCAAAGTCAGGCCGACTTGTGTCGGACCAGTTAAGACGGCTCTCATTGGGAACCATTGATTTGCACATGTCATGTGACAGAAGCTTCCAATGTTGGAGCATTTGTCCTACAAGTGTGAACCTGGCCTAATAGCAGAAAGTTAAAAAAATATGGGTGGAAGGTGGAGGTGAATATTTCTGAGGTTTAGTTTTGCCTAAAAATACACACGCAACTATAACAAAGACAAAAAAAAATGTGAAACAGGACTAAAAAGTTGACAGACAGAAGAGCTGACACTTATTTTCTTCATGTTGGTTGATCCTGTAAGACAATGAAAATCTTCTGACCTTGTAGGCTTTCACGAATCGGACGAAAACAGGGAAGAATACAGATGGAGGAGTGGTTTTAGGATTTTCACCAAAATATTTCACTACTTCATCAAAGGCATCCTGCAAAACAACAGGAAATCTTCATTATTTATCTCAGCAAAGCCTTATCCCATTACATTGTTTCCATTAATCATCTGCTAATAATCCTTGAGGAGCTTTCTAATTGCAAACACAGCATGGAAAAATGAAAGAAAAAATTGATTGGATGACGTGGGAAGCAGCTTTTTATTTCCAGTGTAAAGTAAAAACAACATTTATGATATATAACATGAAGGAGAAGAATATTAAATGAGTAATAATGGCAAGAAAAGCCGTACTACAGTGTCAAAAGCATATACCTATACACGTTGTATTACTTCTGTCCCTTTATATCAATAATTCATTATATTTTTCAGGTGTGATTTTGGGTGTTTGGCTCTCATCTGCCATCCTTTTATTTTTTATTTGGTTTTCTATTCCCCAGCTATCATACTGACACTGCTGTGACAGTTTGCATTTAAGGCCCGTACACACAATCAGAAAATTGGACGAAAAATACCGATTTCGAAGTGATCATTCGGCGATCGATAATCCTACAGAGCTCTCGAGAGCCAATCATGACAATTCATCCGATATTATCCGAAGGAACAAACAAGAGTTTTTTTTCTTGTATGATAATAGATTGTACAATTTTTGTTTAATATGTACAGTCTTCGTCCGAAATTACAATACACATACAATATAATACTTGACATCACTTCTGAATTTTTATTCTGCCGTACAAGAATTTTCGTAACTTTTGTAAACTCTTCAGTTTCAATATGGAGACTAGCATGCAAAAACAAAACTGGACGGTCATTCGTCCGATAATCTCATCATGTGTACGAGGCATTAGATGGACTGCACCCTCCTGTGATATGGGAATGATTCTAGACACTCTGGCATTCATTCACTTAGGCAGGGTTCACACCGCTGCGGGGGGAGAACCGGATGTGATTCGCACAGCAAATCACATCCGATCTCCGTAGTGCTGCGAGTTCAGCCATACAGATAGTATGGCTGAACTCGCAGCGGTCCCGCAGCAAACTCGCACAGGACCCTTTTTTGGGTCCGCAACGGAATCGGATCGCATGGGGGTTCACACCATGCGATCCGATTCCTGTGCGAGTCGGCAGATCGCACTGCGATATGCCGACGGATCTGGGGGTGTCATTAACATAACATTGACACCCCCAGCCGTCCGCATAGGGCAGTGTGAACTGCCGGCGGGAGTCGTGCGATGCGGGAAAACGCCGCGGATTCGCGGCGTTCCCGCATCGCAGCAATGTGAACCCGGCCTAAAGGAGTCGAACACGTTCACTTTCCAAAATAATTTTTACTTAGCTCAGTGAATGTAGTGAGAATTCATTTTGGAAAAAATACCCAATTAATGTACAAAGAAAAGTAAAAACACAAACAAAAAAAAAACAGGAATTTTTGATTGAACAAGATTGGATGTTGGATGTCAACACAGCCTCACCTCATTCACTAAACTAAGTGAAAATTCCTTGCAAAGTGGACATGCTCTACTCCTTTAGTAAACCAATTTCAGTTTGGGAAACCTTATCTGCTACTTGCCACTAGATGACATAGATTAGGAAAATGAATGACAAGAGTAAACATTCCAGGTCCACACATGGGAGAATTCATTATTGGAAAACAAGTATAAGAAATCAACAGGTTATTCAACCCACCAAATTCCACCAATAATTGAAATGTTAATTTGGGTGGAATGACCATTTAACAATAACAAAGGCTCAGAATGTATCTCCTCTGCATGCAGAGTGCAGTATATAATGTTCTAGATCAAGGGTCTCCAAACTGAGGCCCATGGACCAGATGTGGCCCTTTGCTAGCCTTTATCTGGCCCCTCGGGCACTATTCCTTCCAGTGATATGAAGCACTATTACTCCCACTGACACCAGCAATGGGGCACTATTTCTTCCACAGATTCCAATGATGGTACTATTCCTCCTCCTAATGACTACCAACCTTGAGGCCATGTTTATTCTCACTGATGCTGGGCCTGAGACATTTTCTACCCCCCACTGCCCTGAAGTCCAGAGTACAGTAAACTGGCCCTTTCTTTGGAGACCCCTGTTCTAAATAATTCAGACAGAGGCATCAGGTAGTTTAAAAAAAGAAGTAAAAGATCTGGGGTTTAGGCATCTTTCAGATTTCAAATATCTCCTAGAAAACAAGGAAAAACACGCCATTTGGTACTGACTTACTTGAGAGATTTTGGCATCATCCTGCAGCTTCTTCAGCCTCCCTTCATTGTTCTGTATAAATTCTTTGAGCATTATGTTGTGGTCGTGCATGGTGTACTCCCGTTTTGTCAGATCCATCCCTCGATGAAGTTCTTTCACATCCAATAGGACATTTTCAAGGGAAACTGCAAAACAATACTCACGGTTCACTGGGAATTTGTGAAACATTGGAATATAAATGCAATACCTTCTAAGGCCATGTGAAGGAGCTCACACCGCACAGAAAGACTATATAACAAAAAGCCCAGTACAAGTAAATAAAAAAATGGTATCAGGACTTGGGGAACCCATGCACAGGTATAAACCAACATTCAGCTCAGATTATTTTGCACGTGTTTTTGAATATGTGTGTGCAAGAATCTGGCCATGAAGAGCAGATGGTCAGTCAGACCATGCGACTACATGTATAGCTTTGTGCTATAATGTACATGCCCACTAAAACAGAGGAAAATAATTCAAACAGAACATCTAATAGCAAAAGACTTACATTTAATAAAGCTAAACTCCAGCAAATATTGAAATGATACAAAGAGGAAACTCTTCACTCTCAGGCTGCTGGACACTGAAGGAGCAGAAGCAGAGCAATGAGGTCGTTCCTTTGCTCTCTCCTTCTCTCAGCTTGCTTTTTTCCTGCATTTACATGCAGCTCACACGATCTGCTCCTAGTACTGCTCCCCCCTTCCCTCTTTGCCAGCCTGAGCTCTGCTGTCAGGGACTGTAACAAGATTCTATCAAGTCAAATTTGGGTACTTGGATACAAAGACATAGCGAAGGAAAAAGATGCGAAAGAAAAGGAAAATTAGAAGAATAAAAGAGGTTTACAAGGTAAGAGAAATAAGATGTGGAAATGGGGTGATATGCAGTATGTGAATAGTAGGTAGAGGCCATCAGTTCAGAGAGACTTAAAAATCAGGGCCATCCTGGTAGAGTTTCCAGGGGTGGCAAGTCTCAGAGAATTGATAATATCTGTCTTATAGTTGTGCCATCAATCCCTGCATTTGCATCACTAAGTTTAGTTCAGCAATCCACTCTAGAACTGTAGTTGGAGTTGCTGATTTACAATGTCTGGGTATCAGTGGCGGCCCGTCCATAAGGGGCGCACAGGCCCCCCCCCCTATCCATGCATCCGGGGGGGGGGGGTTGAAGCATGTGATTAGAGCCAGAGGCTCTAATAGGCTTCAAAATAGGGTGGACCGGGGGCACAGAGCACTGCGCTCCGAGCCCACCCAGTTGTGTGACACTAGCGAATGAATATTTGCTAATGTCACACTAATTCTCCTCCTAGCCAATCAGAAGACCCGCAAGGAGAGGAGATGGGGAGATGCAAGTGAAGCTAGATGGCCGTCCGTCCGCCTGTCGCCCCGGGGTAAGTGTTGTAGTCAGGGTACAAACCAACCTGGGGGGGGGGGGGGGCTAGGTGTGGGTAACCAGACAGGAGGGGGGATGGCTGGCTGTGAACTGTTTAAAGGGCTAGTCAACCCTTTAATAGATTAATGAGATAAAATGAAGAATACAAAATAAATATATATAAAACTCTGATCAGGAGACATCAGAAGTGATGCATGGATCCATATTATTAAAGGATTTACTAGCCCTTTGTTTTAATTTATTACCTTCTGCTTCATTAAGAAGCATTTTCACGATCATCTCAGCCATTATTCCCTTTTCATAGTTGTTTACGATTCCCAACCTTTTTATATGTATTAATTTCCTCAGTTATCTCTGGGTAAATGGCTGCCGTCTTAAGGAAACACTTCGGGAAAATGACTGACGTATTCGTTTTAATAGAAAGTCACTGAGAAAATGGCCGCCACTATGTTATACAATGGGGACTTCAACAAAATGGCCACGGTACCATACGCCCCTATTGGACCATTTAAGGACATCAGTTGTGCTTGTCCTGATGAAGTCACGTGACCCATGACGATACGCGACGGGATTGGCTGACAGGCACACTGGAAGTGACGTGTTAGAAGAACTCGGAGCTCCTGGATGATACACTGTGTCTCATCTTGCTTAATGTGAGTGCCATTCTGCGTTGGTTTTATCAATAACATTTACACTACATACTACACTATTGGGCTTCCCCTTCTTTCCTCTGCATCCCTCTCGGGGTGAGAGTGAAAGTCCAGTATAGAGGAGCCACCACCTAGTACTGGTTCTTGGATTAATGGGAGGAGGACCCTTAAAAGAAACAGAGAGCATATAGAAGCCACCAGCTATCCATGCAAAGACCTATAGAGGATTTCGGAATTATTGATTTTTCCCATGCTGTTACCTTACAGTAGTAAGGTGAGAGGCCACTTCACATAGAGGTGCCACTGCATGGAATGAAAAGACACCTGTTACTTACTTCATAGTTTGCACAGTTAAGATTGGAGCACCACTTTTCACTCCTCACACCTGCATCCCTTATTATTTATTTAGTGAGATGTTGATGTGTATTACTATGAGCACTGATTGATTTATCATTATTTGTTATACAAGATTTTTATTTGCCCTGAATATAGTTTTTCACAGTTGCATTTTGAAAGCTGTTTTTGCTTTTTGCATGTTTGGTTTCTACTACCATCTTGTGCACAGTTTTAGTATCACTCTCTACTTTATAACCTGTGGCACATAGGTCACACTACAGTCCTATAACAGTGTAGCATCATTCATATTTGGAAGTAATTTCTTCCCAAAACTGCCAGACAACCCCATGTGCCCACATTTCTGCCCATTTCCAGTAGTACCAGACAACCCCATGTGCCCACATTTCTGCCCATTTCCAGTAGTACCAGACAACCCCTTGCCGTCACATTTCAAATTACTGTAATTAAACATTGGGCGAAAAAGTTTCATATGAAAAGTAAATCACACATCAGCATGTTTTAGTAGAATAAAACAACTTATTTCTAACATACAGTGAAGCTTTCTTCCCATTTATGGGCATCTCCAGAGTGACAAAGCTTTAATGAGAACCAGCCGAGGATAGCAATCCTATAAATGATCGTACCTGCGGCAGCTTTCTCCACATAGTGGAGCTCATTGAAGAACAGAGCGACTAGCGAGTATTTTTCCCGTACAACATTGGATATATAGTGCAGCAATGTCTGTTTTCTGTCTGTTGACTTGGTGTCCAGAAGCTGTATAAAATAAAACAGATATGATTGATTACAATACATCTAAAACATTTTGTACACGCATGTTTTAATGTAGATATGAACCCTAACTAACTGACATTTAGTTTGCTAAAGCAGTCCATAAACAAATGTCTTTTTTCTTCCATAAGACACTGTTTTCATCTGTTTTGTATCTCAGTCCCTGCTAATGTCCCAGTCTCTACCAATGTCCTCAAGCTTCATCCAGCCACTTTCTTTCTACATGAACTCATTCCTGAACTGGTTGCCCGTCATTGCTCTGGACTGGCTTCCTGATAGTGAAAACTGTGGACCCTGGCTAAGTAGTGTGTGCCAATAGCAATGTGTGCTGTTCCCTTTAGGGGTGCATGTAAAAGAACAACCGTTCAGGAGCAAAACTGGCAAATTGGGACAGAGCAACCCCACAACAGGAACCGCCTGATCAGGAACCTTTATGTCAGGATCAACCAGTATTTTGGAGTGGGACATTTGTTTTCACTACTACGTTGCTCACTGTTCTCCTTGCTGGAGAGGAAGCCATACCTGCAGTGCAATGCTCTCCCTGCTTCTGCTTCATTAAGTCTGTGCTTTCTGCACCCCCTGTTGCTGCTTGATTATTCTTTTATCAGTCATCTGATTACCAGTCATCAGGGGAGCAGCTCTAATATGAGGAAGCAAAGTCCAGCATCTATCAAGTCAGTAGTGCAGAAAGATCAGCTGCAGGGAGACCACAGGTAATGCTGGTGTCTATTCCTTTGCCCTGTGTCTTCATATTTAAAGTGGTATTAAACTCTTCTTTTTTACTTGCACCTACAGGTAAGTCTATAATACGGATTACCTGTAGGTACAGTGAATACGTCTTAAACTTGCACTGTCGTCGACACGTGCACTCTGAAAGGCCGTCATACTCGTGCCAGCCTTTCAGAGCTCCGTGCCACAATCCGTGACATCATCGCTGCTCGGCCAATTAGATGGTCCGAGCATGCGAACGTGGAAGGAAGACCGGGTGAAGATGGAAGCCCTGTCAGCGGTGACAGCGCGCCAGTGGAGAGCACCATCTAACTGAAGCAAGGGTACGTACATGCCCTTGCTTCAGTTTGCTTCAGTGAACATGTGCCGATGACATCGGTACATGAAAATACAGAGGATATCTCCTACACTCTTCAGGTATAGGAGATATCCAGGGTAGATACAGGTAATCCTAATTATAGGCTTACCTGTAGCAAAAAGTGTGTTGTAAGGGTTTACAACCACTTTAAGGTACAGCTTTCACAGTTCAAGTTGTCTATAAAGTGTTTATGAACCCGTACATATACCCACTTAAGTGACAAGCCTCAGGTGATACACAGAGATGAAACACATCCTACATAATTTGTACCTGTTTATCTGTAGCACTCTCTTCTCTACAGCCTTCTAAAACACACATATCAAAGGCTATGTCTCAGGTCCAGCAGGAAGTGTGCGGGACCTGACATTACACTCAGCACAGCAGAGCAGGGAGGTGAATGTAATCTGAGACATGAGTGAAGGATATGGACCACACTCCTCTCTACACAGTTCTATAGGGAAAAGCAGGGGTAGGGCTGTCAATCACTTTCTATGTGCTGGGAGGGAGGCAGAGCCTTCCCCCAAATTCTGTGCTGTTGACATAACCTGTCGGAAGTGATTAATGCAGACTGCAGAGGAATGACAGTGCAGACTGAAATCACACTAAGTGCTTTTGATTTATTCAAGTGCACACTAGAGGGACATGCTCTGTTCATCTTTTTTCAGAGGTTTATAACCACTTTAAGGTCCTAGGAACACTTGCAGTCTCTACCCTTTTGCTAGTTACACTGATGCTAATGTATCATTGGCCTACTTACTTACCAAGTCTAAGCTTTGAAGTTTAAACCCATACACGGCTCCACGTTTACTGCTGTTCATGTAATTCCCAAGGGCCAAGATAATCTGCATAAAAAGGAAACAATTTGTCATATATCAGCTCAATTCAAAATAGGGCTGACACATAATGTTACCGGTCATATTTCTGTACAAATCCATAACACACCTCTAGTATTTTCTTTAGCTTCTGAGAAGACTTAATGGAGACTGAGGCAGCTATTATTGCATGAAGTTGCTAGAATAAACATAACAAAATAGCAATTCAGTCAAAAATATAATTTATACATTCAAAAGGTGAACTCAAATAACTAAATTGTGAACTTATAAAAACTGATGCAGAACAATGGAGAGCAGTGACTATTTAACCTTGTTATAAAAGAATAGGCTACTAAGTATAGTCAGCACTTTAATGATTCAAGGTTTGAAAAACCTGACTCTATCTATACCGGTGTTAACATCTGGATGCTTTCAGAAAAGTTTCCAATGAATGCCATGATGGTCATCTTCTGCATCAGGCGCTCTATCTTGCTGAACTGCATCATAAAGCGATCTTCGTCCGTCAAGTTCTCCATGGGCTTTTTTTCCCGCTCATAAGTCCGTAAAACCTTCACCTCTGCCTCTGTGGGCATGAACCTCATCAAACATTCCACAAAGTCCACAGGAAGTGTTTTCAGGTCAAACCTAAGCGTGACGTCAATAAATAAGATATAAGATATAAAGAAAAATAATGAGAATACAGACAGTGTTTACATTAATAAAGTACAGCTATTCTCAAAATGCAATCATTTCACAGAAATAAAATACCTGCAAGTGCAAAAATTGCATTTACCAAAATAGTGTTTCCCCTTTTCAAAAGTACCTGGTAATCCTGCCAGCCTTCTAGTCTTCCTCCTGGAAAGTGACAATGCTACAGGGCTTGCGTTGAATTCACTGCAGTGTTGTCACCCTCAGCAGCCATACAAGGCTACTTCACTACATTTAGGTGGATTATCAGCATAGTCACTGCTGATAAGCCTTCCACTCCCTGTCAATAAGCACATGATGCATTATTCATGAAGGCACCCTGCTGCATATAGAGGGAATGATGCAGGGTGCCCCCTTGGATCCCGGCTCTGGAAAACTGAACACATCGAAAGCATAGGAGATGAGCTTGTGCCACTTAGTAAAAATAATACGAGCTTTGCTTTTCTGGGGAGGCCAGAAGGAGGAAGGGAAATGTTAAAAAATATTTTGTGCGGAGACTAACATTAACCATTTTTTGTTATAAATAAAATTCATCTCTCTTCCCATTGAGGCCAGAACTCCCTGTCCTTGAATCCTGTAATCTATTTTCCCTTAGACGAAAAGCGAGAGAGAGATGTTTGTTTCATTGTCTGCTGAGTAATTAAAATTCTTCTAATTTTATTTCCTGAAGCTAAATACCCTGCACAATACAATTCGTGCAATTTAAACAACGCAAGTAATAAGTAATAATAACAATCATAGTTTTCAGGGAAACAAAATGGCTGTTCTTGTGCTCAGACAAAATGCACAATAGTAGCATGTACATAATATTTATGAACGATGTCTATCTGATTCACGGAGTTCAAGCGTTAAAAACGTCCATTATATTCACAACTCTGTCACAGAGACCAATAAGCCAATCCATTGTTCAAAGATGTTGTGGAGGAGACACAGTGTCTTGAGGGACCTGGAAATGTCATATATCAGTAGGATGCACAATCTTTTCATAACCAAGGGAAAAACCACACAGCCAATGGATTACTGATTTCCAAATTATAAAGTTGGCACCGGAGCATCTAATCTGCAACTACACTGCTAGTTAATTTGACTACTCCAGCATTCCCTAGCCCATCCCTCTACCCCCTTGCACATCACAGCCCCTTCTTCTTTTTGGAGTGTGTAATTACTCTCTGTACTGGCCCAGCTCCTCCACCCCTCAAGATATATTTTTATGTAGCTGCTGGGGAGGAGTGATGAGGAATACCACAGTGTGTCACTTGAGTGACAACTCTGAGTCTGCTGGGGCTGGAGACATCACATCTAAGATGGCGGCACCCAGCAGCGGTCTTGGGGCTTTTTGATATCAATGGAAATACCATGCACGGAATATGTTAACAGCATATACACCCCTCACAGTTTTGTAAATGTGTCATTATATTTTTTCATGTGACAACACTGAAGAAATTACACTTTGCTACAATGTAAAGTAGTGAATGCACAGCTTGTATAACAGTGTAAATTTGCTGTCCCCTTAAAATAACTCAACACACAGCCATTAATGTCTAAACAGGATAGTTCTCATGTACCTGGTTGGAGTCTGAAATGATGAGGTCAGCCTCCCTTGTATCTCCAGCCCAGGCCCAACTGGGAGTGAGACAGAGGGTGCCAAGGGACAGGAAGAACACAAGTGCCTGTAGGTGTAGGTTGCAGAGCTTGTGACAGAAGTCGTAGACTTAGAGATTCAAAACATCAAGTCCAGAACTGTGATGATGCTGGGTAGATCAACCGAGGTTAAAGGGGAAATCCACCAGGCATGCAGTTTCAGGAAATGCGGACAGGAGACAGGAGTGTGTTAAATGGGGCTCGGAAGAGAGGAAGCTCGCTCAGGTACTCGGAGGAGGCGTGGAGCCAGACAGGAAACAGAAGTGAAGTCAGAGGATTAGCCAGAGTCAGCAGCGAGCGGGCTGCGAAGTACCAGGGCATCAGACCGAAGCAATATCGTGGATAAGCCGGAATCAGGAACCAGTAATCAGCAGTATAATCGGAATCCAAAAGGATATGTCAGTAGTAAGCCAGGTCAGCAATGGATGATTAAACGGGATACAGGCAGGACACAGGGAAACAGCTGAAGACCAGTCATCATTGAGCAAGGGTCAGAGTGCTCTTTAAATAGGCCATCTGGCATCAAAGGGGACTGTGGACGTGCTCCCGTGAGTGCGCACATTCCTTTGCGCATGCGTATTGGCGCACCTGCGATCAGCCAGGTTCTGTATGCCCGCGCATACAGCGTGTCTCTTACAGCAGTATTTCAACATGATAATAATCCCAAACACACCTCCAAGACCACTGCCTTGCTAAAGAAGCTTAGGGTAAAGGTGATGGACTGGCCAAGCATGCTTGCAGATCTAAACTCTATTGAGTATTTGTGGGGTATCCTCAAATGGAAGGTGGAGGATCTCTAACATCCACCAGCTCCGTGATGTTGTCATGGAGGAGTGGAAGAGGACTCCAGTGGCAACATGTGAAGCTCTGGTGAACTCCAAGCCCAAGAGGGTTAAAGCAGTGCTGAAAAATATTGGTGGCCACACAAAATATTGACACGTTAGGCCCAATTTGGACATTTTCACTTAGGGGTGTACTCACTTTTGTTGCCAGCGGTTTAGACATTAATGGCTGTGTGTTGATTTATTTTGAGGGGACAGCAAATTGACATTGTTATACAAGCTGTACACTCACTACTTTACATTGTAACAAAGTGTAATTTCTTTGGTGTTGTCACATGAAAAGATATAAAATAGTTACAAAAATGTGAGGGGTGTACTCAGTTTTGTGAGATACTGTATAATCTTTCGGGAATATTTTTGCTGAAATGAATGGTTTAGTGATGATCTTTAATGAATAGGTATTTGCAAATTCTTGAAACTTTTAGTTATTTATTCCTGCTCCTTTAATAAATCTTTAATAAATCACTGGTCCTTCCAAGTGCTGGAAATAATGATGTCAGGAACACCTTTACAGAAATAAAAATCATGCGCTCAGGGGACAGGTCATCAGAACCTGGAAAAACACTGTGCTGAGTCAATTACATAACGAGATCTGCAGTAATCTCCTAATCTGCAGTATTTTTATTCCCAGAACTTCACGACTTACTGCTGAATGGCTCGACAGATTTCCTCTGCTGTCTTGCCTGCTTTCCTCAAGGTTATGGCCAGGTTCTTGGCTCTGTTGGCATCAAGCAATGTCACCTTGTTGGAGCCTTTAGGTGTTACTTTCTGCTTGCTGGAGGTGACATCAATGGGCGGGCCCTGGGCCTTTGTCTTAAAAATGTCTTCAAATTCGTCAACGTTTAAATCCTAGATAAAGAAATGGTGGTTACATCATAATTACAATTGATGCTATGCTGTTTTTTCAACTATAAGGAGAAAAAAAATGTAATAAGACAGAAAATAGATTAGGCAGTTTGAACCCATTTGATTGCTTTCTTCATTCCAACAAGACTAGATTTGCATATTTCCCTTTTGGAAACCCTTTATCCTGGCAACATAAGATTAGCAATTAGCTTGTACATGTTTTTAGCTAGGCAATGGTTTTACATAGGGAACGAGAGAAGACTGAAGTCTAAGAATGTCCATGATCTAAGAAAGACTGGACTTGGGCTATTACCCATTTACTTAGAGGTGATAAAGTACACTCATTTTTATTTCACGCACATCTGCGGTTCATACCTCAAGTATCCTTTCATCATCAATTTCATTGAAGACTGTGCCATTGATCTGGTTGGGTTTTAGAGCAACCCAGTTGAATACTGGCATCCTGAACTTTGTCTTGATGGGCTTCTTAATTTTCACAGCTGAGCAAGAAAAACAGTAGATGGGGATATACTTTTATTCTCAAACTGAATCATAAAATATGCAAACACATACAGAACATGCATAGTTGATACAATGAACATGTAAGTGAGTTTGTTCGACCAAGGATCACAAAGAAAAGTCATAGTGAATTTTGCCAGCATATTAAACAGATAATAAACCCTAGGTTTCCACAAAGATAAAGAAAATGGTCCATAAAAAGGGAACAGTTTATTTTGTTTATATACTTGACAACAGTCCCTGATGTGCTGTGGCAGTCGTGTTTTTTTGTTTTTTTTTAGGTCTTAGCCCTTGTACACACGGTTGGACATTCCGACAACAAAATCTGTCGGATTTTGTCCGAAACTGGTGTTGCATACACACGGTCGGAAAAAGTTGTCGGAAATTCCGATCGTTCGTAACGTGATGACGTAATTTAGTTACGACGGGACTACGTTCAGGCTAGTAGCCAATAGCTTTGGTCTAGGAATTTGATCTGAGCATGCGTGCCACTTTGTCTGGAATTCTCTACAAACGATCGGACAAAGTCCGATCGGATCATGTTGTCGGAAAATTTTATAGCCCAGCTCTAAAACTTTGTCGGTCGGATATTCCGACGGAAACAGTCTGATGGAGCCCACACACTGTCGGATTATCCGACAACACGGTCCGATCGGACATTTTCCATCGGAATGTTCGACCATGTGTACAAGGGCTTAGACCTAAATTGGGCAACACTGCAGATGTTAAGTGGCAGATATGGTTGTTCTATGGGCAGCTTGAGAAAGGGTAAATCTTCCTCTGGAATGTTATCATGTACATACTTCATTTTTAAAAATAAACATTAAAGCAATGAACACAGTTTCTAAAAGAACAATGGAAAAACCTACAGAACAGCTTGATCGGTCCATCTTAAGAGGAAGCACAAAAGCAAGAGGAGAAATTAGTGTTATACATTATAGCATATAGCAGGTAAAACACAAAACCTCAATTACAATTATAAAATAAATGATCACAACTCTCAAATTACAAGTTACTGAAATGGGGTATTCCTTTAAATAGGACCTGTTAATAAAATATACATTTCTAATGAAGTATATGTCAGCAATGCCTAATACTTCTGATTAACAAACATACAGCAAACAGGCAGGTTAATATGATAATATGTTGAGCTCTGTCATTTCAAAGCCATTGTTTCCAATTTTTAGGGACTAATGAAGGGAATGGTACCACTGGATTGGCGTAGGGCCAATGTGGTGCCTATACTTAAAACCAAGTAACTATAGACCTGTTCGTTTAACTTCTATAGTCGGGAAGATACTGGAGAGTTTAATTAAAGACCACATAGATGAGTTCTTGATGGAAAAAGATATTTTAAGCAACAGACAGCATGGATTCACGAAAGACAGAAGTTGTCAAACAAATCTGATTTCTTTTTATGAGGAGGTAAGTAAAACCTTAGACAGAGGGGTAGCTGTGGACGTGGTATACTTGGATTTTGCAAAAGCGTTTGATACAGTTCCCCAGACACGGCTCATGTGTAAGGTAAAGTCTACAGGCTTGGAAATATCAATTTGTATATGGAGAGAAAAATGGCAAAAATACAGAATTCAGAGAGTGAGTGGTTAATGATTCTTACTCTGAATGGTGTAAGGTTATCAGTGGTTCAGTGACTGGGACCCTTAATTTGTTATATGATTATAAATGATATTGGGTCTGGTATTAAAAATACCATTTCAGTCTTTGCTGATGACACCAAACTATGCAGTGGAATAACGTCTTTACAGGATGTCTCCAATTTACAAGCCAACCTCAATGCTCTGTCTAATTGGGCGACTGTGTGGCAGACGAGGTTTAATGTTGATAAATGTAAAGTTATGCACTTGGGGGCTAAGAATATGCATGCATCATACATACTAGGGGGAGTACAACTGGGGGCATCCGTAGTGGAGAAGGATCTGGGGGTTTTGGTAGATCATAAACTCAATAATAACATGCAATGCCAAGCTGTGGTTTCCAAAGCGAACAAGGTCCTTTCTTGTATTAAGAGAGGTATGGACTCCCGAGAGAGATATAATTTTGCCCCTGTACAAATCATTAGTAAGACCTCATCTGGAATATGCCGTTCAGTTTTGGGCACTAGTTCTCAAAAAGGATATCGGGGAACTGAAGAAAGTGCAGAGAAGGGCAACCAAACTGATAAGAGGCATGGAGGAACTCAATCCATGGAGGATTAGAGGAACTGATTTTATTCTCTCTTGAGAAGAGGAGATTAAGGGGGGATATGATCACCATGTACAAATATATAAGGGGTCCATATAGTGAACTTCATGTTGAGTTTTTCACGTTACGGTCAACACAGAGGACAAGGGGGCACTCTTTACGCCTAAAGGAAAAGAGATTTCATCTCCAAATATGGAAAGGTTTCTGCACAGTAAGAGCTGTGAAAATGTGTAATAGACTCCCTCCAGAGGTAGTTCTGGTCAGCTCAGTAGATTGCTTTAGGAAAGGCCTGGATTCTTTCTTAAATGCACCCAATATAACTGGGTAGTAACATTTATAGGTAAAGTTGATCCAGGGAAAATCCAATTGTCTCTTGGGGGTCAGGAAGGAGATTTTCCCTTGCTGAAGCAAATTGGATCATGCTTTGCTGGGGTCACCTTCCTCTAGATCAACTTTGGGTACAGGATTAGGTATATGGGACTGTTTGATATTATTTATTTATTTTTGTGGTTGAACTAGATGGACTTGTGTCTTTTTTCAACCCGACTAACTATGTAACTATGTATGTAACAAACACCATTAATACTATTAACGTTAAGGTGATCTCTTGTATACTAGATCTAAAAACTTTGGGAAGACTAATGGTTTTTTTTTTCAATTAGCAGGAACCAGTCCTGCTGGTGGTGGACTTTACTGGCACTCACATGAGACAAATTTGTATAAAAATATAAAATATTTGGGACCAGAAGATGAAAATGCACACACCTCTATCTTCACACATAAATGTTTAGATGTAAAGAGGTGTCTGCATAATGGTCCCTATTAGGACGTCTGTACCATATGCCAACTTATTGTTTTTAATCATGTATCAACGCACTGGTGGCATCTTTTAATGATCAAGAATAAAATGTTATTTTTATACAAATTTGTCTCATGTGGGTGCCAATAAAGTCCACCACCAGCATCAGCCAGATATACGGTACTATAATAATTGGGATGTGGCATGGGTAAAGGTCTTTCTTTTTTTCTAATGTTTATTTTCAGTCCAGTTAAAAAAATTACAATTTACAGCAAGCTTTTGGGACCTTTCTTATGTCCCTTCCTCAGACGTTATACAATTAATAAATTGTATAATACCAAAAGATTTGTAACACACTTGCAAGCCAATATAGCCTGGTCTATGACCTCCACTACAGATAGAACACTACAGTGGGACCCAGACGTGCCCTCATCTTGCTGACTGGACAGTTAAGGAGAAGAAGCACACTGAAGGGGTCATCCTTCTCTCCTCCTTTCAGTATATTCCTTGGGCATTGCTACACAGCCTGATTGGCTCCAAATGCTGCCCCAAGGCTAGTATGGATATTAGTTTCAGATCCTCACATTAGTTGCATTTAAGTTATTTTTTAATGAAACTGCACATAACTGCATTAATTAGGGTTTTTATACTGCGGCTGCCTGGAGTCCAGCTTTAAACATGAAAAATGAATTTGATAATTTCTGTACAATTGGTAAACACCCGAAAGTCTAATGCAGTCTATCCATATTTATGAAAGCAAGATGCGTCAGTACGAGGATATATGTCCGCTCATTTCCCTTGATGATATGAATGAGCTGACTCATAGCCGTATATTTCCTGCGAGGCTCGGAGCTAAACTGATCATCCCACAAATAAACTTCACTACATGGAAAAAAAATGGAAAAAATGATGTTCACTAATGCACAAAGGAAGATATGTGCTGCTTGATCTGTAAATGAATCAATATTAATAGTAACAACTGCAGGAATAAACAAGCTTTAGCTCTCCATTACACTCTCCATTAGACTTCAAGGTACAAATACTATCAGGCATGGGTCAGTACAATTGATATCCTACAGAGCCCCAGAACCCCCTGCAACTCCCTCCTAGCAGGGACAGCGGTATGTATATCTGGTACTATTCTGCTTCACTGTTCTATACTGGAGAGGGAAGGTTCTAATAGACCTAATTTATACTAAGCAGGAAAATCTACACTAACAAGCAACTCAGAATGATCCAATTATCACAAGAAATGCTTGAAATCATTTTATTGGTCCATTTATGGACATCCTAAGTTTATAGCATTAAATAATCTTGCTGTTGTAACAGGGGGTCTGCCATGGTAGTGTCCCACGCAGAACTACATAGATTATGGCACCTGATAAGGCAGGCATATGTCACAGCTAAACTCCAAGCAGTGACCTGACTTTTCTCTACTTCAGTTAAGTAACAACGCTTGGTCACCTAGCCAGTCTGTGATTGGACAATAAAAATGCATAAGAAGACTGAAGAGCTCCTCCCTCTGCTTACACTTCTCTCTCAAATCAGCATGTCAGTTGTCAGCACATGTGCATACAGAAAACCTGATTGGCAAAACGTTTCTTTTCATTACGGATAAAGAGTAAAGAATCGTTATAATAGCCCTTTCAGGTTTTTCTGCCATCTGTGTTTCATTGCGGAGATTTTCCTTCACTTAAAAGAGAAGTATGGGTTTTCTTTTTGTTTAATAATCTTACCTACCTAGGTCCAATGCTGCATCTAAGACTGAGAACCAATAGATCTAACACCAGCGATTGCTCAGTTCTCAGGGCTGGTTTTCAGTCACCAGCTCTCTGCTCTTCCCCCTCCTTGCTTGAGTGCTGAACCGTGGAGGGTGCGGAAATGATTGGCTCAGGCTCTCTGCGCCTTGGGCAGTTTCTGACCATATGGTTATGATCCTTCCCGAGCATGGACTGATTCTGTGACATCACTGCCCCATCATGTCCCGGGTGGTGACGTGCCCCAAAGCACCCCCCCCCCCATGTTGAGGTGCTAGCTCATCTTTTTACCGTGGGGTTCCACTTAAAATCCATACCAGATCTTTTAGGGGGCACCCCACGCCAGTTTTTTTTTTCATTTTGGCGAAGGTTCCCCTTTAAGATCCTCAGCGCACAAGCCACACCACAAGTCAGATCATCATGATCCAACTTGTGGTGTGACTTCTATTCAAATCAGTGGGCTCCCATAGGGAACCATTGATTTTGAATAGAGGCAGAGAAACGCCTCTAAAAGCTAGCACGGCTAAACGTGCATTAACGTCAATGCAAAAAGCTACTAAAAGCACGTTTTTACAGCAGCTTTTTCCTGGCATTGGTAGTGGCTTTGCAGCTCGTTTTTTCGAATGCCCTGTGTGCATGAGGCCTTAATGTCCCGTAGTCACAAAAGGAAGTGAGTGAAAATCCATTCAAAGTAAGGTAAATTCCAGCAGAACTAGTGTCCCCATTGGATGATTTCCCTCTATTTCTGTTCCAGTGACCAGTTACACTTTCATTCATTTGAAAGGAAGTATAAGGGACAGCCAAAGGTTTAGCCTAATAGCCTAATGGTAAGTGTCTGGAGGGTACTTGGAGAGCACCAAAAGCACTGCACTGAAGACTTATAGCACCAAGATTTCTATACCAGAATAAACTTTACTAGCATCCTAGCTAAACTGATATCTATGTAAACTTAAGAGAAAACAAAACATTCTTAGTAATAAAAGATGGACAAAAGCTTTACTTGAACAATAGTGCACGTTAGTGAAATACATTTATCAGGAAGCCTGACTGTGTTACCTGCTAGTCCTGAGTTAAATATAACTGTGGGTGAGGCAGTTCCTGGAAGAGGGGGAGCTCCTGGTGGTGGAGGAGGAGGTGGAGGAACTGGAGGCTCTGCAGTTGGTAGAGGAGGTGGTGGCGGGGGTGGAGGTGGCGGCGGTGGAGGAGGAGGTGGGGGTGGGGGTGCAGGCGGCATAGCTGCTGGTATAGCACCAATTTCCACTATAACAAAAAGAAAGAAAAAAAATTATAATGCATAAACCAAGAACATAATTTCAGCTTTGTCTTGTACACAGGATTGTTGGATGCTGTTATGCACGTCATTCTTGTGTTTGATGTGTGTCACCTCACTAGGGAATCCACTCAATCCACTAGGGAAGTGATTAAAACGCATGTTACCCCAACATTTCATATTTCTGATATTTGTCTCTTGTACTGTTCTCTTTGTATTACTTCCTTCTTGTGGAACACCTTGGGATCCTGCCAGTCCCCCTGCTTTCCTATTTCAAACTGACCATGCCAGGCAAGTAAGCCCATCCATTCTAGCGTGGTCAGTCTTTGCTTTCAACTTGGGAGCATAACCTGTCTGAAATCCAAAACTTCTGTTGAGACCTGCACAGTGGCATGCTGAGTGGCTGAGCCAGCTTCTGTGCAGGTATCTGGGTGGATCCCAACATTGGGTGGATCCCAACATTGTGGGGATCCCTGCAGAGCCTGGACCAGCTCAGTGACATCAGCGGACAGCAGACTTTAGCCTGCTGTCAGCTGAATCTGGGTTACAGGAGTGGAAAACTAAGTGCACTCATGTGACCCACAGAAGTATGGCCAAAAAAAGCTTAGGCCAAACTTCTCCTTTAAATCATGTCCTTTGGAGTAGATGCCGGCAAAATTCAAGGCTTATATCTTCTAACATATATCCTACCACTTAACCAATGTCTATGGGAGTCCTAAATTAACAATTTTTAAACAATGTGACTTTTCTCATCGGTGTTAAATTAGAACTAGCATGACCAGGACTACACTGTTTTTAGTGTTGGCAGTTTTTGTGGATTAGGTTTACAGATGTATCATTACATGAAGCACATTTCAGAAGACTCCTCTTACAAATATATAGGATACTTTGTTCACTTACCTTCCCCAGACTCTGCAGACGCAGGAGGTAGAGGTGCAGGAGTTGCTGCTGAAGATACAGAACTTCCTGATACAATTGTAGGTGCTCCAGCAGGCACAGGATGACCAGTTTGTGGGATACCGGTGCCCGTTGATGCTCCAGGCACCACCTCTGCCCCTGATGGCACACCACCTGTCACCAGTGGCATGATAGATATATCTCCATCACCTTTTTTCTGAATTTTAAGAGTCCCCTGTTTTTCCAACTCATGGATCTTTCTTTCCAGGGTGGATTGTCTCTGAATGGCTTCCTCCTTCTCCTTGACCATTTTCCGCAGTGTGCTGACTTGTGTGTTTGCATCTTTACAGACATCCTGCGTGGAAATAGGAGGCAGATGAGGTAAGACAGGGTACAGTTATGGGGCAAATATAATACAATAATATTAAAGAATATAAATATATCACACAAATAAAAAAATCATGGACAGTTTTGCTGGGAGCCCTGTTGTAGCTCCCAGCAAACCTTTCCAAGGAGTTGTCCAAGCAAGCACAAAAATCAGTAGCTGAAGAAAATATTTCAGCCATAATCTTTTTATTTTTTTTAAAGATGGATCAGGGTTATAACCTTTTCCGTTATCCGTTCAGACAAATCCACCCATTATTTTTCATGCTGGTTGCTGTCTCAGGGAGAAATGTGAGGGGAAATGCAAACTTTTACAGATGTCACAAGCAGAAGAAGGGATGTCTTCCAATGGGATCACCTGTTCCAGTAACACCTGTGAAAGGTTTTCCCATCTCTTTGGGGTGATTCTTTCTACCTTCCTGTTGTGTCCTTGGAACAGGATATAAAATCTCCAGGGTGGGGACAAAGACAGCAGTAAAAACTAGACAAAGGCTCTAACCTTGCTGCTCACTATCCAAAGCAAAGTTTAAGTTGGGGTTGAGTTTTAGGCGTTCAAAGGTTGAGGTTAATGGTCTCTTTTAGCCCTAGTACACACAGTCGGATATTCCGACAACAAAATCTGTCGGATTTTGTCCGAAACTTGTGTTGCATACACACGGTCGGACAAAGTTGTCGGAAAATCTGATCGTTCCGAACGTGGTGACGTTATTTCGTTACGACGGGACTACGTTCAGGCTAGTAGCCAATAGCTTTGGTCTAGGAATTTGATCTGAGTATGCGTGGCACTTTGTCTGATCGGAAATTCTCTACAAACGATAGGACAAAGTCCCATCGGACCATGTTGTCGGAAAATTTTATAGCCCAGCTCTAAAACTTTGTCGGTCCGATATTCCGATGGAAACAGTCCGATTGAGCCCACACACGGCGAATTATCCGACAACACGGTCCGATCGGACATTTTCTGTCGGAATGTCCGACCGTGTGTACAAGGACTTACACTTGTTTTGTTGCATTAAACTCTCAGATGACTACTAGTGGTAAAAGTACACACTTATCATATAAGTTATGTTAATAAACAATGTACACATTTGGTACATACCAGATGTACAGATAAGGTCATATCAGGCCGTGGTAGACTAAGCCCTAGTTGCTTTTGTAATCTGCCAGCAACCGTATGCAAAGCAAATTAGAACTTTTCAAAGTCACTGCGTGCATAAACATAGGTACTTCCCTAGATGTCAATATAGGTACTTTTTAACAGGTTGATCAGGTGGCACCATGGTATAAAGCATTAATCATGCCTTTCGTTTACCACTTAGAAACAGAGGCACTTCAGGAGAGCTGCATTGTGATGACTGATACCTAAAGGTAAATCCAGGCAGGTTAGGCTACCAGCTTTGTACCTTAACAGTTTACATATTTAGATTTTTGTACAGGTTTTCATGAAAGAAAATTATAATAAAACTGTTTGTTTAATGTCAGACCCTTCTGGAGCACTGGAACCAAAAGATTATGGGTTACAAATAGCAGTGGCTACATCTGGTATTGTACCCTGGCCATACAGTATTCCATTGGTTGGACTCCAATTAAACAAAAGTTTGGCATCCCACTGATCTTTATAGGAAAGTTTTGAAAGGCACAGACTCTTCAAAGTGACTACACAGAAAAACCCCAACCCAACATTTTTCTAGTTTTATGTGATGTCCGCTCTATCTAAGTGTACAAAAACAATGCCTTTTCCCCACTGAGCAGCCACAATCTATACCAGCTTTTCTCAATCTTTTTTACCCCAGTGGAACCTTTAAAATTATTTTCAGGTCATGGGGAACCCCTTCTAAAAGACATTGATTTGAGAAAAATGCCTTACGTTGATGGTCAGGAGAGAGAGGGCTCTCCATTTTCAGGCAGCTAAAAATATCATTGATGTCATACTGCTTGCTCTGCCAAGGGGTGTTTTGCCCCGAAATTAGGCAGGAACCAGCAAACTAAAGGTCAATCAGCCATAGGTCATGGAACCCTTAGCAACCTCTGTAGAAAACCTAGGGTTCCATGCAACCCTGGCTGATCTATACAACTGCCAAAATAAAATTGCTGCATAACAACGTTTGTTAGCAATAGGTCAAGGAACCCATAGCAACCTCTAGAGCATTGATAGGCAATTAGCGGACCTCCAGCTGTTGCTAAACTACAAGTCCCATCATGCCTCTGCCTCTGGCTGTCATGCTGTGGGTGTAAGCCCTTGTACACATGGTCGGACATTCCGGTGGACAATGTCCGATAGGACCGTGTTGTCGGATAATCCGACGGTGTGTGGGCTCCATCGGACTGTTTTCGTCCGAGTATCCGACGGACCAAGTTTTTCAGCTGGGCTATAAAATTTTCCGACAACATGATCCAATCGGATTTTGTCTGATCATGTGTAGAGAATTCTGAAAGTGCCACGCATGCTCAGATCAAATTCCTAGACCAAAGCTATTGGCTATTAGCCTGAACGTAGTCCCGTCCTAACGAAATAACGTCATCACGTTAAGTATCATTGGATTTTCTGACATCTTTGTCCGACTGTGTGTATGCAACAGTTTCGGACAAAATCCGTCAGACAAAATCCGATGGATTTGGTTTTCGGAATGTCCGACCGTGTGTACAAGGGCTTAGAGTCTTGCTATGCCTCATGGGAATTGTAGTTCTGCAACAGCTGGAGGTCCGCTAATTGCATATCCCTGCTCTAGAGGAAACCTAGGGCTCAGCCTGGCTGAGAATGGCTGATTTATACAGAGTAACAGTTTTTTGGCTCCTTGTAGAACACCTCAGAATAGTCTTAATTGTTCTTTCATGCAGATATCTCTGGGAGTTCAAACACAAGACATGACCCTTTATAGCAAGAGATTAGTTGTTCAGGACACAGAACAGAATAATTGTATAGCTGATACCCTGTTGACAAAAAAAGAAATAAAGAACACAGTAGACAGAGAACAGGAATGTTAGCGGGTTTAGTGTCTACGTTATTCCTTTCACCAAAGCGGCTTCATGTTTTGTATCTCAGATACATAGCAAGGCATTGTACTGTGCCAGTCACTCACACCACTGTACAACAAATAGCAGGTCAGGGAAGATGGGGGATTTAACAAAGTAGTAACAGGTTAAGTTTCAGCTCATTGTGAAAATCTCTACAGCATAGGCAATGTTCTCTGTACATTTAGGTGAGCTCATTTTTAAATTGTAATATCAAGACAATAAGAAACGTACCCAAGCAATTTCCAGTTCTTTATGCCTTTGCATGAGCTGTTTTTCCAGTTCTACGATTTTTGCCATTGCTTCATTTTCTGTGTCTAGGAGTTTTTCAGAAAGCTAAGAATAAAGCAAAAGAAACACAGTTTATTTTTATTTATTTGCATGGTTCCCTCAATTCCCATGGCATGAGGCATTAAACCATTCACATCACTTTATGCCACAGTAGAGTAGAGTAGAGTGCTAAAATGGCTTAACATGTACTGTATGGCTTCTTCAAGGAGGCATGTTCCCTGGCTGATTTAGCGGTCAGCTTTTCACCTGTATACTGGAAAAGTGTTTTAAAAACAAAACACAAAGGTAGGTAGTGAAAAATTAACCCAGAACCCCAGTGTTGCAATTTCTAACCCATTAACCAACAGACAAGTTCCAGCTGCAATGTTCTAGTACTATTTAGGGTACTCATAAACATGCAAACAGGAAGGTGTAAATAAATTATCTCTTTCAATTTTTTTTTCTCCATTTCAGTGGGTATGCCTGGTTCAATAATGGTATATGTTATTTGTAGACTTCTCCATATATGAACGTAGTTAGACAATGATCATATATAAATTTCCAGCTAGTACTAACCTTTATCAAACATTCATTAAGAGAGTTTTTGGAAATGGTTGGAATGGACTATAACAAACATATTTTGGGTCCATGTTAATATCTAAATGGCTGACTTGAGGTCTTGGGGGAGGGGGGGGCAACGGTGTCTTGAACATGATTCCTAGCAAGAGTGCTAGTAACATGGAATTTGTTTCCTTTTTCCTGCATTTGCAAGGACTTTTTAATTTGCCCTAATTTTCTCACATAAACCAAGAATATACTAACAGGTTCAGTGTCATCTTCCCAAACTGGTGCTGGAGTATGCATGAACCATATAAACATCATATTCTAAGCTTCATTTGTGGTGGGGGGATGAAACTGGTATTGTAGATTAGACACGTGCAATTCGTTTCAGTTCCAATACAAATTCAGATGAATCTTTGGTTATTCGGAGATTCGGATACATCCGAATCTCTGAATGATATAGTAATGAATAGTAACGAATTTTGTTGAAATCCGTTAAAATTTGTTTTGTTTATTGTTTATTCGTTTTCTAACAAATTCCAACTTTTCAGAACAAACTTCTGGTATGGATTTTAAAAGGAACCCCACACCAAATAATAAAAAAAAAAGCGGCATGGGGTCCCCCCCAAAATCCGTACCAGACTCTTATCCCAGCATGCAGCTTGTCAGGTCAGGTCATGTGACATCAGAAGGAAACAGTGTCACCGAGTGACGTAGCCGGGGGGTCCCGCCCCTTTCCTATATAAGAGCTGTCAAAGCCGAAGAGAAGGCATATGGCAGGTAGTCTCTTAGGAGGCAAAGTGTTTTAGGGACTTGTCAAAGGACTTGTCAAAAACAGATTCCTGTGTTTCTTACTTTTTGACACTTTTTTTGGTGAATGGGTACGGGTACGATGTACCCGTTACGCATTCACATAGGGGTGGGTCAGGATCTGGGGGTCCTGACCACAACCCAGGGTTGTCGGAAGAGGCCCTTGTCCCCATCAACATGGGGACAAGGTGCTTTGAGGTGGGGGGCACAGAGCCCAAGCAGTTTTAAAAAAAATTTTTAGCGTGTACTGCCATTTTTACGTATACGCCATTTTTTTTTTACATTTTTCTATTGCCCGGCAATTTCCGGTATTCTTTATATTCATCTGTCAGTGGGGAAGCCTGCTGACAGATGATGCCTCATGGTTGTTAAGGACACTGACAGATGGCTTCCTGGCCCACTACTTAACAACCAGCTATTTCTTCACACAGAATACGAATCAGTCAATTGTTTTTCAACCGACCCAAATTATAATCGTTGTGCAAAATTGGAATTCTTCAAAAAATGAATAAATTAAATGAATTTTAATGAAAATAAACTAAATTTAACTAAAAAAAAACATAACTAAACAAATTCCGAAACCAAACTAAGCGAATTCCATAACGAAACAAAATTAGTAATATAACGAATCTATCTGATACTATAAACACAATTTTGCATTCTGCACATGTCTACTGTGGATCCCATAAAACCATAGGAACACAATAAAAAGCCCAAAAACAAAAAAGATACTGTATTTGTATAACCTGGTATAACCTGCATATGATATATATATTGTTTCTCTTACATGAGAAATGTTTTCTTCCAGTTCTTCCACTCTCTCCAGAGCTGCGTTCTTGGTCTCGGCGTCCTCCAAAAGCGCACCCACATCAAACACATTATCTAGATAGGCCTGAATCTGGACTTGAAGCTTATCACTCTCCGTATGCTTCAATTTCTGAATGTCAAAGAATGCAGAAGATTAAATACAGTGCAATCAGTACATATAATTCACAAAGACTGGTCAAAATACTGAGAATGATAACTCAACACAAGAAAAAACGATTTTGGTTGCAGTGTCATACATAAGAGAAGCGGCTACAAGTGCTTAATTTATTCTCTCTGGAAAGAATATACTTGAGAGGATATGTGATAGCATATACAAATACAAATATCTCAATGGTGATCCCTCTGTAGGTAGGAAACTATTCAGTCTCAGGGAGTGTAAGAGGACACAGGGCCACACTGGAGGAGTGGACAGGAGGAGAAGCAGTTTAACCATAAGCTGCGTAGGGGGTTTTCACTGTAAGGGCGGTAAGGATGTGGAACTCTCTTCCATTATCAATGGTGTCAGCAGGAAGAATTGATAGTTTTAAAAGACTCTTGGATATGCATCTTAATGAACACAATATAGAGGGATATGGGAAATGATTATGGACATTGACACACACACACTCAGGCTGAACTGGATGGACTATTGTCTTTATTCAACCTTACAAACAATGTAACTATGACTCTTGAGATTATTAGTTACTTGCAAGTTTATGCTACTCTGACTGTCTTGGGGGCCCTATTCATGAGCAGGACCAGATTAAGCCAAAAGGGCATTAGTGGATAATAAAATTAGGAATAACTAAAATGGCAAATATGGAAACGGGCAAATTTTAATGTGAACTTAAAGTGATTGTAAAGGTTTGTTTTATTTTCTTAAATAACAAACATGTCATACTTACCTGCTCTGTGCAAGGGTCCCCCTTTTCTGGGGTCCCCTGGCGGTACTACAGGCTCCTCTTCATTGGGTGCAACCAAGAGCCGTTTTCCATGGGGGCACCCATGTGGGCATGCTCCCGAGTAGTGCTGCTGGGCGCTCCAGGCTCCTCTTCATTGGATACCCCCACCAAGAGCCGCTTTCCATGGGGCACCTATGCGGGCACACTCCCGAGTCCTGCTGCTGCATCCATTGACACAAAAAGCAGGACTTGGCCCCACCCCTGGCTCCCGTGTCACTGGATTTGATTGACAGTAGTGGGAGCCAATAGCTCCTGCTGCTATCAATCTATCCAATGAGGACCGGAGACAATGGCTGGAGCTGCTGGGCTCATGATCTTTGCTGGAACGATCGGGTTCAGGAAAGAAAAAGGGGGGCTCTGGGGGGCAACTACAGCACAGAAGGTTTTTCACCTTAATGCATAGTATGCATTAAGGTGAAAAACCATGAGACTTTACAACTCCTTTAAACTCAAAAAGTGAAGATTTACTTTGTTACAGGGAACATATAGAAATATTAATTGTACCTAAACAGTACCCTGGAAAAATAACCTTTTGTTTGGAATTCCCCCTGGAAAAAAAAACTTCTGTGCATCCAGCCTCATAAGTGTTCTGTATATCTGCAGCATGAGATCTAAGGCATTGTTGCCTCTGGCTGCCAGATTCAGAAGATTTGGAGTGAGAATAAGTGATGTCACTTCTGTGCAGCTCACTCCTCCTTGCTGGAGACTCTAACATGAGGAAGCAAGGCCCTGCTCCTACCAAGGTGGATGCCTCCACACAGAGACACAGCAGACACAGAAGAATTTTCACTTTACACATTAATTGGCACAGTGGGGTTGATTTACTAAAATTGGAGAGTGCAAATCTGGTGCAACTCTGCATAGAAACGAATCAGCTTCTAGGTTTTTTGTCAAAGCTTTGTTGAACAAGCTGAAGTTAGAAGGCTACTATGCACAGCTTCAACAGATTTTGCACGCTATAGTTTTAGTAAATCAACCCCAGTTAGTGTCTTGTTTCGTGTTTTCAAGCTCAAAATGTATATGTTCATGTAAAGCTATTTATTTCTATTGCAATGGTATATATTGTAGGTCTGTTGTTTACTGTGAATGGAATTCTACCTATAAAGCAGCTTTGTTTTGTATACACAAAACAAGTTGCATTAACCAATAGGCCTGAGAACCCAAGAAGCTTCTCTCCTACTAATCAATGACTAGGCATCCATGGTTGATATAGAATATGTACCCCTAAGCGTTAAAACTGTACCTTCATTGGGACAGGAAGCTGATACTAAATATAATCTCCAGAAAAATATAATAATTCTTAGGGTTGGTATTATCCATTTT
Source organism: Lithobates pipiens (assembly GCF_037356315.1). Taxonomy (NCBI): domain Eukaryota; kingdom Metazoa; phylum Chordata; class Amphibia; order Anura; family Ranidae; genus Lithobates; species Lithobates pipiens. The sequence continues at coordinate 63,911,369 of NW_027507784.1, forward strand.
CTGACACCCAAAATTGCAACGCCCCTTTTTAATGGCACCAGAGGATCACACTATGTAAAGTTGCGTTACTCCATTTATATTTAAAAAGGAGTTCCAGTCATTTTTGTGTTTATTAAAAGTCAGCAACTACAAAAACTGTAGCTGCTGACTTTTAATAAACACACACTCACCAGTCCCAGGATCCAGCGATGTGGCCCCCGAACCCCCGGTTCTCTCCCACTCCTCTATCCGGCGCCGGGATTACAAGTGTGGGCACCCGGCTGGGACAGCTTGCAGGTTCACTGACAGATCTTCCCTTTTTTGAGTGGAGCTCCGCTTTAACTTAGACCCACATTTTTTAAACCATGATAAAAAGTTACATGGCCACAAAATCACAGAGGGGTTTTACAAGCAATCACATCTAAATTATCCATTGATGGAAGACTCCTTAAAGAGTAAAAAGTAAGAAAAAAAAACTTTCCAAAAGAAACACTTATAATAGCTGGGCATATATTTTGTTACAGTTACAATTGAAGATCTAATTTTTAACCTCTCATGACCCAGACAGTATATGTTGTGACTATTAGTTGTCACAATCAAATGACACAATATGTAATAGAAAATATGAGGATTACAATAACTTTTCTGCATATCCTAAAATCTGGCGTCAGATTTGTAGAAAATCTATCTATTTATCTGTGTATCTATCTAACTATCTATCTGTCTATCTATGTCTACCTATAAATATTTTTATCATCTATGTATTATTTACAACTATCTCACTCTAGGTATCACTACCTATACCTATTTTATCAATCAATGTATTTATCTATTATATTTCTTTAAGATCTATCTATCTATCTATCTATCTATCTATCTATCTATCTATCTATCTATCTATCTATCTATCATCTACTGATCTATGATTATTATGTATCTCTACCTAAACCTAGTTTTATCTATCTATCAATGTGGTTACCTATTATATTTCTATCATCTAGATCTACCTATCATAGTCTATCTATCGATCTATCTCTACATATAACCTTTTTTTTTTTATCTATGTATTCTATCTATCAATCTATCGCTACACATAACTTTTTTTATCTATGTATTCTATCTATCTATCTATCATAGTATTTTTCTATCATCTACTGATCTATCTGATTATTATGTATCTCTACCTAAACCTAGTTTTATCTATCAATCTGTTTACCTATTACATTTCTATCATCTATATTTACCTATCATAGTCTATCAATCGATCTATCTCTACATAAAACCTTTTTTTTAATCTATGTATTCTATCTATCTATCTATCTATCATATTATTTTTCTATCATCTACTGATCGATCTGATTATTATGTATCTCTACCTAAACCTAGTTTTATCTATCAATATGTTTATTTATTATATTTCTATCATCTATATCTACCTATCATAGCCTATCTAGAAATCTATCTCTACATATAACTGTTTTTTATCTATGTATTTATCTATCTATCTATCTATCTAGAATCATTATCATCATCATCATATTTGTAATAAGAATAACAAAAATGTACAACGCAAGCAATATCATACACATACTTACATCCAGATATTCATCCAAGGCTAATTTGGTGAATTCAAACTGAAGATGAACTCTGAAATTCATGTCTTCTACCGAATGGACTACGATATTAATGAACTGCATACACGCCACCTGCAACAGCACGGCAAGAGTTAACTAATTAGAGATTGTGCAGAATGTGCAGGAAAGTTTGGTGAAGTATCCAGCACTCCCCTGATAGCCCTTCCTCCCCCATCTCCTATCATCACGGTTCCCTATTACCGGCTCTCATCCTCATTCCTATTTTTACCATTCCTTAATAAAATATGTGCCCACTGTTATAAAAACAACGGTGCCACAGAAGAGTTATTTTTAAAACAATAGGCAAACGGTAGACACATTTCTAAGTAATTATAATAAGGAGATGAATGGATGTGATTTGTTCTTTTGACAGCGATACACTTCAGTGGAGTAGAGCCATTGCCTTCCTAAAACAGAAAGGATTTTTATCTCAAATCCAAAATATAAGGAGTCATTCCACAAAAGAAAAAAAATTTGATAATGCAGATACTTATATTGTTCAGTATACTGTATTACTTATAGTTATATATTTTTTTTGCAGATCAAGCTGTCCACAAAAATGACAAAGACAGGGGTTTGGTGCAACTAAACAACTGCCACGGGTAGAGGACATCCAGTGTTCTGCTTTAATAACTATCACTACATATTTGTTTTACTGCTTTTAAAACACTATTTCTCGTCCATTAGAAATCAAAAAGTGGAGTGCCTATAGCTCATAGTGTTTGCATTATTACTGGTCATGCAAATCAGAATTTTAACCATACTGACTTGATAGAATGTCATTTTGTAGATAACCCTCTGATGGTATATGCAATTTCCTCCAGTTGTATCATTTTGTTGACTGGGGACAATAGATGTTTTACAATGCCCCAGGACACACATTTGTTATATGTTAGTAGTGAAATAAGCCAAAGCATAGCTTATGTTTTATGGTCCTTTAAAGGTCAGTCCACCTAAAAATGATGTTACAGCAATAGACAGAATTTGGTAAATTGAAACATTAACTCGATTTTTTTGCATTTTTGTACAAATCAATAAAAAGAAATAGGGCACAGAAAGCATGGACAGGGAAGGGGGCGCACCTAACACATTGCATAGAAAATACAGGCACGGGAAAGTAGGTGGTACAGTTTTTTTTTGTGAGCTGCATTAGTACCCTAATGTCACGTACACATGCTCGGATTTTCCAACAACAAATGTTGGATGTGAGCTTGTTGGCGGAAAGTCTGATCTTGTGTACGGGGCATAAGGTATAAAGGCTGACATTTGTAGTTATGAGAGGTTGGCCTGAGTGTGTAGGTGGGGTGGTAAAACAAAAAAAGCTGAGTTAATGTGGTAGGTCCCTTAAACATGGGGTGGGCTGTGTTGGAGTCCACCCGCTCAGCGAGGAATACATCCGCGGTGCATGTAGATGGCTGGTCCGTGTCTGCTCCGCTTATACAGAGTGGACATAGACACTGCCTGCTCTTCTCTATGGGCGGTCAGATGTAACAGACCGCCTGTCCATTCCCACCTGACTGCCATTCGATCCACCAGACATATGAGGAACGGATCCCCTCCTGTCTGTTTTTAGTAGACGGGATCGGCTCGGACATCGGCAGGTGTCAACGAACACATATCCGATGACACCCGCCGTGCCACGGAGGGCAATGGATGGTCCGATATGGTTCGCCAGAAAAACTGACAGGCGGACCCAGTCGATCCGTCCGTGCAAAAGGACCCTAAAGGAGAGGACCATGTCTGAGGTTGCCCAGTGGTCCGGTATCCCTAAATAAGGGAAGTAGGGAGAGGGAGGGGCTAGGGAACATGACTAGATGTAGTAAAGGTATGGGGGGGGGGGGGGGTAGAGGAAAGAAGAGGGAGAAGGAGAAAGAAAGAAAGGGGTATTGAGAAGAGGGTAGAAGGGGAGGTGGTGAAAGGGTTATTGTGGGGTAAAGAGGATAAGGAGGGGGATGTAGAAAACAAGGTGAAAAGTGTTGCAGAGCAAGGACGGAAGGGCGGGTGAGGGGAATGCTGGATAATATCTCCCCAACTATCATCTGGTTCAGAGCCTGACTGAGGAAATCGCTTAAGTAGAGAATATGTTGTGGAATTCTGTGAAAACAGCGTCTGTTTAATGGGCTAGGAGGCACTCCATACTTTTGATGTGATCAAGCTCAGTAACCTACTCCAGAAGGGTAGGTACATGTTGAGAACTTCCTTCTTTTATCCTTTCAGAAAATCTAGAGACATCTTCCTGTGGATGCTCCTTTCCAAGCCTTCCCGGATCTGCCAGAAAATCTAGTGTTGACATCATCCTGTGGGGGATCCTTCCCAGGCCTGCCTGGATCTGACCAACACAGTCCTATTCCTACCACAGCAGAAGGAGCCGTCCTTTCCCATGAATTTTGTATAATGTAAAATAAATTAAAAAATTCAACAGGAAAAGAGAGACCCCCCCCTCTTGTAATGTGCTAGGTGGGTGGGGCTGGGAATTCAAGTTCAGGGATCATGTTGAAAGGATCCATGAGAGACATAGAAAGGCAGCAGATGATTCAGATCAGTAGACAGACTCACCCTTTAATATGATATTATTGTTTCCCAATCAGAATAAAGTCTTTAGAGTTGTCTAAAAACTTTTAAAATGCCTTTACTTCATAACTTGAAAGTAAGAGGAAAGCTTTTTTCCTCATGGCAAAACTGTATTTCGAACATTTGAATTATTAATTACTATTAATATCAATGCATAATTCATTCTATCAGCTGCATTACACATGTACATGTATAGTATGCCATGACGCATATGTTGGCGCCACAAGCCTAATAAATTATACACTAGATTTTACATCAAACCTTCATCTTATTTACTTGTAATACATCTTTTTCCAAAGTTTAATTTTGCATTTGAAAACTTTACAAAGATTCTATAAAATTTATTTTCCAGAACTTAGTTCAGTTATTTACTTATTTTGGTCTACAAACTGTGACAGCTCTATTAAAGTGAACCTAACCTGAACCAAAATCGAATAAAAGTGCTGAGGTGCAGACAACCCGTTGTGCCTGCAAATACCTATGCTACTGTTCCTATAAGACTAGACTGTGCACAGGCCCTTGATTCTCTGCAAATGGACATTAAACCCTGCCGCCTCTGAATTGCCTCCTGTTATTCAACTGTCAAATCCCAGAGCCTCAGTGGGCACCAGAAACTCTAGCGTTGGTAGTTGAATGACAGTGGGTGGGTTTTAAAAGGGGACTTTAAGAAGGGGGCCACTTTAAGCTACTTGGGAAAGTTTGTAGATAAAGCAAAGCTGGCAGCTCAATCTTCTACACGCTTACGCGTTTTGGCATGTAGCCTTAGTCATAGCCATTAGGTTACTACAGGTGTTTTCAACTATATTCATACTTGCAAAAGTATATTAAAGCTGTACTCCAGAGGAGTTAAAAAAAAACATACTGCAGTTATATATATTTTTTTAAATTGTGTTAAGCCTCAGCCGCACGAGGCATAGAATACTGTATGCTCATGCAGGGCCGTGTTAACTCCCGGTGTTCCATGCACTTGTGCAGACAGTCCCACTGATGTCAATTGAGACTAGAGATCTGAAGGCCCAGAAAAAAAACAGAAAAGTTCAGAAAAAAAGTTTTTTTTCCGTTTTTTTCCTGAAGGCTTTTTTGTTTTTTTCCCAAAAATTTGACAAATTTAAAAAAGCAAAAAAAAATTGTGGAATATTTTATTTTAACAGGGTGTTGAATAAAATATTTTAAGACAGGGTGTTCGAATATTTTCCAAATCATTTCTAAAAAAAATGTATGATATCAGATTATTCTAATTTCTGTGAACTGAGTGAGGACAAGCAAGTCCTAGGTAACAAACGGAACCCTCCAATGCAAGAACAGTATGCATTTCTTCATTTAGGAGGTGCTGTGCTGCTATTGTAACAAGAAAAGGGTTTCAGTTTTGCTTTTGCATGTTAGTGGGTGTGTTTGGTTTGTTCTGTCCTCTTCACTAGGCCTCAAAAGCATTGGAAAAAAATACAGAACAACAAAAATGACCTGAAAGTATATACTTAATTAAAAAAGGTATGAGTTTACATGTATCTGATTCTGAATCCAGAAAACAGAATCATTTAGCTACATTAGTTTATCTTTATAAACTTTTGTGTAAATAATAATTTAATTACCAGTAATCTGGTTCTTCCCCCACCCCCACACAAAACCGTAGATTAGTGTCTTCTTGCAAAGTAGTAATTTTTTTTCTTTTTTTTTTCCTACTCCCTTCAGAAAAAAGGTGAGACCAACATCTAGCACATGAAGGTATTTTCGCATTACAAGTTCTTCTGAAAAGAAAAATGTGATTTGCAAATATTGTCAGATGAAATATGCATTTCCAAATGCTACCAGGATGACAAAACACATTCTTGTATGTAAGAAGTGTCCTGTAGATATTAAAAAATCCTTCATGGATCGAGTGAAGAGGACAACAATGATGACAATACACATAGTTTTTCTCAACGTTCTCATAACAGAATGACTGTAGCATTTTTTTCATTTTTGATTTTTCCGAGCTTCAAAATTTCCAGAAATTCTACATCTCAAATTGAGACACAGCGGCATCCATGTGGGTGTTGGCATGTGTCCCCGAACTCAGAAAGTCTGTTTGGGGACATGTAGCCGCACCCACACAGATGTCATATTTGGAACAGTGGCCGTGTCCATGCAGCTGCTCTGTTCTAATTGACATGAATGGGACTGCCTGCAGGAGGATGCACAGAACAACTGCGCATCCTCGTTGGGTTTAACACGGCCCTGTAGGGGCGTACAGTATAGTATTCCCCATGTGAATTGATTATGATATAAACAACTTGGCCAGACTGGAAATAGGAAGCCCAGCACTAGGAGTAAATCCGTCTCTTAAGTAGTGAACCTGTGCTGATTTGAGGGCACTTTCACACGTGGCCAGGAGGGAGGGGTGGTAAAAACAGGCAGCTGAGTAGTGGTTTTGTCACCTACGGTCACTCACCTGAATTCTGACATTACAGCCTAATAGGGCTGTACACATGCCAGGGCCATAATGCTTCGCTCTGCAGAACGTTTAACTCAGCCTGCAGCGTCTGTCAGGTGGCAGCACCTGTCAAATTCACCCATTTGGGATCAATGGGGCAACACTGCAACTGAGTTGCTTGCCAAAGTAAAACTGCCCTTTAATAAGTAAAATTAATAAATAAATCAGGCATCAGGAGGCGGCATTATGCACCTTCGTAACGCCTGCCAGCTGCTGCTATACCACCCATCTGAAAGGCAATCCACCATTGATCCTTTTTTAGAGATCAGTAAGCGTATTGCCTGAAAGAACTCTGAATGAGCAGAATTGATGATCTGTAGGTGTGCTGAGGGCTGGCAGTGTGTTTTGATCAAGCTGTGCTGCTGTTAAAGTTAAAGTCAAGTTGTGCTGTATGGTAAGGGTGCTTAGACCACAAAACAGTTGCACGAAATTACAAATCCTTTGGTGGACATATGGGTTTCCATATGTGTATGTTGACTGTAAATGTAGCTGTTTGCCTGGAATTCACATTAGTAACAATTAGTAATTAGAAACAGCATCTTACCATAAAATCAATATTGTTGTCTTCATTCCTGAAATGTTCCATGAGTTTCTCAAATCTCTGTTTCTCACCACAAACCTAGGATTGAAGCAGGGGGACACGTAAGATACCAGTAAAATACACAACCTTCTCATGTGATCAAGTGTAATGACCTTTCTAATTTGTGATAAATGATCACCTTGTAAAACAGCCCATTCAGTTTAATATAGAAATGAAAGGGAAATATAAAAAAAACATTATAAATACATTTTTTCCCTTTTGATCGCATTCCCGCTGTATTCAGTTGCATAAGAGCTGGGAAGAGGGAAGCAGCAGCACACTGAGCTTGGGTGGCTGTGCAGCGGCGGGGTGTGTGTGTGTGGGGGGGGGGGGGGGGGACAAGACTGATCATTGGAGGAGAGCAGTGTAAGTTCCACATAGCTAGAGAACTGACCACGATGTACTCTCCTGCTCAGTGTGGTCAGTTTTAATAGGAAAGCAAGGGGACTAGCAGGAACACCAGTGATTTCACATAAAGCAAGCAATATAAGGAGAACAGGATACTTTCTCATACCAGTACACATGGTACACCAGGCACATATCAGGAATATGAAATGTTGGAGTAACAAACACTTTAAGGCAAACCTTTTTTTTTGTAGTTTTGGATAAAGTGGAGAGGGATTAGAACAGCTGTCAGTTTTTATTGCTGTCTGTGCCCCCATTAGGGAGATTCACCCTTTCTATTTGTCCTGTTCATCATTATCATCGATCGTGAAAGTAAAAGAAAATTACAAATTTTTGGTTGTCGCCAGAACAGGAATAGATGGGACATCTTCCAATGGGGACACTAGTTCTGGTGACCCTGGTGGCAGCACAGGATTTTATCACTTTGGAGGGATTTCCTCTTACTTCCTGGCTTTGTCTATTAAACAGGAAGTAAAAAAAAAAAAAAGAAAGAACCAAAGTGGCTTTTCATAGAAGTCACAAATGTCCTTATCTTTGGTTCATTCACAGCTAGGATTTACAGAAAATGGGCCTTGCAGGAAAACAGAAAACTCATGCAGCATATTAAGGCTGATAAGCTGTATTATATATTACATTTTGTTCTTGGGTTTAGGTATGCTTTAAACCGTATCTAAACCTACCAAAAATGTCTACATTTTTTTCTACAGTATCTATGGTGGAAACCGTGATTGTCACACAGGCTGAAAACTAATGCAGCCGCCACATCTAAGGACTAGTAAGCTGCAAACATTACATCTTTGTTTTTGGGTTTAGATTTAGCTTAAAGTGTAAGCTCACTTTTACAGAAAATCTGTAAAGTGTCCTTACACTGGACCCCCCAGTACTCAGGTACCAGTGTCCTGTGATCCCCCGCTGTCAGGCACCGGCATGCCACTTCACCAGTCCGGGAATCTTAAAATCCCTGCAGCTTTCTCTCCGCTCCGCACAACACTGACAGGTTAGACAGATTCTGATTGCTAAGTGCCATCCATGTGATGGTGCTGACCAATTAGAATGCTTCTTGTTTGTACATGCTGAGAGGTACGGATAGGAGATGAAGCATTTTTCTTGCATGCAATTGAGTATTCTTTGCAAAGTGAAGCTTCGCCTCATTTACTAAGCTCTGTAGCAACTGCACTTGCAAAATGCAGTCTATTTGCCTTTAGTAAATCAACCCCATAATGTCTTGTCCTGCACTGTGTCTCTGTGTGGAGGCGGCCATCTTGGTAGAGGCAGGGCTTTACTTCCTCATGCTCGAGCCTCCAGGCAGAAGTACAGTGAGAAGCACAGTAGTGACATCTCCAACTCTCACTTCAAATCTCCAGAGACTAGCAGTCAGAGGCAGCAGTGCCTTAAAGACCCCTTTCACACTGTCGGAGCGTTCAGGTCCACCTGTCAGTTTTATCGGCGGATCTGAATGAGCGCTCCATGCTAATCTATGGAGCAATGGATGTCAGCGGTGACAGTTCCGCTGACATCCAACCCGTAAAATCAGGCGGCTGGCCCTACGTTCACATCCGTCCCTGGTGGATCGGATCGGGGGAGATCTGATAAAAATGGACATGCTGTCCGTTTTTGTTTGATCTCTCTATTGCAAGCAGCGGCGCTCGACAAGCCCCTCAGTGAATAGAGAGGGACCTGTCATCCGCCGGCTCAGCGGAGATCAATGGAGAGATTTCCCACTGAGCTGGCGGACTCTGGCGGACTCCGTGGCAGCAGATCCACCTGGTGTGAATGAGGCCTTAAAGGTAATTATTATTTTATTTTTCTAAGCATATTTCATACTTACCTCCTCTGTGCAGTTGGTTTGGCACAGAGTGGACTGATCCTCCTCTTCTGGGGTCCTTCAGCGGCACTCCTGGCTCCTCCTCTTCTCGAGTGCCCCATTGGAGAGACGCTCTCCCTTGGAGCACTGGTGTGGGCGCACTTCCGTGTCCTGCTGCTGTGTCTATTGACACAGACGGTAGGACTCAGCCCTGGCTCCTGCGTTGTTAGGATTGATTGACAGCAGCGGGAGCCAATGGCTGTGCTGCTTTCAATCTATCCAATCAGGACCCGAGACTGGTGTGCTTGTTCCCGGAGCGAGAAAGGCAGGGTTCAGGTAGGTAAAACGGGGGCACTGGGGGGGCTGCTACACTAAAGGAGTTTTTTCACCTTATAGAATGCATTAAGGTGAAAAACCTTGAGGGTTTACGACCCATTTAAGCCTTGTACACACTAGTAGTTTTTTTTAATTCAACCCAGCAGGGCTGAACAAAAAAAAACTGACAGCTTCAGAGAAGCCGCTGTACTAACCATGCAATGTTAGTACATCAATCTCCCCTGCTGTGCTATTGTGGTCTGACGGGGGGGGGGGGGAACCCCCCCCACCAGAACACTCCAGTCAGCACTCTCTGCCATTGGCTGAGAGCGCTGACTGGGAGCCAATCAGCAGACCATTTTCATTCATGCCACATGACCGGCTTCTGTCAGGCCGGCTGCCGTACACACGGGCCAAATGCCAGGTGATTTCTATGGAACCGGCCAATGCCGTCCGACATTTGGCCCGTGTGTACTAGGCTTTAGATCTCACACTGATGGTATACAGCTCTGAAGCTATAGGCACCTACACATACCAAGAGGTGCAATGCTATTTTTCAGGAGGAATTTACATTCAAAAGGTACAATTTTCAGGGTACTGCTTAGGTACAGTTCCTTTTTGATACTGGAATGATGAAAGAGCTGCCTTTAATTTACTACATTTATTAACCACGTCAATAACTGCCCATTGTCATATGACGTCCGCAGATGGGATCTCCCACCCTGGGCAGCCGTCATATGGCGTCCTGGGCCTCCCGGCCATCTGGGGGAAGCCACGTCACTCGGGACCCGATGCTCGTGCCTAGTGGCAACGATGTCCGCCAGGTACCCGTGATTGCCCGTTGACCGAGCAGAAACACAAATCCCCGTCCTGTCAGAGGAGAGGAAACCGATCATGTGATCCTAGTACAGAGGAACACCGATCGGTCTCCTCCCCTTGTGAGTCCCCTTCCCCTACAGTTAGAATCACTCCCTAGGACACACAGTTAACTCTTTGATCACCCCCTATTGTTAACCCCTTCCCTGCCATTGACATTTATATAATGCATTTTTATAGCACTGATTGCTGTATAAATGCCAATGGTCCCAGTACGCCGCAATATCACAGTCACAATAAAAATCGCAGATCACCACCATTACTAGTAAAAAAAAAATTATGAAAAAGGGAAAAAATAATTCGCTTTTTTGTAGATGCTATAACTTTTGCACAAACCAAAAAATAAACATATTGCAATTTTTTTTTACCAAAAATATGTAGAAGAATACATATCGGCCTAAACTGAGGACATTTTTTTTTTTAATTTGTGATATTTAGTATAGCAAAAAGTAAAAAAAATTTTTTTTTTTTTCAAACTTATCGCTCTTCTTTTTTTATAGCGCAAAAAATAAAAAACTTAGAGATGATAAAATACCACCAAAAAAAAGCTTTATTTGTGGGGAAAAAATTGATAAAAACTTTATTTGGGTACAGCGTTGCATGATCGTGCAATTGTCATTCAAAATGCGACAGTGCTGAAAATTGAAAATTGGCCTGGGCAGGAAGGGGGTGAAAATGCCCTGTATTGAAGTGGTTAAACTAACACAAAGAAAAGGCCCCCATAGATGAGAGATAACAGGCAAAATTTAGCATAATTCAGCAAGGATCCTGTGTCTGTCTCTGTCTTGTAGTTTCACAGAACGCCAATTTTGAGGTACAATGGGGGGCAACCATATTGTAGAACAAATGAGAGCCTTTATTAAATCATATTATATTCTCCTAATATAATATTAGTCTAGAATTATAAATGATTACAAAAAAATAAAAATCACTGTCTTGTCTTCTGAAACAGCAATTTGCACAATTCATATAAACTTAATAAAAGGAAAAAAAATGACCCTAGCACAAGAATGATTTATCCTAACAAAGCCACCTTCCAGGGAGAGCCTCTAAATTTAGCATGGATGACACTATGACAACTCTTAACCGCAAAACAATAAATCCCCTGTGTATTTTAGGGTGGTTGCCATGGTGATACAAGTTATTTCATGCAAATAATGCTAATTAAAATATAGATGATACAGCCGGTTGAAGGTCTGTATTCTGCCTGCTTGACTTGAATCATCTGTGTATTCTTTGAAAAAAAAAAAAAATAATAGCTACAAAACATAATTTTCTTCTCTTAACTTGAGTGATATGACACATTTATTTTTCAGTATTCAAATAAAAGATTGCATTTTATTGTCTATCAATTAAATATCTGGGCTTATTAAAGGCACAAAAAGATTTGACGTTAGATAACCCATAGCAGCCAATCAAAATTCAACTTCCAGTAGCTTGTAGTAGACACTGAAATAAATGGCAGTTCCTGATTGGTTGATACTAAGGATGAGACATCTAAAACTAGCTAGCGTGCCATAATACAGGAATTTAAATGGCATATCTTTTCATATTATTTTTCATTTTTTAAACTTTTTTATCGTTAAAGAGCGTATAAAAAAAAGTCTATAAAAAGCCAAAACATTTTTATTTCTGTATTTTTTTTTTGTTTTTTTTAGTAAGATGGGTAAATACAATTTCACCCATTATACCTAACAGAAAGTATCAAAATACAAATATTTTCATAAAAAAAAATTGAAAAGATAGATGCAGATTTTGAGTTGCATGAGCCTTGAAATCAAATATACCCCACAATGATTTCCTGTAGTCAGTCACATCTATTCACTTCTATTGTGATCTGTAGGCTATCCCTTTTTTCCCCAATAAGTCTTCTTTTTTTTTTTAGAGAAGATAATATTCTCTACCAGAGTTTTGTGGAACCCTAGGGTTCCTCCAGAGGTTTCTAGGGGTTCATTCGTCCTCTGAAATAAGAAATCACTGACACCAATGATTTTTTTAGTTATCGTAATGGGCAGATTCTTCCTAATGACCATAAATGTAGGAAGCATTCTTCACATTGACCATCATGCTAAGGTACCATGATCTATAGATACAATGATTAGTAGAATAGTTTCCCCGAGACCTGGAAAATGATTTCAAGTGGTCAAGGGTTTTAAAGGTTCCTTGAGGGTTTCAGGTGTTCCTCCATGTTTACAAAGGTTGAGAAAAGCAGATTAAAGCCTCATACACACAATCGGATTGTTGGCCAATAAAGCTGTGGACTTTTTTCCGAAGGGCATTGGTCCAAACTTGTCTTGCATACACACGGCCACACAATTGTTGGCCAACAAATACAAACGTAGTGATGTACTACATTGTTTTTCAGCTCTTTAGCGCCACCCTTTGGGCTCCTTCTACTAATTTTTGTGTTAGTAGAAGTTTGGTGAGTGTTGATTTCCGCTTTTCATTTCACGCTTTTCAGTTCATTTCTGAACAGCCGTTCGTCAACCAGACATGTTGCGGAATCGGAGGAGATAACGTGTTATTTATTATTGGCCTTGGAGTTATTGCTTTGACATTTTTTTGGTTGAATAATGATTTGATTTGGTATATTTTCTATATTTTTGGATGCATAGAATGCACTTTTTGGTTAAGTTCTATTGTCAGATAGCATGTCTAATTTTATTTGTTTTCATTTTTTAATGCACAATAAAAAAAATTGTGGAGAATAATACTTGGCTATGTGTTTTACTTCAAATGACAGTTTTGGAGTAGGCAGTTACATTTAAAAAAAATACAATGTAAAATTGACAAGGGACACCAACATAGTTGTATCTTTGATCTTAATAACTACGGGATAATGGTGTTGTGGTAACTTGTCCAAATAATAAAAAAAAAAAGCATAATAATATTATTTTTGATATAACTAGAAAAAAAAAGCCTTTGAAAATGTGTTTGCAATAACTCCATCAGTAACACCAGCAAAGCAGCTTCATTATTATCCCATTAAAGAAGAAGAGAATTGTGCGCTGCATAATTTGCCACGTCACCAATGTTAATTCTCCATTATGAACGCTAGTTTACAAGACCGACCGCTTCTGGCTCGTCCTTGCTTCCGAGCATGCGTGTTTGAAAATCCGACAACTCCCATTTGTCCACAGAAAATTTGAAAACATGCTAGCCAACATTTGTTGGCGGAAAGTCCGACAACAATTGTCTGATGGAGCATACACACGGTCAGATTTACCGCCAACAGCCTGACATCCAATATTTCCCATCGGAAAGTCCGATCGTGTGTACGAGGCTTTAGAGTATAATACCCGTACCTTTACATGCAGGCCAAGCTGTTCGGCAAAAGTGTTACAGGGTTGGAACAAACCATATAGGGGGAAGGTGGGGTTGTTGGGGGGGGGGGGGGCTAAGGGGATCTGCAATAGAACAATTAAAGTGTGATGGGTTCTCCTTGACTATTCTACTTTATTCAATCAAAAAAAAATATTTAGCTATATACACTTTGAGGCTAAAGTGTGGCATCAAAGGGTGCATGCCACACAGCTGCAAGGTTACTTTGCTTTCCATCAACATCTGAACATAGAAATCTGCCTCGCAGGGCCCTAGGAATGTACTCATTGGAGTCACCTGTATAAAAAAAATCTTTTATCAAGGTTCCATCATTCAGCAGTAAAGATTATTTCATTTGCTGCCAACATTTTTTATAACTAAGCCTCCTTCGGAAAAAAAAAAGTCTCAGCTTGTTATCTCTTCTATAGCCGCTGAACAATGTTACAGTTGCTACGCAAATTAAGAAAAACACTTTTTTTTGTTATTAAGAAAAACACAGCTGTGTTAATTCATGCAGCGGGATGTGGTGGTGATTTAGGTTTATTTTGGGCAATCATACTTGTTCAGTTGATATACAGTTTAATACTGGAAATGCTTTTTCTTAATAACAAATGTGTTATTTTCTACTGGTATTTCTTGTGCTATATCTTATATAGCCCAATGAGTTTTCCAAAAGTTGATGTCGATGGCAACCTGTGAAAGAAATTTTAGGCATGGAGGTCACCCGCTTTGATTTAAAGTGGTGTTGCCACCAAAAAAATAAAACTACTTAAAATTCGTAAAAAAAATCAAAAAAAAAAAATTGGCAAAAAAAAAATTTTTTACTCACCTCTAAATACCGGTTGCTAGGGGGTCCCTCGTAGTCTGCCTTCTTCATTGCCCGGGCTGGTGACATCACTTCCCCTCGCGCCGCACATTCACCTGGGACCTGTCATGTGTCCCAGGTGACTGTACGGCGTATCACGGCGCCCTGCGCCGCTCGCGCATGCGCAGTGGGTGCCCGGCTGTGAAGCCACAGCCGGGTGCCCACAGTATGCATGACGGCGCCGCGAGCGGAGCAGGGAGCGAGGGGGGGGCTTCGTTCCCCCGCATCGCTGGACCCTGGGGCAGATAAGTGTCCGATTATTAAAAGCCAGCAGCTGCAGTATTTGTAGCTGCTGACTTTTAATTTTTTTTTTTTAGGGGGTACCCCACTTTAAAAAAGCCACAGTGGAGCCCTTGGTCCTGCCCCTCCACCCTCTGTGGTCCTATTAAAGTATAAGAACCATAGATGATGCGCCAAGTCAGGACTCCAGCACAAACATTATGCCACTAAAAACTTGAGGGATGTATACAGGCATACCCCACTTTTAAGTACACAATGGGGTTTGTTTACTAAAGCTGGAAAGTGCAAAATCAGACTCGCTTCTGCATAGAAACCAACGAGCTTCCAGGTTTTATTACCAAGGCTTAATTTAACAAGCTGGGGTTAGAAGCTCATTGGTTTCTATGCAGAAGTAAATCAGATTTTGCACTTTCTAGCTTTAGTAAATAAACCCCATTTTGGACTTAAAAGTCGGGTATGCCTGTAAAGAGGTGCATAAAATAAGATGCTGAAGAGTGATTTACCCTGATGGCATCCAAGCAAAAATAAATAAACAAAACAAAAAGGCTCGGTTCACACAGGGGCGACTTGTCCAGGCGACTTCGCCGCCTGACAAGTCGCCCCCGTTCTGTACTACGGAACCGTTCTAAACTCGAGTCGCTCCGACTTAGAAAAAAGGTTCCTGTACTACTTTTGCGGCGACTTCGGGCGACTTGCATTGACTTCTATACAGAAGTCGTTTCGCAAGTCGCCGCTGAGGTCGCGGCAGGTCGCGGCGCTGCAAGTCGTGCCGCGTCCTGTGTGAACCGAGCCAAATGGACTTATCTCTAGATAAAAATAAATAAGTAAATAAATAAACCAGAATCGATAACTTCACATAGTTTTCACGGTGTAATAAAAGATGGAGATCGTAGGATTAATCCTCCTTGGCACAATCAGAAATTCTAATTGTGATTTAGGCAAGCCATAGATTACACAATTTCCTTTTCTTCCACCACAGGTGGATGAAAAGAAAATCGCTTGGATTCCCCCATCAACCTTCCCTTCCCTGCCAGCAGTACGCAATGATCACAGTGATCACATGTAATAAACCCAACAGGCTGGTTGTACTGAAGTCGATTAATGGATCTACCTCAGTACAACTAGCCTGATGGATTAAAATTTGTTTAGTTTCTGCTATACCAGCTGAAATTTGATCCGTCTATGGCCAGCCTTAGGCCCTTTCGCACGATAAGCCCGCTCGGGTACTGCCTGTCTGTTTTTCAGGCGGATCCGAGCGGGCCACCCATTGACTCCTATGGGCAGTCAGGTGTCAGCGGAGATGTGTCGGTTGACACCCACCTACCATCCGATCCACTCAAGACAGGTGTATGACGATACGTTCAGCCATCCATCTGGTGGATCGGATGTGATCTGATGAAAACGGACATGCTGTCTATTTTCGTTCAATCTCCCCACAGGAATCAGCGGGGCTCTGACAGGTCCCTCCCTGCTCAGTGAGTGAAGACGGACCTGTCATCTGTCGACTCAGTGGAGATCAACGGAGCGAACACCCGCTAAGCTGGCAGACTCAGCTGAGCGTATTTGTCCCAGCATGAAAGGGGCCTTAGAGAGTGCTCCTGAAAACTTCAAATACAAAGTGACAATAGCATCAGTAACATTAAATGATTCATGACTGAGCCCCTATTGGGCATAAGGGGGAATTGAAAGAGGGCCCGACAGTGAGTGATGTGCAACATTCTGGCTTTGTGAGTTTGAACAACTTGCAATAAAGCTTGTTGGATATAAAAAAACATTAGTGGATGTGCAGCCTATTTGATTGTACCTGGAGACGCGCAAAATCGTGCTGCAATTTGGTGCCATTCAAAATGGCGGAGATCGTGGGCAGAATCGCGGCGATTCCACCCGCAAAATGGAACTTCAAGGTGTGAATGGAGCCTCAGTCATGCATACTAGCACATTATGACATTGTCTTACTTTTTTTTTTATTCAGCGGTTTACAACCGCTTTAGGAGTTGTGAACCCTGATGAAAGCAGTGGGCTGGGTATTAGGAAAAGTTATAGAAAAATCATAAGGCCCTCATGGGCAGCTGTCAGTCTAAGGAACTGGCTGTTCCTACGTGAGAAGGCACATTTCAATTTAGATTACTCTAGGTCAGTGATGGTGAACCTTGGCACCCCAGATGTTTTGGAACGACATTTCCCATGATGCTCAACTACACTGCAGAGTGCATGAGCATCATAGGAAATGTAGTTCCAAAACATCTGGGGTGCCAAGGTTCACCATCCCTACCCTAGGTAATACCCTCATGTGATGCTGAGTCTCCCTGACTCAAAGAACCAAAATCCAATGAATGAAAGTGGCAGGCCAGGGGCAGCCCAGGGGCTGGGGGTGATTCTGAATGTCCCCCAGTCCAGAAATGAGATGGGCGCTATCTGACTTGATGGAGCTTCTAATGCACACTGTAAAAATCTCAAAGCGTGCAGTGAAATCAAAGTAAGCAAATTCAGTACAGGAGAGGAGTCTGTACAACTGTGCAAGACTAAAGAGAAGACTGGAGGGTAAAAATCAGAAACTCGGTGTGATCAGAATTTATCCTCCATGGATCAGAGTGCAGCTAACATCTGACCATCTTGGGTGCCTTGGGCTACTGAACTTTTCACTTTAGCTTGGCTCATAAAGAGATCATGGGGATGATTTACTAAAGGCAAATCCACTTTGCACTACAAGTGCACTGCAAATACACTTGTAAATGCAGTCGCTTTAGATCTGAGGGGAAGATCTGAAATGAGGGGAAGCTCTGCTGATTTTATCATCCAATCGTGTACAAGCAAAAATGCTGTTTTTCATTTTCCTTGCATACCCCCCTCAGATCTACGGCGACTGCACTTCCAAGTGCACTTGCAGTGCAAAGTGAATTTGCCTTTAGTAAATAACCCCCCAAATATACTATGGGGTTGCTTTACTAAAGGCAAACAGGCTGTGCATTTTTACAAAGTGCAGTTACCCTCTACAAGTGAATCTCCTCCAGAGCTTAGTAAATGAGCAGAAGTTCTACTGACTTCCATCATCCAATCATGTGCAAGCAAAAATGCATTTTTTTTTCCTTGCACATGATTAGGTACTCAAAGTGCAAAAGTGAAGTTTTATTCATTTACTGAGCTCTGGAGAAACTGCACATGGAGAGTGCAACTGTACTTTGCAAAGTGCACAGCCTATTTGCCTTTAGTAAGTCAACCCCTATATGACACATAGGGGGTTATTTACGAAAGGCAAATCCACTTTGCACTGCAAGTGCACTTGAAAGTGCAGTCGCTCTAAATCTGAGGGGTAGATCTGAAGTGAGTGGAAGCTCTGCTGATTCTATCACCTATCCTTTAGTAAATAATCCCCATAGTGGTTAATTTACTAAAGACAAATAGACTGTGCACTTTGCAAGTGCAGTTGCTCCAGAGCTTAGTAAATGTTACCCAATCACATGCAAGGAAAATAAAAAATAAAAAACATTTTGCTTGCACATGATTGGATGCGGAAAGTCAGCAGAGCGTCTGCTCATTTACTAAGCTCTGGAGCAACTGCACAGTCTATTTGCCTTTAGACCCCTTTCACACTGGGGTGCTTTGCAGGCGCTACAGCGCTAAAAATAGCGCCTGCAAAGCGCCCTCCGTTCACACTGTAGCGGTGCGCTGGCAGGACACTAAAATAAGTCTTTGGAGCGGCGAAGGAGCAATGTATACACCGCTCCTGCCCATTGAAATTAATGGAGCAGCGCAGCTATACCGCCGGCATAGCGCTGCTGCAGCAGTGCTTTGCGGTGGTTTTAACCCTTTCTCGGCCGCTGATGGGGGGGGAGTAAAAGTGCCCTGCAACCGGCCGAATAGCGCAGTGAAATTGACGGTAAAGTGCCGCTAAAAATAGCGGCATTTTACCGCCGGGGCACCCACCACCCCAGAGTGAAAGGGGCCTTAGTAAATCAACCCCATAGCATTCTCGTTCTCAATCCAAAATGGCTCTGCATTATACAAGAGACAGGTACACTTTAAGCCTTGAATCCCAGCGCTCGGCTTTACCTCATTTACTCAGCTTGTTCTGACCCTAAAACTGATAAATGTTGCAAGAACTGAATGGTAACCAGCTCCCCCTTCCAAACATCTGAACGATATTTAGAACAAAGAAATCTTCAAAGCGTGGAGCACCAGCATCTGAGGCCCATAAATAATTATCAATTACTTCTATCACAAAGCTTTAATTTCACTGCGTCTATTTATGGGGAGGGACAGGACTAAATCAAAACCAGCAACCAGCTCTGTTCAGCAAAAAAAAAGAAAACAAACACGGACCCTGGGCCTCCTCCCCGCATCAAATGCAATGCAAGAGACTTTGTTTTTTTTTACCTCCTTGAAGTTATCGAACGCTGATAAAATGATTTCGTGTCCTCCGCGGACAAGGCAGACGGCTGCTAGCAGTTCTAATACAAGTGCTTTCGTTCTGTGAAAAAAACAAAAAAAAAAACAGATATTTCATTAATCAGTGGGAACAATGTGATAAGCGAGGGTGTAACTGGATTGCGTGCTGAAAAGGTGACATTTAGAAAAAAAAAGTGACATTTATAAGAGTTTTTATTTCCCTTTAAGGAAATCAGGCAATTGGTCTCTGTATGAAGGTTATGGGTTTATCTTATACAAACAGTATACAAACGCTGGCGGTGTGAAGTGATTTCAATAAAAGAATAATCTGACTGGGTGCGTCAGCAAGATTGCAACCTATAGGCTGCCTATTAGGATAGAAATGTTTTAACCGTCACGATGACTTTATTGTAGATGTAAGCTCTGTGGCTGTCATCCTTATCCATGCTTCTTTAATTAACCACTTGACCACTTCGCACCCAGGCCAATTCTGACATTTCTCTCGTACATGGAAAATTCATAATTTTTTTGCTAGAAAATGACATAGAACCCCCAAACGTTATATTTGTTTTTTTAGCAAAGACCCTAGAGAATACAATGGCGGTCACTAAATGAATGAATAATTTGTATAGCGCTACAATGCAAACTGAATCGCCTCAAGGCGCTGTGCTGTTGCAACTTTTTATCTCGGTATTTGCGCTGCAATTTTTTCGAATACTTTTTTTTTTGGAAAAGTGCTTTAAAAAAACAAAAAAATTAAGGCGTTTTTTTTTTTGCATAATGTGAAAGATCCTTACGCCGAGTAAATAGATACCTAACATGTCACGCTTCAAAATTTCACACGCTCGTGGAATTGCGCCAAACTTTGGTACTTAAAAATCCCCATAGACGACGCTTTAAAAATTTTTAACGGTTAGATGTTTTCAGTTACAGAGGAGGGCTAGAATTATTTCTCTCACTCTAACGTTCGCAGCGATACCTCACATGTGTGGTTTGAACATCATTTTCATATGTGGGCAGGACTTACGTATGCGTTCACTTCTGTGAGAAAGCTCTAGGGGACAGGGGCGATTTAAAATTATTATTTTTTTCTAATTGTTAATTTGACTTTTTTTTTTTTGTCTGACACAAAATAATTCTTTTTTATCACTTTTATTCCTATTTCGATGTATGTAAACATCCCTTGTAATAGGAATATGGCTTGATCTGTTCTTTTTACAGTGAGATATGGGGTCAATAAAACCCCATATCTCACGTCTAGGCTGGGAAGCCTAAAATAAAAATAAAAAATTGATCACATCGTGGCGGCGCCATTTTTTTGAATGCAGAGCCTGGGCATGACGTCATAACATCGCGCCCAGCCTCTGAACAATCATAGAGACTCTGGCAACCATCTGTTGCACCGGAAATCTCTATCATCACCATCCGGGGCCAGCGCATCCATTCTCCGAAACACCAATGGAAGCGGTGGGTGAAGAATGATTGAGCGGCGGAACAGCCGCTATGATCGTTCTTATGGTGCAGGGAATCGCCGGCTGAAAATTGGACACAGTGGGAGCCAATCAGCGGGTCCGGCGGATGCAACGTCCACCGGGACCCCGCCTATGGCAGATCACTGTTCTGTCAGAGAGGAAGATGGAGATCTTGTGTTTCTGCTATGCAGCTCTAGAGCAACTGTACTTGCAGAGTGCACAGTCTATTTGCCTTCAGTAAATCAACCCCGTAGCATTCTCGTTATCAATCCAAAATGGCTACTATGCAGAAACTTCCTCCAGTTAAGCCACACCCCCCCCACACACAGTTAGAAAGCACACCCTAGGAGCACACTTAACCCTTTGATCACCCCTGATGTTAACCCCTTCCTTGCCCGTGTCATTAGTACAGTAAGAGTGCATATTTTTTTAGCAATGATCACTGTATTAGTGTCACTGGTCCCAAAAAGTGTCACTTAGTGTTCTATTTGTCCGCTGCAATGTTGCAGTCCCACTAAAAGACGCTGATCACCCGCCATTACTTGTAAAAAAAATATAAAAAAATTCCATAAATCTATCCCATAGTTTGTAGATGATATAACTTTTGAGCAAACCAATTAATATACGCTTGTTGGATTTTTTTTTTTTACCAAAAATATGTAGCAGAATACATATTGGCCTAAATGAATGATTACATTTGAGTTTTTACATTTTTTTATTGGGTATGTTTTATAGCAGAAAGTTAAACATTTTTAACCATCATGGAGGTGTGTGATTGTCCCCAAATTTATTCAACAGTTTATTCGACAGTGTCCTGCTGACCCCAAACATACAAACAATGTCATGAACTATCTTCAGTGCAAAGAAGAACAAGGAGTCCTGGAAGTGATGGTTTGGCCCCTACAGATCCCTGATCTCAACATCATAGAGTCCGTCTGGGATTTTATGAGTAAGTATGTGAGGCAGCCTACATCCACAGAAGATCCATGGTCAGTTCTCCAAGATGTTTGGAACAACCTACCTGTCGAGTTCCTTCAAAAACTTTGTGCAAGTGTACCTAGAAGAACTGATATGTTGGTTTGAAGGTAAAAGGTGGTCGCACCAAATATTGATCTGATTTGTATTTTTCCTCTGTTGATTTACTTGATTTTGTTAATTGATAAAAATAATCTATTAACACTTCTTTTAGAGAAAGCATTCTTCATATACAGCATTTTTTTTCACACCTGACAAAAACTTTTCCACAGCAATATATATATATATATATATATATATATATATATATATATATATATATATACACACATACACAGTACATTATATTCTTTTTTCTAATTATTGTTGGTATTATAATAATGTTGTTGTGACAAGCCAGCATTTTATTAATGCAGAAATAAAGTATACAGTATCCAAAAGGTCCACTTTAAACATGTACTGTATGCTAGTCTGAACCAAATGTACATGTTTATAACACTCTGCATTCCCTTATGCCCCATACACACGATGAGATTATCGGACGAATGAACGTCCGTTTTTTATTGCATGCTAATCTCAGATCGAATCTGATGAGTTTACTAAAGTCACGAAAATTCCCGCACGACATAAAAAAAATTCGTACGTGATGTCATGTGTTGTAATGCATTTGTATTGCATTTTCGAACGATAGCTGTACTGATTACACGAAAATCGTACGATCTAGCATCGTACGAAAAAAATTTCCGTGCACGTCCGATAGAATAATATCGGATGTACTGTTCGAATCGGCTCTCGAAAGCTCTGTACTAACGATCCGATTATCGTACGATCGCATCGAAAGCGGTATTTTCCGTACGATTTTCGTATCGTGTGTACGGGGCATTAGAGCCGTTTCACACCGGGGCATCGATGGTAAAGCTCCGCTATTTTTAGCGGCACTTTACTGTAGTTTTGCGGAGGTTTTTGCCCGCATAATTTTATGATGAATATTTTGTGATGAATATTATTATTATGTTGTTGTGACAGGCCAGCAATTTATTAATGCAGACATAACGTGTGCAGTATTCGAAAGGTTCACTTTAAACATGTATGCTAAATTGAACCACAAGTATAGTACATGTTTATGCATTCCCTCAGGAGTGTTAATTCACTGATTTAGTCACTGACTGGACCCCTTTTTACCTCAGACATTTCAGTAATGGCTGCATATAGCGAATGTAGAAACAACAGGCTTTCCCCAATGCAGAGAATTCTGGTGGTTTTTACATAAACTCTCAGACAGGAAAACCTATTTTTTCTAGTACGTAGAAAAAGAAAGTCACTGAAATAAAATGAAACTAGGTTAAACCGTCTCCAGTTTTGCAGACATATTTTGAAACAATCTGACCTAATTTTGCCATATGGAGAATTTAAGAAGCAAACATATAAGGGTGAGGAGAAATCACAGCAGGGACGTATGCCCCGGCCTTGCCTCAGACACAAAACAAGCTGTTACTTCAAAAAAATCCAGAGGATATTGTGGTCATTATTGACCGGGGTGCAATTAAAAGAGAACTGCTCAGGAACTGTCACCATACAAAATGGCCGCCACCAGACAGAAGAATGAACCTAACACTTTCTAATGTGTCAGGGCCACATATTTACTGTGGACCGTAGCAATGGGAAAAATAATTTCCTAATGGCATTGTATCTAGTATATAAACATGGGTTAGGCCCCTTTCACACTTATTCGACTTGTCCTACGACTTGGGACCGCAAAGTCGCATCATAAGTCGTTCCCCATGATTTCCAATGACAACCATTCATAATAGAATGACTTTAATTCATGCTGACTTCAAAGTAGTCCCTGCACTACTTTGGTCTGGCTTTGATCTTACTTCAGCCCATTTAATATCATTGAAGTCAGATCAAAGTTGGATCGCCGTCTTAACTGATCCGACTTTGGAATGCGACTTGTGCGCTGATGATCTTGAAGGGGAACTCCACGCCAAATAAAAAAAACAACATGGGTTCCCCCTCCAAGAGCATACTAGGCCCTTTGGTCTGGTATGGATATTAAGGGGACCCCCACGCTAAAATAACTGCGTGGGGGCCCCCCAAAATCCATACCAGACCATTATCCGAGCACACAGGCCGGCAGGTCAGGAAAGGGGGTGGGGACGAGCAAGCACCCTCCCCCTCCTGAACCGTACCAGGCCGCATGCCCTCAACATGGAGGGGGTGGGAGCTTTGGGGGCAGGGGGAGTTTGTGGAGTCCCCCCTAAAGATTCATACAAGACAGTGCCTGGTATTGTCGGGGATCAAAATCGGATCCCTGTTCATGGAGGTTGGACGCATGTCGGACTTCAAGTCGCAGGACAATGTTGTGTGCACAGTCGTGTGAAAGGGGCCTTAAATTGATCTCTACAGAAACTCAAACGGCTTTGTTTCTACTGTAATACACTCCATTTAAAACAAAAGAAGAAACAGGACTCTAAAATCTCATAATCATATGCTTTCATAGGGAAAAGAAGTGCATAACAATTTCTGACTATAACACAATAAATGTTTCAATCACGTTTAAGTGAATATTTTACTCAAAGACATACCGGTAACTGTTTTCTGATACAGAACACTGTATAGCCTAAAGCTAACATTTAACCAAAATGCAGTTTTCCCCAATAGCTGCCGGGTGCCAAAAATATTCGCTGTAGGGTGACCAGTCCTCTTCCTGTTGCTGAATTTGCAGCACGGTGGGGGTTAACAGCTTTGGGTCTTTGAGCTAACTTGCATTCAAGATGGTCTGACAAGGTAAGACATAACTGTTTAAAGTGGTTGTAAACCCTTAAAACGCACTTTAACCTACAGGTAAGCCTAGATTAAGGCTTGCCTGTAGGTGCTGAAAATATCTCCTAAACCTACATGGTTTAGGAGATATTTACAATTCCCCGTACGAGGATTCCTTTGGGCATGCGTACTTCACTCTGATGTACTCGGTGCATGCGCACTTTAGAAAGGTCATGGCGTGCCATTTTCATTAAATGACATGCCGTGACTGGTGGCACGCGACTCCGGCCAGTCACAAAGCTGGAATCCGTGATCCCGGAAGGAAGGTGGATGCTTCCAACAGGCGAGGAAATCGGGGGACATCGCTGGCTCCTGTGTCAGGTAAGTGACACATAATGGGCTACTATGTGATGCATAGTAGACCATTATGCTTTGTCTTTGCAGGGA
Source organism: Lithobates pipiens (assembly GCF_037356315.1). Taxonomy (NCBI): domain Eukaryota; kingdom Metazoa; phylum Chordata; class Amphibia; order Anura; family Ranidae; genus Lithobates; species Lithobates pipiens. The sequence continues at coordinate 63,936,475 of NW_027507784.1, forward strand.
AACAAAGAGGAAGTAAACCCTGACAAATTTTCCTGACACCAAAAGAAAAATGGTGACAGGGGAGGCAGCTGCAGCTGATTAACATCCTTAGCTCTATTCCTGTGCGCTGTGTGAAGGGGGGGGGGGGGGTGTCCCTTCTCTCCAATCATCTCTCAGAGCTCTCCTCACTAAGCTCTGCAGGGTGTCATTTCATGATCACATGCAGGCTGGAGGCTTCATTGACAAAATAAGCCATCAGTCTGCAGATGAACATAGCCACCTCCATGCTGCAGTGGGATATGCAGTGTCATATTTAATAGTGTAATTGTCAGGTACAGTTACATTATTGAAAAATATAACAGTAAAAAACATGTACAGTATATATACAGTATCTCACAAAAGTGAGTACACCCCTCACATTTCTGAAAAAATGACACTTTGCTACAATGTAAAGTAGTGAGCGTACAGCTTATATAACAGTGTAAATTTGCTGTCCCCTCAAAATAACTCAACACACAGCCATTAATGTCTAAACCGCTTTCAACAAAAGTGAGTACACCCCTAAGTGAAAATGTCCAAATTCGGCCCAAAGTGTCTATATTTTGTGTGGCCACCATTATTTTCCAGCACTACCTTAACCCTCTTGGGCATGTAGTTCAACAGATGTTCACAGGTTGCCACTGAAGTCCTCTTCTACTCCTCCACAATGACATCACGGAGCTGGTGGATGTTAGAGACCTTGCGCTCCTCCACCTTCCATTTGAGGATGTCCCACAGATGCTCAATAGGGTTTAGGTCTGGAGACATGCTTGGCCAGTCCATCACCTTTACCCTCAGCTTGTTTAGCAAGGCAGTGGTCATCTTGGAGGTGTGTTTGGCATTGTTATCATGTTGGAATACTTCCCTGCGGCCCAGTCTCCAAAGAGAGGAGATCATGCTCTGATTCAGTATGTCACAGTACATGTTGGCCTTTATGGTTCCCTCAATGAACTGTAGCTCCCCAGTGGCGGCAGCACTCATGCAGCCCCAGGCTATGACACTCCCACCTCCATGCTTGACTGTAGGCAAGACACACTTGTCTTTGCACTCCCCATCTGGTTGCTGCCACACACGCTTGACACCATCTGAACAAAAAAAAGTTTATCTTGGTCTCATCAGACCACAGGACATGGTTCCAGTAATCCATGTCCTTAGTCTGCTTGTCTTAAGCAAACTGTTTGCAGGCTTTCTTGTGCATCATCTTTAGAAGAGACTTCCTTCTGGGACGACAGCTATGCAGACCAATTTGATGCAGTGTGCGGCGTATGGTCTGAGCACTGACAGGGTGATCCCCCACACTTTCAACCTCTGCAGCAATGCTGGCAGCACTCATACGTCTATTTCCGAAAGAAAACCTCTGGATATGACTCTGAGCATGTGCACTCAACTTCTTTGGTTGACCATGGCGAGGCCTCTTCTATGTTGAACCTGTCCTGGTAAATCGCTGTATGTTCTTGGCCACCATGCTGCAGCTCAGTTTCAGGGTCTTGGCAATCTTCTTATAGCCTAGGCCATTTTTATGTAGAGCAACAATTCTTTTTTTCAGATCCTCAGAGAGTTTTTTGCCATGAGGTGCCATGTTGAACTTCCAGTGACCAATATGAGAGAGTGAGAGCGATAACACCAAACTTAACACATCTGCTCCCCATTCACACCTGAGACCTTGTAACACTAACGAGTCACATGACACCGGGGAGGGAAAATGGCTAATTGGGCTCAATTTGGACATTTTCACATGGGGTGTACTCACTTTAGTTGCCAGCGGTTTATACATGAATGGCTGTGTGTTGAGTTATTTTCAAGGGACAGCAAATTTACACTGTTATACAAGCTGTACACTCAATACTTTACATTGTAGCAAAGTGTCATTTATTCAGTGTTGTCACATGAAAAGATATAATAAAATGTTTATAAAAATGTGAGGGGTGTACTCACTTTTGTGTGTGTGTGTATATATATATATATATATATATATATATATATATATATATATATATATATATATATATATGCGTTGGTAACGGGACAATAATTCTGTGCCTAATCACTTATTAGTTATAGAATTAATGTCAAATGACCAACCCATGCTGGCCCTGCTGAATTAAGCCTCGGAATCTAGACATTGATGACCTCTGGTCACAAAAGAGTTAATGACAAACTCACCTGGGATTTTTATTGTTTAAACTTAGTGCAATCTCATTGACAGCGTGTGGGTGAGACATGACCATGTTGAAACCATACTGCAAAAATAAGAATAAAAACAATTCTCACTATAAACACGTATAACAATTTACAAATCTGAGCCATACACTGACTGTACACCATTATGTAACATCGTTTTACTTAATGTGAACCTGCCCTAGAGCAGTATTAAACCCAAAAGAAAAGATTTATTATATTGCAGCTTACCAATTTTCAGATGTGATGGCTGCATTTTGTTTTCTTTTTTAGGCTTTCTTTTCTTTTTTTTCCCCCTGGTGATCCTCCAGCCAGTAGGTCTGTTGTTTTTTAAAAGAACAAGCTTTCTTGCAGATAATTCAGTTACAGGCATGAGACAAACCATTTACACTTAAAAGGGATGCTTCCAATGATTAGTTTTATTTATTTATTCCTGTAAAACCTTTATCCCAAAATAAAAAAAATGTTTGCTGTAACTGATTATAAAGTGTGCGCTGGAGTTTGGCTCCAATTTGTTAGCGTATTGAAATGCTTGTACATCTAAAGCCCTGTACACACTGCAGTGTGTACTAAGCTTAACACTTCCCTCCCCCCAGGCTGACAATTCTGCTGCCTGTAGTGCCTCCTGTGACTCTTCATCCAGAGTGGGGACACATACAGGAGGTGTGTTACTGGCTAGATCACCAGAAAAACAAAAGAAAAAATGCAGCCGACCACATCAAAAAATGGGTAGGCTGAAATATATTACATTTTTATTTTTTATTTTTAGTTTAATGTTTAATACCGCTTTAAGTTGACTATACATGGATCGAAATTCAGCTGGTTCAGCAGAGACCTACCAAATTTCAATCCATATGTGAGCACTGTGGTTAGAAGTCAAACTACCGATGTTGAAAAATTTCCCCTTGACTAGCGCTGCAGGCAATGTTCTGACGGTGGGCAGGTCTCCCTGCTTTTAAGCCCCGTACACACGATTGGAGTTTCCGACAACAAAACCGTGGAATTTTGTTCGAAGGTTGTTGGCTCCAACTTGTCTTGCATACACACGGTCACACAAATGTTGGCCAACAATTACGAACGTGGGAACGTGGTGACGTACAAGACGTATGACGAGCCGAGAAAAAGGAAGTTCAATAGCCAGGGCAGCTCCTTCTGCTCGATTCTGAGCATGCGTGAACTTTTGTGCGTCGGACTTGTGTACACATGATCGGAAAGTGCGACAACAAAGTTTTGTTGGCGGAAAATTTGAGAACCTGCTAGCCAACATTTGTTGGCGGAAAGTCCCCCAACAAATGTTCAATGGAGCGTACACACGGTCAGACTTTCAGCCAACAAACTCACATCCAACATTTGTTGTCGGAAAATCCGATCGTGTGTACGGGGCATTAGAGTAACCTCTTGGCTGAACGGAAAAAAAAAACTGACTGATGTATGGAATGCCTTATGCCCTGAACACACGGGCAGACATTCCGACAACAAAATCCATCAGATTTTTTCAGACGGATTTTGTGCCAAACTTGTCTAGCATACACATGATCGGACAAAGTTATTGGAAAATCTGATCGTTCTTAACGAGGTGATGTAAACCACGTCGGGACTATAAACGGGCCAGTAGCCAATAGCTGTGGTCTCTTAATTTATTCTGAGCAAGCGTGGCACTTTTTCCGGATTTTGTTGTCGGAAAATTTTAGATCCTGCTCTCAAACTTTGTGTGTCAGAAATTCCGACGGAAAAAGTCAGACAACATGATCCGACCGCACATTTTCTGTCTGAAATTCCAGCCGTGTGTACAGGGCATTGCAGTGTTTGCAAAGGCATTTTTTTTTTATTAACTACTTCCTGCCAGCCATATACACATATGTGGTCTCTTGGTGGTTGGGCTTTAATGGCGAGAGGCCACATATATGCAGCCCTATGTAAACACAATACTGTGCTGAGAACACACGACCAGCACAGTAACCGGTAGATACCACAAACCTCCCGATGAATACTTGCGTTTGGGAGCTTTCTGATCATGTGACCACTGCGGCTGCCAATCACAGCGGTCACATGATCATAATGTGTGATTCCACCTTGTGGGAATTTAGAACCTCTTAAAAGGCGAGGAGGCGGCAGCAGGAAGTGGTTAAAATATTAACATGTTATACTCACCTGGTCTGTGCAATAGTATTGCAAACAGCAGCCCCAAACTTCTTCCTCTGGGGTTCCACACCAGCGATATTGGCTCCACTTCTTTTGTGTCTGCCCCCATAGCAAGCGCTTACTATGGGGACAAACATGTGGGCTTCATTCATAGCTGGGCTGTGTGCGCCCACTGACACACACAGCATGGTTGGGCCCTTTCTCCCGCTCTCTGTTCACAGGATTTGACTTACAAAGCAAAGAGCAAATGGCTCCTGCTGATCTCAGCCAGGCTTGTAAGAGCATGGAGAGGGGTGACATGACTGGTGAACATTCACATCGATAAAATCGATGCAGGACTCAGGTAAGTATTTAAAAGGGGGGTAGGTTAAAGTGTTACTAAACCCAGGACCCTGCATTCACTATATCGGGTCTCCCACAGTACACAGAACATGGAAATTCAATTATTTTATTAAATATAAACTGCTAAATACCCTTTCTCATCAGCAGTGTATAGCAGTCCTGTGACTTCTATCAGTGTCCAGCCGAGCACTGGTTAAAGCTTGTAGGAGGAGCTTTCTGCCTCTCCCATGAGGCTGCAAGACCCCTGACCCTCTGTTCGGACAGTGCTGATTGGCCCTGTTGCTGATCACATGCATCCTCCCAGGAAAAAAAAAACCCTCTCTAGCAATACACACCAAACTGAGCATGTGCGGCCTGACTCCATAGACTCTGTGTTATCAGGAAATTATTAGGGGACAGTGGAAGGAGTGGAGGGTCAGAGCAGACAGGCTCAAACAGCCTTTTTACAGATTGCGGAAGATTAACCCCTTTGGGTCCACAGTGAGTATAACAAGCATGCTTTACTGCATATAGACAGATTTTACTGTTGTGGGTTTAGTAACACTTTAAGGGCACAGAACGAGGCAAAACATATTTACCTTAACACTGGGACTGCATTAGGGTAAAAAAATGTTTCACCTGTAGAACCACTTTAAGCACACAAATAACAAGACAAAAAAAACACACACATGATCATCTGTCAAAAGCACAAAAACACTCTGTAATGCACACAGCGACTTCTGCTCCTGGAGTGCTGTTTAGACCCCCCCCCCCCCTCATTCCTCTGAATCCCCTTATTGGTCAAAATTGTTGCCCATCACAGCTATGGACGAATAGGGAGGTGCAGAGGATGGAGAAGAAATGTTCATGTGTGAGTTTAGGACTTAACGTTGGTTTTATCAGTTGTAATAGCTTGTTTTTTTAGAAAATGCTACTAATAATTTTCCAGATTAATGCACCCTTTATTTCTATTTCCTCTATGGTGCAATCTAGGATGAGAAATCCATACCTCCCAAGTTTTTGAGATGGGAATGAGGGACACCTATCAGCAAAAGTATGCAGGGATATGACACACCCCTTGGCACGCCCCCTTAAAGGAGAATTGTACAAAAAACATGATTGGTTAAACCCACAAGTGCTTTTTTTTTTACAACTACTATTCCTTTATATTGGCTTTTGGAATTTACCAATGCAGCAATTTAGAAATCAGATGAAAGGTTTAGCGTTGGAAAACACTTTTTGAAAGATATATCTATATGGATCAGACCAAAATAAGGGACAGATGAGGAGGAATGAGGGACAGAGGGACATTGCTACAAATCAGGGACAGTCCCTCGAAATCAGGGACATTTTTGAGCTATGGAAATTATACATGAGTGTCATAAGCCAAGCTCAGCTTTCCATCCTTGCTAATGCACTTTATATATTCTTTTATACAATCCACTAGAGGGCACATGGCTCTGCATATCCATGATCTACTCCATGTAATGAATTGGCCATACAATTATACCTACACTTGGCACTCAGACCAGTGACAATGGCAGCTCAAGTAAAAAGCTGAGTTTGCGTTGTCACAGCCTTGTGGAGAATACAGCATATATATACCTGCCCAGAGGCGGACTGACAACTCATGGGGCCTCCGTGCAATAGGAGATTATGAGGCCCCCGGGCAATAGGAGATTATGGGGCCTCCGTGCATTAGGAGATTATGAGGCCCCCGGGCAATAGGAGATTATGGGGCCCCCAGGCAATAGGAGATTATGGGGCCCCCAGGCAATAGATTACGGGGCCACACAGTATATACACACATACACACACATACACACACAGTATACACACACAGAATACACATATGCACACACTGAAAAGGTACTGGAGAGGTGGGGGAAGCTATTATCTTGGAATTTAAAAAAAAAACACAGATTTTTACATATTGTCCCTGGTTTTATTGAGGCTGGCAACCCTGATGGGGCCCCTTAGTGGCATGGGGCCCTTGGGCAGTGCCCGAGTGCCCGAATGGTCAGTCCGCCCCTGCCATCGTCCCAGAAAGGCGAGGGAATCCAGCAGTGGTCAAATATCTTGTTACTCTGTCCAAATCCAAACATTCCGTTTTTTCTATGTCTCCATTGAAGAATGATACAAACATAGGTGTGCGCAGGTGTTTACTATGCTTCAGTTTGTGAATGAACAGGAAGCCACTCAGCTCAGAGCACTTCCCATTCATTCACTGTCCCACGCAGCCGAGGCTTCAGAGAAAGGCGTGTGTTTGAGCTGCGGGGTGCGCACCCTAATGCAATAGGCTGCGCACACCTATGGATACAAAGTAACATACCTGGTAATTCATGATCGCCCGCAAACACATGATACAGACGTGGACGTCGTCCTTTTTGCTCACTAATCTTGAGTTCTTCAACGTCCTTCTACTAGGCAGAGTATTATACCTGAAAAGCAAACATGTTATATGTGCAGAACCGAATTACACATGACAGTAAAAGAAAATTACAATGAAATTCCTAGTTTGCAATATTTCTGTTGCTTAGAGACTGAAGTGTTTTAGGAAAATCCCTTTATACTTTATTATTATACTTTATTCTTATCTATTTATTTTTATACAGAATCAACATTTTTGTAAAGAATGGGGAAATCCTTAGGTTTCCTTGTTTACATTACTGCAAAACAAAAAAAAAAGAAAACATCGCGCTATTTCAAAAATCGAAAAGTGGAGAAAAGTTCACATAACATATATGCAAATTAGTGCTGCGCTTAAAGGCACCTATTTAAATAGGTGAAAAAAGTGTATTATGTGCATAACTAACAAACAAGCAAGTGAGTAAAAAAGTCCATGAAATGTTTGAGAACAGTCCCCCTGCCCCTGTTGAAGACTTTGAGGTCGAAACACGTAGGGCCAGCAGTTGTTTGCTCCCCACATTGCTATTGTTGTTTTTTTTTATGTATCACGTGATTTTATCATTTTAGTTCTGTTTATCAAAAAAATGTTTTCAATAAACCATCATTGGTTGTATTTCACCATGCGAGGCGTTTTTTATGCTTTGTTCCTTTTATGGTGAACTCTCACGAGACTTCTGGCACCAAGTCCTATAGCAGTTTATGGCACGGAAATCCTACTCACCTTTCTCATCTGGATACCGCAAGGAACCCTGAGAGGAAAACAACATCTGGTCGGTGTACTGGGGTGAGTGGCTGGAGCCCCCCCATAAGCTTGCAAGACACACTACTATAAGGTGGATGTATCCAACCCATCCGGTAAGGGTATTTATTTTTTCTACTTGCTTATAATCCATTTTCAAGAATTGCCGAGGTCTGAGAATGTAGCAGGATAATTCACCTTGAATGCCATCTGTGGACTTTTAACTAAGCTTTGGATGCACCAGAGTGAATAATTTTGGGACTGTTCTCAAACATTTCATGGACTTTTTTACTCACTTGCTTGTTTGTTAGTTATGCACATAATACACTTTTTTCACCTATTTAAATAGGTGCCTTTAAGCGCAGCACTAATTTGTATACTTGTTTACATTAGACAGGCACGCAACAAGCAAAAAATACAATACTAAATGAATATAGTATGGGACTTTGTAATAACCCCAAAAGTAATGGCAACTTAAATTTAAAAATTAAAAAAAATTCATATAAAAAAAATCATAAAAATCATGGACATCACCATGTATCAAAGGACATTACATATCTTGTGAATATGTGCAGTAGCAATATTGACGCGTTTCACGCAAATACCGCTTCCTCAGGACCTCTTGGCCTTCCTTGTATTCACATTTAGCACAGTGAAAAGTTAAAACTACAAGTGAGCATAATTTAATTATGATTGTATCAAATAGTGTTTAATTTTACACTTTATATAATGTATTTTATGATACAGAGTGATGTCCATGATTTTTATACTTTTTTTGATATGAATAAAAATTTAAATTTTTAAATTTAAGTTGTCATTATTTTTTGGGGGAATATACAAAGTCCCATAGTATATTCATTTTGTATTGTATTTAATATACCCCCTGAAGTAGTATAAGGCAGTGTTTCTCTACCTTTTTGAATCAAGGCACCCTTTAAGGCTACATTCACACTGAAGGTGTTTTTCAGGCATTTTAGAGCTAAAAATAGCATCTGCAAAGTGCTTGAAAACTGCCTCCCATGCCACCCCACTCGAGCTTTCACACTGGGGCGGCGCGCTTGCGGGATTGGAAAAAAAAAGTCCTGCAAGTAGCATCTTTGGGGCGGTGTAGGAGCGCTGTATACAATATAAGGTGCTGCTTGCAGGACTTTTTTTTTGTTTTTTTGTTTTTTATACAGAGCTCCTATACCACCCCTACCCATTGAAATGCAAAAAAAATGCAAATAACATTAGAGGTGACTTATTCTTCCAAAGCAAGCACATTTTGCAGACTTTGTACTGACTTGTATTCCAATGCCCCTTTTCTTGCTCAGCTTTATTCAAACACTGAGCTAATGTGACCCCAATGCAGATGGACGGGGCAGGGGAGGGTCAAACAAGGATGCTATGCAGGTGCCCAACATCCTCCTTATCCAACTGATGATGTCATTGGTTATAAGGGTGCCGGCGGCTAGAAGGTTGTAATGCTGCACAACTGTGGCTTTGTATAACTAAAAGCCAGGCTTGATCCACCAGCTGGCTTTTATACAATTTTTGGGAAATTTTTAGGCATTTTGCCAAGGCACCCCTGAAGAAACCTCAAGGCACTCCAGTTGAAAAAGGCTGGTACAAGGTATAAAAGAGGTCAACGTTTTCTTTCTTTGTGTTTAAAAAGTAAAAAAATCGATTACCAGCAGAATTAAAGTAGATCTAATGCTTCCCATTAAAACACAAAATATATGTTCCCCACTTAATTATGAGCGTATTTGCACTTACAGTTTTCTCCCCTTGAAGCCCCCAGCTTTTTCCCCTTGAAAATTACCTGTTGAATTTACCAGTACACCTAATGCAGCTTCCTGTGATAGGGTGGCAACAATGCTGCGCTGCCTCTAAATTCAAAGCAGAGTTGCCACTCTCGTATAAGCTGTGCCTGCTTGCACTACAGTGAGAGGCAAAGATGTTGCTCGGGGATGTAGCTATCAGCATTGTCACTGTCACTGTCAGTCAGCACTTGGCCACACCCAGTCCTGCCCACTGCTTTCTAGATCGACAGCACTGCCTGTGTTTTATAAACTTTCCTGCTGTAAGCTGCAGTGCCGGGGAGCATGTGAGACACAAAGAAGGATCTGAATCATTCATTGGAGGTAAAGGAAGTTTGTGTTTGATTTATGAGGCTTGGTACTTGTTTAAATTGTCATATAGGTGGACTTAGTTGTACTTTAAGGGTATAGTTAGAATGCTTTAGTAAAAGTGTTAAGGTATCCTTTGCCATCACTACCTTTAGACCCTTTTCACACTGAGGCGGTTTTCAGGCGTTTTAGCTCTAGAAATAGCCTCTTAATAGCGCCTGAAAACTGCCTCCCATTAATTTCAGTGTGTCTTTTCACACTGGGGCGGTGCGTTTGTATGACGATAGCAAAAGTCCTGCAAGCAGCATCTTTGGGGCGGTTTGGGAGCACTGTATTTAGCGCTCCCAAAACACCCTGCCCATTGAAATGAATGGGCAGCTCTTCCAAAGCGCCTACCAAAAGGGATTCTAAAGTGCCGCAAAACACGGGTGCTTTTAACCCCTTTTTTGGAGATAAAAGCGTCCTGCTAGCGGCCGTGGCCAGTATGAAAGGGGTCTTATGTTAAACCCCTTTCACACTGGGGCCGACCATGCGTTAGCGTCGTTTTAACGCTGTTTAAGCAAAACTTTTTGGCCGTTATGGGGCACTTTTAACCCCCGCTAGACACCAGAAGAAGGGATTAAAAAGGCCTGTGGTGACGCGTTTCCAAAGTGCTTTTCAGGCCCATTCATTCACAATGGGCTGCTTACAGGAATTTTTCTAATGTCCTGCAAGCGCACCGCCTGGGTGTGAAAGCACTCAGGCTTTCACACCCAGATCCACACTCGGATCCACTAAAGAATATAGAAGGGGATCCGTCCTCTTCTGTCTGGATGAATCAGAGGTCCCATAGAGTAGAATGTGCTGTGTCCGTATCCGCTGTGCATATGCAGTGTTAACATTTACCTGTCATCTGCCCGCTCCACTCAATGTAGCCCATGACCGATTACCAAGTCGCTTAAGTGGCCCTCGCTCTTCAAAAGGTTGGGCACCCTTGGACAATTTCATGTTAAAGATTTAACACAAATACACTTGTGTTTGAGGAGCAGTAATAACAGGTGGTTGAGGTGTGATGAGGTGGTGAGGAATGCATCCTCACTAGGGATGAGCTCAGGTGTGTTCGCATACTCCACATACAGAGCCCGCCAGGAAGTCAGCGCAACACTGCGCTAATCACAGGCACTGAGACATTGCCCGATCTCTGCAGCCACGCATCGGGGCAATGTCTCACTGTCTGTGATTAGAGCAGCGCTGCTACGACTTCCTGGCAGGCTCAGGACAGGCTCATATCAACTGCCCTCTGAAAAACAATCCTCAAATTGAAAAAACAAAACAAAACAAAAAAACGATGGCTCTTCAGAAGATGACAGTAGTATAAATACTAAGGGCTCTTTCATACTTGTAGTGTTCTCCAAAGAGTGATCTGCATTTGGAGCTCTTTTCAGAGGGTATTTGAGGGATGGTGAGGAGGCATTCCACACCATCTCACTATCTGATTTAACCCTGTAATGCTGGCCCCATTGAACTGAATGGATGAGTTTGACGGGGGGGGCTGCTTGTCAACCTCTGCACCCTGAGGTAAAAATGCCATGGCTGTGAAGCAATGCATCGCAGCCACGACATGTGTGCAGGCCTGTATGTCTGTATTGGTACAATTCAGGTGGGCAGACGGGAGTGGTAAAACCGCAGCTCAGCTGCCTGTTTTTGCAGGTGGTTGAGCTGCTGTCAGAACAGTCCATCCGTCTCACTGGTGTGGATTGATCAAAAGTAAACAAACTGTCTAGGCCCAGCTAATCTGTTGTACAGAAATAATAAATAGTAATGGGGAATTTTATATACTGTAGGCATGTGGTGAATTTAATCAGTTAACGTGTTCACACCAAAGCATATGCAAAGCACACCAAACCCACGTTGCACGTTTACATGATATATACTGCATAGCCTTTCATTCTTTATTATATTTACAACATATCCAGTAATAACTGAAGCTATAGTACCCTACAGCTTACAGCAGTGAGGGCTTGGGGTATGCTGCATTGACAAAAATAGCACATGTGGGGTTCTTTTTCCAATAAGATATACTAATATACACTACATTACCAAAAGAATTGGGACACCAGTCTTTACATACACATGAACTTTAATAGCATGAGTCTGTAGGGATCAATATTGAGTTGGCCCACCCTTTGCAGCTATAACAGCTTCAACTCTTCTGGGAAGGCTGTCCACAAGGTTTAGGAGTGTCTATGGGAATGTTTGATCATTCTTCCAGAAGCGCATTTGTGAGGTCAGGCGCTGATGTTGGACTAGAAGGCCTGGATCGCAGTCTTCACTCAAATTCATCCCAAAGTTGTTCTATCGGATTGAGGTCAGGACTTTGTACAGGCCAGTCAAGTTCCTCCATCCCAAACTCATCCATGTCTTTATAAATGTTGCTTTCTGCACTGGTCCAAATCATTTGGTGGAGAGGGGTAGTGTGGGGTTGAATTTCAGGAGTTGGGTTTGGCCCCTTAGTTCCAGTGAAGGGAACTCTTAAGCCCCATAACACACTATCAGTTTTTCTGCTGAGTTTTTCCTTCAGATTTACCAAAACCATATAATATGAGGTCAAACCTTAGGAGTTTCAATGTGTATGCAATCAGGCAGGCCCTTCTACTACATGGTTTTGGTAAACCTGAAGGAAAAACTCAGCAGAAAAACTGATAGTGTGTATGGGGCTTTAGGCTAGTTTCACACTGCACTGGCGGTAAAGCAGCGCTATATTTAGCGGCGTTTTACCGTTGTTTTAGCGACGCTATGCAGCCGCTAGCTGGGCAGTTGCAACCCCCGCTATCGGACGAAAAAAGGGTAAAACTGCCTGCAAAGGTTTACAGAGCTGCCCTATTGTTTTCTATGGGAAGGGATGTTTTAGGAGCGGTAAATACACCGCTCCTACAGCGCACCAAAGATCCGGCTTGCAGGACTTTTTTGACCGTCCTGCA